>NW_027361757.1:10705000-11305000 GCF_039654945.1 Dendrobates tinctorius | reverse complement strand
GATGACACTGCACACGGTAGACACAGGAACATTCAGGTCTTTGGAGATGGACTTGTAGCCTTGAGATTGCTCATGCTTCCTCACAATTTGGTTTCTCAAGTCCTCAGACAGTTCTTTGGTCTTCTTTCTTTTCTCCATGCTCAATGTGGTACACACAAGGACACAGGACAGAGGTTGAGTCAACTTTAATCCATGTCAACTGGCTGCAAGTCTGATTTAGTTATTGCCAGCACCTGTTAGGTGCCACAGGTAAGTTACAGGTGCTGTTAATTACACAAATTAGAGAAGCATCACATGATTTTTCGAACAGTGCCAATACTTTTGTCTACCCTCTTTTTTATGTTTGGTGTGGAATTATATCCAATTTGGCTTTAGGACAATTATTTTTGTATTTTTTCATTTAAGACAAATTAAATGAAGATAATAAGACAGAATTTGTATTTGCAATCATTTTCAGGAAGAAACTGAGTATTATCTGACAAAATTGTAGGGGGTGTCAATACTTTTGGCCACAGCTGTACCTACGCCTAAGACTGGGCGCTAGCAGGCTAGGCTGCACAACACATGCGTACCAAGGATAGGGGTTTCTTAATGAGTCACCAGAGACATTCATACGTGCATACATCACTCACTCCACATAGTCTGTAAATGCAGTCTATCCTAGTGCATGGGCGAGCGGCCATGCGAACCTTTTATAGCCACGGGCGTCTGGGACCTTCCTGGCTTCTCGGATTGACCAATCCGAACACGAGCAGGACCTGAGCACGTGACCCTCGATCTCCAATGGGAGATCACTCCACGGGCATGCTTAGTGGCCCGACATGAGGACTTAGTCTCTGGAGAATCTCGCTGCTGAGCAGCATGCATTGTCATAGCTGTGCCAGAGGTGGCAGCAGCAAGCAAACCCACGGAGTTGGCCTGGGCAGAACGCCGGGACCGATGAATCTGCTGAGCAGGCTCCACTGCGGCCGAAGAAGAATGGGAGACCGCTGGGTGCAAGGCTCTGGATTCCTGCTTTGCAGTGGCAGGAACTCAACGCCTAACAGTATGTGACTACTAAATTCCAAGTTTGTTTTTGGAATGCCTTAAATTAGGATAAAGTCATAAAGTCATAAAATCAGATGATCTGGAACGTAATATCGCAACTAACAGTGATATCACATATAATTGTAAACTTGCATCCAGCTTATTGCAGAGTGCCCAATGGACAGTTTCTGTGAAGAGCATTTCATAGTAATATTCCGTCATTATATACAGATGTCAAGCAAGACCTTGTATTACAGGGGGTCGTAGTTGGGCTTAGATGTTCTATATTACACCGAATGTATGGCGGTATTCTCATGTCAGAGGTCATCATGTAGGAATACTGTTGGTGTGAAATGATTCGCATATCCCAGTTCAGCTGCCAATACAGTGGTTAGTAACCGCTGTACGGGAGCAGGAGATTCGCCTTGAATCGTTGTGCAAGGAGGAACAGGAGGAGCAGTGCCAGAGCCCTGCAAAATGACCTCCACCTGGCCACTAACCTCCATGTGCATGCTCAAACTGTCAGAAACAGACTCCATGATGGTGGTATGAGGGCCCGACATCGACAAGAGGGTGTTGGACCAGAGAACACCAAGATTGGAAGAGTCAACATTGGTGCCCTATTATGCTCTTCTCGGATGAGAACAGGTTCATTCTGAGCACATGTGACAGAGTCTGGAGATCCCGCAGAGAACATTCTGCTGCCTTCAACTTCCTCCAGCATGACCGGTTTAGCAGTGGCTCAGTAATGGTGTGGGAAGGCATTTCTTTGGAGGGCCATACAGCCCTCTCTATGCTAGCTAGAGGTACCCTGACTGCCATTAGGTACCGGGATGAGATCCTCTGAACAATTGTAAAACCATATGCAGGTCAAGTGGGCCCTGGGTTCTTTCTGATGCAATGCTAAACCTCATGTGGCTGAAGTAAGTTATCAGTTCCTGCATGATGAAAGTATTGATGCTATGGACTGGCCTGTCTGTTCCCAAGACATGAATCCAATCGAGCACATCTGGGACATCATGTCTCATTCAATCCATCAATGCCACGTTGCACCACAGACTGTCCAGAAGTTGACTGATGCTTGGAGGAGATCCCTCAGGAGAACATCTGCCACCTCATCAGGAGCATGCCCAGGCGTTGTGCGAAGGTGATAAAGGCACATGGAGGCCACACACACACTACTGAGCATCATTTACTTGTCTCAAGGCATTTCCACTGAAGTTAAATCAGCTTGTAATTTGATTTTCCACTTTGATTTTGAGTATGAGTCCAAATCCAGACCTCCATGGGATATTAATTTTGATTTACATTGGTAATTTTTATGTTTTATTGTTCTCAACTCATTCCACTATGTAATGAATAAAGATTTGCAGCTGGAACATTTCATTCAGTGATATCTAGGATGTGATATTGTAGTGTTCCCTTTATTTTATAATTCTTTATTTAAAGACTCACAGCGAAATCCAGGTTAACATAATAATTGAAACCAGACAAGTAGACGAATACAAGCAATACAACTTAGCTCCCGACCAAGACAATCTTCCACGAGTCCTTAACGTCCATGGACCAAGTAGTAGAGGTCAATTCGGAGGGTCTTTCATTTTTTAACTTTTAACAAACAGTATAGGAAAGAAAAGACAGAGCAGAGGAAGAAGGAGAGCAGTTGAAGTGAAAAAAGAGAGTGGGGGGAAATAAGTAATGGAACCAAGAAAGGCAAAAAAAAGGGGGAGAGAAGGAAAAACACTGGGGAATAAGGGAAGGAGTACCCACCCGACCAAGTCCACCACTCAACCTGAGGTTAACTGAAAACATCATTTTGCCTCCAGCATTAGATCACAATACTCACTAGCGCTTCGAAAATCCATCCAAGCCAAGTAGCCCAAAACTTTGGGTATGATTCATGTATGAGGTCCTCCATATACATAATTTTATTGACTTTTGCGATCCACTGAGTTATAGTTGGAGGAGCGGGACTCTTCCATCTCTCCGGGATGCAAGCCCTCGCAGCCATGATCAAAAATTTCAACAGAGAGGATTTATAGATCAGGAGAGGGATTTCATTACGTTGGAGTAGTATCAGAGCCGGAGTCAACTTTTCGGAACAGCGTGTAACCCGACAAATAATTTCCCACACCTCTGTCCAAAATGATTGCAAAACATCACATTGCCAGGAAATACAGTCATATGTAAAAGTTTGGGCACCCCTATTAATGTTAACCTTTTTTCTTAATAACAATTTTGGTTTTTGCAACAGCTATTTCAGTTTCATATATCTAATAACTGATGGGCTCAGTTATATTTCTGGATTCAAATGAGGTTTATTGTACTAACAGAAATTGTGCAATCTGCATTTAAACAAAATTTGACCGGTGCAAAAGTATGGGCACCCTTATCATTTTCTTGATTTGAACACTCCTAACTACTTTTTACTGACTTCCTGAAGCACTAAATTGGTTTTGTAACCTCATTGAGCTTTGAACTTCATAGCCAGGTGTATCAAATCATGAGAAAAGGTATTTAAGGTGGCCACTTGCAAGTAGTTCTCCTATTTGATTCTCCTATGAAGAGTGGCATCATGGGCTCCTCAAAACAACTCTCAAATGATCTGAAAACAAAGATTATTCAACATAGCTTTTCAGGGGAAGGATACAAAAAGTTGTCTCAGAGATTTAACCTGTCAGTTTCCACTGTGAGGAACATAGTAAGGAAATGGAAGAACACAGGTACAGTTCTTGTTAAGCCCAGAAGTGGCAGGCCAAGAAAAATATCAGAAAGGCAGAGAAGAAGAATGGTGAGAACAGTCAAGGACAATCCACAGACCACCTCCAAAGACCTGCAGCATCATCTTGCTGCAGATGGTGTCACTGTGCATCGGTCAACAATACAGCGCACTTTGCACAAGAAGAAGCTGTATGGGAGAGTGATGCGAAAGAAGCCGTTTCTGCAAGCACGCCACAAACAGAGTCGCCTGAGGTATGCAATAGCACATTTGGACAAGCCAGTTACATTTTGGAAGAAGGTCCTGTGGACTGATGAAACAAAGATTGAGTTGTTTGGTCATACAAAAAGGCGTTATGCATGCGCTGTATTGTTGACCGATGCACAGTGACACCATCTGCAGCAAGATGATGCTGCAGGTCTTTGGAGGTGGTCTGTGGATTGTCCTTGACTGTTCTCACCATTCTTCTTCTCTGCCTTTCTGATATTTTTCTTGGCCTGCCACTTCTGGGCTTAACAAGAACTGTACCTGTGTTCTTCCATTTCCTTACTATGTTCCTCACAGTGGAAACTGACAGGTTAAATCTCTGAGACAACTTTTTGTATCCTTCCCCTGAAAAGCTATGTTGAATAATCTTTGTTTTCAGATCATTTGAGAGTTGTTTTGAGGAGCCCATGATGCCACTCTTCATAGGAGAATCAAATCGGAGAACTACTTGCAAGTGGCCACCTTAAATACCTTTTCTCATGATTTGATACACCTGGCTATGAAGTTCAAAGCTCAATGAGGTTACAAAACCAATTTAGTGCTTCAGAAAGTCAGTAAAAAGTAGTTAGGAGTGTTCAAATCAAGAAAATGATAAGGGTGCCCATACTTTTGCACCGGTCAAATTTTGTTTAAATGCAGATTGCACATTTTCTGTTAGTACAATAAACCTCATTTGAATCCAGAAATATAACTGAGTCCATCAGTTATTAGATATATGAAACGGAAATAGCTGTTGCAAAAAACAAAATTGTTATAAAGAAAAAAGGTTAACATTAATAGGGGTGCCCAAACTTTTACATATGACTGTATGAAAAATCGTGCCCTCTGCCCTTCCACACCTCCAGCAGTTGGGGTCAATTTCCGGAAATATGGTGTGCAACTTCGAGGGCACTCTGTACCATCTGGACAAAATCTTATAGCCAGCCTCCTGGAACCTAGAGCTAATCGAGGCACAGTGTACAAGGGTAAAAATTTGAGTTCTCTGATCTTCCGTAAAAGAAATATTTAAATTTTCTCCCACTGCGCAAGGAAAGAAGGGGGCGACCGGCTCCGGGGGTCCATCAACATAGGGTAGGTTTTAGCTAAGGTGTGTCTGATTGGGCCCGGGCTATTACATAAAAGCTCAAATTGGGTTTTGGGTCATCTAAATGAACTTTTAGGGGGAAAGCTGCTGAAAAAGTGGGTAAGTTGCAAACACCTCCAACTGCCCTGGGGTATTGGATCTGTTTTGGTGGTAAGGTCACTCAATTGATAGCCAGGAGGCTCCCTCTCCCCAGTTTTCTACTCTATTCATCCCCAAATCTATCCACAGACGAAAAATGGAGTCCGAGCGGCTAGGGACAAATTTAGGATGACTCAACACCGGAGTGAGAGGCAAAGCCTCTGGGAGTAGATGCAAACAGAGGCAGTATTTTAAAGTGGATCCAATAGTCGGATGGGATTTGATTTGCTCTGGGGCCGAAAGTAAAACCCATGGGAGGGTCTTCAATAGGGTCGGGCAAAAACTTTGTTCTATTTGAACCTATGCCTTATCGTGACAATTGCTGCACCAGTCTTCCATTCTATCTAGGTGGCCTGCCAAGTAATACATTTTTTAGGTCTGGAAGCCCCACTCCCCCCAACCTCTTGGGTCTGCAGAGAACCTCCCTCTTTAGTCTAGCAGATTTTTTTAAACGAGACTTGAATTGACCCTAATTTTCTAAAAAAAAAGTTAGCAGGGATATTGATGGGGAGATCCTGTAGAATATACAGGACCCTCGGTAATATGTTCATCTTAAAAATTTGGCATATGCCAAACCAGGTGAAGGATATCTTGGACCACCTATCACAGTCTGCTTGAATAGATGTTAAAAGGCTAGGGAAGTTCCATCGATATAGAGAATTGATGTCTGCAGATAGTCTTACTCCTAAATATTTCAGGTGTTGAGTAGCCCATTTGAAACTGAAGGACTTCTGTAAAGATCTTACAAGTTCCGGGGAAGAATTAATGTTAAGCGCCTCGGATTTTGAAAAATTAATCTTGAAATTAGACAATTGGGCATATGTTCTGAATTCATTCATTAGGTTAGGCAGGGAGGTCTTAGGTGAGGTAATGAAGAAAAGAAGGTCATCCACGTATGCTGCTACTTTGAGTGTTTTGAAGTACATGAATACCCGAGATATTGGGGTTGGCTGTAACGTGTGGTGTAGTGACCAGTGTCCGCTAGGGGGCGCTGTGTGGATGTCCCAGGAGAGAGGATGAGTGGCAGAATTCTGAATGACCGTTATGTAGCTCAAGGTGGGTGGCCTTGGGATGGAGACTTGTGTCTGTTGATCAGCAGTGATACTGCTGAGGTGTTGTTTCAATGTGTTTGGGAAGTCTCCAGGTAACTGAGACATGCGGGACCAGTTACCTACAAACCCACCCTGGGGGTGCGTTTAAGAACGCTATGGTAAAGTGTGTATGAGTGGTTGAAGGACCTGTGATGAGGTCATAGCCATGTGATCCGGTGGGCGTGGCTACGGACCATATAAGGTGGCAAGGGTAGGTCACATGTAGTGAATGCCTGGACCTGGTTGGTCCGTTTTGGAAGGTCCCGCTGGGAGATGTGTCTACCTTCCTCACAGCACGTGGAGTGGCTGTGTTTAATGGCTGCAAGTGCCTGATAGTTCCCTGGAGGGAAAGGATGTTTGCAGTGTGGAGTATGAAGCAGCCATAAGAGAACCATGACTGGGTGAGATAACTGTGAGGCTGAAGAGCCTGAGTACTGGACATTGCGTAACCTGTGTGACCACAGGTAAACAGAGGGAAGCTCTGTCATGAACCTTATGCTATGGATGTGAACTTTATGTTGCTGCTGTGGGTTTATGATGCCTGAATAAACCGCATGGATTGTTGTTGTTTTATGGAAAACCCGTGCCGGACGTGATTATTTGGCTGCCAAGCGAGTATACCCTACCCGAATGACAGCGCTACCTTACACATGTCTAAGAAAGGGTTCAAGGGTGAGGATGAAAATTAGGGGGGCAGAGGGCATCCCTGTCGTGTGCCATTATAAATATAAAACGGATCTGAAAGTGCATTGTTCACCCGGACCCTGGCGGAAGGGACTGAATATAGAGACAGGATCCACTGGAGCATCCTTGTTCCCAGACCCAGGTGAATGAGGGTCTCTTTCATGAAAGCCCAATTGACCCTATCAAATGCCTTCTCGGCATCAGTGGATAAGAGGATTGATGGGACATTCCGGGATTTAGCATGATGAATTAAGTTAATAGACTTAATAGTATTATCTCTGGCCTCTCGGCCTGGCATAAATCCAGCTTGGTCCGGGTGAACGATTCCGGAGAGAAGGGTAGCAAGTCTAGATGCAAGGATCTTGGCAAAGAGTTTTACATCAACATTTAACAGGGAAATGGGGCGGAAGCTAGCGCACTTGGTCAGGTATTTCCCTTCTTTATGTGTCACTGCAATATGGGCTCTCAGAGAATCTGGATGTGAGGGGTTATTTTTAGACATTGAATTAAAGGAGGATAACATTCCCAGGATTAGTAAATCTCTGAATTTTTCGAAGTTTTAGGGTACTGTTACACCTAGCGATGCACCAGCGATCCCGACTAGCGATATGACGCGGTCAGGATCGCTGGTGCATCGCTGGGTGGTCGCTAGTGAGCTGCCACTCAGGCAGATCTCACCAGCGATATCGCTGGGGACATGGATCTCTACTTAACTGTCAGACGCGGCGATCCTGCGTCCTCCCGCCCGGCTCCACGCGTCGCTCGTCGGCGCCACATGAAGCGCCGCAGGAAGCAGACGACGAGGAATGGTCCAGCAGCTTCTCGTGCGATCAGCGATAACCAGCGGGGGAGCCGGTCGGAGGTAAGTATCACATGCAGCGATATCGCTAGCAATATCACTGCAACGTCACAAAATCGCTGACTTTGCAGCGATATTGCTAGCGATATCGCAGTGTGTAACGGGGGCTTTAGCTACAGAAATAGGCGAGCACACTTCTTGTAAGTGAGCAAGATAAGATAATACTACTCACCCACAAGAACCCAACCCCAATTTGGGTAATATAACCTCAGGTTTCTTCCAAATCACAGAGTATACAATTCTATCAGTCAGAACAGGGAGGAGGGGGGGGGGGACCGAGATAAGTTTACGTGGATATATTAAACTCAGGCATTTTAGATGAACAAAAGCATATAAGCCGCAGCTCCATGGGACAGGATCCCAATAATTCCCTCCAAGTCTACCTCATCAGACAGGAAGGAGAAAACCTCACAATAACCATATAACATTTGCAGCAGAGTGTCAGATGGGAGCCTCTGAGGGTGTAGAGCTCGTCGCAAAATCAGCCTTCTCCTTTTCCTGCACATGGGAAGATTGTCTGCCCCCATTCCTCCTCTCCCTCTGAGGTAGCGGCTGAGGACTCTCAATTTGTAGCCAATTTGGTACAGGGAATGGTGATATGTCCAAAAATTTGAACAAATCCTTGAGCTCATCCGGGTGTTTAAAGGTGAGGACAGAGCCCTCTCTCCGTACGATTAGATGGAATGGGTGGCCCCACTGGTAAGTGGCTCCAGACTCCTTGACCTTTTATAGTAGTAGCCGAAGCAGACATCTCATAAACAAGGTGCGAGCTGAAATATCTGGAAACAAACGGATCTCCACTCCCTCCAGGGAGACCGGCCCAGATTTCCAAGCTTTACGTATGATACTCTCCTTCTCTGAGAAGTAATGCATTCTGCACAGAACATCTCTGGGGTTCGCGCTGGAAGGAGGCCCCTGACGTGTGACTCTATGGATTCTGTCAAACACCAAAGGAGTCTCTGGCGCACTATGCGTAATTTGGTTAAAGATGGCCGTGACTTTTTGAGATAAGGTATCCATGGTGACGCTCTCAGGTATACCTTTGAGGCGCACATTATTGCGTCGACCACGATTCTCCTGGTCATCCAGCAACAGCATCATGTCCTGCATATGAGCCTGTGATGACGAGAGCTCCTGCTCCAGAGAAGACAGCCTCTCAGATAATGACGCCGTAGCCTCCTCCACTGAGGCCGTGCGAGTGTATAGTGTGTCCATATCATTTCTAAGGGCTGAAACTGCCCTTTCCTGTGAAGCTTCTATCCTAGCTATCAGGGAGTCTGTCTGCTTTAGTAGGAAGGGCTTTGATCAGCTCCTGCAGGCTTTGGAAGTCAGACTGGGAGACTGCATGGATGGGGTTGCAGTGTACTGTGGCATTGCCTTCTGCCAGGGTCTCTCCCTGCCAATCTCCACCAACTTTATCTCCCTGGTCTGCAGCATTCTTGGTGTGCACTGAATCTGGGCCTCGGTGGGGGGTTGAGTCACCCTCCCCAGGTGAGACCCGAGCACTCCTTTCCTGACTCTCCCCACAGACTTCTCCTCTGACATACCTCGTGGTCTCACATTGCTGGACGCCATTGCTGAGGCTGTTGCTGGCTTCCCCTTCGGCATACTGCTCTGTAACATGCGGGTCAGGGCTGTTTCTTTGTGGTGGGAAGGGACCCGAGTGTTGCTGGAACCAGTTCCCCTTCTTCTGGAAGCACACGATTCCTGTGGATGAGTTAAAGTGAAGTATATTCTCCCTGTCCCAGGAGCACTAGGAAGCAGCTTCTTCACTCCATCACAACTAAGCCTGCCCCCACCCTTATTTTTTGAGCAGTGTATGTGTGTTTAGTACAAAGGACTGGCGCATGGCTTATTCCTTCCAAAGACCATACTAGGGACCACTCATCTTCCACTCATTACGAGTGGAAGAAAGGCTATTCTGGCAGCTAAATAGGAAGGGTTCTTTACAGTTATAGCAGTCAGACTGTGGAATGCCGACCACAGGAGGTAGTAATGGCAGACACTATAACAGCTTTTAAAAAAAATGTTGGATTCTTTTTTCCTAATAAATGACATTGTGGGTCATAAATATAATCTAGCACTAGAAAATGTAATTTCTAGTGATGAGTGAGCGTGCTCAGGTAAGGTGCTATCCGAACACGCTCGTGTCCTAGGCGAGTATTTTCGGACTGATCACATTGCCGTGGCTGCATATGTCGCAGCTGTTAGACAGCCGCAACAACACATGCAAGGATTGCCTTTCTAACAGCCGCGAGACATACAGCCACTGCGACTTGAGCATATTTTTTGAGCACGCTGAAAATACTTGATTAGGACACAAGCGTGATCCGATAACACCTTATCCAAGCACGCTCGCTCATCACTAATTGGTAAGTGAAGATTGAATTTGATGGATATGTCTTTTTTTTCAACTTTCATATCTATGTTGCTTTCCATCTGATGGCACTGCAGAAGGGCAGTTGCCAAAAAGATACTGTATACCAATCACAGGGTGGTGCAAAAGTAGCTATTCAGTTGAATCAATGAAATTTATCATAAATGATTATATAGGTAAACCTACACCCTGATACAGAAGAATAAAGACTATATATTTTCATATACAATTATAAAATTCTATACACGATAAATACCTACTTTTGAGCAACCCTATATAACCAGTACTGTGCAATAGCTTTACGTCACATCTGACCTTCATAGGCTAGTCCGTATAGTCTCCATATTTACCTTTCTATTGTATTTGGATATAGAAGTTCAGAAGAATATTTGCATAGGGATCCCAGTAGATGAAACGGAATACCAACATTTCATTAAAGGTTTGTGTCACTAATTACATGATTTGGATCACCTGCTAGGAGTACATCTACACAGTAAGTTCTGCCATGTAACACAAAAAGCAGATAAAAGCACCAAATCCGGCTTCATATTACAACGCAAATCTGTTTATGTAGGAAGAGAGACAAAGCAATATAACTGTGGAATACAGCAACATACATAGAAATAGAAATGGGTTCAATACTTTGTGCTTATTTCTTCAAATATTGTTATAGAGGTTGAAGCAGAGTTTTTCTGATATAGAGCTCCAAATGCTCTGTCAGATTATTGTATTTTAAAGGGGTTGTCCGGTCTAGAATGAAAAGTCTGCAGTCACTCTGTGCGACTGAAGGCTTGTGAATCCTCCCAACACATGCATGAGCATTGTCCTGTGTCTGGTCCGAGAGCTTGGTCAGAGGGGACACCGGCAAATCCTTGCATCGCACAGTTTGCATGTTGGTAGGATTCACAAGTCAGCAGTCACACAGAATCACTGCAAACTTTTAATTCTAGACTGGACAACCCCTTTAAAATCTGACAGGATGCTGCTACAACAATAACCAGTGTATATACAGTCATTGCCAAAAGTTTTCAGACTGACACACATTTTGTTTTTCACAGTTTGCTGCTTCATTGTTTCTAGTGTAAATTTGCATTAGCTACATCATTTCAGTCTTGTTTGATCAACAAGGACAAAGTAGCTGATATAATGCTGTCTCTCTGATTTAATTATGAATGCAGACTGCTTGCTTTAAAAGGAGGTTTGTGCTTGAAATCAATTCTTATGTTAACCAATGTTACCACTAATGAAACATGCAATTATCATTGCTTTTTGTCAAAAAGGCTTTACAGGCAAGGACATTGCTGCTTACAAGAGTGCCCCTAAACTGTTCGTTCAAAATTTAAAAGTGAGAGGTTGAATTGCTGTGAAAAAGGCCTCAGGACAACCAGGAAAATCCCGCAAGGGCCATGATCATTTCCTAAAAAGGATTTATCTATGAGATTTGCTCAACCTGAACCAGAGTTCACTAAGGGCCCCGTCACACATAGCGACTCACCAGCGATCCCGACAACGATATCAACGTGCCAGGATCGCTGGTGAGTCGCTACATGATCGCTGGTGAGCTGTCAAACAGACAGCTTCACCAGCGATCAGCACCAGCGACGCTGAGTGCGCGGCGTCGCTGTGTACTTTAGTTACCAGCGCGCTGATGCAGGGAGCTGGTAGCTAAGGTACACATCGGGTTTCTAAGTGACGCACGTCCCTTAGATACCCGATGTATACCATAGTTACCAGCTGATCGCTGGTCTCCCGCCTGTCACACGCAGCGATGCGTGCTGGCCAGCGGGAGACCATCGATCAAAGAAATGTCCAGGGCTTTCCAAGAGCGATCAGCGATACCGGCAGGGGGTCCGGTCGCCGATCGCTGTCACACAAAACTTGTGACTCAGCAGCGATCTCGCTAGTAAAGGAGAGCGTTACCCACGAGTCCTATGTAATGCCAACAGTAACACATTCTGAGACTTGAGACTATTCATGTGTGAGGACTTTTCATCCATGGAGGAGGCTGTCTCACAATTTGACCTAAGATCACATGAATAACGAATGGGATCAAGAAACCCTACGAATCCAAAACACCCACCTAATTATGATGAACAATGCTTTTTCCAGCATGATGGAGCACCATGTCACAAGGCAAAAATTAATTATGTGGCTCTGTGAACAAACTAAACTTAGGGTAAGTGTTGTTAATATGGAGTTTTATGAAATCGGGAAACATAGAAATATCTGGCTCAAAGATCTAAAAACACAGTGAAAACCAAAAGTTGTGTTGGTCTCAAAACATTTGGCCATGACTGTACATTTAAGTGCGTGCCCTCTAGTGGTGGCTAAATGAAGCCTACATGTAGTGCTTAATATTTGCTTCTACGCAGATGATTTGGAGCTCTATTGCGCTTTGCAGCTTTGTTTTCCTGATACAAAAATGTATTCAAAAATCAGTTGGCTAAGAATTCTGCGACCAGAAATAACATAATGAGAGAGATGGAGAGTCACTTTATAACAAGGGCCATCCAGAACAAATTTCATTTTACTACAAGAAGTCTGCAGATGTAGAGATGTGTTCTTCTTCAATCTTGTGTTTGTAACACTTTGGGGAGACAGGCAGTTGTCTAAAAATAATCAAATCCTGGGGAAACCACATTCTTAAAAATTAAAGTAGTTGTAGTTATTGAACATCCCTCATGGCAGGAAGAATATCTGCAGCGAGTCGTGTAGAGAAACTTTGGGGAATTAATGAATTTGAGGCAAGGACATTACGTTCCTATGTTCTTTTTTTGCTACCTCCAGCCGATTGCCAAGTACTGCAGTATGGATTTAGCCGCCTGTCAGTTGCGTTATCTCACTTTCTCTGAGAAGGTGAGTCTTTTCTACACAGTAATATTCTGATCCTTGTTTAGCTAATGAAGCATTGTGTCAGTACCGGAGCAGTGTATGGTGCCGGGGAAACCGGGGAATCCAGCCACCGGATCCGTTTTTTGAAGTCTGCGCATGCTCAGATCCAATTGGCCTGCCCCCAGGAAACAGATATAACCTGCTAGACGGATCCGGCAGAAAAACGGATCCGTTTCTACAGTTGTCCAAAATTTACGCTGGATCCGTTTTTTCTAAAAAATAGCCGGATCCTGCCTGACGGCAAAAAACTGATGTGTGAAAGTAGCCTAATTTCTTATTTTCCGGTCTTGATTTTTATTTTGTGTGTTAAGTTAATTAGAAATACTTTACTCATGTAACCTGCACATGATTTTACAGAGAAGCTTTCTAGTGTCAGTTACTTTTATTCCCATAAGTAGTGATGGACGAACCAGGAGAGTAAAGTTCTGGATCCATACCGAAAACCTACTGTGTGGGCACGAACCTCGAACGCTGACTTCTCAAGGAAGTCAAGGTTACTGTTCAGGTACTGCACCCCGAACATCTGATGTTTCCCATGGTGTCATCTGTGTGACAGAGTGCGAAACATCCGCGGCTCTGAACTGCGGTATGATTATTACCGCTGGTCAGAGTGCTGCGGTTCCCACGATACCCAGAGGTAAAAAGTTTACTGCCAGTCATAGAGGCGTTGGCTGACGAAAGCACTAATTCCATTAGACTTTGCATGCTGATGGGAGTATTCAGCAGCCACTGTAACATATCTCTGGAAGCTTATGGCAAATTTAATAAAAGAAATGATCAGGAAAGCACCAGAACTAAAATACACATAAAATCTGGCCACTTTGGAAGTTTTGACAGGTCCTCCTCATATAGGATGTCTAGTCTACAAAACACATTTCTTAAATACTGTATTATTGAATTTCATGTATAATTCATAGTGAAAAGTAGCACCTTTCACTCTGAAATACATCTGTGAATTACATAAACTGACTACTGATTACAATGGAAGACATGGGATGTGAAACTTCGGGAAATTAATAAAAGCCTTAAACACAATTTTTTTTTTTTTTTTTTTTTTTATCTGTGTACCGTGTTGGCCAGTAGATGGAAAAAAGCCATTAACACGTATCAACCACTGAGGACTCTCAAATGTTAATGTTTTTCTAAAAGCCTTAAAGAAATTACCTTTGATAGTTGAGGGGGTGAGGCTCAGCGGCCAGAAATCCTATAATCAAGATTGTGCACAGTAACCTACAGACAGTGTCGGGTCGGCGCCGTTATACTGATTACAATTATACTTGGTGATGACATCTGTCTTGTGGTTGTTGTTTAATCTTTATTTTCACTTTTTAGTTAAGGATATGCTCGTGCTCCAGGGTGGCCTGTGGGGGAGGTCGTCATGTGGTGCTGTGATTAGGTACAGTGGGGAAAAAAAGTATTTAGTCAGTCAGCAATAGTGCAAGTTCCACCACTTAAAAAGATGAGAGGCGTCTGTAATTTACATCATAGGTAGACCTCAACTATGGGAGACAAACTGAGAAAAAAAAATCCTGAAAATCACATTGTCTGTTTTTTTTTCATTTTATTTGCATATTATGGTGGAAAATAAGTATTTGGTCAGAAACAAGCAATCAAGATTTCTGGCTCTCACAGACCTGTAACTTCTTCTTTAAGAGTCTCCTCTTTCCTCCACTCATTACCTGTAGTAATGGCACCTGTTTAAACTTGTTATCAGTATAAAAAGACACCTGTGCACACCCTCAAACAGTCTGACTCCAAACTCCACTATGGTGAAGACCAAAGAGCTGTCAAAGGACACCAGAAACAAAATTGTAGCCCTGCACCAGGCTGGGAAGACTGAATCTGCAATAGCCAACCAGCTTGGAGTGAAGAAATCAACTGTGGGAGCAAAATTAGAAAATGGAAGACATACAAGACCACTGATAATCTCCCTCGATCTGGTGCTCCACGCAAAATCCCACCCCGTGGGGTCAGAATGATCACAAGAACGGTGAGCAAAAATCCCAGAACCACGCGGGGGGACCTAGTTAATGAACTGCAGAGAGCTGGGACCAATGTAACAAGGCCTACCATAAGTAACACACTACGCCACCATGGACTCAGATCCTGCAGTGCCAGACGTGTCCCACTGCTTAAGCCTGTACATGTCCGGGCCCGTCTGAAGTTTGCTAGAGAGCATTTGGATGATCCAGAGGAGTTTTGGGAGAATGTCCTATGGTCTGATGAAACCAAACTGGAACTGTTTGGTAGAAACACAACTTGTCGTGTTTGGAGGAAAAAGAATACTGAGTTGCATCCATCAAACACCATACCTACTGTAAAGCATGGTGGTGGAAACATCATGCTTTGGGGCTGTTTCTCTGCAAAGGGTCCAGGACGACTGATCCGGGTACATGAAAGAATGAATGGGGCCATGTATCGTGAGATTTTGAGTGCAAACCTCCTTCCATCAGCAAGGGCATTGAAGATGAAACGTGGCTGGGTCTTTCAACATGACAATGATCCAAAGCACACCGCCAGGGCAACGAAGGAGTGGCTTCGTAAGAAGCATTTCAAGGTCCTGGAGTGGCCTAGCCAGTCTCCAGATCTCAACCCTATAGAAAACCTTTGGAGGGAGTTGAAAGTCCGTGTTGCCAAGCGAAAAGCCAAAAACATCACTGCTCTAGAGGAGATCTGCATGGAGGAATGGGCCAACATACCAACAACAGTGTGTGGCAACCTTGTGAAGACTTACAGAAAACGTTTGACCTCTGTCATTGCCAACAAAGGATATATCACAAAGTATTGAGATGAAATTTTGTTTCTGACCAAATACTTATTTTCCACCATAATATGCAAATAAAATGAAAAAAAAACAGACAATGTGATTTTCTGGATTTTTTTTTTCTCAGTTTGTCTCCCATAGTTGAGGTCTACCTATGATGTAAATTACAGACGCCTCTCATCTTTTTAAGTGGTGGAACTTGCACTATTGCTGACTGACTAAATACTTTTTTTCCCCACTGTATTCATAATGCAGACTGCTGACAGGTCACGCATCCTTCTCTGACCTGCTTCTTACGTTACATACTGAATATAATACGTATTGGAAAAAAAAATTTTGAAGCTCATCATGAGAATGCCAATGGTGTGCAAATCTGTAATCAAAGCAAAAGGTGGCTACTTTGAAGAACCTAGAATATAAGACATATTTTCAGTTGTTTCACACTTTTTTGTTAATTATATATTTCCACATGTGTTAATTGATAGTTTTGATGCCTTCAGAGCGAATCTACAATTTTCATAGTCATGAAAATAAAGAAAACTCTTTGAATGAGAAGGTGTGTCCAAACTTTTGGTCTGTACTGTAAATCGCATCAGGTGTGCACTATGCATCCGGGGAGTGCTGCAGAATGATTGTCATACATGATACTTTACAATGAATGGGAAAAGACAACCAAGCCGTCAGGAAAAGAAACATTTTATAATAATGAAAAAACCTGAGGCTATGATTGTATAGCTTTTTTTCTAGAAAAAACCTCAGCACACAATATTGAATAATTTCAATTTTTATTACTCCAAAAAAGTGAAGGAACAATTAACTGGACCACGAAAATTGAACACAGATAATTAATTGTCGACATTTCGGCTCTTTAGCCTTTATCCAGATTTATCTGAAATAATGAGAATTCACAATAATGAATAAATAAAGGAAATCCTTCCATTAAAATTAAATAATAAAAAAAAAAAAGTATATTTTTTTTAGCAGGCGTACATAGGTACGGATGTGTATATAATGTATATTTTCTGTTTCTGTCTTCATACCTCACTACCGTTATCTTCTGTTGGGTAAAGGGCGATATCTAAGGCGCCGTTTTGTGCTTCGTCTTTGCTTGGTGGCTGTTAATCTTGCTGGCGGATGTCATATAATGATGTATGGGCTATACGCTGGCAGGAACTTGGCAGTCATTCTGTAACATAAAGTGATCTTTCTTTTAATATTTCCTGACAGGGAACGGGGAACTGAGCAATAAGGAGTTCATCGCCATCATGAAGCAGCGTTTAATGAGGGGGCTGGAGAAGCCAAAAGACATGGGATTTACTCGCCTTATGAGAGCCATGTGGAAATGTGCCCAGGAGACCGCCTGGGATTTCGCCTTACCCAAGCAGTAGGAGGGAGGACAGACGCTCGTCCCATAGCAATCCAAAAATGATAAAAAAAAACTTGTGTGCACAGGCTGTTGTAATAAGAGAAAAGTTAAAAAGGCTCGTCCTGAAGAACACGCAGAAAATGTAAGGTTATTAGTGTCAAGGACTTTTTTGTCATTGCTGAATGGTAGTAATGTACCCGATTTCTGAACGCTTAGTTGGTTAGAGACAAGTCCTAGCCAAGTAACCGTACAGTAGCCCTGAATTTTATCCTTTGTTAAAGCAGAGGCCATAAATAATTCAGGACCAATCTAGTAATGAATAATTAGAATAATTAACACTGGAGCCAGGCATCAGAAACAGCATAGTTTTATAGTTAGTGTTTTCTACCACCTGGCTGATGAAATCACAATCCGCCTGGACAATGCAAATGTTGGACAAGATGCCATCTAAATCTATGTTGGGCTAATGTGACAGAACAAGAAAGAGAAATTCCCATTAAATGTCCATTTATGCTGAAAGATTATGGAGAACGAGCGTTCTTAATAATGCTAATTTCGCCATAATTTTTCAGTGTGAACAGGCTGCCGATGAATGTGCAAAGCGATCACTCATCAGGTGAAATGATCTCTTGTGCTGCACAAAAAACAGAAATCTATTTCGGCAGCACATTGGCTTGTGTAAACTGGGCCTGCGCTGCCGAGAACAATGACATCCTGTGCTCACTCAATGATCCAAGTCATGGTTTAAGTTGTATCGTGCAAGATCAACCAAAGGGAAAACTCCCTGCTAGCAGACAGCCTATGATGGTTTCAGTCTGGGGCTGTGGAATTAATAAAGTTTATGAAAAATAACTTTACATGAGAATTACAACACTAATTATCTTACTACACGCGGAATATTTTTATGAGGAAAACCTCCCATTATTTTAAAGTATCAAACCCTGGTTAGTCCAAGGGTAACAATTTCTGTCTATGGCCAGCATTATTGTTCACAAGGATTAGAAGACACAAGTTGGATCAAATGGAGTCTGTCACCAGGTTTTTGCCATCTAATCTGAGAGCAGCATAATATAGAGACAGAGACTCTGATTCTAGCAATATGTCACTTCATGGGCAGCTTGCTGTACTTTTCATAAAATTACTGTTCTATCAGCAGGAGAATAATAAACCTGCTGCCTTGTAGTCCTCCATAGTAATGAGCTCTGTATAGCCACACCCCCACCACTGATTGGCAGCTTTCTGCCTATGTACAGTGTACACATAAAGTTGCCAATCGGTGGTGTGGGCGGGGTTATACAGAGCTCAGCATTCTGAGCACTGCTAGATCTGCAACATATTAAACAATGATTTTATCAAAACTGTAGCAAGCAGCCCAGTAAGCGACAAATCTCTGAAATTAGCGTCTCTGCCCCTACATCATGCTGCTCTCTGATGTGGTAACAGAAACCTGCAGACAGATTCCCTTTAACATTTCCCTTTTACCAGCTTGCTGCCTGCTGAACGGATTTAGCCATTTTCATACTTTCCTGTAGGCGCCTATGACTACCCCAAAGGTCACAATTCTGTTATTAGTTTTTAGCCGCTAAAACTAAATGTTTCAGAGCCTTGGTGTAGGATGTAGACACACGTGTGACTAATACACAGAGTGATACAGTGCAAAATAAGACCGGAGAAACACAACTTTGTTTTGATCTCTGATGAAGTTTGCATGCTGTATCATTTCATTAAACCCCAAAATAAGGAGAGGAAACTAAGAAACGTGTACAACCTAATATGACATAGTTCACACTATATATGTGGATGTTTGGTCTGATTTGGTGAAAGGGAAGTACCGGGATATGATTGTAAATAAAAAATAAAATGTTCTTTTGTTGAAGTGGTTGTGGGTCATAGTGTGTGATTTTCCATACAGCTGCCGGACCGCCGATGGCCTAAAATATTAGGTGACGTAATCAATTTTGCTTCCGCTGGAGACCACCAGAGCAGCAGAGTTGGAGATATTTTTAGCTCAGACTGGCAGGTATCTTAATTTATCATTTATCACAATCCCTTCCCTCTGGCTGGTCTTGGAAATAAGATCCAAAGGTTTGCAACATAAAGGTAAAATAAAATGGTCAACAGGTACAACCATGATAAGAAACCAAAAAGAACAAATGCCAGGACCAAAATAATATGTATTTTAAATATTAAACTTAATTTAGGCCTGTTTCACACATCTGTAGTCGGCGGTCAGCTGAAATCCGCCAAAGGGGGGAAAAAACTGATCCGTCCCCGTTTAGCGAAGTACGGATGACCGCGGACTATGGATCCGTGGAAGAAGGAAAGCGGCGAAGTGACCGCGGCCTCTGTAATGTACGAGATGGGATGGATGAGTTCGTGCGGGATGGAGGAGATTGCGTGCAATGGTGATC
Source organism: Dendrobates tinctorius (assembly GCF_039654945.1). NCBI lineage: Eukaryota > Metazoa > Chordata > Amphibia > Anura > Dendrobatidae > Dendrobates > Dendrobates tinctorius. Next base: position 11,285,322 of record NW_027361757.1, on the reverse strand, counting down.
GTGGGCACGCGATGGAAGAGATCGCGTGACGAAGGCGCGCGTGATGGAGGAGATCGCGTGATACGGGTAGAGGACGCGGAGAGAGAGAGACATGAATTTAGGGTTAAATCACCATCAAATGTCAAGAATGCGGATCCTGCCAGGGAAAAAACGTTGCATCGTCCGTCCAGGCTTGTGAGCGGACGCAAACATTTTGGCAGATCCGCAAAAAAACTGATACAACGGAAGACCATCAGTCAAGATCCGCCGATAATGCAAGTCAATGGGGAAAAAAACGGATCCGCCAAGAAAAATTGCAGATCCGTTTTTTTTTTTTTGCAAATCGGCGGATCTTGACTGATGGTGACAAACGGATGTGTGAAACAGGCCTAAGCATTGAGAAAACATGTATATAACCAACAATACAAAAGCCAGTTTGTCCTTGTATCTGTATTGTTGGTTATTTACACATTTTTTTCAATGTTTAATTCAATTTATTATTTTTTTAAACTAAAAATTTATTTTGATCCTGGTTTTGAAAAGAGATTGGAAAACCTCTGTAACCCTTTTCCTACATTGGACGTACTATTCCGTCCATGTGACCTGGGACCCAAGTCCCAAGGACGGAATAGTACGTCTAGTGCGATCAGCTGCGCTCACGGGGGGAGCGCAGCTGATCGCGGTCGGGTGTCAGCTGATTCACAGCTGACACCCGGCACTATGTGTCAGGGGCGGTCATGGACCGCCCCCGACACGTTAACCCCTGGCACACTGCGATCAAACACGATCGCAGTGTACCGGGGGTTAAGGGAAGCATCGGCAGGGAGGGGGCTCCCTCCATGCTTCTCTGTGACCCCCACAGCAGCGCAATGTGCAGCGCTGCTGCGGGGTCCTCCTTCCCTGCAGGTCCCCGGATCCAATATGGCAGCGGAGACCTCCGGGGGTCTGCAGGGAGCTGGCTTCCTCACTGCCCGCAGAGCGCAGGCATGAGGAAGCCTGCAGTAGTGCCTGTGACAGATCGCTGATTTGTAACAGCGATCTGTGATGTGATAGATCAGCGATCTGTCACATGACAGTGATGTCCCCCCAGGGACATTGTAATAAAGTTAAAAAAAAAAAAAATGTAAAAATAATTTTTTAAAAATCGCTAAATGGTAAAAAAAAATAAAAAAAATATTCCCTAATAAATTCATATTTTGAAAATAACAGTACACATATATGGTATCGCCGCGTCCGTAACGACCCGCCCTATAAAACTGTCCCGTTAACCCCTTTAGCGAACCCCGTTAAAAATAAAAATAAAAAACGAAGCAAAAAAGTAATGCTTTATTATCATACTGCCGAACAAAAAGGGCCATAACGTGCGATCAAAAAGACGGATATAAATAACCATGGTACCGCTGAAAACGTCATCTTGTCCTGCAAAAAACGAGCCGCCACACAGCATCATCAGCGAAAAAATAAAGTTATAGCTCGCAGAATAAAGCGATGCAAAAATAATTATTTTTTATATAAAATTGTTTTCATTGCATAAAAGCACCAAAACACAAAAGACATAAATGAGGTATCGGTATAACCGTACTGACCCGAATAATAAAAGCGCGTTATCAATTTTACCACACGCGGAACTGTGTAAACACACCCCCCAAAAGAAATTCATGAAACGCTGGTTTTTGTTCATTCTACGTCCCAAAAATCAGAATAAAAAGCGATCAAAAAATGTCACATGCCCGAAAATAGTACCAATAAAAACGTCAACTCGTCCCGCAAAAAATAAGACCTCACATGACTCGGTGGGTCAAAATATAGAAAAATTATAGCTCTCAAAATGTGGTGATGCAAAAACTATTTTTACAATAAAAAGCGTCTTTTAGCGTGCGACAGCTGCCAAATATAAAAACCGCCATAAATAGTAAATCAACCCCCCCATTATCACCCCCTTGGTTAGGGAAAAATAATAAAATTTAAAAAAAAATTATTTATTTCCATTTTCCCATTAGGGTGTGTTGGGGTTAGGGTTGGAGTTAGAATTGGGGGGTATCAGTGTACTCAGGACAAATTGCACAATAACTTTTAGGGTCCTGTTACTCTTGGGAAAATAAAAATTGGGGGTGAAAAGATCATTTTTGTGGAAAAAATATGATTTTTTAATTGTACGGCTGTACGTTATAAACTTCTGTGAAGCCCTTGGGGGTTCAAAGTGCTCACCACATATCTAGATAAGTTCCTTGGGGGTCTGGTTTCCAAAATAGGGTCACTTGTGAGGTTTTCCACGGTTTAGGCACATCAGGAGCTCTCCAAACGTGACATGGCGTCCGATCTGAATTCCAGCCAATTTTGCAGTGAAAAAGTCAAACAGCGCTCCTTCCCTTCCGAGCTCTGCCATGCGCCCAAACAGTGGTTCCCCCCCACATATCAGGTATCGGCGTACTCAGGACAACTTGCACAATAACTTTTCCAGTCCAATTTCTCCTGTTACCCTTGGTAAAATAAAACAAATTGACCCTGAATTAATTTTTTTTGTGAAAAAAAAGTTAAATGTTCATTTTTTATTTTTTTTAAACATTCAAAAAATTCCTGTGAAGCACCTGAAGGGTTAATAAACTTCTTGAATATGGTTTTGAGCACCTTGAGGGGGTGCAGTTTTTAGAATGGTGTCACTTTTGGGTATTTTCTATCATATGGGACCCCTCAAAGTGACTTCAAATGTGATGTGGTCCTAAAAATACAATGGTGTTGTAAAAATGAGAAATCGCTGGTCAACTTTTAACCCTTATAACTTCCTAACAAAAAAAAATTTTGGTTCCCAAATTGTGCTGATGTAAAGTAAACATGTGGGAAATGTTATTTATTAAGTTTTTTGAGTGCCGTATCTCTGTGATTTAAGGGCATAAAAATTCAAAGTTGGAACATTTTCAAAATGTTCGCCAAATTTCCGTTTTTTTCACAAATAAATGCAAGTTATATTAATGAAATTTTACCACTAACATGAAGTACAATATGTCATGCGAAAACAATGTCAGAATCACCGGGATCCATGGAAGCGTTCCACAGTTATTACCTCACAAAGGGACAGTGGTCAGAATTGTAAAAATTGGCCCGGGAATTAACACACAAACCACCCTTGGGAGTAAAGGGGTTAACCCCTTAACGACCAGGGGTATTTTTGGTTTTGCATTTTCATTTCTCCATCCCCTTCTTTCCAGAGCCATAACCTTTTTTATTTTTCCATCAATATGGCCCTGTCAGGGCTTGTTTTTTGCGGGACGAGTTGTACTTTTGAACTACACCATTGGTTTTACCATGTCGTGTACTACAAGACAGGGAAAAAAAATGCCAAGTGCAATACCACACTTGTTTTTTGCTTGGCTTTTTTGCTAGGTTCACTAAATGCTAAAACTGATTCTCTGGGTCATTACAAGTTCATAGACATCAAACATGTCTAGGATCTTTTTTATCTAAGTGGTGAAAAAAAATTCCAAAGTTTGTTAAAAAAAAAAATTGCGCCATCTTTCGAGACCCGTAGTGTCACCATTTTTCATGTTCTCGGGTTGGGTGAGGGCTTATTTTTTGCGCGCCGTGCTGACGTTTTTAAAGATACCATTTTGTGCAGATACGTTCTTATGCTCGCCCGTTATTGCATTTTAATGCAATATCACAGTGACGAAAAAACGTAATTCTGACTTTTTGATTTTTTTTTTCTCGCTACGCGTTTAGCGCTCGGGTTAATCCTTTTTTTTTATTGATAGATTGGGTTATTCTGAACGCGGAGATACCTAATATGTGTATGTGTGATTTTTTTTTTATTGCTTTATTTTGAATGGGGTGAAAGGGAGGTGATTTAATCTTTTATTTTTTTCATATTTTTAAAAACATTTTTTTAAAATTTTGGCATGCTTCAATAGCCTCCATGGGAGGCTAGAAGCATCCCATACTTGATTGGCTCTGCTACATATAGGCGATGAGCAGATCGCCTATATGTAGCTGAATTACTGCATTGCTATGAGCGCCAACCACCGAGTGGCGCTCATAGAAATGTGGCATCAACAGCCATAGAGATCTCTAGAAGACCTCTGGTTGTTATGCCAATGCATCGCTGATCCCCGATCACGTGACGGGTCGGAGATGCGCGTATTTTTGGCCCGGCGGCCGGAAGCGCCGGTTAAATGCCGCTGTCAGCGTTTAACTAGTTAATAGGCGCAGTTGGATCGCGATTCCACCTGCGCCTATTGCGGCCACATGTTATGTCCCGGCTTTGATGTGGGCTCACCGCCGGAGCCCACATCAAAGCGGGGAAGACGTCCAGTGACGGACAATGCCCGTCATTGGAAATTAAGGGGTTAAAGCGAACTTGTCACCAGACCCGACCGCCCCGCATGTGAGTATAATAAGTTAGTTTTCTTCTCTTACAGTTCGAGTTGGGGGCTCATATACAGCATTATAGATTGCCCTGAAAGGTGATGGCCTCATCTCATATCGGCCAAACCTGATGACAGGTTCCCTTTAAGACAGCATGATTGCTCCTTCTTAAAACCCCCAGTTCTCCAATAAAGTTTTTTTTTTTAAAAGCTCTTATCACACAATGGTACCTCTGTCTGTAACAACATGAACTACAAAATAATTCTGGTATTTGTCAGTGTTTTTTATCTTCATATCTCCTCCCAAAAAAATATGCATACAAATTACTTGTAATCAGAAAGTCATATGTACCTTGATGGAGTAAAAAGAAATGTTTGGAGATATGTGAGAGCTGCAGCAAATGTGTTTGTAAGGAGACAAAGTTCAGTTCTGCTGTTGTGTGTTACATGTCTCACACAGGTAACACCTCCTTTAATTTAAAATAATCTCTGGAGGCAGATTCTCAGGGAGATCTATGTACAGCTCATAGATCTTAAAAGCTAATTTACATATAAAAAAAAACATGGATTTCTCTGGCAAAAGACATTAGATCACAAATATCAATGTGTCATTTTATTCACTTTCTTATAACCTAGATGCTCATTTAGACTTAATGATCCTACTGATAGATACTTTGTAACATTTTATACAAACCCCTAATATGATCTTTAAAGGGTCTTGAATATTGCTCTTAATCTGTGTGTATTTGTATAACTTTTCCAAAAATATTTTGGATGTAGCTTCTTTCTAATCTTCAGACAAAGTACAGTTATAGGAAGCAGAGGAAGGATTTTCTCATTCCTTGGGTAAACCGTAACATCAATCACCCAATGAATAGTTGAAACATATGATTTCAATATATAATACAATCGCAATGTACATTATTCAACCTCCATTGAAAATGGGTGTATTAGCAAAATTTGCTTGCATTGCCATATTCCGTAATTTATTTTTTTTATTAATACCATTTTCGGGTAGATACTTTTTGGTCTCTAGTTATTGCATTTTATGCACGGAATTGCTATGTTAAAAAAACAGCAGTTCCAGCGCTTTCGATTTTTTTTCCTTTTTTTTTTTTTTAAAGGCAGAAAAGGAGGGTGAGTTAAAGTTGTATGTTTTTATTAATATTTTTTTAAAACTATTTTTTAGTTTGTTTTACTTGAAGATGAGAATAATCTGAACGCTTGTACTATATATTGCAATATCGTAGTATTGCAGCATAAAGTAAAAATGATGGCCTTCACACCTGCCCCGTAATGGCAGGTAAACCATTGGCACCACATGATCTCGTAGCAGAGGGAAACAGACGTTTGGAGCCGAGCCTCATAAACAATGCGTTTGACAGGGTTTGACTTCAGCATTTAAAGGGAACTTGTCAGGTCCCCTATGCCCTCCAAACCAGTAGCATTCACTTATGTATGATTAAACTCCCTGTCTTAGATGCCCTGTATAATGTTATTCAGTTAATTAAATGCTTTAAAAAAGCTGGATACTGGGCCGAGACGTGCGGTGAAACTCCGTCAATAGCCCAATCGGTGAGGGAGGGTGCTTGCAGCTGGGTCATGCCTGGCTGATACAAGGGATTCTGGAACTCGACGTGACATCAGTGAATGTCAGTGGTAACTGCAGCCTAGGTCACGTGATGCGGACTGAGCGATCAGCGATAGTGCTGCTCACAGGCACATATGGCAGCAGTATGTATTTACATATGCCGAGATCTCCATCTGCACATGCACTGCCCGAAGTGGCCATTTTCCCTGAGTCCACCGTACAGGAAACCACAGAACTGTGCGGGGGCTCTGGCATTTCACAAAATGTCGGCAGAGCCCCTGCAGCGCCGGACATCCCCGCAGCACTGCACTGCACATCGGACACCCCCTCCTCCCAGCCTGCGGCCTGCAGCATCACCCCACTCCTGCCTCCTCCAGCAGCGACCCTGGGACCCCACTTCACCGCAGCCACCACCCCCAGTAAGCATTAAGATGGATGGATTATAAGAAGCACCATAATTTTATTAAATAATATTTTTTTCCTATTTTTATCCTCAAAATTTGGGTTGCGTTTTATAATCCAGAGCGTCAACAAAGTCAGCGCAGCCGTCTACCAGGAAATTTTATAGCACTTCATGCTTCCTTCTGCTGTCAAGCTTTTGGAGATGGAAATTTCATTCTCCAGAAGGACTTGGCACCTGTCCACACTGCCAAAAGTACCAAGACCTGGTTTTAAAATAACAGTATCACTGTGCTTGATTGGCCAGCAAACTCACCTGACCTTAACCCCATAGATCTATGGGGTATTGTCAAGAGAAAACTGAGACACCAGACCCAACAATGCAGACGAGCTGAAGGCTGCTATCACAGCAACCTGGGCTTCCATAACACCTCAGCAGTGCCACAGGCTGATCGCCTCCATGCCACGCCAGATTGATGCAGTAATTAATGCAAAAGGAGCCCCGACCAAGTATTGAGTGCATTTACTGAATATACATTTCAGTAGGCCAACATTTCGGATTTTAAAATCATTTTTAAAGCTGGTGTTATAAAGTATTCTAATTTTCTGAGATAATGACTTTTGGGTTTTCATTGGCTGTAAGCCATAATCATCAACATTAACAGAAATAAACACTTGAAATAGATGACTCTGTAATGACTCTATAGAATATACTGTCTGAGTTTCACTTTTTGTATTGAAGAGCTGAAATAAATCAACTTTTTGATATCCTAACTTTGTGAGAAGCACTTGTGTGTATATATGTGTGTGTCTCTCTCTCTCTCTCTATATAATATATATATATATATATATATATATATACACACATATATAATCCATGCTTTGCAATCAGATGTGTTTATGCTATACTATCACTGTGAGTTCCCCAATAACTGGCCTGGTAGTGAAAACCGCTGCGGCCTCAGGTATCACTCATAAGTCAATTGCGCAGTTGTACTGACGATTGGAGGCAGCGGAGTTTTGTTCACTGACAAACTGGTGGCAGTGCTGGGATCTACGTGATCTCCCTGTTGTATTATCACTGATAATAATGGGTGATTTTGATTCATGATTGAGATGAAAAATATCTTGATTTTTTTTTTTTGTGCAAACGCGCAGTAGGCAAAAAAAAAAGAAAAGAATATATGAACAGCCCCATAAACTATAATGGGATAATGGGTTCAAGATCTATCTAGGAAAAATACGGATAGAACAATTACATGAAAAACCAACATCTGATTGAGGCCCAAGCAATTGTCTTATATTTTAATGAGCACATTTGGCATTAGCAGAGGCCGCAATTGTGCTGTATATTATACCCTCACTTTTTAGTGTCTTGAACAATAACTTGACAGATAAAATACAATGACAAGCTCCAGTGCATTTAATTAACTATAAAACAAGTAGTAGAGTTAGGTCATCTTTCTCTGCTCGCGTCCTCATTCACTTAGTCATTGCATTTAAGGCAGCAGTAGTTACCTTTTATATTCAGCCCGCTACAGCTTTTGTTCCGTGGGGGCGACTTCTTATTTTTTTTTTTTTTTGTTTTATATTTTTTCAGTCACATTATTCTTCCCTATGTGCTGATCCACAGAAGACTTGTATGAAGGATTTTTTCATGCAGCTTAGATCTAATGCTACATAATACACTAGAGAGTATGTGTGTATGTATATATATACAGCTCTGGAAAAAACTAATAGACCATTGCAAAATTTTCAGTTTGATTATTCTCTTTATAGGTATATTTTTGAGTAAAAAGTCAATTGCTCTTTTATTCTATAAACTACTGACAACATGTCTTCGAATTTTCAAGCACTAAATTTTGTATTTATTTGCAGAAAATGAGAAACGGTCACAATAGCAAAAAATGCAGTGCTTGAAGACCTCAAATAATGCTAAGAAAATAAGTTCATAATCATTTAGAAACAACAGTACTAATGTTTTAACTCAGGAAGAGTTCAGAAATCAATATTTTGTAGAATAACCATGATTTTTAATCACCGCTTTCATGTGTCTTGCATGCTTTCCACCAGTCTTTCACACTGCTTTTGGGTGACCTTATGCCACTCTTGGCACAAAAATGTAAGCAGTAGTTCTTTGTTTGATGGCTTGTGACTATCCATATTCCTGTTGATTACATTCCAGATATTTTCAATGGGGCTCAGGTCTGGAGATTGGGCAGGCCATGACAGGGATTTGATGTGGTGGTCCTTCATCCACACATTGATTGACCTAGCTGTGTAGCATAGCGCATTGTCCTGCTGGAAAAAAAACAGTCCTCCGAGTTGGGGAACATTGCCCGAGTAGAAGGAATGAACTGTTATTTCAGGATAACATTGTGTGCGGCTTGATTCATACGTCCTTCGCAAAGATTAACCTGCCCAATTTCAGCCTTGCTGAGCATCCCCAGATCATCACCGATCCTCCACCAAATTTTACAGTCGGTGCAAGACACTGTGGCTTGTACGCCTCTCCAGGTCTCCATCTAACCATTTGACGACCAGGTGTTGGGCAAAGCTGAAAATTAGACTCCTCAGAGAAGTTTTAGTGTTTGGAAATTCGAAGATATGTTGTCAGTAGGTTATAGAATAAAAGAGCAATTTACACTTTTCTCAAAAATATACCTATAAAGAGAAAAATCAGACAAACTGAAAATTTGGAAGTGGCCTCTTAGTTTTTGCCAGGGCTGTGTGTGTGTGTGCATATGTATGTGTGTGTGTGTGTGTGTGTGTGTGTGTGTGTGTGTGTGTGTGTGTATATATATATATATATATATATATATATATATATATATATATATATATATACACAGACCAAAAGTTTGGACACACCTCATTCAAAGAGTTTTCTTTATTTTCATGACTATGAAAATTGTAGATTCACTCTGAAGGCATCAAAACTATGAATTAACACATGTGGAATTATATAATTAACAAAAAAGTGTGAAACAGCTGAAAATGTCATATTCTAGGTTCTTCAAAGTAACCACCTTTTGCTTTGATTACTGCTTTGCACACTCTTGGCATTCTCTTGATGAACTTCAAGAGGTAGTCACCGGAAATGGTTTTCACTTCACAGGTGTGCCCTGTCAGGTTTAATAAGTGGGATTTCTTGCCTTATAAATGGGGTTGGAACTTGGGACCAACAGTTGTGTTGTGCAGAAGTCTGGTGGATACACAGCTGGTAGTCCTACTGAATAGACTGTTAGAATTTGTATTATGGCAAGAAAAAAAGCAGCTGAGTAAAGAAAAACGAGTGGCCATCATTACTTTAAGAAATGAAGGTCAGTCAGTCCGAAAAATTGAGAAAACTTTGAAAGTGTCCCCAAGTGCAGTGGCAAAAGCCATCAAGCGCTACAAAGAAACTGGCTCACATGTGGACCGCCCCAGGAAAGGAAGACCAAGAGTCACCTCTGCTGCAGAGGATAAGTTCATCTGAGTCACCAGCCTCAGAATTCGCAGGTAACAGCAGCTCAGATTAGAGACCAGGTCAATGCCACACAGAGTTCTAGCAGCTGACACATCTCTACAACAACTGTTAAGAGGAGACTTTGTGCAGCAGGCCTTCATGGTAAAATAGCTGCTAGGAAACCACTGCTAAGGACAGGCAACAAGCAGAAGAGACTTGTTTGGGCTAAAGAACACAAGGAATGGACATTAGACCAGTGGAAATCTGTACTTTGGTGTGATGAATCCAAATTTGAGATCTTTGGTTCCAACCACCGTGTCTTTGTGCGACGCAGAAAAGGTGAACGGATGGACTCTACATGCCTGGTTCCCACCGTGAAGCATGGAGGAGGTGTGATGGTGTGGGGGTGCTTTGCTGGTGACAGTGTTGGGGATTTATTCAAAATTGAAGGCATACTGAACCAGCATGGCTACCACAGCATCTTGCAGCGGCATGCTTTGCGTTTAGTTGGACCATCATTTATTTTTCAACAGGACAATGACCCCAAACACCTCCAGGCTGTGTAAGGGCTATTTGACCAAGAAGGAGAGTGATGGGGTGCTACACCAGATGACCTGGCCTCCACAGTCACCAGACCTGAACCCATTCGAGATGGTTTGGGGTGAGCTGGACCGCAGAGTGAAGGCAAAAGGGCCAACAAGTGATAGGCATCTCTGGGAACTCCTTCAAGACTCTTGGAAGATCATTTCCGGTGGTGACTACCTCTTGAAGCTTATCAAGAGAATGCCAAGAGTGTGCAAAGCAGTAATCAAAGCAAAAGGTGTGTACTTTGAAGAACCTAGAATATAAGACATATTTTCAGTTGTTTCACACTTTTTTGTTAATTATATAATTCCACATGTGTTAATTCATAGTTTTGATGCCTTCAGAGTGAATCTACAATTTTCATAGTCATGAAAATAAAGAAAACTCTTTGAATGAGAAGGTGTGTCCAAACTTTTGGTCTGTACTGTGTGTGTGTGTGTGTATGTGTATATATATATATATATATATATATATATATATATATATATATACATACATACATACGGGAAAATAAGTATTTAATCCCTTGCTGATGTTGCAAGTTTGCCCACTGACAAAGACATGAACAGTCTATAATTTTAAGGGTAGGTTATTTTTAACATGGAGAGATGGAATATCAAAAACAAAATTCAGAAAATCACATTGTATAAATGATATAAATGTATTTGCAATTTGCAGTGAGAAATAAGTATTTGATCCCTCTGGCAAACAAGACTTATCCTGATCGGCATCACATTTGTGTGTGTAAACAGGTCATGTGCTGCTGATAACATAATGTTCTATGAGCACAGAACAATCATATAAACAATCGTCCTGTGCACATAGCACATTCATAGGCCTGTATAAATAGGCCAGTAAACGGGTACCACTTAGCGACTGTTTAACAGCCTGAACCTGCCCGTCTAAAGGTGTCCATTACACTAGAAAATTTGTAGGAGCCAAATATTACACAGACTCCCATTGATTTTAACGTACATTTTTTTATTTTCTGATTTCCTCCTGCTGGATTCCTCAAATCATAACAGCTGATTGCAAGGAGTCCTTTAGTAGCGGGCACACGTGATCACCCAGCCACTGCAGGAAGCCGGCAGTTGCGGCTATCAGTGTTCCTGCTAAAGAGAAATGAATATTCACTGCTCTCCACACTGGATTCAGTGCATGGAGGTGGGAGGGACTATGAGGAGCAGTGAATACACATACTTTCTCTTTACATCAATTATAGGCTTTAATTGCATATAATTGCCAGATCAGTGCTATATACGTACAATTCCAAAGGAAAAAAGAAGACAGCACTGCTAGTACTGCTGAATGAGTGTGCCACAGGTGTAATAAATGACTGCAGGCTATACCTTTAGGATTCTGGGTACTCCTCCATCATGCTGAATTCCATAGAAGAAAGAAAATGGATAGCACTTACCGATCGTTAAAAAGTTCCATACTTCATTCAAAAGCGATTAAAACGTCATGGCCGGGAGAGTGAGGACAGGACCCATAGAAGCGCTGTTCAGCACGAAACGGCCGTCGTCAGCACCTGCATCTGCACACTCCTGTCCTCATTGTCCCGGCCATGACGTTTTAATCGCTTTTGAATAAAGTATGGAACTTTTTAAGGATCGGTGAGTGCTATCCGTTTTCTTCTATGGAATTCAGCGATATATACGTGATAAACAGATCTTTTTGTTCCTAGTACGACATATACAGTGGTGTGAAAAAAGTGTTTGCCCCCTTCCTGATTTCCCATTCTTTTGCATGTTTGTCACACGTAAATGTTTCAGATCACCAAACAGATTTAATTATTATTCAAAGATAACACAAGGAAATACAAAATTAAGTTTTTAAATGAAGGTCTTTATTATTACCAGAAAAAGAAATCCACACCTACAGGGCCCTGTGTGATAAAGTGATTGCTCCCCCCTTAAAACATAAATTAACTGTGGGTTTTCACATCTTTGGGAAACTGAGTTCAAATTCCCTAGTCACACCCAGACCTGATTTCTACACCTCTTCTTAATCAAGAAATCACTTAAATAGGACCTGCCTAACAAAGTGAAGTAGACCAAGACATCCTCAAATTTTGATATACTGAGATCCAAAGAAGTTCTTGAACAAATGAGAAACAAAGTAATTGAGATCCATGAGTCTGGAAAAGGTTATAACACCATTTCTAAAGCTTTGGGACTCCAGTGAACCACAACGAGAGCCATTATCCACAAATGTCGAAAACTTGGAATAATGATGAACTTTCCCAGAGTGGCCGACAGACCAAAATTACCTCGAGCACAGCAGTGACTCATCCAAGAGGTCACAGAAGACCCCACAACAGCATGCAAAGCACTGCAGGCCTCACTTGCCTCAGTTTATTTATTTATTTTACTCATTTATATAGTGCCATTAATTCCACAGTGCTTTACAGACACTGGCACTGTCCCTGATAGGGCTCACAATCTAAGTTCCCTATCAGTATGTCTTTGGAATGTGGTCAGATAAGGTCAGTATTCTTGACTTCACCATAAGAAAGAGACTGGGCAAAATGGCCTGCATGGCAGAGTTCCAACATGAAAACCACTGCTGAGCAATAATAACATAAAGGCTTGTTTCAGTTGTAACAGAAAACATCTTGATGATCTCCAAGACATTTCAGAGAATACTCTATGGACTGACGAAACAAAAGTTGAACTTTTCGAAAGGTATATGTCCCTGCACCTGACATAGAAGTATCACAGCATTTCATAAAAGGAATATTATACCAACATTAAAATGTGGTGGTAGTGTGATGGCCTGGGTTTGTTTTACTGCTTCAGAACCTGGAAGACTTGCTGTGGTAAATGGAACCATGAATTCTGCTGGCTACCAAAAAAATCCTGAAGGAGAATTTCCTGCCATCTGTTCAAGATCTAAAGCTCAAGTGCACTTGGGTTATGCAGTAGGACAATGGTTCAAAACACACCAAGTCCACCTCATATTGGCATAGTAAAAGCAAAATTAAGACTGGAGTTGCCTAATCAAAGTCCTGGCCTTAATCCGATTGCATTGCTGTGGCATGACCTGAAAAAGGTGATTCACCTTTCAAAGTGGGTGAATTACAACAATTCTGCAAAGATGGGTGGACCAATATTCCTCCAGAGTGTTGTAAAAGACTCATTGCCAGTTATCGCAACTGCTTTATTGCAGTTGCTGCTGCTAAGGGTTGCCCAACGAGTTATTAGGTTTAGGGGGCAATTACTTTTTCACACATGGCCCTGTAAGTTTGGATTTCTTCTTTCTTTAATAATAAAGACCTCCATTGAAAAACTGGTTTTTGTGCTTACTTGTGTTATCTTTGTCTAATATTTTAATTTTGTGTGGTAATCTGAAACATTTAAATGTGACAAATATGCAAAAGAATGGGAAATCATGAAAGATTTTTTCACACAAAAAAAAAATAAATAAATATATATATATATATATATACACACACACATACATACAGTGGGGAAAAAAGTATTTAGTCAGCCACCAATTGTGCAAGTTCTCCCATTTAGAAAGTTGTGAAAGGCCTGTAATTGACTAGTAATGATGATAACTCATGCATACTAAATGAAGATTTATTTTCAAAAACAATTTATTTAAAAAAAAAAAAAAAAATAGGATTGTCTGCTGGCAATTGACCCAATTATACAGACACATATAACTCAACGTTTCGGCTTTGATTTAAGCCTTTCTCAAGAAATGCCTGTTTTTAATAAAAAAGGCTTCGCATGTCAATGGTCATATTTACACTTCAGTGGTGGGGGTCAGTTGGTGGTATGTTGGCCCATTCCTCCATGCAGATCTCCTCTAGAGTAGTGATGTTTTGGGCCTGTCGCTGGGCAACACTGCTTTCAAAACCCTCAAAAGGTTTTCTATGAGGTTGAGATCTGAAGACTGACTAGGCCACTCCAGGACCTTCATATGCTTCTTACGAAGCCACTCCTTCATTGCCCTGGTAGTGTGCTTGGGATCATTATCATGCTGAAAGACCTATCCACACTTCATCTTCAATGCCCTTGCTGATGGAAGGTTTGCACTCAAAATCTCATGATACATGGCACCTTTCATTCTTTCATGCACATGGATCAGTCGTCCTGGTCCCTTTGCAAAGAAACAGCCCCAAAGCATGATGTTGCCACCCCCATGCTTCACAGTAGGTATGGTGCTCTTTGTATGCAATTCAGCATTCTGTCTCCTCCAAACACGACGCGGTTTGCTTCTAACAAACAGTTATGCTTTGGTTTCATCAGACCATATGACATTCTCCCAATACTCTTCTGGATAATCCAAATGCTCCATTAAACTTTAGACGGGCCCGGACATGTACTGACTTAAGCAGTGGGACACCTCTGGCACTGAAGGATCTGAGTTCCTGGTGGCGTAGTGTGTTACTGATGGTAGCCTTTGTTATGGTGGTCCCAGCTCTATCCAGGTCATTCACTAGGTCCTCCTGTGTGGTTCTGGGATTTTTGCTCACCGTTCTTGTGATCATTTTGACCCCACGAGGTGAGATCTTGTGTGGAGCCCCAGATCGAGGGAGATTATCAGTGGGTCTTGTATGTCTTCCATTTACTTATTATTGTTCCCACAGTTGATTTAATCACACCAAGCTGCTTGCCTATTGCAGATTCAATCTTCCCAGCCTGGTGCATTGATACAATTTTGTTTGTGGTGTCCTTCGACAGCTCTTTGGTCTTCATCATAGTGGAATTGGAGTGTGACTGTTTGAGGTTGTGGACAGGCGTCTTTTATACTGATAAGTTCAAACAGGTGCCATTACTACAGGTAAGCAATGAGTGCAGGACAGAGGAGCCTCTTAAAGATGAAGTTACAAGTCTGTGAAAGCCAGAAATCTTTCATGTTTTTAGGTGACCAAATACTTATTTTACACCATAATTTCCAAAATAAGTCTTCCCAGCTCAGACAAGGTGATTTTTCTGGATTTGTTTTCTCATTTTGACTCTCATAGTTTGGTCTACTTATAATGTTAATTACAGGCCTCTCATCTTTTTAAGTGGGAGAACTTGTACAATTGGTGGCTGACTAAATACTTTTTTTCCCCCATTGTATGAGCGCACAAATCAATCTAACATGTTTATACGCGATGGAGTTGTGGAAGGATCGCAGAGGACTGACAATTATACAACGCAGGATTTTAGCTTCTTCCCATTTTTCTTCCCTCCACTAATAGATGGGTGCTGGTGGGCAAATAACTTTACATTAGCTGTAATATGTGGGCAAAGCTTGGGCAGTGAATAAACAAACAGACCCTTATAAAACGTTGTTCCAGCTGTGGACAGTCATATTGTCCAACCTTGCAGCTGTAAAGTCTATCACTGATCAAGAGAAAATATCATGGCTCACCCTCATAATGAAATGCTTCATTCCACATAGCGTGTGCTGAACACAAACCAGATATCAGACAAATTCTCCGCCAACAGGTTTTACACTAAAGGGTGTTGCTGCCACCTACTGGAATCAAAGTGTACCACAAATTATTTTAAAGGTAATAATATACTAATAGTTTTTATCCTTTTTTTTTTTTTAGGGGGGTAGGAGAGGGGGCAGGTTTACTAAAATTTACCGATTTTTTTTTTTTTTTTTTTTTTTTTTTTTTTTTTTTTTTTACAGTGTCAACTTATAATAAACATTCTCAACATATGGCAAATTCATCACAAGGAGTTTTGGCAAATCATTAGACACTTTTGTCTAACTCCTTAACGACCGCCGATATGCCTTTTAATGGTAGTCATGATTGGGTCTTATTCTTCAGTGCCAATTTTTAACGGCGCTGAGGAATAAGTAAATGGCGTCCTCCAGTAGGTGCAAATGATGCGAGTGACGGTAAAAAAAAGTAAAATAAAATATGTGGAAAAAAAAAGCGCACACAAATCACAAACAGGCATTTCTCCACTAAAAATGCAACGTTTGCTTTAAACCCAAAAAAAATGTACACATACTTGATATCGCCGCATCTGGAATGATCTGACCTATAAAAGTCACTTTATTTGTCCCATACGGTGAACACTGTAAAACAAAATGAAACACTCCAAAAATGTGTGTTTTTTCATCATACTGACACACAAAGAATTGAATTAAAAAAATCATATGTTGAAAAAATGATATAAATGAAAACTCCAAACCATCGCTGTAATCATACCGCAGTGACAAACAAATCAGTCTTTTATCACTTTTACCGCAGGGTAAGCCGTGCAAAAAAAAATAAAAACAATTACTAAATTTCTGTTTTTTGTTTATTCTGAATCTGAAATATCTGATTTAAAATCGATCAATTGATTACGTTATGTGCCCCCCCAAAAAAACAAATCGTTGCTCAATAAATAAGCTTTAATACAGCACTTAGAGTTACATCTCTCTGGATATGGAGATGAAAAAACATTGTTTTTAATAAAAAAGTACCATATATACTCAAGTATAAGACAAGTTTTTCAGCCCTCTCGGCTTATACTTGAGTGAGGGTCCATAACATGGAGTGGGAGCGGCGGTTCACAGGAGGCAGGAGCCGGCTGCTGCAGCTAAAGACTGTGCCCACTGCTAAAGAGAAATGAATATTCATAGTCGTGGAGTCGGGAGTTTTAGTGTCCATTTTGGTGGAGTCGGTATAAAATGGACCAACTCCAACTCCTAAAATATATAATAAATTGTGTACAGCAGTACAATGCAGGATGTGCTAAATATTTTTTCATAAGAATTTGGGAAAGTTATGAAATGTCCTATAAATGTCTGTTCTGTTCCTGATCTAAGGATCTTGGCTTTTAGTTAAGATTAATCTGTGCTGCATTTCATGTACAATGTCAGTAGTAAAGCTCCTGCTCCACAGATCAGAGTAAAAAATCACAGATAAGGAATAATGATAATAATCTTTATATAGCGCCAACATATTTCGCAGCACTTTACAGTTGAACAGATTCAAAACACAAGTCATAAGTAACAACGTTAGCAATACAATAATTAAAGTAAAATAAGACGACCCTGCTCATGAGAGCTTACAATCTACAATGAGGTGGGGGAGATACAAAGTACAAGTGTGTATTTACAATGATTCTCCAGCCATCTTGAGAAGGTGGGGGATAGAGATAGTGAATGGGCTACACAAGCACACTTACACATAAAATGACTTTGATTAGTGAATGTGATAGGCTGCTCTGAACAGATGTGTTTAGAGGGAGCGCCTGAAACTATGCAAATTGTGGATAGTCCTAATTTCTTGGGGTAGAGCATTCCAGAGGATTGGCAGCACGGGAGAAATCTTGGAGTCGGGAGTGGGAGGTGCGGATTAGTGCAGAGGTTAGTTGAAAGTCTTTTGCAGAGTGCAGCGGTCGTCTAGGCCGATAGACAGAATGCCTGCAGCCCTGCACTTACAGTGGGTACGTAAAGTATTCAGACCCCTTTACATTTTTCACTGTTTCATTGCAGCCATTTGGCAAATTCAAAAAAGTTCATTTTTTTTCTAATTAATGAACACTACACCCCATCTTGACTGAAAAAAAAACAGAAATGTAAAGATGTTTACAAATTTATTAAAAAAGGAAAAACTGAAATCTCACATGGTCATAAGTATTCAGACCCTTTCCTCGGTATTGAGTAGAAGCACCCTTTTGAGCTAGTACAGTCATGACTCTTCTTGGGAATGATGCAACAAGTTTTTCACACCTGGATTTGGGGATCCTCTGCCATTCTTCCTTGCAGATCCTGTCCAGTTCCGTCAGGTTGGATGGTGAACGTTGGTGGACAGCCATTTTCAGGACTCTCCATTGATGCACAATTGGGAGTAGGTCAGGGCTCTGGCTGGGCCAGTCAAGAATGGTCACAGAGTTGTTTTGAAACCACTCTTTTGTTATTTTAGCTGTGTGCTTAGGGTCATTGTCTTGTTGGAAGGTGAACCTTCAGCCAAGTCTGATGTCCAGACCACTCTGGAAGAGGTTTTCTTCCAGGATACAGTGGGGAAAAAAAGTATTTAGTCAGTCAGCAATAGTGCAAGTTCCACCACTTAAAAAGTTGAGAGGCGTCTGTAATTTACATCATAGGTAGACCTCAACTATGGGAGACAAACTGAGAAAAAAAAATCCAGAAAATCACATTGTCTGTTTTTTTTTCATTTTATTTGCATATTATGGTGGAAAATAAGTATTTGGTCAGAAACAAAATTTCATCTCAATACTTTGTGATATATCCTTTGTTGGCAATGACAGAGGTCAAACGTTTTCTGTAAGTCTTCACAAGGTTGCCACACACTGTTGTTGGTATGTTGGCCCATTCCTCCATGCAGATCTCCTCTAGAGCAGTGATGTTTTTGGCTTTTCGCTTGGCAACACGGACTTTCAACTCCCTCCAAAGGTTTTCTATAGGGTTGAGATCTGGAGACTGGCTAGGCCACTCCAGGACCTTGAAATGCTTCTTACGAAGCCACTCCTTCGTTGTCCTGGCGGTGTGCTTTGGATCATTGTCATGTTGAAAGACCCAGCCACGTTTCATATTCAATGCCCTTGCTGATGGAAGGAGGTTTGCACTCAAAATCTCACGATACATGGCCCCATTCATTCTTTCATGTACCCGGATCAGTCGTCCTGGCCCCTTTGCAGAGAAACAGCCCCAAAGCATGATGTTTCCACCACCATGCTTTACAGTAGGTATGGTGTTTGATGGATGCAACTCAGTATTCTTTTTCCTCCAAACACGACAAGTTGTGTTTCTACCAAACAGTTCCAGTTTGGTTTCATCAGACCATAGGACATTCTCCCAAAACTCCTCTGGATCATCCAAATGCTCTCTAGCAAACTTCAGACAGGCCCGGACATGTACAGGCTTAAGCAGTGGGACACGTCTGGCACTGCAGGATCTGAGTCCATGGTGGCGTAGTGTGTTACTTATGGTAGGCCTTGTTACATTGGTCCCAGCTCTCTGCAGTTCATTCACTAGGTCCCCCCGCGTGGTTCTGGGATTTTTGCTCACCGTTCTTGTGATCATTCTGACCCCACGGGGTGGGATTTTGCGTGGAGCACCAGATCGAGGGAGATTATCAGTGGTCTTGTATGTCTTCCATTTTCTAATTATTGCTCCCACAGTTGATTTCTTCACTCCAAGCTGGTTGGCTATTGCAGATTCAGTCTTCCCAGCCTGGTGCAGGGCTACAATTTTGTTTCTGGTGTCCTTTGACAGCTCTTTGGTCTTCACCATAGTGGAGTTTGGAGTCAGACTGTTTGAGGGTGTGCACAGGTGTCTTTTTATACTGATAACAAGTTTAAACAGGTGCCATTACTACAGGTAATGAGTGGAGGAAAGAGGAGACTCTTAAAGAAGTTGTTACAGGTCTGTGAGAGCCAGAAATCTTGATTGCTTGTTTCTGACCAAATACTTATTTTCCACCATAATATGCAAATAAAATGAAAAAAAAACAGACAATGTGATTTTCTGGATTTTTTTTTCTCAGTTTGTCTCCCATAGTTGAGGTCTACCTATGATGTAAATTACAGACGCCTCTCATCTTTTTAAGTGGTGGAACTTGCACTATTGCTGACTGACTAAATACTTTTTTTCCCCACTGTATGTCTGTACTTGGCCGCATTCATGTTTCCTTCAATTGCAACCAGTCGTATTGTCCCTGCAGCTGAAAAACACCCCCATAGCAAGATGCTGCCACCACCATGTTTCACTGCTGGGATTGTATTGGGCAGGTGATGAGCAGTGCCTGGTTTTCTCCACATATACTGTTTAGAATTATCACCACAAAGTTCTAGCTTCGTCTAATCAGAGAATCTTATTTCTCATAGTCTGGGAGTCCTTCATGTGTGTTTTTTTTTTTTAGCAAACTCTATGCAGGCTTTCATATGTCTGTCACTGAGGAGAGGCTTCAGTCAGGTCACTCTGCCATAAAGGCCTGACTGGTGGAGGGTGGCAGTGATAGTAGACTTTGTGGAACTTTCTCCCATCTCCCTACTGCATCTGTGAAGCTCAGCCACAGTGATCTTGTGGTTCTTCTTTACCTCTCTCACTGAGGCTGTTCTCTCACGATTGCTCAGTTTAGCTGGAAGGACAGGTCTAGGAAGACTTCTGGTGGTCCCAAACTTCTTCCATTTAAGGATTATTGAGGCCACTGTGCTCTTAGTAACCTTGAGTATTGCAGAAATTCTTTTGTAACCTTGGCCAGATATGTGCCTTGCCACATTTCTGTCTCTGAGCTCCTTGACCAGTTCCTTTGACCTCATGATTCTCATTTGGTTTGACATGCACTGTGAGCTGTGCGTAGACAACACAAGAGCGCTTGGTGAAGGAGTCCAGTGTATGGGGTGTCAGGAGAGATATCTATTGGCCAAAAGATGGTTAGACTGACAGCTATGTGTAAAGAACACTAACTTCCCACCTACCTCAAATCAACAAAACAAAAGCCATACTGTAGTAATGTACCTGGAATTTCTGGATGCAAGCACTTCATAAAATGACCGGTCCGACATCCATAGAAATAAAACATCTTCATCCTTTATCTGGAATGTTCTTAAAATCCACAACAAACCATAAAAACTTTCCCCAGCGCTTTTCACACAGATTGTTTTTAGTCACAGTTCACAATCACTGAAGTCACAATGCAATATATACTGACTGCTACCGATCACAGGGGGAAAAAAGCACAATCACAGGAGAATTAAGCCCCCGTTACACATAGCGATATCGCTGTAAAGTCACCTATTTTGTGACGTAGCAGCGATATTGCTAGCGATATCGCTACATGTGATCCTTACCTCCGACCGGCTCCCCCGCTGGTTATCGCTGATCGTGCGAGAAGGTCCTGGATCATTTCTTGTCTTCAGCTTCCTGCTGGGCTTCCTGTGGCGCCGACGAGCGACGCGTGGATGCGGGCGGGAGGACGTCAGGATCGCCGCGTCTGACAGGTAAGTAACGACCCCCGATCCCTGCGATGTCGCTGGTGAGATCTGCCTGTGTGACAGCTCACTAGCCACCACTTAGCGATGCACCAGCGATCCATATCGTTGTCGGGAACGCTGGTGCATCGCTAAGTGTAACTGTACCCTAAGTGTGAGACAATGAGTGGTGTCATATTGTTGTGCAGGGGCGGGCTGGGCCGGGTGGCAGGGAGGCATATGCCCCCCGGGCCGCTCCCCCAGGCGCACACGTGGGCCGGCAGCTTTCTCTGAGCTGTGCATAGCTGTCTTACCTTGACAGCTGCGCAGCTGCGACTCTCTCCCTCCGCCCTCCCTGGACTTCTGGTCATGTGACATGGCTGTAGCTAGAATGTAGGGGCTCCTTGCAGGTCCTGACTACAGCCCATACAGTCTAGCTGATTCACTGCTGAAAGTGATACAATGTATGGGCTCCTTCCAGGTACAGCGTCTGCCATGACAAGAGGAGCTGCAGCTGTGCCTGCTGGGGATCACTGGTGAGGTAAGTATGAAAAACGTTTTCTTTTTCTTTATCAAATGAATTAAATGGGTGAGGGGGCTGCAAATGATGAAAGGGGGGCTGCCAATGGTGGAGGGGGCTGCAAATGATGGATGGGGTGCTGGAAATGAAGGAGGGGGGCTGGAAATGATGGAGGGGCTGCAAATGATGGAGGGGGCTGCAAATGATGGAGGGGGCTGCAAATGATGGATGTGGTGCTGGAAATGATGGCGGGGGCTGGAAATGATGGAGCGGGTGCTGGAAATGATAAAGTGGGGCTGCAAATGATGGAAGAGGTGCTGGAAATGATGGCGGGGTGCTGCAAATGATGGAAGAGGTGCTGCAAATGATGGAGGGGGCTGCAAATAATGGAGGAGGTGCTGGAAATGATGGAGGGGTGCTGGAAATGATGGAGGGGGGCTGCAAATGATGGAGGGGGCTGCAAATGATGAAGGGGTGCTGGAAATGATGGAGGGGGCTGCAAATGATGGAGCGGCCCTGCAAATGATGGAGGGGGCTGCAAATGATGGAGCGGCCCTGCAAATGATGGAGGGGTGCTGGAAATGATGCAGGGGGCTGCAAATGATGGAGGGGGGCTGCAAATGATGGAGGAGGTGCTGCAAATGATGGAGGGGGTGCTGGAAATGATGGAGCAGGCCTGCAAATGATGGTGGGGTGCTGGAAATGGTGTGGGTGCTGGAAATGATGGAGGGGGCTGCAAATGATGGAGGGGGTGCTGGAAATGATAAAGGGGTGCTGGAAATGATGGAGGGGGCTGCAAATAATGGAGGAGGTGCTGGAAATGATGGAGGGGGTGCTGGAATTTATGTAGGGGTGCTGGAAATGATGCAGGGGGCTGCGAAAGATGGATGGGGTGCTGGAAATGATAGAGGGGGCTGCAAATGATGGAGGAGGTGCTTGAAATGATGGAGGGGGGCTGCAAATGATGGAGGGGGTGCTGGAAATGATGGAGGGGGTGCTGGAAATGATGGAGCGGGTGCTGGAAATAATGGAGGGGGTGCTGGAAATGATGGAGGGGGCTGCAAATGATGGAGGGGGTGCTGGAAATGGAGGGGGGCTGCAAATGATGGAGGAGGTGCTGCAAATGATGGAGAGGGTGCTGGAAATGAAAAAGTGGGGCTGCCAATGATGGAGGGGGCTGCCAATGATGGAGAGGGCTGCCAATGATGGAGGGGGCTGCAAATGATGTAGCGGGCCTGCAAATGATGGAGGAGGTGCTGCAAATGATGGAGGGGGTGCTGGAAATGGAGGGGGTGCTGGAAATGATGGAGGGGGTGCTGGAAATGATGGAGGGGGTGCTGGAAATGATGGAGGGGTGCTGGAAATGATAGTGGGGCTGCAAATGATAGAGGGGGCTGCCAATGATGGAGGGGGTGCTGCAGTGCAAATGATGGAGGGGGTGCTTCCAATGATGAAGGGGGGCTACAAATGATGGAGGGGTTTGCTGAAAATGATGAAAGGGGGATGCAAATGATGGAGGGGGGTGCTGCAATTTGCAAATTATGGAATGGGGCCTGCAAATGTTGGAAGGGGCTGCAAATGACGGAGGGGGGATGCATATTATGATGTGAGGGAGGGGATAGGGGACTGCACATGAAATGGGGGGGAGAATGGGGGACTGTAAATGAAGTGAGGGGGTAAGGGGGACTGCAAATGTTGAAGAGGGGGGGAAGGGGGACTGCAAATGATGAAATGAGGGACAGGGACAGCAATTGAATTGAAGGTGGGGGATGGGGAGAACAAATGAGGACCTGGGGGGGAGCAAATAATCAATTTTCAGGGTGATGGGAGTAAATGATGTATTGAATGTGGGGTGAGAGCAGTTGATAATGAGTAGAGGGTGGGAGAGAAAGACATGACAATGAATTGGGGCGGAAGGGGCATATAAATATAATGAATTGGGGGAGCGGGAGGCATATATTGGGGGACATTGAGGATGCAGTGACTGGTAATGAATTGGAGGAAGAGTACAGGGGCTAATTAATGTATATATTAGGTGGGGAAATTGCTATTCATTGTTGGTGGGGGCGCAGTGGTGAATTATAATTTATATTTGGAATGGTGGATTATTATATATAAATGGTGGGTGCACGTCTGTATTTAGATGTGTAGTGTAGAAGAAAGGGGAAAAATAGGGAATGTGCTCTGGAAGCCGTGCTCAAGGTAACTTTGTGTTATTTTATGCAGAGACGAGTCCTGGCTGAAAGAAATTATGGCGGTCTGCCCTGCATAAAAAAGAAAAGCAAAGATGAGGGACTTCAGCTGGAGACGTCACTGGTGAGTCAGTGTGCTACCTGTACACTGACACTATACACTATAACCTGTTCACTGTGCGCTATATACAGAGCTCATGTGTATAATGTCACTGGTGATCACTGTATTACCTGGACACTGACACTATATACAGAGTTTCTGTGTATAATGTCACTGGTGAGCTCTGTATTACCTGCACACTGACACTATATACAGAGCTTCTGTGTATAATGTCACAGGTAATCACTGTATTACCTGGACACTGACAATGTATACAGAGCTCCTGTGTATAATGTCACTGGTGAGCTCTGTATTACCTGTACACTATATACAAAGCTCCTGTGTATAATGGCATTAGTGTTGTGTATTTTTTTTATTAATGATCTGTATTTTAGTCTTCGGTCACTGTATGGTGGTAGTATGTGATCTGGTTATGGTGTGGCGGTATTTCTCCCTGTATGTGGTATTATTTGGCACTATGTGATGGTAATATGTGGTCTGGTCATGGTATGGAGGTATTTGTTCCGTATATATGGTATTATTCGGTCGCTATAGAATCATAGAATCGTAGAGTTGGAAGGGACCTCCTGGGCCATCTGGTCCAACCCCCTGCTCAAAGCAGGATTCGCTAAATCATCCCAGTCAGATGTCTGTCCAGCCTCTGTTTGAAGACTTCTATTGAAGGAGAACTCACCACTTCTCGTGGCAGCCTGTTCCACTCATTGATCACTCTAACTGTCAAAAAGTTTTTTCTAATATCTAATCTGTGTCTCTTCCCATTCAGTTTCATCCCATTGCTTCTAGTCTTTCCTTGTGCAAATGAGAATAAAGTTGATCCTTCTACAATGTGACAGCCCTTTAGATATTTGTAGACAGCTATTAAGTCTCCTCTCAGTCTTCTCTTTTGCAAACTAAACATTCCCAAATCCTGCAACCTTTCCTCATAAGACAGGGTTTGCAGACCGGTCACCATTCTGGTCGCTCTTTTCTGAACTTGCTCCAGTTTGTTGATGTCTTTTTTAAAATGTGGTGCCCAAAACTGGACACAATATTCCAGATGAGGTCTGACCAAAGAGGAGTAGAGGGAAATAATGACTTCACGTGATCTAGACTGTATGCTTCTGTTAATACATCCTAGAATTGCATTTGCCTTTTTTGCTGCTGCATCACACTGTTGACTCATATTCAGTCTGTGATCTATTAGTATACCCAAGTCTTTTTCACATGTGCTGTCACTTAGCCCTATTCCTCCCATTCTATATATGCTTTTTTCATTTTTATTGCCCAGATGTAGTACTTTGCATTTCTCCCTGTTAAAAACCATTCTGTTAGTTGCTGCCCACTTCTCCAGTTTATTTAAATCTTTTTGAATCCTCTCTCTCTCTTCTCTAGTATTAGCTATCCCTCCTAGCTTTGTGTCATCAGCAAATTTAATCAGTTTACCCTCAATTCCTTCATCTAAATCGTTGATAAAGATGTTGAACAATACAGGGCCCAGGACAGAGCCCTGTGGTACCCCACTTGAGACATTCTTCCAACTGGATGTGCAGCCATTTACGACCACTCTTTGGGTCCGATCACTAAGCCAGTTATGAATCCACCTAACAGTTGCCTTGTCCATTCCATACTTAGTCATTTTTTCAATAAGGATTGTATGAGAGACTTTGTCAAATGCTTTGCTGAAGTCAAGATATACTATATCTACAGCATTTCCTTGATCCACCCAATCAGTGATACCGTCATAGAAGGAAATTAAGTTAGTCTGACATGACTTATTAGTTAGAAACCCATGCTGACTCTGTTTAATCACTTCATTCTTATCCAGGTATTGACATACATGTTGTTTAATAATTTGTTCAAAGATCTTTCCTGGTATAGAAGTCAGACTCACCGGCCTATAGTTGCCTGGGTCCATGTGGTGGTAATATATGGTCTGGTCATGGTGTGACAGTTTTTGTCCCTTGTATGTGATATTAATGGTCATTCTAAAAAATATATGCAACTCATTCCCTTAAAGAAAAATAAATAAAAATAAACCTAAAAAGAGTATTGGATATTTTAGGAAATGTTAAATAAGTAAGAGTAGAATATGGCCCGGCCAAAAGAGTCTACCTTGTTGTGGTGGTGGCTTAAAAATTCTTTTGGCCAAAACAAAAGCTGCTGGTTATGTATGTGATCTGGTGTTTGCTGGGAACTGTTAATAGATTGGTGAGGACATGGTGTAGAAGATGAGTTTTTCCAAGAGCGGGTAGTGGGACTGTGGCAGGCTCGAGGTGTGGAGGCAGAACTGGGGTGGAGTCTCAAAGGGGTCCTGAAAATTTTGCCAGTATGGGGCCCCGATATTCCTAGTGGCAGCCCTGACTGTAATCGTGTGTGTTCTGCAGGACTGGTATCTACCATTATAGGGTTCCTGTAAGGTGGGACTAGTGCTCTTTTTAGTAGCTTTTGTTTTTTTTTTATTTAGTAACAGCTTAATGTGTTTCGGTCATTATGTAGTAGAAGGTGTATGGTGGTGTCAATGGTCTGATTAGAGTGTTTTGTTATGTCGAGGTAATGGTCATATTATATTATGTATTCGCGGTGTGGTGGTGATGTGGTGGGCATTGTGCAGACGTATTGTTTTGGCCTTTTATAGTAGTAATATTGATCATACTGCTCTTTGCATTGTGTTTTTGGGTAGCAACAGTGGTATACTGTAATTATATATACATGCTATTTTAAATGGCTAAAGGTTGGTCTTATGGGGAGACATGCTTTTTGGGGCTTGGGCCCTTGAGCTTTAAGGACCCTGGCAATGCCCCTGCCATATTGTATGTTTAAATGTCTGTGTTTCTGGAGTTGTATGTTTGTAAGTAAGCTCAGTTATGGTACCATATCTAAGCAGTAACCTTGGTTCTGATACTGTATTGATGTAGTAATCTAGATTCTGGTACAATATGTATGCCATAAGCTTGGTTCTGTTTCTGTATCTTGTAGTAGACATAGTAAGCTCTGTTCTGCTTCCTTATCTCTCTAGTAAGCTCTGTTCTGATCCCATATCTCTGGAGTAAGCTTGGTTCTGCTCCCATATCTCTGGAGTAAGCTCTGTTCTGCTTCCATATCTCTGGAGTAAGCTTGGTTCTGCTCCCATATCTCTGTAGTAAGCTCGATTCTGCTCCCTTATCTCTGTTGTAAACTCGGTTCTGCTGCCTTATCTCTGTAGTAAGCTCGGTTCTACTCCTTTATTTCTGTAGTAAGCTCGGTTCGGCTTCCATAGCTCTGTAGTAAGCTCAGTTCTGCTTCCATACCTCTGTAGTCAGCTTCCTTCTGTTACAGTATCTATGTAGGCAGCAAGCTTGGTTCTGCTCCCATATCTCTGTAGATATTCAATTCTGCTCCCTTATCTCTGTTGTAAACTCGGTTTTGCTCCCTTATCTCTGTAGTAAGCTCGGTTCTACTCCTTTATTTCTGTAGTAAGCTTGGTTCTGCTTCCATATCTCTGTAGTAAGCTCTGTTCTGCTCCCATATCTCTGTAGTAAGCTCCGCTCTTTTCCCATTTCTCTGTAGTTAGCTCGGTTCTGCTCCCATATACAGTGGGGCAAAAAAGTATTTAGTCAGTCAGCAATAGTGCAAGTTCCACCACTTAAAAAGATGAGAGGCGTCTGTAATTTACATCATAGGTAGACCTCAACTATGGGAGACAAACTGAGAAAAAAAAAATCCCGAAAATCACATTGTCTGTTTTTTTTCCTTTTATTTGCATATTATGGTGGAAAATAAGTATTTGGTCAGAAACAAAATTTCATCTCAATACTTTGTGATATATCCTTTGTTGGCGATGACAGAGGTCAAACGTTTTCTGTAAGTCTTCACAAGGTTGCCACACACTGTTGTTGGTATGTTGGCCCATTCCTCCATGCAGATCTCCTCTAGAGCAGTGATGTTTTTGGCTTTTCGCTTGGCAACACGGACTTTCAACTCCCTCCAAAGGTTTTCTATAGGGTTGAGATCTGGAGACTGGCTAGGCCACTCCAGGACCTTGAAATGCTTCTTACGAAGCCACTCCTTCATTGCCCTGGCGGTGTGCTTTGGATCATTGTCATGTTGAAAGACCCAGCCACGTTTCATCATCAATGCCCTTGCTGATGGAAGGAGGTTTGCACTCAAAATCTCACGATACATGGCCCCATTCATTCTTTCATGTACCCGGATCAGTCGTCCTGGCCCCTTTGCAGAGAAACAGCCCCAAAGCATGATGTTTCCACCACCATGCTTTACAGTAGGTATGGTGTTTGATGGATGCAACTCAGTATTCTTTTTCCTCCAAACACGACAAGTTGTGTTTCTACCAAACAGTTCCAGTTTGGTTTCATCAGACCAAAGGACATTCTCCCAAAACTCCTCTGGATCATCCAAATGCTCTCTAGCAAACTTCAGACGGGCCCGGACATGTACAGGCTTAAGCAGTGGGACACGTCTGGCACTGCAGGATCTGAGTCCATGGTGGCGTAGTGTGTTACTTATGGTAGGCCTTGTTACATTGGTCCCAGCTCTCTGCAGTTCATTCACTAGGTCCCCCCGCGTGGTTCTGGGATTTTTGCTCACCGTTCTTGTGATCATTCTGACCCCACGGGGTGGGATTTTGCGTGGAGCACCAGATCGAGGGAGATTATCAGTGGTCTTGTATGTCTTCCATTTTCTAATTATTGCTCCCACAGTTGATTTCTTCACTCCAAGCTGGTTGGCTATTGCAGATTCAGTCTTCCCAGCCTGGTGCAGGGCTACAATTTTGTTTCTGGTGTCCTTTGACAGCTCTTTGGTCTTCACCATAGTGGAGTTTGGAGTAAGACTGTTTGAGGGTGTGCACAGGTGTCTTTTTATACTGATAACAAGTTTAAACAGGTGCCATTACTACAGGTAATGAGTGGAGGAAACAGGAGACTCTTAAAGAAGAAGTTACAGGTCTGTGAGAGCCAGAAATCTTGATTGCTTGTTTCTGACCAAATACTTATTTTTCACCATAATATGCAAATAAAATGAAAAAACAACAGACAATGTGATTTTCTGGATTTTTTTTTCTCAGTTTGTCTCCCATAGTTGAGGTCTACCTATGATGTAAATTACAGACACCTCTCATCTTTTTAAGTGGTGGAACTTGCACTATTGCTGACTGACTAAATACTTTTTTGCCCCACTGTATCTCTGTAGTAAGCTCCAGTCAGTTTCCTTGTCTACGTAGCAATCTTGGTTCCGGTCTCGTGTCTATGTAGTCAGCTTGCTTCTGTTACAGTATCTATGTAGGCAGCAAACTTGGCTCTGCTCCCATATATACAGTCATATGTTAAAGTTTGGGCACCCCTATTAATGTTAACCTTTTTTCTTTATAACAATTTTGGTTTTTGCAACAGCTATTTCAGTTTCATATATCTAATAACTGATGGACTCAGTTATATTTCTGGATTCAAATGAGGTTTATTGTACTAACAGAAAATGTGCAATCTGCATTTTAACAAAATTTGACCGGTGCAAAAGTATGGGCACCCTTATCATTTTCTTGATTTGAACACTCCTAACTACCGTATTTTCCGCTTTGTAAGACGCACTTTTTTTCCCCCAAAATTTGGGGGGAAAACAGGGGTGCGTCTTACAAAGCGGACATGCCTTACCTAGGCTGTGATCGGGGGCGTCCGGCGGTTGCTGGCCGCTGCTGCGGGTGTGTCCGGTGCCGCGTTGTGTGCCCGTCGATGCCCGGGGCTCTGCCAACATTGTGCGACAGGCCAGAGCCCCGGCATTTCCTCAGTTCCCTGTGTGCCGGTAAAAAGATGGCCGCCGGCGCGTGCGCAGATGGGATCTCGGGACCCAGTTCTCGAGAGATGAGATTTGAAATCTCATCTCTCGAGAGGTGGGTCCCGAGATCCCATCTGCGCACGCGCCGGCGGCCATTTTCCCTGGGTTCCCTGTGTGCGCGCGGTGGTGCCTGCAAAAAAATGGCCGCCGCGCGTGCGCAGATGGGATCTCGGATCCAGCTCTCGAGAGATGAGATTTCAGATCTCATTTCTCGAGAACTGGTCCCGAGATCCCATCTGCGCACGCGCCGGCGGCCATTTTTTTTTTACCGGCACTTCAGCGCACATATACAGGGAACCGAGGAAATGCTGGGGCTCTGGTCTGTCGAACAATGTCGGCAGAGCCCCGGGCATCGATGGGCACACAACGCCGCACCGGAGCACCCGCAGCACCGGCTTCCAACCGCCGGACAAGTGGAGAAACCTGACACCAGCACAAGACTCTGCAGCAGCAACAGCACACATCGGAGCCCCCCCTCATCCCTGAATGCGGCCTGCAGCATCACTCCACGCCTGCCTCCTCCAGCAGCGAGCCTGGGACCCCTCTACACCGCAGCCACCAACCCCGGTAAGCAATAAGATGCAAGGATTATAAGAGGCACCACCATTTTATTAAAAAATATTTTTTTCTTATTTTTCTCCTCAAAAATTGTGGTGCGTCTTATAATCCGGAGCGTCTTATAAAGCGAAAAATACGGTACTTTTTACTGACTTCCTGAAGCACTAAATTGGTTTTGTAACCTCATTGAGCTTTGAACTTCATAGCCAGGTGTATCAAATCATGAGAAAAGGTATTTAAGGTGGCCACTTGCAAGTAGTTCTCCTATTTGATTCTCCTATGAAGAGTGGCATCATGGGCTTCTCAAAACAACTCTCAAATGATCTGAAAACAAAGATTATTCAACATAGCTTTTCAGGGGAAGGATACAAAAAGTTGTCTCAGAGATTTAACCTGTCAGTTTCCACTGTGAGGAACATAGTAAGGAAATGGAAGAACACAGGTACAGTTCTTGTTAAGCCCAGAAGTGGCAGGCCAAGAAAAATATCAAAAAGGCAGAGAAGAAGAATGGTGAGAACAGTCAAGGACAATCCACAGACCACCTCCAAAGACCTGCAGCATCATCTTGCTGCAAATGGTGTCACTGTGCATCGGTCAACAATACAGCGCACTTTGCACAAGGAGAAGCTGTATGGGAGAGTGATACGAAAGAAGCCGTTTCTGCAAGCACGCCACAAACAGAGTCGCCTGAGGTATGCAAAGCACATTTGGACAAGCCAGTTACATTTTGGAAGAAGGTCCTGTGGACTGA
The DNA here is from genome assembly GCF_039654945.1 of Dendrobates tinctorius. Classification (NCBI taxonomy): domain Eukaryota; kingdom Metazoa; phylum Chordata; class Amphibia; order Anura; family Dendrobatidae; genus Dendrobates; species Dendrobates tinctorius. The sequence continues at coordinate 11,254,129 of NW_027361757.1, read as the reverse complement.
TGAAACAAAGATTGAGTTGTTTGGTTATATAAAAAGGCGTTATGCATGGAGGCTAAAAAACACAGCATTCCAAGAAAAACACTTGCTAACCACAGTAAAATTTGGTGGAGGTTCCATCATGCTTTGGGGTTGTGTGGCCAATGCCGGCACCGGGAATCTTGTTAAAGTTGAGGGTCGCATGGATTCAACTCAGTATCAGCAGATTCTTGACAATAATGTGCAAGAATCAGTGACGAAGTTGAAGTTACGCAGGGGATGGATATTTCAGCAAGACAATGATCCAAAACACCGCTCCAAATCTACTCAGGCATTCATGCAGAGGAACAATTACAATGTTCTGGAATGGCCATCCCAGTCCCCAGACCTGAATATCATTGAACATCTGTGGGATGATTTGAAGCGGGCTGTCCATGCTCAGCGACCATCAAACTTAACTGAACTGGAATTGTTTTGTAAACAGGAATGGTCACAAATACCTTCATCCAGGATCCAGGAACTCATTAATAGCTACAGGAAGCGACTAGAGGCTGTTATTTTTGCAAAAGGAGGATCTACGAAATATTAATGTCACTTTTATGTTGAGGTGCCCATACTTTTGCACCGGTCAAATTTTGTTAAAATGCAGATTTCACATTTTCTGTTAGTACAATAAACCTCATTTGAATCCAGAAATATAACTGAGTCCATCAGTTATTAGATATATGAAACTGAAATAGCTGTTGCAAAAACCAAAATTGTTATAAAGAAAAAAGGTTAACATTAATAGGGGTGCCCAAACTATAACATATGACTGTATGCAGCTAGCTCCGTTCTGTTCCCATATCTACAGTTGTGGCCAAAAATATTGACACCCCTGCAATTCTGTCAGATAATACTCAGTTTCTTCCTGAAAATGATTGCAAACACAAATTCTTTGGTATTATGATCTTCATTTAATTTGTCTTAAATGAAAAAAACACAAAAAGAATTGTCCTAAAGCCAAATTGGATATAATTCCACACCAAACATAAAAAAGAGTGTGGACAAAAGTATTGGCACTGTTCAAAAAATCATGTGATGCTTCTCTAATTTGTGTAATTAACAGCACCTGTAACTTACCTGTGGCACCTAACAGGTGTTGGCCATAACTAAATCACACTTGCAGCCAGTTGACATGGATTAAAGTTCACTCAACCTCTGTCCTGTTTCCTTGTGTGTACCACATTGAGCATGGAGAAAAGAAAGAAGACCAAAGAACTGTCTGAGGACTTGAGAAACCAAATTGTGAGGAAGCATGAGCAATCTCAAGGCTACAAGTCCATCTCCAAAGACCTGAATGTTCCTGTGTCTACCGTGCGCAGTGTCATCAAGAAGTTTAAAGCCCATGGCACTGTGTCTAACCTCCCTAGATGTGGACAGAAAATAAAAATTGACAAGAGAATTCAACGCAAGATTGTGCGGATGTTGGATAAAGAACCTCGACTAACATCCATACAAGTTCAAGCTGCCCTGCAGTCCGAGGGTACAACAGTGTCAACCCGTACTATCCGTCGGCGTCTGAATGAAAAGGGACTGTATGGTAGGAGACCCAGGAAGACCCCACTTCTTACCCCGAGACATAAAAAAGCCAGGCTGGAGTTTGCCAAAACTTACCTGAAAAAGCCTAAAACGTTTTGGAAGAATGTTCTCTGGTCAGATGAGACAACGGTAGAGCGTTTTGGGCAAAGGCATCAACATAGAGTTTACAGGAGAAAAAAAGAGGCATTCAAAGAAATGAACACGGTCCCTACAGTCAAACATGGCGGAGGTTCCCTGATGTTTTGGGGTTGCTTTGCTGCCTCTGGCACTGGACTGCTTGACCGTGTGCATGGCATTATGAAGTCAGAAGACTACCAACAAATTTTGCAGCATAATGTAGGGCCCAGTGTGAGAAAGCTGGATCTCCCTCAGAGGTCATGGGTCTTCCAGCAGGACAATGACCCAAAACACACTTCAAAAAGCACTAGAAAATGGTTTGAGAGAAAGCACTGGAGACTTCTAAGGTGGCCAGCAATGAGTCCAGACCTGAATCCCATACAACTCCTGTGGAGAGATCTAAAAATGGCAGTTTGGAGAAGGCACCCTTCAAATATCAGGGATCTGGAGCAGTTTGCCAAAGAAGAATGATCTAAAATTCCAGCAGAGCATTGTAAGAAACTCATTGATTGTTACCGGAAGCGGTTGGTCGCAGTTATTTTGGCTAAAGGTTGTGCAACCAAGTATTAGGCTGAGGTTGCCAATACTTTTGTCTGGCCCATTTTTGGAGTTTTGTGTGAAATGATCAATGTTTTGCTTTTTGCTTCATTCTCTTTTGTGTTTTTTCATTTAAGACAAATTAAATGAAGATAATAGTAGCAAAGAATTTGTGTTTGCAATCATTTTCAGGAAGAAACTGAGTATTATCTGACAGAATTGCAGGGGTGTCAATACTTTTGGCCACAACTGTATGTACCAGCCTGTTATTAAAGCCAGTTATCTCTGCTGCTTTAATGCAGCAGCCAGAGATAAGCAGGGCTAAAGCACCGCAACTGGAGGGCCACTGGCTTGTGATTGCCCCCCAGGCTGAAAGGTGCCAGCCAGCCCCTGCTGCTGTGTGCAAGATTAGTCAGCAGAAATATTGTATATTTGGTCAGTTAATGAGAATTAAACCATTATAGTTCTCCTAGGTCACTGCGCTTCAGGAGACATGTACACAAAGTAATATTCTGAAAAATCAGAACTGCAGCGTATTAAGCAACTAGTGAAAAGAGGGCACAAAACTATACAGGGTGGGCCATTTATATGGATACACCTGGGTGGGCCGGCTGCAAAATGGTCATCACCCATCTTGAAAAGTTTCCCCCCTCCCATATACTAATGTGCCATAAACAGGAAGTTGATTTCACCAACCATTCCCATTTTATTTAGGTGTATCCATATAAATGGCCCATCCTGTATATATGTTTGTGTCTACAATTGTTGGTACACAAAGCATAAAACTGCATCAAAACTAGAATATAAAAAACACGAATACACAGAGAAAAACACCAATAATATCATCGTGTAGATCTGAGAGCGCCCAAACATTTCCCAATACAATTTCTAATTTTACTCTTTTCTACTATAAGGATCAGTATGCAGATGGCTATGACAATGATGATGGGGTAAGAGCTATGACAATTAGCAGAGAATGTCTGCACTGGGTCCACTTCCAGGGGATACCATATTGGCTACCATGGATGTAGAGTCCCTATACTCCAACATTCCTCATAAGAATGGAATTGCAGCATGCAAATATTTCCTCCAAGAAAACAATCTGGCCACGGAACCAGCCTTGAAATTCATCAGGTTTGTGCTCCACCATAACTATTTTTCCTTTGGAAACAATATATACCAACAGTGCATGGGCAGCGCCATGGGAAGCAAAATGTCACCACAATATGCTAACCTGTTTATGGCTAAACTAGAACAAGACTTTTTGGCATCCTGCACTATCAAACCTCTAGCATACTTCTGCTACATTGATGACCTACTAATAATCTGGAAAGGCTCAAAGGAGGACCTGCTTACCTTCCACAAAAACTTCAACAAGTTCCACCCAACCATCAAGTTCACCCTCAACTTTTCAAAATCTCAAATCCATTTTCTAGACACAACTATATACATCAAAGACAATACCGTACAAACGACTATTTACCATAAACCCACAGGAAGTCTGGCATACCTGAGATAGAACTGCTTTCATCCAAGACACACAAAAAAAATCAATAATCTACAGTCAAGCTCTAAGGTACATTCGGATCTGTTCAGACAATGAGGATAGAAGACTACAACTACTATCACTTAGGAAAACATTCCTACACCAAGGATATCATCCACTTGTAATTGATGAACAAATCCACAGAGCTACAAGGATCCCAAGAAGCAGCCACCTAGATTACAAGCAAAAGGAGGATAACAACAGGGTGCCGCTTGTGGTCACGTACAACCCTCACATTAACATTTTAAGGAAAATTGGCGCTGACTTACAACCCATATTCCACAGAGACCACAGACTGCCACTGCTCTCCAACAAACAGCCTCCCAACCTAAGGAATATCCTTGTCAGAAGTGCCCTCGCATCACCATCAGAGACGGGCACAGTCTCCTGTAACAGTAAGAAATGCAAGACCTGCACTCACATATCACCAACAGATAAAGTCCACATACCCAACACAAATCAGGACTATAAGATCATGGACTCTTTCATGTACATCCTCCAATGTCATGTACATGATACAGTGTACAAGGTGCAATGCAGGGACATACATCGGGGAAACTAAGCAAAAACTACAAACAAGGATGAATCTGCATAGACATACGATAAAAAATGAGCTGGACATACCTGTAGGAATACACTTCTCTAGACCTGGACACAGCTTGGCAGATCTAAAAGTCCTAATATTGAAAGGTCATTTTAATAGTGACAGAGAAAGGAAAATTTGGGAGTATAAATTTATAAATATGTTCCAATCTCTAACAATAGAACTGAATTTGACACCTGGATTCATGACTCATTACATGGACACAGTTCACACCTCCACAAGAAGGTCTTCAGATCTCTAATAGAACACTGCCGCCCCATTTACATGTGTAACAAAAACTTTAATTTAATTTCCTTGGCCTGTATCACCTCATGTCCTGTTGTAATTTCTATTTAAATGTTGCCAGTAATTCACTTGTAATTAGCCTGATGAAGGGGCCTTCTGAGTCCTGAAAGCTTGCTTGCAAATATAATTTCTCTGGTTAGCCAATAAAGGTATCACTGCTTGCATACTTTTCTCAATTTTTTTTTTGGGGGGGGACATAAGTATTTACATCTATTTTTCTGGCTAACACGGTACCACAATATTATTTTGTATTGTACATCGTCAGATGATAGTGGAACACCAAAGTATTTTTCTATGAATTTAAATTTTTCGAGAAGGAGGGTGCAGAGTTTAGAATTTTTTGGTCCAACAAACAAAAAATCGTTGAGGTAGTGAACTAGCGAATTGCTGCCTGTTTCATAACGGACCATCCAGTCCAAGAAAGTACTGAATAATTCAAAATAGTGACACGAAATGGAACATCCCATTGGCAAGCACATATCAAAATAATAGTGCTGGTCCACCTTGCAACCTAACAAGTGGAAGCATTCGGGGTGCATGCTTAACAGGCGGAATGACTGTCTGATTTTGCCTGTAGGGCACCGTGACCGGCTTCACAAATTAATTCCACCGCACTATCGAACGACACGTATGTGACGGAAGCTTCTTCTGGGGTAATAGCATCGTTAGCCGAATCGCCTTTTGGGTGAGACAGGTGATGGATTAGCCAATATTTGCCAGGCTCCTTTTTAGGAATAATGACTAGTGGTGAGATTCTGAAATTTTTGAATGGCACCGAAAGAAAAGGAACAGCCAATCTACCTAGTTCAACCTCTTTTTCGATTTTTTTGTTGTAATATTTCGGGGAATTTGCGCGTGGATTTTAGGTTGTTAGCTAATGTTTGTGTTCTACTGAATTTGAAGGGGATGAAAAAACGTTTTTAAAGCCGGAGTATAGTTGCTGAGCTGCTTCTTTATTGGGGTAAATGTTTAGCCAAGGGCCCATCACTGTTACGCTCACCGGGGTTTTGCCTTGTAGGCGCTCTGTTCTCCTGACTGGTACATCTTGCTGCTGGATCCCCCCGCAAGCTGAGCAGTCGTGCCTAAATCTACACGACGTGTGAAAACGGCAGCTTCCCTCATTAAACAGCAGGCCCTGGGTTTTCATATGACTGAGTGATGGCCTGTGGCTGCGGAGTAATTAGTGGTCCCTGATGAAAAGGGGGGCTGTTTTTGCGATATTAGATGTAACCACACATCAGTTGCTTTCACTCCCCAACCTAAATCGGGCTGTAGGGCCAACCGCCTGCGAAACTCCTCATCATACCTCCGCCAGGCTGAACCTCCGTGGGATTTGTAGGAATGATATATTAGGTCCTGATAAATAATTCTGGATGCTTCTGACCCATAATACAGCCCTTGACCGCGAAGGCATGTAGCCAATTATTCATAGTTTGCACTATTTTAGGTCTGTTTCTATCGTATAACCGTTCGCTTGTCCATTCCTTATCAACGGTCTGTTGATCCGCAGATAATAATGACCATATGTCCACGTAATCATTATTCCATATTCTCTGTCTAGAGGTCATTGAACCTATGCAATGTGATAGAGTTTTGTCTAGGGAGCAACGTCAGGAGTTTAGAAGGCGTAATAAGCTGTGTTTTTTCTGTGGAGACGTCTGTCATACTATTTCTGTCTGTCCAAAACGAGAGAAACGTTTTGCACACACATTTGCTGTGGGCAGTATAGAACCTAAGTTTCTTTTGGCAATTACTCTGATCTGCTCCTTATCCACATTTTCCACGAAGGCTTTTGTGGATTCAGGAGCAGCATTTAATCTGATGGATTTGGACTTTGCTAAACGTTGTGGTTTTTCCATGACGCCTCTGCGGACGCCTATTCCTTTGAGGGGTATTGATGCTACTCCTTTGGCGGAGAATAAATCTCAGTTTTGGACCCAGGTGACGATGCGGGTTGCCCCAGACCACCAAGAAAATTGTAAATTTTTGGTGCTGCATAATTTGCATGATACTATGTTCTGGGTTTTCCTTGGTTGCAAACTCATAATCCAGTTTTGGATTGGAAATCTGGGTCTGTGGTGAGTTGGGGTTGTCAGTGTGTTCTTAGGGATGCTCCTGTTTTCTCCACCTCTCCTCAGTCTCATGATATTCCTGATTATCTAGCCGATTTTTCTGATGTATTTAGTGAGCATGTCTGCTTCTTTGCCTCCTCATAGGAGTTATGACTGTGCAATTGAGTTGATGCCTGGGTGTAAATTTCCCAAGGGTCGGCTTTTCAACTTATCAGTACCCAAACATGATGCTATACGATCCTATATTAAGGAGTCATTGGAGAAGGGTCATATTAGACCATCCTCGTCACCTTTAGGTGCTGGGGTTTTTTTTGTGGCCAAGAAAGATGGTTCATTAAGATCGTGTATTGATTATCGTTCCCTTAACAAGATGACGGTTAAATATCAGTACCCGTTACCTCTGATGTCTGATTTATTCTCCAGAGTTAAGAGTGCCTGCTGGTTTACTAAGCTATAATCTTATTCGCATCAAGCACGGGGATGAATGGAAGACAGCGTTTAATACTCCGCAGGGACAGTTTGAGTACCTGGTGATGCCTTTTGGGCTCACTAATGCCCCTTCTGTCTTCCAGTCCTTTATGAACGATATTTTCCGTGAGTTTGTGGATAAGTTTTTGATCATCTATCTGGATGATATTTTGATCTTTTCTAGTGATTGGGATTCTCATGTGGAACACGTCTGAACTGCGTTCCGGATTTTGAGGGAGAATTCCCTGTTTGTTAAGGGATCGAAATGCTTCTTTGGTGTACAGAGGATTTCATTTTTGAGATTTATCTTATCTCCATCGACTATTGAAATGGACCCGGCCAAGGTACAGGCCATTTATGATTGGGTTCAGCCTACTTCTTTGAAGGCCTTCCAGAAGTTTTTGGGTTTTGCTAATTTCTATCGTAAATTTATAGGTAATTTTTCTGGTATTGTCAAACCACTGACTGATCTGACCAAGAAGACACTAGCCCTGATCATGAGCCGCTCGGTACACCCGCTCCTCGCCTATAACGTACATGCACCTCAGTGGTTTGGCATGTATTAAAGGCACCGCTGGAAATGGCAATGGGCAGAAACATCACTGACCCAACTTGTTAAAGGGAACCTGTCACGTCGATTTGGCTCTGTAAGCTGCGCTGCTGCCTTTCAGGGCTTATCTACAGCATTCTATAAGCCTGTAGATAAGCCCACGCTCTAACCTGAAACAGAAGAAAAACAAGTTTTATTATACTCACTGGGGGGGCAGGGTTGTGCACGGTGGGTGTCGGGGTCCGGTGCCTCCCATCTTCATGCGATGACGTCCTCCTCCTTACTTCTACCTCGGCGCAGGCGCACTGCTCTGCCCTGTTGAGGGCAGAGTAAAGTACTGCAGTGCGCAGGCTCGGGACATCTGACATTTCCCAGAGCCTGCGCACTACAGTACTTTGCTGTGCACTGCTGCAGGGGGCTCAGGGAAGCACGGAGGGAGCCCCCTCCCTGCCGATGCTTCCGTAAACCCCCGGTACACTATGATCGCAGTGTGCCAGGGGTTAACGTGCCAGGGCGGTCCGTGATCGCCCCTGACACATAGTGCCGGGTGTCAGCTGAGATAAGAAGCTGACACCCGGCTGCGATTAGACCGGTTTCACATTAGCGCATTTTCAGCGCGCGCACGGCCGGGGGTAGCTCCGCCCCCGATCCGGCTCTCTGCCCGGCGTGCCCGCCCCTTCCTTGTAGCGCCGCCTCCTAGCGGACAGCGGCGCCTGCGATCGGCGCACCCTATCTTTAGCATAGGGTGCGCCGATCGTGCGCAGGCCGTGCGCTAGTTGCGCTTTGACCTGCGCTGCGCACTTTTGACGGTGCGCCGTGCGCGCCAAAATCAAACTTTTCGGATTTTGGCGCGCACGGCGCACCGTCAAAAGTGCGCAGCGCAGGTCAAAGCGCAACTAGCGCACGGCCTGCGCACGATCGGCGCACCCTATGCTAAAGATAGGGTGCGCCGATCGCAGGCGCCGCTGTCCGCTAGGAGGCGGCGCTACAAGGAAGGGGCGGGCACGCCGGGCAGAGAGCCGGATCGGGGGCGGAGCTACCCCCGGCCGTGCGCGCGCTGAAAATGCGCTAATGTGAAACCGGCCTTAGTGGCGCTCCCACGGGGGGCGCCTCTGATCGCTATGACGTACTATTCCGTCCTTGGGACTTAGGTCTCAGGTCACATGGACGGAATAGTACGTCTAATGTAGGAAAGGGGTTAAATATGCGCAAATCGTATTAATGTAATTCTAACACCTAAAAGTACAATATGTGACAAAAACATTGAGAGAATTACTTTAATATGAAAATTCTTTATGGCGTTACTGTCTGTTAAAGTGACACACACCAGATTTTCCAAATTTCGCCTGTTCATTAAAGGAGTACTTTGGAGGATAGGGGTTAACTAACAGATTGATGTGTGTATGCCCGTTCACACCCGCAACGATCGTCAGCACGGTGGCTCTGGCCCAAGTACTGGCAGCACGAGTATCAAGCACTGTGCATGTGCGGCAAGCGATCCATTCATTCCTATGAAAGCGACAAAAGCAAGATGGCCACGTTTCCCATAGAAATCAATGGTGCACTTGCCGCACACACGAACAGTGCAGGCCATTCAGGCTGCTAGTACTTAGGCTCGTTCAGAGCCCACGTGCTGGTGATTGGTGAGGGTGTGAGCAGGCACACCCACACAGATATGATATTTAACCCCTATTCGAATGACAGGCTCTAACTTCTATTCTCTGGAGTACTCTTTCAAAGGCAAAATCAGGCCTACTCACTAAGGGGTTAACTGCAAATGGGATACATGGGACAATCACAATACTCTGAAAGCGCACTTCATGGGAGGTCTGTACTTCAATATTCTACCCATATAATGTACTAAAAAACAAATCTGAACTGAGAAAAATAAGTTAATGTGTATGCACAATGTAAGTGCATATTAACACATGACCATTAACCAGAGAAAACAAAAAGCAAAAAACACAAATGTCCTGAACTAAAAAGTAAAAAATATACTGCAAATAATGCATAAAGGTAATAATAATAATAAGGGTATTTAGTAAGCATAATTTTGATCAAAATAATGTACAAGCCATCCCGCCACGTCACGGTAACCCCTGTGGGACAGTCCCTACTCTAGTATTTAAAACCTTTTCACTTGTGACGTGAATGTGAATAAGGATCGAGCGGCTGAACCACTAGTAACAGCTTAGGCCAGACTGGATGGCTTTCCCAGCTCAGAAAGAGGGCGGTCACACCCATATATGCACTGAATGCACAATGAAATGAATAAAAAACAAATCTGAACTGAGAAAAGTAAGTTAATGTGTATGCACAATGTAAGTGCATTAATATTAATATTAATAACACATGACCATTAACCAGAGAAAACAAAAAGCAAAAAAACACAAATGTCCTGAACTAATTCGAACTATTCGAATGACAGGCTCTAACTTCTATTCTCTGGAGTACTCTTTCAAAGGCAAAATCAGGCCTACTCACTAAGGGGTTAACTGCAAATGGGATACATGGGACAATCACGATACTCTGAAAGCGCACTTCATGGGAGGTCTGTACTTCAATATTCTACCCATATAATGTACTAATATACTACATACCGTATATACAGTAATGCTACAGACCTACCAATATATAGTAATTTCCGTACCTATATATAGTAATACTATTGCTGCCTTACACTGCTACAATATTAACCTGTAACTGATGCTGCTGGACGCCATTAATAGCTGCGGGATCCATCTCTATAATAATAAAAATAAATAAATCTTTCAGTCACATGGCTTCTTGTTTTTATTTTGTTTAATACGAGTGTGGCAAAGCATGGAGTTACAGCCACTACAGTGTATAGCGCAGGTACAACAGACCCAGTGTATACAGATGAACCCCAGTATATATCACAGGTGCACGAGTCCGTAATGACGGAATGCGCACCTTTGCTGCCCTGTTAAACCAAACAGCGTCAGGACAATTGCAGCCTGGCAGCCAATCAAAGCACGGAGCTGCAGAGCCAATGACCTATTTCTTTGGGTGCCTTTAATACATTCCCAACCACTGAGGGCATGTACGTTACAAGCGAGGAGCGGGTGTACGGAGCGGCTCATGATCAGGGCCAGACACGAAAGAGATGCTTCCATCCTCCATTTGGCCATGTATGGAGCATACGCTGGGGTCTAAGGCTCAGGCACAACGTACTCCTCTCCGGCCCACACCACGAGCTGTCAGCCCTGCACCCCACACCACGCTCAGTACTGCACCCCACACCATGAGCCATCAGACCTCCGCCCCACACCACGAGCCAGCGGACCTCAGTCTCACCTGCTATGTTCGGGAATATGCGCGAGAGCGTCGTACAACTGGCTGTTGTGTCCCAAATCCAGGTGATACTTGAAGGTACGAGTCCTCAAAGTCACCTACAATCGGGAGTCATCTGGTCACTCACCAAAAAATATTATAGATACATAGAGAAGGAGACGAGAGCTTGTACATGGCGTTACCTGACTTTTCAGGTCGTCCGCAGTCTCCAAAATAGGCAATATGGCTAATTGAATCAGCAACTCTGGCAAACCCACACCTTCCAGGAGACGCAGCACCTGGGAATAAAGGCAACAGCTTACTAGAGGCAGAATACGGATCATACTGCAGTGTATCAAACGGTGGAGAGGTAGAAATGCACGCTCCTGAATGCGCACCGAGAGGCAGAAATGTGCGCTCCTGAATGCGTGGAGCCACAGCACCTGGGTATAAAGGCAACAGCTTACTACAGGCAGAATACGGATCGTACGGCAGAGTGGCAAATGGTGGGGAGACAGAAATGCGCGCTCATGAATGTGCACCTTCTGCTTCTTAGGGTTCACGTTGCGGATTCTGGTGCAGATTTTTCCACACAGATTTGACTAAATCCGCAGGTCAAATTACCTGCGTTTTACCTGCGGATTTTGTGCAGATTAGCTTGCGGTTTGACACCTGTAATGGAGCAGGTGTCAAACCGCTGTGGATTTCGCACAAAGAAGTGCACGAAAAAATACACAACATGTGCAGTGCGTTTTTCATTTTCCATAGATTTAAATGGTACTGTACAATGCAGCAGAAACTGCTGCGAATCCGCAGGGACAAATCCGCCGCAGAATCCGCAACGTGTGCACACACCCTAAATGTGCACCGAGAGGCAGAAATGCGTGGAGACGCAGCACCTGGGAATAATGGCAACAGCTTACTATAGGCAGAATATGGATCATATGGCAGTGGCAAACGGTGGAGAGGCAGAAATGCACGGAGACGCAGCACCTGTCAAATGCGCCCAGCACCTGTGAAATATGCGCCCAGCACTTGCAAAATGCGCAGATGCTGCAGCTGTGAAAAGCGCGCCCAGCACTAGTGAAATGCGCTGACACTGCACCTGTGAAAAGCGCGCCCAGCACATGTAAAATGCGCAGACGTTGCACCTGTGAACCTGTGAAATGCGCGGCGAGAGGTAAAAATGCATGCCTCGAGAGGTAGAAAAGCGCGCTCCTGAATGCGCGCCTCGAGAGGTAGAAAAGCGCGCTCCTGAATGCGCGCCTCGAGAGGTAGAAAAGCACGCTCCTGAATGCGCGCCTCGAGAGGTAGAAAGGCACGCTCCTGAATGCGCGCCTCGAGAGGTAGAAAGGCACGCTCCTGAATGCACGGCTTCCACCTTCCCAGCCTGCCCCAGGATCTGGATGTGAGCGTGCTCTTAAATGCACCGCCCTCACTGCCGTAGTGAACCAATCAGCGCTGCAGCCGTGGTGAACCAATCAGCGCTGCAGCTCACAAACACTACCACCCCCTGACACGTCCACTACAGAACTACACTGCAGAGTGAAAACTCGCTTCCAGGAGTAGAATACAGACGTTAGGATCTACCCCCAATACCAGGGAAGCGGACGTCCGAATCCAGATGGAGACCCCACTGATTATCTGACACTGACCATTACCTAGTGGCGGCCATGCAGACAAGGGGTTGGGTTATACAATTTATTAGAACACATTAATGCCTCGGTCAGATGTCCGTGAAGCGCGGTCCAAGTACAGACCCCGATCACTGACTGTCCCAAACCTGACCACCTCATAACCAAACATAAGACTGAGGAGACCGGAACATTTTCAGGAGGATTTGTATAATTGGACCAATTGGAGAAAATGGAATAAATTAATAACAGATCCATTGCTCCCATGATAAAACCTGTACTGCAGCAATTACGTTAATGACTACCCACGTGACGCTGCAGCTAATCACTGTCCTTCTGCCATTTCCCTTCTTTAGCTAAATTGGTGTATATTAGTAAATCACATAAACGTGACTGGTATGGGAGGGAGGAGGATAAATGATGTTGGCAACTACGTTTCATTTCTCTTATAGGAACACCTCTACATTATATCTCCTATTACCAGTAATATCTGCACTTGCATAACAACGAGGTTCTCGTGCATTTTGTCTTCCTCGTCTATCTGGCAGTTTCCTCCCTATAGCACATGAGACAGATACCATCCTATATGTTAGGTGAGAGCTTCACTGAGACTTTCCATAATACTAATGATTGATTTTAGCTATATACTGTACAATACACACAATATACTGTATACACATGCACTATATATACACACATTATATACTACATACATACACACTATATATACACACATTATATACTAAATATATACATACACACATATACTGTATACACATGCACTATATATACACACATTATATACTGTATACATACTATATATGCCCACATATACTACATGTATATATACACACATTATATACTACAGTACATGTATACATACACCCACTATATATGCACACTATATACAGTACATACACTATACACTGTATACACATGCACTATATATACACACATTATATACTACATACATACACACTATATATACACACATTATATACTGTATACATACTCACTATATATACACACATTATATGCTACAGTACATGTATACATACACCCACTATATATACACACACTATATACTGCATACATATGTACTCTACATGCTGTATATAAACACTAATATACTGTATACATACACACACTGTATACAACGTATATACATATGCACACCATATATACACACACTATTAAGAAGTTGGTAAAACAAGTCAGAATGGATGTGATAAGGTAACATAAACCTTTACTGAAGTACATGGGTGCGGGGATCATACAAAAGAGAAAAGGGGCACATATAATAAATATAAAATAGTAAAGTGATATATATATAAAAAAAGAAAAGTTGTATAGGGAATATAAGGTCAGAGTGGAGTGACAACATCCATATTATATAGAGTAATAACATAGTCAGCACAATTAGTACAGGCACATGTGCAATATAATCAGAGCCAATACCAGATGCACAGTGTGATGGTGGCACAATGAGTATGGTACATAGTGAGCAGCAGAGACTCTCATGTAATCCGCCCACCCGTAGGGAGTCCCAATATACCATACTGGTGAATTCTCACCCAGCAGCCTGTCTCCCTATACAACTTTACTTTTTTATACAGGTGCATCTAAAAAAATTAGAATATCAATAAAAAGTTCATTTATTTCAGTTCTTCTATACAAAAAAGTGAAACTCATATATAGAGTCATTACAGACAGAGTGATTTATTTCAGGTGTTTATTTCTGTTTATGTTGATGATTATGGCTTACAGCCAATAAAAACCCCAAATCAAGTGCAGCTGCCACTAGAGGGAGCTCATTATAAGGAGGGAGAAGAAACCTAGAAGATTGGTGTTCAAGGAAGACCCCATGCTCCATCTTGTCTTGATCTAATGCCACCAGGCGGGGGGCTTCATAAAGTCTGGTCAGAACGTTACACTAAGACCCTCATGTTCAGTTGTATATATTTTCGCATAACGGCATTAGATCAGTGTATGATTTTGTGGAGGTGTGCTCCAGGCTCTTTTTTTTTTTAGAATATTATTTTTTTGTGGTGGGGGGTCAGTAGTAAAATCCTGGTGACAGACCCCCCCGATCTGGGCATTCACCAGTCCTGTGCATCTTACAACCTCCGTATAACTAAGTAAGGCTGGAATTAGACACAACGTATAAAAATACGGACCGAATTTTACAGTCGTAATACGCAGAAATGTTCCCTGAACACTGATCCGTATGTTATCCGTTGTCAAGGTGTGGCTCCGTTTTTTGCGCATGTAAGCATCCGTATGACATCTGTATAGCATCCATATGCCGAGATTTTATCGCAGGCTTGCAAAGTGGACATATAATGGAGCCTTATGACAGGTTAAAACACAAACGAAAGAATAGATATATACACATAGAATACATATTATATATGTCATTGAGATACATACTGTGTGTATAATATAATAAGACACCTATCCATTATTAACCCTAGACTAGTAAAAGGGTTAAAAAAAAACACACAGACATTTTATTAAAAGAACGTCACTGCAGAGACCCGGGAGACAGAGCGGCGCGCAGCAATGGAGCGGGGACCAGTAAATATCACCATTGCCGGGGGCCTGAGCCAGCGGTGACACCGGCACCTGGCCCACATAGCGCGCCAGTGTCCCCACCTGCTCAGGACACCGACATCTGGCCCCCAGCGACGAGAGGTGAGTATGTCATTTTTTTTTTTTTTAATTGCAGCAGCGGCAGAAGCAATATATGGGCCGTATTTATCTATTGAGCATCTTCTTGGGCCACCATTAACCCTTGCGCAGCATTTTATGGGGGGTATTTATCTATGGAGCATCTTTTTGGACCACCATTAACCCTTGTGCAGCATTTTATGGGGGGACATTTATCTATGGAGCATCTTTTTGGACCACCATTAACCCTTGTGCAGCATTTTATGGGGGGACATTTATCTATGGAGCATCTTTTTGGACCACTATTAACACTTGTGCAGCATTTTATGGGGGGACATTTATCTATGGAGCATCTTTTTGGACCACCATTAACACTTGTGCAGCATTTTATGGGGGGACATTTATCTATGGAGCATCTTCTTGGGCCACCATTAACCTTTGTGCAGCATTTTATAGGGGGTATTTATCTATGGAGAATCTTCTTGGGCCACCATTAACCCTTGTGCAGCATTTTATGGGGGAGCATTTATCTATGGAGCATCTTTTTGGACCACCATTAACACTTGTGCAGCATTTTATGGGGGGTATTTATCTATGGAGCATCTTCTTCAGCCACCATTTACCCTTGTGCAGCATTTTATGGGGGGACATTTATTTATGGAGCATCTTTTTCGACCACCATTAACCCTTGTTTTGTTTTAAACATCTTTTTATTGGTTTAACAAAGAGAAATAACATAACATGTGACTGATATGATCAAGCATTATTAGTTTCTTACATTTCCAGTTTGATCTTACTAATCGTATATTCACATCTCATATATTACTGCTTGATACTTGTTGCTATGCAATAAACCAGGTAGTATTCGTCTAAGTTTTATTGCTTAATCTCATGAGTCACAGACAAAATCTTTGACGTAGATCCCTGGAAAAGATGTACACATCAGTCGTAACAAAATAAAAACTTTTAACTGAGTAGAAAGAATAAAAGTTAGATAGAGAAGTAGAGTGGATAGAAGGGGGAGTAATTAAGGGTGGGATGGAGTAGGGATTCCAGTCAGGGGGTGATGTCCATTCGGCAGGGGGTTTTGCCCTATTGTCTGAATGGTCAACCAATGTTGCTCCAAGTTTAGTTGGTCTTAGGGCAATTTGATAAATTTTACTAAGGGTTTAGTAGTTTTAAGTATTCATCTGTTT
This sequence comes from Dendrobates tinctorius, assembly GCF_039654945.1. Classification (NCBI taxonomy): domain Eukaryota; kingdom Metazoa; phylum Chordata; class Amphibia; order Anura; family Dendrobatidae; genus Dendrobates; species Dendrobates tinctorius. The sequence continues at coordinate 11,237,599 of NW_027361757.1, read as the reverse complement.
CTCTAAAGAGTGTCCACGGCGCCCAGGTCAATCTGAATTTACCTATCTTAAAGGTCGTGCTGGCTATTATTTCTTCTATGTAATATAATTGGTTCACCTTGTGCAACCATTCTGTCAGGGTAGGACAGTCCTATGATAACCAATGTAAGGGGATAAGCATTTTGGCTGCTGCTAACAAATACATAAGAAATTTTTTATGTTTGTATTGTGCAAGATCGCTTGACCAGTTTAGAAAAATCAATTTCAAGGATGGGGGGTTTGGAAGCTGACAAAGTCTTGTTGCAATTTTAAGCACTTTCCTCCAGAATGGTTGAATATTTTCACACCGCCACCATATGTGTAAATAAGATCCCCTCTCCCCGAAACATCTCCAACAATTAGAGGGTGCATCAGGCTGCCACTTCTTTCTAGTGTCAGGGGTGCTGTACCACCTAGTAAGGACTTTGTAAGAATTTTCTTGGACCCTCACACAGCCAGAAGGACCATGCGAGTTTTTATATATATTTTCAACCTCCCAATCTTGCAATACAACCTCAAGGTCCCTTTCCCATTTCATTATAAATGCTTGTTTAACCGAGGTTGAGTGGGCCAGGAGCATCTGGTAAAGCTTACCCAACACGCCCCTTGGTTTATTTCTCTGAGTCAGCAACTTTTCAAAAGTAGTCAACTCTCTGTGCGGAAGTCCAGATTGTAAATACGATCTGATCGAGTTTTTGAGCCTGTTGTAATGAAGGAAGTTAATATGATAGTGTGGAAATCTCATTTGTAAATCTTGCAGAGGGAGGATCCCACCATCCTCCATGAAAGCATCTAGACTTTCGTTTATTTTATGTAGAGAGTCTGTGTCTTTAAGAAAAGGGCGATCTAAATAGAGGCCAGGTAGGTCCCCTACTTTTATCAGGGGTGATGGAAGTGGCATTAGTGAGGATGAGAATCTGTCTCCCAGGTCCTGATTAAATTTTTTGTTATTGCATTTGGGGAGAGATCCTTCTTTATAAAACCCGTTGGCGAGTGAAGGATAGTAGAGATTGGTACTGACAGTGACTCGCTAGCAATCCCTGTCCAAAGTTTGTGATTACTCTCTCTCGTCCAATCGATTAATAGCGACAAAGTTGCCACTGCGTGGTATTTTTGTGGGTCCGGTAATCTTATACCCCCTTTATGTTTAGGTAGGGAAGAGTATTATAGCTTATTCTAGTTCTTTAGCGCCCCCATATATACTTCCCAAAAAGAGATCGGACCTTCTGAATAAACGTGTCAGGGACTTTAATTGGTAGCATTCTGGATATATTGGATACAGGGCTGTGGAGTCGGAGTCGTGGAGTCGGAGTCGGAGTCGGTGCTCATTTTGGTGGAGTTGGAGTCGGTATAAAATGGACCGACTCCGACTCCTAAAATATATAATAAATTGGGTACAGTAATTCAATGCAGGATGTGCTGAATATTTTTTCATAGGAATTTGGGAAAGTTATGAAATGTCCTATAAATGACTGTTCTATTCCTGATCTAAGGCTACATTCACACACAGCGTTTTTCCTGTGTTTTTTGAGGATACGTTTTTCCGCTGCAAAAGCTGATCATCTTTTTAAAAAACCGCATCACCTGAAAGGTTTTTGAGCTCATAGATAATGTTTTCAATAGCAAAAGCAGATTAGAAATCTGCTCTATCCATTTATCCATATCTGTCTATCCATATCGTATCTGTACCAAAAAGAATGAAAACCGGGTAGTACACCAATATATATTCTGTTCTATCTAAATATCTTGATTATTGGATCATAAAAATGATTAAATGTCTGAGTTTCACATTGTACTACAATAAATTTTTCACTTAAATATAAGCAATATGTGTGGGAGTCGGAGTCGTGGAGTCGGAGTTGGAGTCGGAGTCGGTGTAAGGGAAATTGAGGAGTCGGAGTCGCAGGTTTGGCTTACCGACTCCACAGCCCTGATTGGATATATCCAGAATATACTGGATATACTCTATATATATATATATATATATATATATATATATATATATATATTGGTAGCATTCTGGACTCTAGGCATGTCGTGGTCAAAGAGCAAACATGCTGTAAGGACATTGAGCTATTAGCTGTGTGCATGAGACCTTTTTATTTACCAAGGGAACTAACGCATGTAATCATGATAGCTGCATATGTCCCCCCTTCTGCGAAAGCTGATGCCGCCACTGAGGTCCTACAATCCACAGTGAGCATGATGCAGTCCCTTCACCCCCAAGCACTCCTTCTGGTTTTGGGAGACTTCAATCATGTGTCTCCAGCATCCATACTACCCGGTTGCACACAGTATGTTACCTGCCTCACTAGAGACAACAAAATATTGGACTTGTTTTTTGCCAATGTGAGAGGGGCATATGCCTCGTCAGCCCTACCGCCCCTTGGAAGATCCTAGTGCACCTCCAACCTGTGTACAAGCCACTTGTACAGCGAGAACCTGCTGTCACTCGCACAGTGAGGATATGGACTGAGGAGAGTGATGATGCTCTGAGAGACTGCTTTGAAGCAACCACTTGGGATGTGCTGCAAGATTCCTATGGTGATGACATGGATGGTCTCACACACTGTATATCGGACTACATTAATTTCTGTGTAGACAACACGGTACCCACAAAAGTAGTGAGGTGCTTCTCTAACAATAAACCATGGATCAGCCCCGGAATAAAGGTTCTTCTCAAAGAGAAGAAGTTGGCCTTCAGATCAGGTGACAAGGGCAGGCTGAGAGAGGTGCAGAAAGATCTGAATAATCTAATCAGGCAGGGAAAGGCTAATTATAAGAGAAAGATTGAACTGAAATTGTCACAGAAAAGGATTCATGAAGTTTGGGAGGGTCTAAAGTCTATATCTGGGCATAGACAGACTGTCTCCAGGATGGTTGTAGATAAAGAGGGGCTTAATGAACTTAATCTATTCTTTAACAGATTTAATCACACACTGGCTGTTCCTGCCCCTGCATACCATTCACACCTCTCTGCTACAATAACCTCACCCCCTGCTGCAACTTGTCAACTGAGCCAGGGTCTGTTCTTCACAAGTACCCAGGTTGCAAAAGAACTGGATAAGATCAAAGTTTTGAAGGCTGCAGGTCCTGTCGGCATCAGTGCAAGGCTAATCAGAACCTGCGAGCACCAGCTGAGTGAGATCATTACATATCTGTTCAATATGAGCCTGAGAATAGGTATAGTACCACAACTGTGGAAATTATCGTGTGTGGTACCAGTTCCGAAGAATCCTTATCCGAAAGACCTTAATGACTATAGACCTGTACCATTGACATCACACCTGATGAAGGTACTAGAGAGATTGGTTCTCACACGTCTCCGTCCTCTAGTGAGCTCGGATATGGACCCTTTCCAGTTTGCCTACAGGCCGGGCATTGGTGTGGATGATGCCATTATCCACCTTCTAGATAAGGACTCTCTCTCACCTGGAGAAACCTGGGAACACTGTGCGAATAATGTTCTTCGATTTCTCTAGTGCTTTTAATACCATACAGCCAGGTCTACAGAGAGACAAGCTGGGCCTTGTTGGCATGGACCTCCAACTCTCCACCTGGATCCTTAACTACCTCACGAACCGACCTCAGTTTGTAAAGGTTCGGGACAGTGTGTCAGACACAGTGATCTGCAATATAGGGGCACCTCAAGGTACAGTTCTTGCCCCTTTTCTCTTCACACTGTACACTGCGGATTTTAAGTGCAACTCATCTAGCTGCTACTTGCAGAAGTATTCTGATGACTCTGCAATAGTAGGCCTCATCACAGGAGGAGATGAAAGAGAGCACAGAGATACTAACCAAGCTTTTGTGGAGTGGTGTCAGAGGAACCACCTTAGGATTAATTCCGGGAAGACCAAGGAATTGGTGGTGGACTTTCGCAAGGGAAAAAATCCACCAGTAGTGGTGAACATTCAGGGAAATGACATTGAGATAGTCGACACCTATAAGTACCTTGGTGTGATCCTCAATAATAAGCTTGACTGGGCCCATCACTTGGATGCAGTGTACAGGAAGGGCCACAGTAGGCTTTATCTGCTCAGAAGGCTGAGAGCCTTCTGAGTTAGGGGGGCACTCCTTGCATCCTTCTTCAACTCTGTTGTGGCATCAGTCATCATCTTTGGTGTGGCGTGCTGGGGTAGTGGCATATCAACCAGGGACAGGAATAGGCTGGACAAACTGATTAGAAGGGCCAGCTCTGTCCTGGGATGCCCCCTTGATCCAGTTCAGGAAGTAGGTGACAGGAGGATACTGGCCAAGGTGAGCTACATGGTGCAGAATGATTCCCATCCCATGCATGAGACCGTGACAAAGATGTGCAGTACTGTCAGTGACCGGCTACTTCATCCTAAATGTGAGAGGGAGCGCTATCGAAAGTCCTTCCTTCCTGCTGCAGTTAGGCTGTATAACCAGCACTGTCCAAAATGGAGAACGACCCAAACAGTGAACTGATAGATCCAAAGTTGTGATAGTCCGGTTATATCTTTTTTTTTTTCGTATATGTACCTACCTACTGTCAATGTAATGCCTTTATGCATCTGTATCTGTACTTGTTCCTGCCTTGCTGCTGTAATGCTCTGAATTTCCCCATGGTGGGGCGATTAAAGGATTATCTTAATATAACTATACTTGGGTAAAATAAATCCTTTGATTAGATTTTTTCTTCCTATCCAGGAAATATAGGGTGCTCTCCATGACTTAATGGCTTCAAGAGTATCATCGAGAAGGGGTACAAAGTTGAGGGAGAAAAGGGAGTTCCAGTGAGGACTCAGTTTAATACCTAAATACTTAATATATTTAGAGTTCCATTTTATTGGGAATTTAGCTTTCAAATTTTGGATTGTTGAATGTCGAATATTTATCCCCATCACCTCAGACTTCTCTAGATTAATCTTAAAGTTTGATAACTCTCCAAATACCTCAAACCTCTCTTAGCTAACCTAAATGAATTCAAGTCTCCAGGTCCAGATGAATTACACCCCAGAGTACTGAAGGAGATAGCAGAAGAAATTTTTGAACCCCTCTCCATAATCTTTGAAAATTCTTGGAGAACAGGAAAAGTCCCAGAAGACTGGAGAAGAGCAAATGTTGTTCCTATCTTCAAAAAGGGGAAGAAGGTGGACCCAGGCAACTATAGGCCGGTGAGTCTGACTTCTATACCAGGAAAGATCTTTGAACAAATTATTAAACAACATGTATCTCAGTACCTGGATAAGAATGAAGTGATTAAACAGAGTCAGCATGGGTTTGTAACTAATAAGTCATGTCAGACTAACTTAATTTCCTTCTATGACGGAATCACTGATTGGGTGGATCAAGGAAATGTTGTAGATATAGTATATCTTGACTTCAGCAAAGCATTTGGCAAAGTATCTCATACAATCCTTATTGAAAAAATGACTAAGTATGGAATGGACAAGGCAACTGTAAGGTGGATTCATAACTGGCTTAGTGTTCGGACCCAAAGAGTGGTCGTAAATGGCTGCACATCCAGTTGGAAGAATGTCTCAAGTGGGGTACCACAGGGCTCTGTCCTGGGCCCTGTATTGTTCAACATCTTTATCAACGATTTAGATGAAGGAATTGAGGGTAAACTGATTAAATTTGCTGATGACACAAAGCTAGGTGGGATAGCTAATACTAGAGAAGAGAGAGGATTCAAAAAGATATAAATAAACTGGAGCAGTGGGCAGCAACTAACAGAATGGTTTTTAACAGGGAAAAATGCAAAGTACTACATCTGGGCAATAAAAATGAAAAAAGCATATACAGAATGGGAAGAATAGGGCTAAGCAACAGCACATGTGAAAAAGACTTGGGTATACTAATAGATCACAGACTGAATATGAGTCAACAGTGTGATGCAGCAGCAAAAAAGGCAAATGCAATTCTAGGATGTATTAACAGAAGCATACAGTCTAGATCACGTGAAGTCATTATTTCCCTCTACTCCTCTTTGGTCAGACCTCATCTGGAATATTGTGTCCAGTTTTGGGCACCACATTTTAAAAAAAGACATCAACAAACTGGAGCAAGTTCAGAAAAGAGCGACCAGAATGGTGACCGGTCTGCAAACCCTGTCTTATGAGGAAAGGTTGCAGCATTTGGGAATGTTTAGTTTGCAAAAGAGAAGACTGAGAGGAGACTTAATAGCTGTCTACAAATATCTAAAGGGCTATCACATTGTAGAAGGATCATCTTTATTCTCAATTGCACAAGGAAAGACTAGAAGCAATGGGATGAAACTGAATGGGAGGAGACACAGATTAAATATTAGAAAAAACTTTTTGACAGAGTGATCAATGAGTGGAACAGGCTGCCACGAGAAGTGGTGAGTTCTCCTTCAATGGAAGTCTTCAAACAGAGGCTGGACAGACATTTGACTGGGATGCTTTAGCGAATCCTGCTTTGAGCAGGGAGTTGGACCAGATGGCCCAGGAGGTCCCTTCCAACTCTATGATTCTATGATAACACCGCCGGAATTTCTTTTTCAGGGTCCGATAGGAGCAAGAGAAGGTCGTCTGCGAACGCTGCTACTACATGTGAGGAGTCCAAGATCTCGATACCCCCTATTGCTGGATGCTGTCTAATACTCTGAATTAACATCTCAATGGTTAGGACAAATAAAGCTGGTGAAAGGGGGCAGCCCTGACGTGTGCCGTTTTTGATCTCAAAGGGTGGAGAAAAATCCCCGTTTACCCTTACTTTCGCAGACGGTGACTTATACATTTGAAAAATGGCGTCTATAACTGTGGGAGGAAAACTAAACCTCGCGTGAGTCTCACACATGAATGTCCAGTCCACCCTGTCAAACGCTTTCTCTGCGTCGGTGCCCATTAAGACTAGGGGTTTGTGGTGGCTGTGCACATGCTGCATCAGGTACAGTACTCTAAGGGAGTTGTCTCTTCCCTCCCTACCCCTGACAAAACCTACTTGCTCAGGTGAGATGAGTGTGTCGAGGATCAGGCCTATTCTTGTGGCTAACATCTTTGCAAATATTTTTAGGTCATTATTTAATAGTGAGATCGGCCTGTAATTACTGCATAGTTCGGGGTCTCTACCTTCTTTGTGTATTAAGGATATGTTTGCTTCCAGTGTCTGTCCTGCAAAGGCCGCACCCCCCAGTACACCATTGCACAGCTTCAATAGAAACGGACTCAACGTGTCCTGAAAAGTCTTATAATAGGATGCTGGGTGGCCATCTGGACCAGGGCTCTTGCCCATAGGACAGTCCGACAGGGTAGACTGGAGTTCCCCTATCGTGAAAGGGGCTGTCAGTTCCTGTTGTTGTGTTTCAGATAAGGTAGGGAGGTTTATAGATTGTAGGAATTCCTTTATATTCACTCATCTTTTTTCTAACTGTTCTACATTCTCTCCCAGTCGCAAATCATGCAAGGTGGAATAGTACTCCCTGAAAACTGAAGATATCCCGTCTGGGTTTGTAATTTTGGCTCCATTCGACCCCTTTACCGTATATATACAGTAAGAGACCTAGCCTTACGCTTTTTAATCAAGGTTGTCATAAATTTTGACATTTTGTCTCCATGAGCAAATACCCTGTGTTTCCATCTAGTATAAATTTTGATTGAGTCTTTATTTAGTAAGTCTCTAAGAGATTGTCTCTTCTGTGAGAGGAGAGCTAAGGCATCAGGGTCCAGTGTCATTCTATGATCTCGTTCTAGTGTTTGGATCTCTTTATAAAGAGTGTCGTTTTTTTCTTTTTTGCTTTTATTCTTATGCGAGGCCATAGAAATCATTTCACCTCTTATTACAGCCTTGTGAGCCTCCCAGATAGTAGAAAATTGAATATTTTCACTCAAGTTGATCTCAAAGTACTCTTGAATTTTCTTATTTATTTTATTTCTGGAGGGTTCATCTGCAATTAAAGTTTCGTTTAACCTCCAAGGGATATTATTTTGTCTATGGCCTATCATAAGTTTGTTTATTAAGATGGAGTGGTTGGAGTGAACGCTCGGAATTATTTGTCAGTCTTTCAGATGTAAGGGCATCTGAAATGGGATAAAAAGATAGTCAATTCTACTATAAGGCCTCTTTCACACTTCAGTTTTTTGCATCAGTCAAAATCCGCCAAAAGGATGGATGGCGGATCCGACAAATGAAGAATTTTAAAGGAATTGCAGCCTGGAAAAGGAGAGAGAGAGAGAGAATGAATTTTTTTTTGTCCGGCACCCAGAAAGAATTTCGGGTTAAATGAGTGTCTGGAGGATCCGCCAGAGAAAAAAAACGTTGCAAGCTCCATTTTAAAATCTTTGAGGATGGTGACGGACAGCAACTTTTGGCGGATCCTCAAAAAAAACGGATGCAACGGACGGCAATCCGTCACAATCCGCCATTAATGGAAGTCAATGGGGAAAAAAAACGGATCCTCAAAAGAAAATTGAGGATCCGTTTTTTTCAAAACCTGGCAGATTGTGACTGATTGTAAAAAACTGAAGTGTGAAAGAGGCCTAAGACTATTGCGCTTGTGAGAAATGTGAGGAGTCTCGTACAGTGGGGTGGAGAAATCTCCAAGTATCAATCAGTTGGTTCAGATGTAGGGTCGTTCGGATGCATGTTAGTGCATTCTTAGGAACACTAGATTTCCCAGTAGAGGAGTCTATTGGTGGTTCAAGAGGAACATTCAGGTCATCTCCCAGGATCAAAGTGCCCTCTACAAATTGACTTGTCTCTCTCATAATTTTGGAAAACCAGGTGTCTTATTTTTGTTGGGGGCATATACACACCCTATCGTGACCAATTTGTGTGCCAACTTCCCCTTTATGAAAATATATCTACCATCTCTGTCATGAACCATGTCGATATACTGAAATGGTGTATTTTTTAGCAAGAGCGATTGCCACTCCCCTCCCCTTCCTGGAAGAGGAAAACGAGTGGAACCATGTATTAAAGTAGTGTTTATCAAAACTCGGGGTTTTTTCCTGTATAAAGTGGGTCTCCTGCAGGAGTGCAATGTCAGTCCCCAATTTCTTAATATGTGCCAATACCTGAGCTCTTTTAATTGGCGCGTTCAGACCTCTTATGTTGTATGATGCTATTGTCGTTTCTTGCATACGATCAGCCATGTCGGGTCCGTGGGCGCCGGGGCTCAGGACAAGATGAAAGGTGATTCGCCGATGGACATGGGAAAGGTTGGGGAGGGGAAAAGAGAAAGGTAAAAGACAAAAACATTAGCATATATTCAACAGAAAGGGCTTGTTGCCCTAAACTAACAATGTTCTTTGTAATAAGCAAAATTACAAATACCACTGTAATACCCATCAGGGAGTGTAAAGGAGAAAACATGACAATTTTTCAATTTGTTCCATATGTTAACTAGGCAGTCACTGTGGATCAGCTTAAAGGATCCATACAGAGATGGTTAGGAGACAAGGGTCCCTAATTCAATCGCTGGAGGAATGCTGCTTCCCTGCTTGTCTTTTTCTGCTTCTTTAGAGTTGCTCGCTCTTCTCCAGGGTTCTTGCAATGGTAGATCCGGAAGACAGAAATTAGTGCGGGCGAGACGAAGATCAGGCAGCGAGTCGAGTTGAATACTCAGCTCTGCACATACTTTGGCAATGTCGGAAGATGACTTAAAGGGAAGGTGCCATCCAAAAAATTATTTTTCAGCAATTGAAAAAATGTAAAGAATTAATGTTTACATTTTCTTAAAAAATATTATCATTTGTTTTTAATTTTGCAAAATATGAAAAATAATTTTAAAAAGTTTGGCATTTCCACTTGTTAACACTAGGGGGAGCAGCTACTGAAATTTGGCAGAAAAACTTAGTGTACAACTAGCTCACATTACTGCCCTGCAGTAATTATGGGCAGAATCTGCTGACATGGGTGTGATGTCACTCCTCTCCTCCCCTTCTGGGTGTTTGCTATGTTAAAAGAAAGGATGACGTCTAGGAACACAGTGAGCAGCCATTTTGATGGGGCCTGCAATGTTACTGACTGTCTTTGCATGCGAAGTCTGGATCAGAACAGGCCATCAATCAGCAGAAATGTTTCCTGGATTTCTGTGGAGCAGACAGTCCATCCATGTGTATAAAACACAGCACTCTATGTACAATCCCTGGCACCAAACAGGGTGCCCCCATAGACCAGCACACTGCACTCCTAAAATACTCTGTGCTTCTGTCACCCTGCTCCTTCCACCATACATCAGGCTCCTGTCGCCTCGCTTTCACACATCGCCAGGACAGGATCTGAGGAGAGGAATGGGGTCTTTGGTCACTGAGCATGGCAGGCAGCAAGGATTCTGGGAGCAGGGTGACAGCAGCACAGAGTATTTCAGGAGAGCAGTGTACTGGTCTATGGGGGGCACAGAGGGAGATATATGGGGAGGAGCAGGGTGACAGCACCACAGAAATCCTGGAAACATTTCTGCTGATTGATGGCATGTTCTGATCCAGACTTTGCATGCAAAGACCACATTCCCCTCCTCAGATCCTGTCCTGGCGATGTGTGAAAGCGAGGCGATAGGCACAGTCTGGGGTGACGCTGGGAAGCAGGATGGGGGAAATGTAGCCATTCAGTAGTGATAAAAATGAGACCCCTCACCAGCCCTCCCCTGACTGCACCTAACTATTACCCCAGACCCGTGTGCAGGTGCTCAGCCAGAACCACCCTAGAATGGGTCCCCTTTTAGCAGATAATACTGCCATAGTGTTCTCACATAATACCGCCATATACTTCACACATAATACCGCCATATAGTTCATACACAATACCACCATGTAGTTCACACATAAATCCAGCAGGGTGACAGCAGCACAGAGTATTTCAGGAGAGCAATATCACACTGGATAGGATTAGATACACGGCTCAGCAGTCAGTATAACACGGGATAGGATTAGATACACGGCTTAGCAGTCAGTATCACACAGGATAGGATTAGATACATGGCTCAGCTGTCAGTATCACACAGGATAGGATTAGATACACAGCTTAGCAGTCAGTATCACACAGGAGAGGATTAGATACATGGCTCAGCTGTCAGTATCACACAGGATAGGATTAGATACACAGATCAGCAGACTATCACACAGGATAGGATTAGATACACGGATCAGCAGACAGTATCACACGGGATAGGATTAGATACACGGCTCAGCAGACTGTATCACACGAGAGGATTCAATACACAGCTCAGCAGTCAGCATCACACAGGATAGGATTAGATACATGGATCAGCAGTCAGTATCACACAGGAGAGGATTAGACACATGGCTCAGCAGTCAGTATCACACAGGAGAGGACTAGACACATGGCTCAGCAGTCAGTATCACCAAGGAGAGGATTAGATACACGGCTCAGCTGTCAGTATCACACAGGATAGGATTAGATACATGGATCAGCAGACAGTATCACACAGGAGAGGATTAGATACACGGCTCAGCTGTCAGTATCACACAGGATAGGATTAGATACACGGATCAGCAGACAGTATCACACAGGACAGGATTAGATACACGGATCAGCTGTCAGTATCACAGGATAGGATTAGATACACGGCTCAGCAATCAGTATCACACAGGAGAGGATTAGATACACGGCTCAGCTGTCAGTATCACACAGGATAGGATTAGATACACGGCTCAGCAGACAGTATCACAGAGGAGAGGATTAGATACACGGCTCAGCTGTCAGTTTCACACAGGATAGGATTAGATACACGGATCAGCAGACAGTATCACACAGGAGAGGATTAGATACACGGCTCAGCTGTCAGTATCACACAGGATAGGATTAGATACACGGATCAGCAGACAGTATCACACAGGAGAGGATTAGATACACGGATCAGCAGACAGTATCACACAGGAGAGGATTAGATACACGTCTCAGCTGTCAGGATCACACAGGATAGGATTAGATACACGGATCAGCAGACAGTATCACACAGGAGAGAATTAGATACACGGCTCAGCTGTCAGTATCACACAGGATAGGATTAGATACACGGATCAGCAGACAGTATCACACAGGAGAGAATTAGATACACGGCTCAGCTGTCAGTATCACACAGGATAGGATTAGATACACGTATCAGCAGACAGTATCACACAGGAGAGAATTAGATACACGGCTCAGCTGTCAGTATCACACAGGATAGGATTAGATACACGGATCAGCAGACAGTATCACACAGGAGAGGATTAGATACACAGCTCAGCAATCAGTATCACACGTTAGGATTAGATACACGGATCAGCAGACAGTATCACACAGGAGAGGATTAGATACATGGCTCAGCTGTCAGTATCACACAGGATAGGATTAGATACATGGATCAGCAGACAGTATCACACAGGAGAGGATTAGATACACAGCTCAGCAATCAGTATCACACGTTAGGATTAGATACACGGATCAGCAGACAGTATCACACAGGAGAGGATTAGATACACGGCTCAGCACACAGTATCACACAGGAGAGGATTAGATACACAGATCAGCAGTCAGTATCACACAGGAGAGGATTAGATACACAGCTCAGCGGTCAGTATCACACAGGAGAGGATTAGATACATGGCTCAGCACACAGTATCACACAGGAGAGGATTAGATACAGGGCTCAGCAGTCAGTATCACACAGGATAGGATTAGATACACGGATCAGCAGACAGTATCACACAGGAGAGGATTAGATACACGGCTCAGCTGTCAGTATCACACAGGATAGGATTAGATATACGGATCAGCAGACAGTATCACAGGAGAGAATTAGATACATGGCTCAGCTGTCTGTATCACACAGGATAGGATTAGATACACGGATCAGCAGGCAGTATCACACAGGAGAGGATTAGATACACAGCTCAGCAATCAGTATCACACAGGAGAGGATTAGATACACAGCTCAGCGGTCAGTATCACACAGGAGAGGATTAGATACATGGCTCAGCACACAGTATCACACAGGAGAGGATTAGATACAGGGCTCAGCAGTCAGTATCACACAGGAGAGGATTAGATGTCCAGCAGATGGCCAAGTGTTTTGAAACAGCAGGGAGCAGCTCCTCCTATGTTTTGCAGGGGCTGCAGCTGGTCGGGTGTTTTGGAAAGAGCAGCTCGGGCTCCAGCAGCTCATCCTGGTTCCTCTCCTGCAGCTGGTATGTGCAGAGTGAACATCCAAGTCCTGTCATGGTGGAACAGTACAGCATCCAGGGCTTGCAATGGAGTGTAAATGGAGCTAAAAGGAACGCACTGAGCTCTAATAAGATGGCGCCTGGCCACACCTACAGCTGTGAATTGAGCTGCCCACAGAGGCGTGGCCAGTTCACTCCTGATGCAGCTGCAATGAAAGAGATAGAGTCTGTTATGTCTTATGCCCAGGGACTGCCGTAAATAAGCATGGAAAGTGTTGTTCAGCAGCCAGCAAGGTAAGATGGCAGCCCCCAGTGGCTGCATTAATACCGTACAAAAAACAAACCATACACACCACTGAGTCAAACTTAGGGGACAATATCTTTTTATACTGTTTTCTTTTTTACATTAAATTATGAAAAAACACGGCACCTTCCCTTTATCTGTAAATCTCTTGCCGTCTGCTGTGATGAATAGACCGAATGGGAAAAGCCATCTGAAAGGGAACTGTCTCTGCTTGAGGGCGTCCATAAAGGGTTTCAATAAGAATCTCTTAGATAAGGTTGATGGTGCCAGATCCTGGAAAACACGAATTGTAGAGCCTTTATATTCCAATGAGCTTAGTGTCCTTGTCTTTTTGAGAATTTTCTCTTTCATGCGGAAGTCCAGAATTCTGCAAATTATATCTCTAGGGAATTCTGATGGTTTGGACTTGGGTTTTAGTGCCCTATGTGCTCTCTCAAGAATTAACATCTTTCCTTCTTCTGTGTCCAGCATAGGCAGAAAGAGTTCATAAAGAATGGCTGGTACATCCTCTCGGTCGGTCGCCTCCGGCACTCCCCGGACTCTGAGATTGTTTCTTCTGTTCCTGTTTTCAATATCTTCCATTGCAGTATAGAGGGAATTGATATGATCTTCCTGTTGCTGAAGGCCCGTTTTTAGATCCCCAGCGAAGGTGGACAGCTTCGACTGCGCCTCCTCCAGCTCCTCCACTCTGCTGCCAATCTGCTGAATGTCCTTTTTAATTGTAGATAAATCTTTCGCAAGGGGGAGCCAAGGCTGAGGACAAAATACTTTTAATGAAGCTTCTAGAAATAGGTTTATCTGAGTCCGCAAAGTCAGAAGGATCCTCCTGCGATTCCTCCAAATCTGGGTCATCACCTGGGTCCTTATACTGCGATGGCCCTTGTTTGGGTCCACTTTGTTTTGTGATAAATTTTTTCATCTTTTTGGTTGTTTGTGACCCACTATTAGCGTTTGTGTCAGCTGATCTACCAATCTTGACCATGGTCCATTTTTGCTGAAAAAAAGACTGGTGATGTAGTAAGTTTTGCCACTAAAAACCGTGGGCAGGTATCCGGACTGTTAAATATATTTTCTCTCGGCAGAAGTGGGACGAGAGATCGGTGAGATTTCTCAGCTGGCACTTTCCAAATGCACCACTAGATGGGGATCACTCCCCTTTTCCTCACAAGCCTTTCAGTGGCCTAGCCACTAGTGAACTTTATAGCATGGATAAGAAAGAAAGAAAATAATATAATTGCCTAACAGCAGCTTGGCGGTTCATTCAGCAGTGAGCATTATTTTATGAGAGAAAAAGTAGCTTCCCTATGCCTCATGGGAGTCCCAGGTCTCCCCATCTCCATGGAACTTTCATATATGTACCTCCCCGGTGGGCGGTTCTTTAAATCATGACAGGAACGGAAAGACTGAGCAGTTGTTCAGAGAAAAAGTGCTCAACAAAGCAGAGATAGGTGTCGCGCATAGCGTTGCCTCTAATAAATGCTCTTATTTGGAGCTTCCAGCTATGATCGCTGCTGCATATATCTTCCTCCAGGGGAGGGGGAGAGCAACTGTTGCTAGGGTGAGTGGGCTTTATATAGCGCCGTGAAAATACAAGTCAATTTGGCATCAGGGCCTAATGGTGGGTCTATTAGTGGGTCCCAGCGGCACCTGTTTCTTCCCACTTTACTCGGGCAGATTGTCGCCCCTCTGCTTCACCCGTCACCCACCTAGGGGATGTTGGTCAATCCTCTGTAAAGGCTGCGTGCAGGCAGAGCTCAGTCCAGTAATAGGAGCAGGGATGTTACTCACAGTAGGGGAGGAGGAGGGATCTTGTCTATAGCTGTGAGAGCAGCCTGGCAGCCATATTGCGATCTTGCAGCAGTGTGATCTTATTATCTTCTGTGATGAATATCTTTGGATTAAATGGTCCAGGGGTCCGAATTAGGTCTCAAAATGTTCCAAGGGAAATAGGGAATAATCCTATGGTGAATTGGAACCTCAAAGTCCACTTGTGAGTTGCTTTTCAGGGAAATCTTGTGGGAGCTCCAGACTCCTGCTTCCTCACATGGCAAGAGCTAGGCCACGCCCCCCACCATTAACCCTTGTGCAGCATTTTATGGGGGGGGGCATTTATCTATGGAGCATCTTTTTGGGCCACCATTAACCCTTGTGCAGCATTTTATGGGGGGGCATTTATCTATGGAGCATCTTTTTGGACCACCATTAACACTTGTGCAGCATTTTATGGGGGGCATTTATCTATGGAGCATCATTAACCCTTGTGCAACACCACCCTTGGCTTATACTCAATTCAATAACTTTTCCCAGTTTTTTTGTGGCTTATACTCGAATATATACTGTATCTATCTAAAAAGAAGAAAATTAGAGCAGCACAAAGAAAGAGTCAGGGTGCAGAGCCCCCCAGGCAAATACCAAACCTCAAGTATAGAAATCCAGAGAAATTGGAGGCAGCACACCGTTTGTAGTGAAATAAAAGGGCTATTTAATAAGGCCAAAAGGCGACATTTCGGTCCAAACAACAGGAACATTTCTCAAACCTTGAGAAATGTTCCTGTTGTTTGGACCGAAATGTCGCCTTTTGGCCTTATTAAATAGCCCTTTTATTTCACTACAAACGGTGTGCTGCCTCCAATTTCTCTGAATTTTTATCTATTTATCTAATATTCTCCATATTTTTCCCTAAAGATCAATCCAATTGCTGTGTCTGGAAAGGGCAGTGTGAGTGGCTCAGTTTCAGCGTGTGATAAGCATGCATGAGCTTGAAGCCCCCCTGCTGAACAGAAGAGAACACTGCAAAGGTAAGTTTAACCCCTTAATGTCCAATGACGGACACAGTCCGTCATCAGACATTTCCCCTGCTTTGATGAGGGCTCCGGCGCTGAGCCCGCATCAAAGCCGGGACATGTCAGCTGTTATGAACAGCTGACATGTGCCCGCAATAGGCGCGAGCGGAATCGCCGTCCGCCCGCGCCTATTAACTAGTTAAATGCCGCTGTCAAAGCTGACAGCGGGCATTTAAATAGCATTTCAGGCCGCCGGGCTGGAAATGACCTCATCGCCGACCCTCGTCACGTGATCGGGGGTCGGCGTCATGTTGCCTGGACAACCAGAGGTCTCTGAGACCTCTATGGTTGTTCCAGGCATATGGCTTTCAGCGCCACCCGGTGGTCGGCACTGAAAGCACAGCAGTAAATCTGCTACATATGGGCGATCTGCTCATCGCCCATATGTAGCAGAGTCGATCGGGTTGCGCAAGCTTCTAGCCTCCTATGGAGGCTATTGAAGCATGCCAAAAGTAAAAAAAAAAATGTTTAAAAATAAAAAAAATTTAAAAAAAACTAAAAGTTCAAATCACCCCCCTTTCGCCCCAATCAAAATAAAACAGTAAAAAAAAAATCCCACATACACATATTAGGTATCGCCGCGTTCAGAATCGCCCGATCTATCAATAAAAAAAAGCATTAACCCGATCGCTAAACGGCGTAGCGAGAAAAAAATTAAAAACGCCAGAATTACGTTCTTTTGGTCACCAAGACATTGCATTAAAATGCAATAACGGGCGATCAAAAGAACGTATCTGCACAAAAGTGGTATCATTAAAAACATCAGTCAGGCACGGAAAAAATAAGCCCTCACCCGACCCCAGATCATGAAAAATGGAGACGCTACGGGTCTCGGAAAATTGCGCAAATTTTTTTTTTTAGCAAACTTTGGAAATTTTTTTCACCACTTAGATAAAAGAGGACATAGACATGTTTGGTGTCTATGAACTCTTAATGACCTGGAGAATCATAATGGCAGGTCAGATTTAGCATCTAGTGAACCTAACAAAAAAGCCAAGCAAAAAACAAGTGTGGGATTGCACTTTTTTTGCAATTTCACCGCACTTGGAATTTGTTTCCCGTTTTCGAGTACAAGATATGGTAAAACCAATGATGTCATTTAAAAGTACAACTCGTCCCGCAAAAAATAAGCCCTCACATGGCCATATAAATGGAAAAATAAAAAAGTTATGGCTCTGGAAAGAAGGGGAGGGAAAAATGAAAATGTAAAACCAAAAATACCCCTGGTCGTTAAGGGGTTAAAATGAATGAATTGTTTACATAATAGAATTGATCATGGCGGTATTTCTCCTTGTACGTGGTATTATTCAGTCACTATGTGATCTGTTCATGGTGTAGTGGTATTTCTCCCCTGAATGTGGTATTATTGGTCTTGGTATAGGGGATTGTGTTGTGTATGGCGGTCATTAGTTCATTTTCGTTTCGCTTCATTTACCTTTTTCGTTCTAACATTTTACAACCTGAATGACCATGGCTTACCCCCCTAGTTTTGATCCTGGGTACGCCCATGCCTAGGGATCTAGAAGATTATAGGCAGAAAAAGACCACGTGGTCCATCCTGTCTATATTATTTCACTTCATTAAATTTACAATAGATGATTTATTCCAGACATAATTAATTTAATTTACTGGTGATTTTCTAACTATGTACCAAATAGTAAATATTGTAAACATTGATAGTTGCAGCTGTATTCACACATCAGTTTTTTTCTCATTTGCACAAAACTAAACCAACTAATTTTCATTAGTGCACTGCATCCGATTTTCATCTTTTTTAGTCCTTTTTTACCTTCAGTATGTCATCTAATTCTCTTGTAAGCAAAAAAGCAAAAACTGATGGCAATTTCCCAAGTTTTTCCTAGTAGTCTATGGCTGAGTGTGATCCACAATTTGCCCCACAGCTGACATGTTACTAGCACCATAGACTATAAGGGGCAGTGAAAAAGCTGACAGCACACCTGGTACATAAACACACATGTGACTGAGCCCTTCCTGTACAACGTGATTGTACAGAGACTTCCTTACACAATATCGGATCTGATCTGCTTTTAGGTTTCGGCTGCACAGTCATTACTGGAGAGCAGGTGTTCCATCCAGAGCAGGAGACCACATGGCCGTGAGTCCTGGGGAGTGATGGCTCTATTCCCCCATCACCCCAACCCTCATCACAATGTTACTGTTCCTGTCCCACCATGAGACTCAGCTCAGCAGGCGCCATTACATCAATAGGTAGCGCCTGCTGTGGAAAGTCTGTCCTCGCACTGCACAGGCCGGAGCGGAGCGCTGGGAGGAGACAGCGAGGTATAAATGCTATAATTGTCAGTACTGAGAATGTGAATACTTACACTGGATGTTGGTCCCTGCAGGCTGTAATAGTAAAAGAGAGAAGTGTAAAAAGTCCATGAAATATTCCAGCTTCTTACATTGTCCTGTACATCACACACTCATAGGCTTCCATTACACTGGATAATGAACAGGCTGTTACATTATCACACAAGATAGATTTATTAATACTAGCGCAGTCTATGAGCAGAGCGTCAGTCCGTGCCCCATGCAGCATTCATACAGTCCATAAACAGCACGCCTGGTATGTGACCCGGCATCTGCTGACAACTCCGGGTGGCATCAGACTTTATATTCTACTTCTTCAGGTATATAATCCATGGAATATATCTATAGATCTGTTGCTTATTGTGAATCTCTGAAACTTTGTTCATTTTTCCATACTTATTTGTGTTAAACAAATGGGGGTAAACTGTCCTCACTGCATCGCTTACCCTGCCCTAATGTCACACAGAGTGCTGCGTATTCTCATGCAGTGTGTCAGGGACTTTGGAGGGGTCTCAGAAGCAGAGCCGACCCCACTATGGGCAGATGTCGGCTATATTATATAGATGGCATCTGCCTCTATCAGCAGTGATTAGCGTGCCCAACGTTTGCTGCTGCTAACCTATTTAATGCCGCTTTCAGCATGACGTGATCCCAGGAGCCGGTGGGCTATTATGACACCTGGGAGCCAGCTAAACTCCCCTGTGTCTGCCATGTCATCTCTCCTGTGACGTTCTGCCTGTGGTTG
Source organism: Dendrobates tinctorius (assembly GCF_039654945.1). NCBI lineage: Eukaryota > Metazoa > Chordata > Amphibia > Anura > Dendrobatidae > Dendrobates > Dendrobates tinctorius. The sequence goes on along the minus strand of NW_027361757.1, from coordinate 11,218,261 downwards.
GACGCCATAGAAGACAGAGATTTTGCTGAGATCAGACGATTGCAGATTCCAGTCCACTAAGGGGACTAACAAATAGAGAAAAAAGTGAAGAGGAAAAGTTTTTAAAAAACTAAAAAAATTCAAATCCCCCCCCTTTTCTCGAGTTAACATTATAGAAAGGAAAAACAAAAAAATTTGTATATTTGGTATCAATGTGTTCAGAAAAGTCCGATATATGAAAATATAAAATTAATTGACTCAATCTGCAAATATAGGTATTTAAAAATGCTGAAGCTAAGTTTTGTTTTTTACAATTTTTTTTCGCCACTTAAATAGAAAAATGCAAGTTTGGTATCATCATCGTTCTGAGCTGATTAGTCTGGGCATTTGGCTGAGCATAAAGAAAGGTCATCAGACAACAGAAACTCATTATTATACATGTATAGAGAAAGCATTACAGTCACTATTCTGCGCTACATGACTTTCTTATTTCGGACTTACATGAATCGCTCTCTGGTTTTTGTTCTCCATTTTTCAAATAGAAATGAATGCAATATCCTGAATTGGACAAAGAGAAGATTCCATATAAATAGTCTGATCTTAACCCCTTCCTGACATCAGACGTACTATCCCGTCCATGGGACCTGGGCCCCTATGCCCATGGACGGGATAGTACGTCTACCGCAATCAGCGGCGCCCACGTGGTGAGCGCCGCTAATCGCGGCCGGGTGTCAGCTGATTATCACAGCTGACACCCGGCACAATGTGTCAGGGGCGGTCACGGACTGCCCCCGACACGTTAACCCCTTGCACACCGCGGTCAAACATGATCACGGTGTACCGGGGGTTAAAGGGAAGCATCGGCAGGGAGGGGGCTCCCTCCGTGCTTCCCTGAGCCCCCCACGGCAGCGCAATGTGCAGCGCTGCTGCGGGGGGCTCCTTTCCTGCAGGCCCCCAAATCCAAGATGGCAACGGGTACCTTCGGGGGCCTGCAGGAAGCTGGCTTCCTCAGTGCCTGCAAAGCGCAGGCATGAGGAAGCCTTGTGCACTGCCTGTGACAGATCGCTGATCTGTCACAGTGATCTGTGATGTGACAGATCAGCGATCTGTCACAGGACAGTGATGTCCCACCTGGGACTATTTAATAAAGTTAAAAAAAAAAAATAAAAAAAAGTGTTAAAATAATTTTAAAAAAATCGCCAAATAAATTAGAAAAAAAAAAAAATATTCCCCCAAATAAATCCATTTTTTGGAAATAAAAATAAAAAACAATAAAAGTACACATATTAGGTATCGCCGCGTCCGTAACGACCCGCCCTATAAAACTGTCCCATTAGTTAACCCCTTTAGCGAACCCCTTAAAAAATAAAAATAAAAAACGAAGCAAAAAATGATTTATTTTCATACCGCCAAACAAAAAGTGTAATAACGCGCGATCAAAAAGACGCATGTAAATATCCATGGTACCGCTGAAAACGACATCTTGTCCCGCAAAAAACGAGCCACGACACAGCATCATCAGCGAAAAAATAAAAAAGTTATAGCTCGCAGAATAAAGCAATGCAAAAATAATTATTTTTTTATATAGAATAGTTTTCATTGCATAAAACCGACAAAACATAAAAAAATGACCTAAATGAGGTATCGCTGTAACCGTACTGACCCGAAGAATAAAACCGCTTTATCAATTTTACCGCACGCAGAACAGTGTAAACGCACCCCCCCAAAAGAAATTCATGAAACGCTGGTTTTTGTTCATTCTGCGTCCCAAAAATCGGAATAAAAAGCGATCAAAAAATGTCACGTGCCCAAAAATGGTACCAATAAAAACGTCAACTCGTCCCGCAAAAAAGAAGACCTCACATGACTCGGTGGGTCAAAATATGGAAAAATTATAGCTCTCAATATGTGGTGATGCAAAAACTATTTTTACAATAAAAAGCGTCTTTTAGCGTGCGACAGCTGCCAAATATAAAAACCGCCATAAATAGTAAATCAAACCCCCTGTTATCATCCCCTTAGTTAGGGAAAAATAATAAAATAAAAAAATGTATATATGTCCATTTTTCCATTAGGGTTAGGGTTAGGGCTGAGATTAGGGTTAGGGGTGTGTTGGGGTTCGGGTTGGAGTTAGAATAGGGGGTTTCCACTGTTTGGGCACATCAGGGGCTCTCCAAATGCAACATGGCGTCTGATCTCAATTCCAGCCAATCCTGAGTTGAAAAAGTCAAATGGTGCTCCTTCCCTTCCAAGCTCTGCTGTTGTGAGTTCATTTTCCCCTTCATTACTGAGGCCCAAGGAACTCCCTCTTCTGGTAAAGAAAGGTAGTGAGCCTGATTGTCAAACACCTGAGGCTGATGATTGTGACTGGCTGAGTGGAGTTACGGACTGGATATAATGCTGCCGACGCCCTTCTGCCCTGCGGGTTATTTCTCTGTGGGATCCTTGGAGACCAGTCTGAATTCCTGCTCCTCCAAAGCTAAGTTTGCTTCTCGGCCTTTTGCTTTTGTGCTTTGACTTTGTTTTTGCTTTGTTTTTCTGGATTTCTGCCATTCCCTGCTGGGGTGTGCTGAATTCATTTAGCTCTGTCTTCTGAAAATACCTGAGTGCTGATTCAGTTTTTGTAGCCTAGCTGCTTCAGGGCCTTTTTCATATCAGCTGGTTGGCTTATGTCTTTGATAGGGTTTTGGCAGATTGCAGACAGCAGCCTTCCTGTCCTTTCCTATCTAGGTAGTTTTGGGGCCCCGTCTTTGCTCAGTCTATCTTTCTGTCTGTGTTAGTATTTTCATCTTGCTTCACCGTCATTATATGTGGGGGGCTGCCTATTGCTTTGGGGTCTGCTCTGGGGCAGTTTAGATTTCCCCTTTCTTTCTTTAGGCCTATGTATTTCTCCGGCTGTGATCGAGGGGTCTAGGGCATCGTAGGAACCCCCCACGGCTACTGTTAGTTGTGTTGATAGGTTCAGGGGTCTACAATCTGATAGTTGCCAACTTCTCTGGTTTTCTGGACTTAGCTTGTATTTCTGCTTTTGCCTCCTACGGTTACTCATTCATAACAGAATAACCCGCCATACCGCAGATTCTAGGGTACTCAATAGCAGGAAAGAATTGTAAAAAAAAAAAAAAAAAAGTGTGTAGATTTTTTCCTCTATATCTCTGAGGCCGTAGGGGGAATTTTTTTTTCTCTCAATGGAGATAAAGCAATTGTCTGATCGTGTGGAGCAGCTCGCTGCGGAAGTGCGGGGAATTTTCGCCTACCTTGCTCATTCACATGCTGCTGAACCAAAGATTCCTACACCTGATGTATTTTTTGGGGATCGGTCTAAATTTTTGAATTTCAAAAATAATTATAAATTATTTTTTGCCTTGAAGCCTAACTCGTCAGGGAGCTCCGCACAGCAGGTTAAAATTGTCATCTCTTTGCTGCGTGGCGATCGCCAGGATTGGGTGTTTTCTTTGAAACCAGATGATCCTATTCTGACTAATGTGAACGCATTCTTTCAAGCTTTGGGGTTGTTGTATGACGAACCTAATGCCATTGATCAGGCTGAAAAGACCCTGCTGGCATTGAGCCAGGGTCGTGATTCTGCAGAATTGTACTGTCAAAAATTCCGAAAGTGGGCAGTACTTACTACCTGGAATGATAATGCCTTGGCTGCTCTCTTTCGGAAGGGGTTGTCAGAAGCCGTAAAAGATACTATGGTGGGATTTCCTGTTCCCTCTGGTCTTGACGATTCTATGTCATTAGCCATTCAGGTTGATCGGCGTTTGCGCGAACGCAAAGCTGCACGAGAGGTGTTGCCACCTGTTGAACAAATGTCTGAACCTATGCAATGTGATAGAGTTTTTTCCAGAGAGCAGCGTCAGGAGTTCAGAAGGCGTAATAAGTTGTGTTTTTTCTGTGGAGATGCCTCGCATATTATTTCTGTCTGTCCCAAACGAGAGAAACGCTTTGCACACACGTTTTCTGTTGGGGGTGTTCAACCTAAGTTTCTTCTGGCTATTACTCTAATCTGCTCCCTGTCCACATTTTCCGCCAAGGCGTTTGTGGATTCGGGAGCAGCCATAAACTTAATGGACTTGGATTTTGCTAAACGTTGTGGATTTCCGATGACACCTCTGCAGACGCCTATCCCTTTGAGGGGAATTGATGCTACTCCTTTGGCTAAAAATAAACCCCAGTTTTGGACCCAGGTGGTAATGCGGGTCGCCCCAGACCATCAAGAAAATTGCAGATTTCTGGTGTTGCATAATCTGCATGATACTGTTGTTCTGGGGTTTCCCTGGTTACAGATTCATAATCCAGTTTTGGATTGGAAATCTGTGTCTGTGGTGAGTTGAGGTTGTCGGTGTGCCTTTAGTGAGGCTCCGGTGTTTTCCACCTCTCCTCAGTCGCATGATGTTCCTGATTATTTGGCGGACTTTTATGATGTATTTAGTGAGAATGAGTCTGCGTCTCTGCCTCCTCATAGGAGTTATGACTGTGCAATTGAACTGAGCCCGGGGTGTAAATTTCCCAAGGGTCGGCTCTTCAATTTATCTGTACCCGAGCACGAGGCTATGCGATCCTATATTAAGGAGGCGTTGGAGAAGGGTCATATTAGACCATCCTCGTCACCCTTGGGTGCCGGTTTTTTTTTGTAGCCAAAAAGGATGGATCATTAAGACCTTGTATTGATTATCGTGCCCTCAACAAAATTACTGTTAAATATCAGTATCCGTTACCCCTGATTTCAGATCTATTCTCCAGAGTTAAAGGTGCTTGCTGGTTTACCAAGCTTGACCTCAGGGGGCGTATAATCTTACTCGCATTAAGCATGGGGATGAATGGAAGACGGCGTTTAGTACTCCGGAGGGATATTTTGAGTACCTGGTGATGCCTTTTGGGCTCACTAATGCCCCTTCTGTCTTCCAGTGCTTCATGAACGATATTTTCCGAGATTTTGTCGATAAATTTTTGATTATCTATCTGGATGATATTTTGATCTTCTCCAAGGATTGGGATTCTCATGTGGAACATATTCGGACTGTGTTCCGGATCTTGAGGGAGAATTCCCTGTATGTCAAGGGATCTAAATGCCTTTTTGGAGTACAGAGGATTTCTTTTTTGGGATTTATTTTGTCCCCGTCAACTATTGAAATGGACCCGGCCAAGGTACAGGCCATTCACGATTGGGTTCAGCCCACTTCTTTGAAGGCCCTCCAGAAGTTTTTGGGTTTTGCTAATTTTTATCGGAAATTTATAGCAAAATTTTCTAGTATTGCCAAGCCATTGACTGATTTGACTAAAAAGGGTGCTGATGTGTTAAATTGGTCTCCGGAGGCTGTTTCTTCCTTTCAGGAGTTGAAGCGAAGATTCACCTCTGCCCCGGTTTTGTGGCAACCTGATGTCTCACTTCCATTCCAGGTAGAGGTGGATGCTTCTGAGATTGGTGCAGGAGCTGTTTTGTCCCAAAAGGATCCTGTAACATCTAAAATGAATCCCTGTGCTTTCTTTTCCTGAAAGTTCTCTCCATCTGAACGTATCTATGATGTGGGGAATAGGGAACTGTTGGCCATGAAATGGGCATTTGAGGAGTGGAGACATTGGTTGGAGGGAGCTAAGCATCAAGTCGTGGTCCTCACTGACCACAAGAATTTGATTTACCTAGAGTCGGCTAAGCGCTTGAACCCTAGACAGGTTAGGTGGGCCTTGTTTTTTTACACGTTTTGATTTTGTGGTTTCTTTTCTTCCTGGAACAAAGAATGTCAAGGCAGACCCCCTCTCTCGGAGCTTCCTTGCTGATTCTCCTGTGGTGACCAAGCCTGCTACTATCTTAGGCGAAGGGGTAGTTCTTTCTGCCATCTCGCCCGATTTGAGACGTGCTCTGGAAGAGTTCCAGGAGGACAAACCTGAGCGTTGTCCCAGTGGAAAGTTGTATGTTCCTGACCAGTGGAAGAAGAGAGTGATGTCTGAAGTTCATTGCTCTGCTTTGGCTGGTCATCCAGGTATTTTTGGTACTAGAGATCTGGTGAGTCGGTTTTTTTGGTGGCCCTCCTTGTCTCGTGATGTCAGGAATTTTGTGCAGTCCTGTGGGACGTGCTCCCGGTCCAAATCGTGTTCTCGCTCTAGTGGGTTGTTGATGCCTTTGCCTGTCCCCAAAAGGCCATGGACCCATATTTCAATGGATTTCATCTCTGATATGCCTGTCTCTCAGAGGATGACTGTTATTTCGGTGATTTGTGATAGGTTCTCTAAGATGGTTCATCTTGTACCACTCCCTAAGTTGCCGTCTTCCTCTGAGTTGGTGCCCCTGTTTTTACAACAGGTGGTTCGTTTGCACGGGATTCCTGAGAACATTGTATCTGACAGAGGAGTGCAGTTTGTGTCTAGATTTTGGAGAACTTTCTGTTCCAGGCTGGGAATTCAGTTGTCCTTCTCCTCTGCTTTTCACCCTCAGACCAATGGGCAGACAGAGAGAACAAACCAGACCTTGGAGTCATATTTGAGATGTTTTATTTCTGCTGATCAGGATGATGGGGTTTCATTTTTGCCCTTGGCCGAATTTGCTTTGAATAATAGAGCTAGTTCTGCCACTTTGATGTCACCTTTTTTTTGTAACTTTGGGTTTCATCCTCGATTTTCTTCAGGGCAGGTGGAGCCCTCTGCCTGCCCAGGTGTTGACACTGTGGTGGAGAGAATGCACCAGATCTGGGACCAAGTGGTGGATAAGTTATCTCTCTCCCAGGAGAAGGCCCAGCGGTTTTCCAACCGACATAGGACCATTGGTCCCCAGTTTAAGGTTGGTGATATGGTGTGGTTATCATCAAAAAATATTGCTATGAAGGTGGCTTCTCCTAAGTTTAAGCCTAGATTTATTGGACCTTACAAGATTGTGGAGATTATTAATCCGGTCTCTTTTCGTTTGGCTCTTCCTGTCACATTTAAAATCCATAATGTGTTCCATAAATCTTTGTTGAAGAGGTTTGTTGAACCTGTTGTTCCGGGGGTGGCACCTCCAGACCCTGTATTGGTTGAAGGTAACATGGAGTATGAGGTAGAGAAAGTACTGGATTCCCGTCTGGCTAGACGGAGACTCCAGTATTTGGTTAAGTGGAAGGGTTATGGTCAGGAGGATAATTCCTGGGTCTCCGCCTCTGATATTCATGCCAAACGATTGGTGCGTGCCTTTCATCGGGCTCACCTTGATCGCCCTGGTGGCATAGTTGAGGGTTCGGTGACCCCTCCTCAAGGGGGAGGTACTGTTGTGAGTTCATTTTCCCCTTCATTACTGAGGCCCGAGGAACTCCCTCTTCTGGTAAAGAAAGGTAGTGAGCCTGATTGTCAAACACCTGAGGCTGATGATTGTGACTGGCTGAGTGGAGTTACGGACTGGATATAATGCTGCTGACGCCCTTCTGCCCTGCGGGTTATTTCTCTGTGGGATCCTTGGAGACCAGTCTGAATTCCTGCTCCTCCAAAGCTAAGTTTGCTTCTTGGCCTTTTGCTTTTGTGCTTTGACTTTGTTTTTGCTTTGTTTTTCTGGATTTCTGCCATTCCCTGCTGGGGTGTGTTGAATTCATTTAGCTCTGTCTTCTGAAAATACCTGAGTGCTGATTCAGTTTTTGTAGCCTAGCTGCTTCAGGGCCTTTTTCATATCAGCTGGTTGGCTTATGTCTTTGATAGGGTTTTGGCAGATTGCAGACAGCAGCCTTCCTGTCCTTTCCTATCTAGGTAGTTTTGGGGCCCCGTCTTTGCTCAGTCTATCTTTCTGTCTGTGTTAGTATTTTCATCTTGCTTCACCGTCATTATATGTGGGGGGCTGCCTATTGCTTTCGGGTCTGCTCTGGGGCAGTTTAGATTTCCCCTTTCTTTCTTTAGGCCTATGTATTTCTCCGGCTGTGATCGAGGGATCTAGGGCATCGTAGGAACCCCCCACGGCTACTGTTAGTTGTGTTGATAGGTTCAGGGGTCTGCAATCTGATAGTTGCCAACTTCTCTGGTTTTCTGGACTTAGATTGTATTTCTGCTTTTGCCTCCTACGGTTACTCATTCATAACACTCTGCCATGCGCCCAAACAGTGTTTTACCCCCACATGTAGGGTATCAGCCTACTCAGGACAAATTGCAAAACAATTTTAGCTGTCCAGTTTCTTCTGTTACCCTTAGGAAAATAAAAAATTGGGGGCAAAAATATCATTTTTGTGGAAAAAAATGATTTTTTTATTTTCACGTCCGAGCGTTATAAACTTCTGTGAAGCACTTGGGGGTTCAAAGTGCTCACCACACATCTAGATAAGTTCCTTGGGGGGTCTAGTTTACAAAATGGGGACACTTGTGGGGAGTTTCAATAGTTTAGGTACATCAGGGGCTCTCCAAACGCACTTGACACCAGCAGACCATTCCATCAAAGTCTGCATTCCAAAACGTCACTACTTCCCTTCCGAGCCCCGACATGTGTCCATACAGTAGTTTCCTCCCACATATGGGGTGTCAGCATACTCAGGACAAATTGGACAACAACTTTTGGTGTTCAATTTCTCCTGTTACCCTTGGGAAAATAAAAAAAATTGGGGACTAATTGATCATGTTTGAGGAAAAAATACGATTTTTTTTATTTTCATGCCTGGGCATTATAAACTTCTGTGAAGCCCTTGGGGGTTCAAAGTGCTCACCACACATCTAGATAAGTTCCTTAGGGGGTCTCATTTCCAAAATGGGGTCATATGAGGGGGGTTTCCACTGTTTAGGTACATTAGGGGCTCTCCAAAGGCAACATGACACCCGCAGAACATTCCCTCAAAGTCTGCATTCCAAAACGTCACTACTTCCCTTCCGAGCCCCGACGTGTGTCCATACAGTAGTTTTCTCCCACATATGGGGTATCAGCATACTCAGGACAAATTGGACAACAACTTTTGGGGTCCAATTTCTCCTGGTACCCTTGGGAAAATAAAAAAAATGGTGACTAAAAGATCATGTTTGTGGAAAAAATACGAATTTTTTATTTTCACGCCCGGGCGTTATAAACTTCTGTGAAGCACTGGGGGGTTCAAAGTGCTCACCACACATCTAGATAAGTTCCTTGGGGGGTCTAGTTTACAAAATGGTGTCATTTGTGGGGGGTTTCCACTGTGTAGGTACATCAGGGGTTTTCCAGTCGCGACATGGTGTCCGATCTCAATTCCAGCCAAAAACGTTAAATGGCGCTGCTTCCCTTCCGAGCTCTGCCATGCGCCCAAATAGTGGTTTACCCCCACATGTGGGGTATCAGCGTACTCAGGACAAATTGCACAATAATTTTTAGGGTCCTGTTACCCTTGGAAAAATAAGAGTTGAGGGTGAAAAGATCATTTTTGTGGAAAAAATATGATTTTTTAATTGTACCGCTGTACGTTATAAACTTTTGTAAATCCCTTGTGGGTTCAAAGTTCTCACCACATATCTAGATAAGTTCCTTGGGGGGTCTAGTTTCCAAAATGGGGTCACTTGTAGGGGGTTTCCACTGTTTAGGTACATCAGACTCTCCAAACGTGACATGGCGTCCGATCTGAATTCCAGCCAATTTTGCATTGAAAAAGTCAAACGGCGCTCCTTCCATTCTGAGCTCTGCCATGCGCCGAAACAGTCGTTCCCCCCCACATATCAGGTATCAGCGTACTCAGGACAAATTGCACAATAACTTTTGCAGTCCAATTTCTCCTGTTACCCTTGGTAAAATAAAAAAAATTGAACCTGAAGTATTTTTTTGTAAAAAAAAGTTAGATATTCATTTTTTTTTAAATATTCAAAAAAGTTCCTGTGACGCACCTAAAGGGATAATAAACTTCTTGAATGTGGTTTTGAGTACCTTAAGGGGTGCAGTTTTTAGAATGCTGTCACTTTTGTGTATTTTCTATCATATAGACCCCTCATAGTGGCTTCAAATGTGATGTGGTCCTAAAAATAAAATGGTGTTGTAAAAATGAGAAATCGCTGGTCAACTTTTAACCCTTATAACTTCTTAACAAAAAAAAATTTTGGTTCCAAAATTGTGCTGATGTAAAGTAAACATGTGGGAAATGTTAGTTATCAAGTTTTTTGTGCGCCGTATCTCTGTGATTTAAGGGCATAAAAATTCAGAGTTGGAAAATTGCGAAATTTTCAAAATTTTCGCCAAATTTCCGTTTTTCTCACAAATAAACGCAAGTTATTTGAATGAAATTTTACCTCTAACATGAAGTACAATATGTCACGAGAAAACAGTGTCAGAATCACCGGGATCCATGGAAGCGTTCTAGAGTTATGACCTCATAAAGGTACAGTGGTCAGAATTGTAAATATTGGCCCGGTCATGAACGTGCAAACCACCCTTGGGGGTGGAGGGGTTAAATACCAATTTTATCATGAGGCCTTGCACACAGTCAAGGCACCCAATGCCAGAAACAGAAAAAACAACCCCAAAACATCTTTGAACTGTTGCCACACTGTTTTACCCTCACCCTGTATTGTCTGAATAGCACTGAATGCCCATGTTAAAAGGAGAGCAGGCATTCGGCTGAACGATCCCTGGTCCACGCTGTTTCGGCTAGTGGACCTGGGCGGCCCCTCCCCCGTGTCGCCACGATGTGGTTTATCAAAAAGCTCTATCTTCATCTCATCTATTCACAAAATGTGTTCCCCAAAGGATTTTGGCTTGCTCACGTACATTTTGGCAAACTACATTCTAGCTTTTATATGTCTCTGCGTCAGCAGTGGGGTCCTCCAGTGTCTCCTGCCATAGGACTTTTTCCTTTCAGTGCAAGGTCCATTTGGCACACCATTCTTATATTGCTTTGTAATTTTTACATATTTGATATTAAATGTGAAAATGTTTTAGACGTCCTGAGTAACTATGCCAAGGGAACAACAGCTACTGGATATGCCTGCTTCTCCACCAACTTATATGAAAATCTGTATTTCAAGAAAAACATCTGTCTTCACAGGTGATTAGAATAAAAAGAACATTTATTCAAAATAAAAGTTACAACTTAAAAAGACAGATAAAGATAAGATACGAGGTGTATATGGTACCCTGTTGTGAATTCTCTTTCTCGGAGCTCTGTGCCGAAGCTCCCTCTGGTGGTGGCTGACAGTAGTGGAGCTGGTCAGGTGGATGGAGGTTCCCCACCTGACGACGATAATTGGAGACCTGGGATTATTGGCTGGGAGCATATAGTTGAGCTAGCTGCTCTTGGAGGTTGCTGGTGATTTCCTCAGTGTGCATTTGGAGCTCTTTTGTCCCCTGCCTGATCTGCATGGATCAGCTAAGTGATTCTTTTGCTAATCCTTCGCATCTAATCTGGTTGTGTCTTTTTGCTTTCTGTTTTGCTGCCAGGGTTCAGTATGCTCCCTGCTGGGGGCAGCACTGGGCCCTGCTTCATATGTTGCAGCTTGTTCAGTCCCCTGTTATGTTAGTATCTTTTTGCTTGCTGCTAGTTTATACCAGAGTGCTGATCTAGCGGGGGTGAGATCGTGTGATCTCAGGGTTTTTTGTATATCAGTAGTGTTGGAGTTTTTCAGGGTTTTGTGCATGATTGCAGACAGTATCTTTTCTATCCTGTCCTGTCTATAGACAGCTTGGGCCCCACCATTTGCTCAGTCTGTTCTCTGCCTGTGTTTGTGTCTCATCTTGTCTCACCGACAATATATGTTTGGGGGCTATCTATTCCTTCGGGGATCTGCTCCGGGGCAGTTTAGATTTCATCTTTCTGTCTTTAGGCTGTTAGTCCTCCGGCTGTGACGAGGCGTCTAGGGCTTCATAGGAACGCTCCACGGCTACTGCTAGTTGTGTGGATAGGATCAGGGGTCTGCAATCCGCTAAGTTACCAACCTCTGGTCTTCTGGTGGCTTAGCCTGTTCCTGCCATCCTCCTTGGTGACCCATTCATAACAGTATCCCTTATGTATATGTGAGAGGGATATACCCTGTTGCAAAAGGGTGCAGGATTTCAATCGATATTCTGGCTCACACCCATGGAGTTTCTACGCCCGACCAGTCCGAATAATTCAACACTACATGTATAACATAACAATTATTAATACTCAAGGATATTTCTGGTGCCTTGTTTCTGTAAGAATATAAACTATAGAGCAACATCTCACAGAACAATCTAGTTATATCTGCCCAATATCTTGGGTTCTTTTAGCTGAAACAGATCTTTATTTTACAAAGCTGGTATATAGCTGACATGTAACAGGCAATATCACATAACGGAAAGTTATGGATTATAACAGCTGTACCGATCATTTTCTTTATAAATGATGTATATATATATATTCCCCAGATTATTGTTATAGGGTTTAGTTCTGATTTACAATAGTATCAAAACCTGAAGCACAAGACACTTGTGACAAGTGTAAATCCCAAAATGAGGAAATGGTTGCACTCAATAGCATTAAGGCATGCCAATGTGAAATACATGAAGTGTGAATAGCGTAATGGCTTTTGAAATGTAGGAAAAACACATGAGAAACTTAGCACAAAATTTGGCCAAAAAATGTGAGCGCATTCACCAACGTCAAGGTGATCTCATCGAATGGGTCCCTGACCTAAGTGTAAATCCAGCAGCCACAACCCCATGATTGCTGATCTGTAGATCTGACTTGTTATAAGGCTGGAGGTAACCAGTCATTCATTTCCAGGTCACTATAGGCCAATATTACTAGTTATTCTCAATTTTTGCTAATAGAAAGGGGTTCTGAGCAGGGTATCCTCTCCATGTTGTCTTAATTGGTCTTACAGAAGGGTGTTCTTCCATTTTGAATTGTTGTTACTTATAATTTATTTTCTTCTACCTAACAGGCAGGAAGAATCTTCTCCCTCTGAAAATGATGGAGACAATCAGTGATTCACTGCTAAAAACTGCAAGTCATCCTCGTCCTCATTGTCCGGTATACGGGGGTCTATAGGCCATCCACCTATGAAGTGTCGTCTGCTCTGCCAGGATTTATAAATGTGGATGCTACACACACAGTGTATGACACAAACATTGTATGCTACACACACATATGTATATAAATGCAGCACATCCACACATGTATATACCAAGCACATACATGCATACACAGAACACATACATACAGATACATGCATACATACACATGGCACGTACATACAGAACCATGCATGCACGTACATACAGAGAAATGCATGTACATACATACGAAGAGATTCATGCATGCAGCATATATATACGGAGACATGCATGCACGTACATACAGAGAAATGCATGTACATACATACGAAGAGATTCATGCATGCAGCATATATATACAGAGACATGCATGCACATGCATAGAGACATACATGAACAGGCACATACATACAGACATCACCATGCACAGGCATATACACAGACACATGCATGAACAGAGATATATATATATATACAGTATATATACATACAGCTTCCAAATGTTCAGTTTGTCTGATTTTTTTTCTTTATAGGTATATGTTTGGGTAAAATCTATATTGTTCTTTTAACCTACAAACTTCTGACAACATGTCTCCGAATTTCCAAGCAATAAATTTGATTTTTTTTTTCTGAAAAGGAGAAATGGTCAAAATTACCCCCCCCCAGTGCTTTCAGACCTCAAATAATGCAAAGAAAACAAGTTCATAATCATTTAGAAACAACAATACTAATGTTTAAACTCAGGAAGAGTTCAGAAATCAATATTTTGTGGAATAACCATGATTTTTACAGCTTTCATGCATCTTGGCATGCTTTCCACCAGTCTTTCACACTGCTTCTGGCGCAAAAATGTAAGCTGTCCATCTTTGATGGCTTATGACTATCCATCATCCTCTTGATTACATTCCAGCCCATATAAAAATAGAAAAAAAGTTTTATTCCAGCATGACATGCCGGAATAAAAGTTTTTTTCTATTTTTTTTATGTTGGTATGCCAAATCCATTCCTCTTGTTTTTTGGCTATATACATGCATACACAGAGCACATACATACAGATGCAAGCTTACTTACAGTACATACAGATGCGGCATACACAAGGCACATACATGATGCATACATGCAGTATGCTTGATACAGATGCACATACATCAATAAGATAGGCTTGAAATTCACCTGTGATATTGAACCCCATACAATTAATTTTCTGAATATAAAAATTGGGAAGGATGGCGTAGGAAATTTACTAACTGAAACCTATTGCAAAGCCATGAGTACCAATGACCTGCTATGATGGGACAATGACCATCCCTCTGCAATTATAAGGGGCAAATCCAAAGGACAGTACCTCCGCATTAGTAGGAACTGTTCCTCACTTTCCAAGTATTATAATCAGGCTTGCGATCTCCAGAAAAGATTTAGGGATAAGGGATACCAAATGAGGGCACTGAATGAATTGTTCCAGTTTGCTGCATCATGTGAATGATCTGAGTTTCTGGGACCCAAAAGAGAGAGGAGGAAGACTGTCTTGCGTATTAAAGACACTTTTGACGATAGGGCCACAAAGATCAGAGAGGTTTTGAGTCACCATTGGGCCATCCTGAGGGCAGATCCCGATCTAGTTGCTCTAATACCCGCTTCTCCATCCATTACTTACTGTAGGGTGAGATTGATCAGGGATCAACAGGTCCACAGTTGCTACATCTCCCCCCAAAAAATCACACACGTGGCTGGAGAACAGGTCTTCAGGTTCACTTGGGTGCGGGAGGTGCAATTTTTGTAAATACATTGAATTAACCAACTTGTTCAGAAGTGAAGAAACAAAACAAACATACCTTAGCAGGCAGTTTATTAAGTGCCGCACCTCTGGCGTGATATACAGTTGAAACCAGAAGTTTCCATACACTATATACAAAGACACATCTGCATGTTTTTCTCAATACCTGACATGAAATCAGAATAAACCTTTACAGTTTTAGGTCAATTAGGATTATCATAATTATTAATATTTGCCAAATGCCAGAATAATGAGAGAGAGAATGTTTTAAGGTATTTTTATTACTTACTGTAAAGTCAAACGTTTACGTGCATTTCATTTGTATTTGGTACCATTGCCCTTAAACTGAATGACTTGGGTCAAATGTTTGGGATATCCTTCCACAAGCTTCTCACAATAGTTAATTGGAATTTGGGCCCATTCCTCTGGACTAATCTGGTGTGGCTGATCCAGGTTTGTAGGTCGCCTTGATTTGAGGTGTGGTGCTTGCATTTGGAAGGTTTTGCTGTGAAGGAAACATGTGGTCAAAGGAGCTCTCCATGCAGGTGAAACTAGCCTTCCTTAAGCTGCAAAAACAGAAAAAACCCATCCGAGAAATTGCTACAACATTAGGAGTGGCAAAATCTACAGTATGGTACATCCTGAGAAAGAAAGAAAGCACTGGTGAAATCATCAATGCAAAAAGACCTGTGCTCCTACGGAAGCCAACAGTGGTGGATGATCGCAGAATAGTCTCCATGGTGAAGAGAAATCCCTTCACAACAGTCAACCAGGAGAACAACACTCTCCAGGAGGTAGGCGTATCAATATCCAAATCTACCATAAAGAGAAGACTGCATGAAAGTAAATACAGAGGGTTCACTGCACGGTGCAAGCCACTCATAAGCATCAAGAATCAAAAGGCTAGACTGGACCTTGCTAAAAAGGTTTATTCTGATTTCATGTCAGGTTTTGAGAAAAACATGCAGATGTGTCTTTTTATATAGAGTATGTAAACTTCTGGTTTCAACTGTACCTGTTCAAATGTTCCTGTTCCCTGGACTACGTGGGGAAAACAAAGTGTGAATTTAGGAGGAGGGTGTGAGAACATATTGGAGACACTATGAACGCGCGAGACATCCCAATTTCGAGACACATAAGGGAACAACATTGGGGGGACGTTGATTGCTATAAATTCAATATGATTGAGGTGATTACACCCTCCTAGAGAGGGAGACTGGGAGCGTTGGATCCTCAAAAAGGAGGCCCAGTGGATTTACAGGCTCAATAGTATCAAACTTCTTGGCCTCAATGAACAGTTACAATTTGGGTGCCTTCATTAAATGTTACACTCTTTCTCTGGCCCATTTTGTTCCTGCTTTCAGAAGGAGGCTGTGTGTTAACTTTCAACTGCTACGGTATGTCCCCTACCTATATGCACAGACAGTGATTTTGAGGCCACTATGCAGGCGTGATTTTAATCTGCTTTCCTCACTTTCCTGTTGGGGAGGGGCTTTGGCGATATTACAATCCTGTCCCTGGCCGCTTCATCTCAACTAAAAGCTCACATTCTTAGATCAGGAATAGAACAGACATTTATAGGACATTTCATAGCTTTCCCAAATTCTTATGAAACAATTTACAGCACATTCTGCATTGTACTTCTGTTTCCAATTTATTATATATTTTAGGAGTCTGAGTCGATGCATTTTATACTGATTCTAACTCAACTAAAATAGACACAGACTCTGACTCCCCAACTACGACTCCACAGCCCTGGTTTCAACAACAAATTTTTGTTCTAACAGTGCATGGAAAAAAAACTTTTTCAATCACCGAATATAAACTCAATACAAAAAAATTTATTAAAATATCACTTTCATTAATATCCTTAAAATAAGAAGTAATATCAAAAAAGTATATTATAAAATCAGAAAAAATATGGCCATCCAATATACATATGCCTGACCAAAAATATCCATAGAAGAAAAAAGGGGGGCTGGAGTGACCCTAATATCAATCCATCCTGCCCCTACCTTACCACAGAGGCTGGCATCAACATAAGATTACCCTAATAGGCCCTAATAAACCCTAGAAAATAATGCCTAAGATCAGGTGTTGTCATCATAATCTACATTGTTTAGTCCTGCACTTGAAAATTTTAACTCTTGGTAGAGAGGCCTTGAGAATTGCTACCTCCTTCACTAACACCCTTTTCACCTTCCTTCACACTGTAACAACCCACATCCTATCATAGAGGCACCAGAATCTGCATCTTTGATACGTAGAGGATCTCTGATATATAGAAGCCCTCACTATGAAATTGTTCTTTGAACTGGGTACTAGGAGATAATGTCCAGGACTCTGCCAAAAACAAAGTTATTTTGGCTCATTCATTTTTTTTGTAGCATTCTAGACCGTCCCTGAAGTGGGGGTGACCGAGTACTTGAGGGGGGGTGGGTCATTCCACTATCATCTTTATACCTCTTTTTGCCTCCTTTTTTCACTCTTCTATACTTTCCTTTCATTTTTCCTCTTCCTAAAGTTTTGATTGTTTCACATTTACTGTATATGGATCATGTTTGGCTGGGCCTGCATATCCTTTGTTGGTATATGTTTGGTGCAACAATTCCATTCCTGTCTATGAGGGTTTAGGTGCTAGATTTGTATGCTGTTCAAAAAGTTAGAACAAAAAAAACAAACTCCCAGAGGCTCACACAGGGATAGCATGTGACTGTATTTCCTGTTTTCCTGTGTCTGTGTATGAGAGAAGAAGCAGCCTGCTGTAGATGCTGCACAGATAGAGACACACACAAATGATTTATTCCTGATCTATTAAGCTTATCATATATCGTTCCTGAATAAAGAAGCTCTGTTGTCACATGCTTGAAGAGTATCCAGAATAATCCGCTGCCAACATCCTCCTTTATTACCTAACTGTCTAAGGCTTGTCAAATTCACAAATATAATATGGTGCATTTCCGTGCCTCTATTTTGTCATCAAATTTTAAATCTGTGGTTTTCAGTGCTGGGGTCCTGGATTCAAATTTACCAAGGACAATATCAGCCAGGAGTTTGTATGTTCTCCTAATGTTTGCGTGGGTTTCCTCCAGGTTGTCCAGTTTCCTCCCACATTCCATAGACATACTGATAAGGAATTTAGATAATGAGCTTCAGTGTGAACAGCAACTATGATGTCTGTAAAGCGCTGTGGAATTTGATGGTGCTACACTATATAAGGATGCAAAAAAATAAGTAATGACATGTCGTCAATGAGAAGGGCTGTATGAAAACAAAAAGGGTTAATTTTGTGACCATAGTCCTAAAGATTAGTATGTGCCACAGTTACATGCTTGACTCCACCTTACTTGTTTGAAATTTTAGCTCAAGCATTTGCTTCAAAACTGAGAATGCTCCAGAGACATCTGGTGATAAAGCTTGTGCACTTCAGACACATGAAATAGTGAAGTAAATGAATTACCTGGATTTCCCTTGAAAAAGTTTGTAATCACATATGCATTAAAGTCATTCATGTCTTACTAAGATAAAAAATGGGAAAACTGTCACACATGAAGCCAGTCTTCTCCTCAGATCATCACAGTTTCAAAAACAAATGGAAAACAAACCTGGGAATCAGTTCATATCTTGAAAAGTAATGGTCAAAAACAGCTTTGGATTCACCTGCGGACAAAAAATAGTAATTTATTTATATATTGTGGTAGATCGGCTGACTCGACTGCTTAACCACAGGAATGCTTCTCGTTTACATTTTCAACTGGTTTATTAAAACAGGCATCATAAACCAGTGCAAACAAAATAAATAGACGTTTTCAGTCTTCCTGACATAATCCAAACTACAGTCCATATAACTAACGGGATCTGCCCGCACAGGAAGCAAGATTCAGCTCTGTTTACTAAGAGCGCAGCTCTGGAGGTCAGCACCCCTCCAGCGTACACAGAACAAATATTCAGTCCAAAAGGCTTCACTTTGACCCAATGGACATCTCACTAGGGTGGAAATATGGTGAACAGCTTCCCTCCCAACTCTTCAGCTGATCATAATAGACCTGGCCCTGTCATGGCCGATTAACCCCTCTCAGCACATAACATGCTGGAGCAAAAGTTTCAGGTTTACATCACTGAAGCTAACAACCTCAGTGAAAAATATCGCTCCTCCAGCACATTACCAGTGACCCTCTTACAATACATACTGTAATATTAATGATTCACATAAAAAAAAGGTGCCACAATCAGGGATAAACAAAGTCAAGGTGCAGGTTACATCAGCGGCAGACATACTATTGGTGCAACCACATAGAGGCCCATGGGGATTGAGGCCCACTTCTACCTCCAAAGAATGTGGAATTGTGCATTAGGATGAGCTATTGGACTGTGATAGGCCCATATTTCTTTCTTGCTCGGGGGCCCATCTTCTGGCTAATATTACCTATTGAGTTACTATAGATAAAGGTCACAAAGCCTGTGAATTTCCATAAACCTGAATCATCTGGTACCTTATAATTTAAAAATTACTGCCCCTCGACAAATAAATACGTAATGCCTAAGATGGTTGACCCAGCTTAGGGGCAGGAATTTTTTTCCCTATGGAGAAAATTGGCTTCTACTCTGTGGGTTTTCTGCCTTCCCCAGGATCAACAATGCAGAACAGCTGCACTAAAAATAGGCTGAACTAGATGGACATAAGGTCTTCCTTCAGCCTTCAAAACTATGTTAATTGTTAAATTCAATTTTCTCTTGAAAATGATAAGATGACTTTTCTTTACATTGTGATGTATGTAAATGTCGTTGAAAATATTAAAATATAAATACGTTTTTGGAACCTTTCCAATTACATTTTTTTCCATTTGGAATTCCTTCAAGAGTTTTATAATGCCCTGTATTTCAAGTGTTTTAATGCAAATTTTAAAAAGCAATTTTTGTAGCGTTTTTTTTATCTTGTTAAATTTTGCACCCCAAACCTTCCAAAAGCTATGTATAGTATATAGACATTATAATATTCTGCTTTGTGATGTTTTATATAATTGTCCAGAGTAATTAAGCAGAAAACTGTGAAATTGTCAATAAATACACCCCCCCCAAAAAAAAAAAAAAAACCGAAATGCAGCAAATTTTTGGCATAAAAATTTATGCAAAGAGATCTTTTACACATCAGTTTTTTTTTTCTTTAGTGCTATTTGTAATTATTGAGTATAGACTACGAACCCATTATAATCATCATGCCTTTTAAAGGGAATCTGTCACCCCTTTTTTCGCATATGAGCTGCCGGCACCGCCATCAGGGGCTTATCTACAGCATTCTGTAATGCTGTAGATAAGCCCCCGATGTAAACTGAAAGAGAAGAAAAACGATTTAGGGTCCCGTTACACTAAATGACGCACCACGATCCCGACAACGATACGACCTGGTCAGGATCGCTGGTGCGTCGCTACATGATCGCTGGTGAGCTGTCAAACAGGCAGATTTCACCAGCGATCAGGACAAGTGAGGACACTGGTATCCAAGGTAAACAGCGGGTAACTAATCGCGCGTGTCGCTTAGTTACCCGCTGTGTACCCTGGATACCAGCGTGCTACGCTGGGAGCTGGTATGCAGGGTAAACAGCGTGTAACTAAGTGTGCGCGGCGCTTAGTTACCCGCTGTTTACCTTGGATACCAGCTCCCAGCACGAGCACGCTGTTATCCAGGGTACACAGCGGGTAACTAAGCGTGTGCGGCGCTTAATTACCCGCTGTTTGCCTTGGATACCAGCTCCCAGCGCAGCACGCTGGTTTCTAGGGTACACAGCGGGTAACTAAGCGACACGCGCGATTAGTTACCCGCTGTTTACCTTGGATACCAGCTCCCAGTGTCTGCTTACAGTGCTGGGAGCTCGCTGATCGTTGGTCTCCCGCTGCCAAGCGATGCGTGCTGGCCAGCGGGAGACCAACGATCAAAAAATTGCCCAGGACATTCCTGCACGATCATCGATACCCGGCGGGGGGGCCGGTTGCTGATGCGTGTCACACATAGCGAGATCGCTGTTGCGTCGTAAAATCGGTGACGCATCAGCGATCTCGCTCGCGATCTCACTTAGTGTGAAGTACCCCTTAGATTATACTCACCCAGGGGCGGTCCGGGTCCGGTTTTGGTCCGATGGGTGTCAAGGTCCGGTCCGGCGCCTCCCATCCTCTAACCCAGACCGCCCCTGGTTGAGTATAATCTAACTCGTTTTTCTTTCAGGTTACATCGAGGGCTTATCTACAGCATTACAGAATGCTGTAGATAAGCCCCTGATGGCGGTGCCGACAGCTCATGGTCGAAAAAATAGGTGACAGATTCCCTTTAACATGTCGTTTTATTTTGCAGCCAAAACAAATTAAAAAAAAAGTAGGCATGGCCTACTGTAGTCAAGATCATATGAATTTTTTTTTCTTCATACCAGAAAAAAATGCACCAAATATAGCAAAAACTGATAAATGGACAAAGAAATGGTTCCAGCTCACTGAAGAAACAGCCCATTTTTCACATACAGAAAAGAAGACGCTTGAACCAGTGTTTCAGGGTCCAGTATGAGCTGCTGTATTATTGATTGGTACAACATAAATTCATACCACATTGGATTCACATTGTCATTGCGGTTTTTAACAACTTTAAACAGAAATAGCTTCTAAACTGTAAGGCTATGTGCACACGTAGCGATTTTTAAGCGTTTTTGCCGCGATTTTCGGCGCGAAAACGCTTAAAAATCGTGTACAGAACACCCCCCATGAATTCCTATGGCATTCCGCACATGCTGTGCTAATGCTGCACTTTTTTCCGTGGCAGAATCGCATCGCGGAAAAAATCGCAGCATGCTCATTCTTTTGTGCGGAATCGCAAAGAATTGCCGCGATTACGCACCCATAGGAATGCATGAGAATCGCTTACTTCCCGCATGTGGCTATGCCCACCATGCGCGAAGTTAAGCGTCTCATGTGCGGTTGGTACCCACGGTGTGGAGGAGAGGAGACTGTCCTCCAGGCCCTGGGTACCATACCCCTGTAAAAAAAAGAATAAAAAATAAAAAATCGGGGTATATTTACCTTCCGGTGTCCCGCGCTGCATTCCCGGCCTAGCGTTCCCAGTAATGCCTTGCGGCAAGGTCCTGTAATGACGTAGTCTCGCGTGACTCTAGCGGTCTTGCGATATCGCTATAGCAACGCGAGACCAACGTCATCACAGGTCTCGCAAGGCATTACTGGGAACGCTGAGGCCCGGGAATGCAGCGCGGGACACCGGAAGGTAAATATACCCCAATTTTTTTTTTTTTTAGCATTTTAACATTCTATCTTTTACTATTGAGGCCGCATAGGCGGCCTCAATAGTAAAAACCTGGTCACACTTGTCAAACACTATGTTTGACGAGTGTGACCAACCTGTCAATCACTTTCCAAGCGATGCTTCAAATCGCTTGGAAAGTGCTTGAATAACGCACGCGAAAATCGTGGCAAAATCGCGATCATAATCGCGGTGAAATCGCGCGGAAAAAACCGCGCGATTTCTGGGAAGGAGTCTGGTTTTTAGTGAGCGTTTTAAAACGCTGCGTGTGCACATAGCCTAAATGGTAAGCCTGCCCAATAATATCCAGCAGACTGCTTTACAATGGGGGGGAAGAATGTCGCCTTGAAGTAAGACAACACTGACCTCTAGTGGTAAATATTGAGAATACATTTTCTTGTCTTCCTCATTTTTCCCTTCACCCTTATGACCATGACTGCTGAGTCCAGTGACTGACTGCAGGGCATTCACCGGAAATTTCAGGGCCCCCCTGAAAGGTATATTTTTATTTATTTTTCTTTAAGGGAATGTGTCACGTATATTTTTTAAATTAACCAATAATACCACATACAAGGGACAAATACTGGCACACCATGGCAAGACCACATATTACCACCACATAGTGACTGAATAATACCACCTTCAAGGGACAAATACTATCACACCATGGCAGGACCATATATTACCATTATCACCACATAGTGACTGAATAATACCATATAAAAGGGAAAAATACTGACACACCATGACAAGACCACATATTACCAACACATAGTAAATGAAAAATGGCACATACAAGGAACAAATACCACCACACCATGACCAGACCACATATTACCATCACATAGTGACCTACAATACCACATACAAGGGACAAATGCCGCCACACCATGATCAGACCACATATTACCACCATATAGTGACCAAATGATACTTACAAGGGACAAATACCACCACACCTTGACTAGACCACATATTACCACCACATAGTGACCTATACTACCAACTTAAAAGGAGCAAATACTACCATACTGTGACCAGACCACATAATACTACCACATAGTGACTGAATAATACATACAAGGAACAAACAGCAAGACCAGACCATATATTAAAGAGTTATAACACACAAAATAGTTAATAAATAACATTTCCCACATGTTAACTTTACACCAGCACAATTTTTTAAACATTTTTTTTTGTTAGGAAGTTAAGGGTTAAAAGTTGACGATTGATTTCTCATTTTTCCAATACAATTTACAAAAACATTTGTTTTTAGGGACCACTGTTGTGAATTCTCTTAATCTGACTTCTGAGTCGGGGCTCCCTCTGGTGGCTACTGTGGGTAGTGGAGCTTGCCAGGTTGATGAAAGTTTGCCACCTGACGATGATGATTGGAGGTCAGGGGTTACTGACTGGCAGGATATAGGTGAGCAGGCTTCCCTCAATTGCTGCTGGTGATTGTTTCTCTCTGTGCATTTTGAGGTCGGCTGTCTCCTGCCTGATCCTGCATTTGTCAGTTAAGTTATTCTTTTGCTAATCCTTTGCATCTGGTCTGGTTTTGCCTTTTTCTGCTTTCTGCTTTGCTGTGCTCCCTGCTGGGGCTGCGCTGGACCCGCTCCATATGTTACAGTTTGTGTCAGTTTGTTCAGTCCCCTGTTATATTAGTCTCTTTTGCTTTGCTGCCAGTTTACACCAGAATGCTGATATATAGTGGGGGGAGAGGTCGTGAGACCTCATGTTTTTTTGTACATGAGACGTGTTGGATTTTTTAGGGTTTTTGCGTGATTGCAGACAGTGTCTTTCCTGTCCTTTCCTGTCTAGACAGTTTGGGCCCCATCATTTGCTCAGTCTATTTTCTGCCTGTGTTTGTGTCTCATCTTGTCTCACCAACAATATATGTTTGGGGGATATCTATTCCTTTGGGGTTCTACTCCGGGGCAGTTTAGATTTCACCTTTCTTACTTTAGGCTTAGTTAGCTCTCCGGCTGTGATGAGGCGTCTAGGGCATCGTAGGTACGCTCCACGGCTACTGCTAGTTGTGTTGTTAGGATTAGGGGTTTGCAATCCACTCAGTTACCAATCTTTCTGGTTTCCTGGTGGCCTAGCCTATTCCTGCCATCCTCCTCGGTGACCAGTTCATAACAGACCACATTACATTTGAAGTGACTTTGAGGGGTTTATATGACAGAAAATACCCAAAAGTTACACCATTCTGCTCCCTTCAAAATGCTGAAAAAACACATTCATTGAGTTTATTAACCCTTCATTTGCTTCACAGGAATTTTTAGAATGTGGAAGGAAAATATGAACATTTAACTTTTTATCACAAAAATTTTACTTTAGACCCAATTTTTTAATCTTTGCAGGATAACAGAAAAAAATGGACCCCAAAATTTGTTGTTCAATTTCTAATGAAGCATGCCGATGCCCCATATGTGGGGGTAAACCACTGTTTGGGCGCACATCAGGGCTCGGAAGGGAAGGAGCGTCATTTGACTTTATGAATGTAAAATATGCTGAAATAACTAGCAGAAGCCATGTCGCAATTGGAGAGCCCCTGAAGTGTCAAAACAGTGGAAACCGCCCACAAGTGACACCATTTTGGAACCTAGACTCCTCAGGGAGCTAATATAAATGTGTGGTGAACACATGGAAACCCCAAGTGCTTCCTAGAAGTTTATAATGTTGAGCCATGAAAGTAAAAAAAATTACATTTTTCCCACAAAATTGTTTTTTAGCCCCACATTTTTCATTTTCACAATGGTAGCAGGAGAAATTGCACAATGCAATTTGTGGTGCAATTTTTCCTGAGTACACCGATATCCCATATGTGGAGGAAAACTACTGTTTGGGCACACAGCAGGGCATGGAAGGGAAGGAGCGCAATTTGACTTTTTGAAAAATTTGCTGGCATAATTAACGTACGCCATGTCACAACTGGAGAGCTCCCAATGTTCTTAATCAGTGGAAAAATGATACCATTTTGTAAAGTAGACCTCTCATGGAACTTATCTTGATGTGTGGTGAGCACCTTGAACCCCCAGGTGCTTCACAGGAGTTTGATATTGAGTTGTGAAAAAAAAAATCACATTTTTCCACAAAAATGTTATATTAGTCCTACAGTCTTTAATTTCACAATGATAGCAGGAGAAAATAGACCCTAAAATTTGTTGTGCAATTTCTCCTGGGTACGCCGATATCCCAAATGTGGATGAAAACTACTTTTGAGGCAAAGCTGAGAAGGGAAGAAGTGCTATATTGGCGTTAAAATTTTATGGACTGGTTTAAGGGTGTCATGTTACATTGGCAGAGCTCCTGAGATGCCAGAACAGCAGAACCCCCATAATAAATATTCATGTATGAGTCCAGTGATCATATCGACATCACAGATAGGTCAAAGAATTTTATACTGTTAGGCAATGAAGAAAAAAATAATTATATTTTAACCACAAAAAAAATTTGTTTTTGGCCCAGATTTAACATTTTCACACTGGGAAATGGATAAAAAATGGCACCAAAATGTGTCCCACAATTTCTACTGAATGTACATATACCCCATATGTGGCTGTACAGCACTGCTTAACCATACAGCAAGACTATGGAGGGACGGCGCTCTATTGGTAAATAGCTCTCCATCCCTCCTGAGACTCGCTGTATGGCTAAGCAGTGCTGTTACACTGGAGACATCCTGGAGCGCAGAATTTTCTGTAATAGTTTGCAGACTCCATATACAGAGCTCCTAAGTGCTAGAAGAGCAGAATCCCTCCTCAAGTGACCCTGTTTTGAAAACTATACCCCTTTGGGAATTTTTCTACAGGTATAGTGATAATTTTGACCCTATGGGTGTTTAGCAAAAACAAGCAGTGTGGATGTTGCTGAGTGAAAAATGCACACTGTCTTAGTGACCAGTACGTTGTAGTTTCCAGTACAGTGTTGTGCCCGTACACTGTACCCAGCACATGCACCCTTAAATTAGGCGGGCTCTCTGCTACAAAAATGCCAAACGTGGACACTAACTGTGGTTTAGGCACACGGGTTCAGAAGGGATGGGGGCATTTAGATTTGGGAGCACAGAATTTGCTGAATGTGTTTTGGGGGTCAAGGGTCAATTTGGGTTTCCATAGCTTTTGTGCTACTAGTGATATTGAAGGATTAATGGTTTGCCTTTAATTGCCTTTCACCTCTCATTGCTAGAATTTATTCTCATGACACAGCAGTCTAACAGTCTCCTCTTCAAGGAAACTATGCTTCTTATCATATATGTTCTCCATAGTCGGCCACAACGTGTTCTGGGTACATGGTAAACAAGGTATGACCCTGGGTAAATGGTGGGGGCTACATGAGCTACATAGTTACATTTGTTGTAAATGGTATAAAATATTGCCTTGTGTTTCATTAAGTCAGATAAAGTGACTTGCTCACAACCTGTGTGCAGTTTCCTGCATAAGCACGAAAAAAACTGGATTAAAAACACACATGTGACATGCACAAAGGATGTGCATGTCACGTGTATTTTTAATCCAGTTTTTTCGTGCTTATGCATGATTTGTGAGACCCCACCCCTCTCGTGTGACATGCACATAAGGAGCTGTCTTGTACCACGTGCCCATACTAGAAAGCGCCTGTCTTAATCCTGCTCATTTAGACACTGTTCATATGTTCAGGTTTTAAATACATTAGATAGGGACTGCTTCGATATGGGTTACCTTGACAAGGTGGAGCAGCTTGGCATACATTTTTTTGCAAAAAAACGTATCGACTAAATACCCTGTATTTGTTATTACCTTTTATCAGCACTTGCTGACTACTGTCATATGTGTTACTGCAAGGTATTTTTGCACATTTGTCATTCTGTGCTCTTTGTTTGTGTTACAGTCAGGGTGGTGTGAACATTGTCCAACAGACTTGTTCACATTTGTGCATGTCACATGTGTGTTTTTAATCCTGAATGGAGACATGTAGATCCAAAAGACCTCCTTAAGGTAGCTAAAGGAGTTGAACAAACAAGGACGATAAGACAACCTGTCATGTATGCTGGAGCACAAGGAAAACAGTGGAGACGTAGTAAGGGACCTAGAAACAGTGAGGTGCTGGAATTGTGGAGGAAATGGACATTACACCCGCCACTGCAAGAACCCTACTAAGGAGACTTAAGGTACTGTCACACTTAGCGATGTACCAGCGATCCCGACCAACGATATGATGCGGTCAGGATCGCTGGTACATCGCTAAGCGGTCGCTAGTGAGCTGCCACACAGGCAGATCTCACCAGCGACATCGCTGGGGACGGGGGTCGCTACTTACCTGTCACACTAGGCGATCCTGCGTCCTCCCGCCCGGCTCGTCGCTCGTCTCTCCACAGGAAGCTGACGACGAGAAGCGGTCCTGGACGTTCTCGCGCGATCAGCGATAACCAGCCAGAGGGGGAGCGGGTTGTAGGTAAGTATCAGACACAGCGATATCGCTAGCAATATCGCTATAACATCACAAGTTATAGCGATATTGCTAGCGATATCGCTTAGTGTGACAGTACCTTAAGAAGACAGATCTTTCACCTTCAGACTAGGAAACTGGCAATCCAGTGACAAATGTGTACCCTTTTCTTGTCACCTCAGAACCTGGTCCTGCCTTGATGACCACCATAACAATGCCAGGGGGGAAGAGGCAGAAGTTTTGATTGACACTGTGGTACACAAAGACTTGATAATGCCAGACATGATTA
This sequence comes from Dendrobates tinctorius, assembly GCF_039654945.1. NCBI lineage: Eukaryota > Metazoa > Chordata > Amphibia > Anura > Dendrobatidae > Dendrobates > Dendrobates tinctorius. Next base: position 11,190,573 of record NW_027361757.1, on the reverse strand, counting down.
CTAACGAGATTGTGGAATGTGTGGGGGTAGAGGGACAAGCGACAGAAACCTTAACGACTAAACAAGACTAAAATTACAAGATAGCCAAGAGGTGCTTACAAAACTTATTGTTAGTGACAATAGCCCTATGAATTTACTGGGAGCAGATGTGTTGAGTGCTATCCATGCCACCATACAGTACTCTCCTGAGGGTATTACAGTCACGAGTCCCCTCTGAGATAAACATTTGTGTAAGGGCCCCGTCACACATAGCGACTAACCAGCGATTCCGACAATGATATCAACGTGTCAGGATCGCTGGTATGTCGCTTACATGATCGCTGGTGAGCTGCCAAACAGGCAGCCTCACCAGCGATCAGCACAGCGACGACGAGCGCTTTTCGCTGTGTACCCTTAGTTACCAGCGCGCTGATGCAGGGAGCTGGTAACCAAGGTACACATCGGGTTTCTAAGGGGCACGCGGCACTTAGAAACCTGATGTGTACCTTGATTACTAGCTCCCTGCATCAGCGCGCTGGTAACTAAGGTACACATTGGGTTTGTAAGTGCTGCGCGCCCCTTAGAAACCCGATGAGTACCTTGGTTACCAGCTTCTGGTCGCTGGTCTCCCGCCTGTCACACGCAGCGATGCGTGCTGGCCAGCGGGAGACCAGCGAACCCAAAAATATCCAGAGGTTTCCACAGCGATCAGCGATACCCGGCAGGGGGGCCGGTCGCTGATCGCTGTCACACACCACGATCTCACTGGTGAGATCGCTGTGGTGTGACAAAACTTGTGAGATCGCTATGTGTGACGGGGGCTTAAGATTGCAGCAATGGTGTATATGACAAAAGCAGTGAAACTAACACCTGACACCAAAAAGCCTGAGGATGGGGAAATGGGACAGGTGCCAGACACTGGGCAAGGGGAAAAACAGATGTGGATCGGCCTGCCCATTCCCCCTGTCATGATTAAATTGAAAGACGGAACCCACTCCTCCTTGTTTAAAGCAATACCCCTTGAGCCTAGCCAAATCAATTGCCCTGAACAGGGATATTAAAGAGTATGTTAAGGCAGGGGTTCTGGTGCAAAGATATTCTCCCTGCAACACCCCTTTGTATCCCATTATGGAAAAAAAGGACCCAAGGGTTCCCCTAACACTCACAGCAAGGTTCATGACTTAAGGGCTATTAACCCCTTTCTGACATCAGACGTACTATCCCGTCCATGGGACCCGGGCCCCTATGCCCATGGACGGGATAGTACGTCTAGCGCGATCAGCGGCGCCCACGTGGTGTGCGCCGCTGATCGCGGCCGGATGATTATGTCACAGCTGACACCCGGCACAATGTGTCAGGGGCGGTCACGGACTGCCCCCGACACGTTAACCCCTTGCACACCACGATCAAACATGGAGGGGCTCCCTCCGTTCTTCCCTGAGCCCCCCACGGCAGCGCAATGTGCAGCGCTGCTGCGGGGGGCTCCTTCCCTGCAGGCCCCCGAATCCAAGATGGCGACGGGGGCCTGCAGGGAGCTGACTTCCTAAGTGCCTGCAAAGCGCAGGCATGAGGAACTCTGCAGCAGTGCCTGTGACAGATCGCTGATCTGTCACAGTGATCTGTGATGTGACAGATCAGCGATCTGTCACAGGACAGTGATGTCCCACCTGGGACTATGTAATAAAGTTAAAGAAAAAAAAGTGTTAAAATAATTTTTAAAAAATCGCCAAATAAATTAGAAAAAAAAAAAAAATTCCCCCAATCCATTTTTTGGAAATAATAAAAAAAAAACAATAAAAGTACACATATTAGGTATCGCCGCGTCCGTAATGACCTGCCTTATAAAACTGTCCCATTAGTTAACCCCTTTAGCGAACCCCTTAAAAAATAAAAATAAAAAACGAAGCAAAAAATGATTTATTATCATACCGCCAAACAAAAAGTGCAATAACGCGCGATCAAAAAGACGCATATAAATATCCATAGTACCGCTGAAAACGTCATCTTGTCCCGCAAAAAACGAGCCACCATACAGCATCATCAGCGAAAAAATAAAAAAGTTATAGCTCGCAGAATAAAGCAATGCAAAAATAATTTTTTATATAAAATAGTTTTCATTGCATAAAACCGACAGAACATTAAAAAACGACCTAAATGAGGTATCACTGTAACCGTACTGACCCGAAGAATAAAACCGCTTTATCAATTTTACCGCACGCGGAACGGTGTAAACACAGCCCCCCAAAAGAAATTCATGAAACGCTGGTTTTTGTTCATTCTGCGTCCCAAAAATCGGAATAAAAAGGCCGGTCTCACATTCGCGCTTTTGAGCGCAGCGACGGCCTGCGCACGGCCGCCGCTAAGCCCCGCCCCCTGCCCCGCCTCCACCGGTATCTCCGCCTCCGGGCGCATGACGTTGCATGCGTCGTGCGTCCCCTATCTTCATCACAGAGGGCGCAGGCCGTGCGCAGTCTGCGCACAGTCTGCGTTTGGCGGCGCATGCGTCCTTTTGACAGTGCGCCGAGCAGCGCCAAACGCAACCTGTTGCATTTTGGTTGTGCTCGGCGCACCGTCAAAAGGACGCATGCGCCGCCAAACGCAGACTGTGCGCAGACTGCGCACGGCCTGCGCCCTCTGTGATGAAGATGGGGGACGCACGACGCATGCAACGTCATGCACCCGGAGGCGGAGATACCGGTGGAGGCGGGGCAGGGGGCGGGGCTTAGCGGCGGCCGTGCGCAGGCCGTCGCTGCGCTCAAAAGCGCGAATGTGAAACCGGCCAAAGCGATCAAAAAAATGTCATGTGCCCGAGTCATGGTACCAATAAAAACGTGAACTCGTCCCGCAAAAAATAAGACCTCACATGACTCGGTGGGTCAAAATACGGAAAAATTATAGCTCTCAATATATGGTTTTGCAAAAACTATTTTTACAATAAAAAGCGTCTTTTAGCGTATGACAGCTGCCAAACATAAAAACCCGCTATAAATAGTAAATCAAACCCCCCGTTATCACCACCTTAGTTAGTGAAAAATAATAAAATTAAAAAAATGTATTTATTTCCATTTTCCCATTAGGGTTAGGGCTGAGATTAGGGTTAGGGGTGTGTTGGGGTTAGGGTTGGAGTTAGAATTGGGGGGTTTCCACTGTTTGGGCACATCAGGTGCTCTACAAATGCAACATGGCGTCTGATCTCAATTCCAGCCAATTCTGCGTTGAAAAAGTCAAATGGTGCTCCTTCCCTTCGAAGCTCTGCCATGCGCCCAAACAGTGTTTTACCCCCACATGTAGGGTATCAGCCTACTCAGGACAAATTGCAAAACAACTTTTGGGGTCCATTTTCTCCTGTTACCCTTAGGAAAATAAAAAATTGGGGGCAAAAATATCATTTTTGTGGAAAAAAATGTTTTTTTTATTTTCGCGCCCGGGCGTTATAAACTTCTGTGAAGCACTTGGGGGTTCAAAGTGCTCACCACACATTTAGATAAGTTCCTTGGGGGGTCTAGTGTCCAAAATGGGGACACTTGTGGGGAGTTTCAATAGTTTAGGTACATCAGGGGCTCTCCAAACGCACATGACACCCGCAGACCATTCCATCAAAGTCTGCATTCCAAAACGTCACTACTTCCCTTCTGAGCCCCGACGTGTGTCCATACAGTAGTTTCCTCCCACATATGGGGTGTCAGCGTACTCAGGACAAATTGGACAACAACTTTTGGGGTTCAATTTCTCCTGTTACCCTTGGGGAAAATAAAAAAATTGGGGACTAATTGATCATGTTTGTGGAAAAAATACGATTTTTTTATTTTCATGCCCAGGCATTATAAACTTCTGTGAAGCCCTTGGGGGTTCAAAGTGCTCACCACACATCTAGATAAGTTCCTTAGGGGGTCTAGTTTCCAAAATGGGGTCATTTGTGGGGTGTTTCCACTGTTTAGGTACATTAGGGGCTCTCCAAAGGCAACATGACACCGCAGACCATTCCATCAAAGTCTGCATTCCAAAATGTCACTACTTCCCTTCCAAGCCCCGACGTGTGCCCATACAGTAGTTTTCTCCCACATATCAGCGTACTCAGAACAAATTGGACAAAGTTCTCACCACACATCTAGATAAGTTCCTTAAGGGGTCTAGTTTCCAAAATGGTGTCATTTGTGGGGAGTTTCCACTGTTTTGGTACATCAGGGGTTTTCCAATCGTGACATGGTGTCCGATTTCAATTCCAGCCAAAAACGTCAAATGGCGCTGCTTCCCTTCCGAGCTCTGCCATGCGCCCAAATAGTGGTTTACCCCCACAACACATGTGGGATATCAGCGTACTCAGGACAAAATGCACAATAGCTTCTAGGGTCCTGTTACCCTTGGGAAAATAAAAATTGGGGGTGAAAAGATCATTTTTGTGGAAAAAATATGATTTTTTAATTGTACCGCTGTACGTTATAAACTTCTGTGAAGCCCTTATGGGTTCAAAGTTCTCACCACATGTCTAGATGAGTTCCTTGGGGGGTCTAGTTTCCAAAATGGGGTCACTTGTGGGGGGTTTCCACTGTTTAGGTACATCAAGGGCTCTCCAAACGTGATATGGCGTCCGATCTGAATTCCAGCCAATTTTGCATTGAAAAAGTCAAACGGCGCTCCTTCCCTTCTGAGCTCTGCCATGCGCCAAAACAGTGGTTCCCCCACATATCAGGTATCAGCGTACTCAGGACAAATTGCACAATAACTTTTGCAGTCCAATTTCTCCTGTTACCCTTGGTAAAATAAAAAAAAAAATTGAACCTGAAGTATTTTTTTTGTGAAAAAAAGTTAGATGTTCATTTTTTTTAAATATTCAAAAATTCCTGTGACGCACCTAAAGGGTTAATAAACTTCTTGAATGTGGTTTTGAGCACCTTAAGAGGTGCAGTTTTTAGAAAATACCCAAAAGTGACACCATTCTATCATATAGACCCCTCAAAGTGGCTTCAAATGTGATGTGGTCTGTAAAAATAAAATGGTGTTGCAAAAATGAGAAATCGCTGGTCAATTTTTAACCCTTATAACTTCCTAACAAAAAAAAATTTTGGTTCCAAAATTGTGCTGATGTAAAGTAAACATGTGAGAAATGTTACTTATCAAGTTTTTTGTGTGCCGTATCTCTGTGATTTAAGGGCATAAAAATTCAAAATTGGAAAATTGCGAAATTTTCGCCAAATTTCCATTTTTTTCACAAATAAACGCAAGTTATTTGAATTAAATTTTACCACTATCATGAAGTACAATATGTCACGAGAAAACAATGTCAGAATCTCTGGGATCCATGGAAGCATTCCAGAGTTATGACCTCATAAAGAGACAGTGGACAGAATTGTAAAAATTGGCCCGGTCATGAACGTGCAAACCACCCTTGGGGTGAAGGGGTTAATGATGTTACAGAGAGTGTGACCTCAATTGTCCCTAATCCACACACCTGTCACAGATCCCAGTGATGTCAAAATGTTTCAGTTATTGATTTGTCAAATGCATTTTTCTCTGTACCCCTGCACCCTGACTGTCAGTATCTTTTTGTTTTACTCATGTAGGTAAAAAATATTGTTGGACGGTCCTCCCACAAGGGCGAAATAAATCCCCTGCCATATATTCAGCAGCGATGGCAGGGATCCTTTAGTAGTGGCAACCACCTCATCCGCAGATTGTACTATTACAGTACGTGGATGACCTCTTGCTCTTCTGCCCGGACCAGTTGTCCTGCAGGGAAGCTACAGGTTTCTTTTTAGCAGGAAAGGTTTGCAAAGTCACACTTGACAAACTACAGTATTGCAAACAAAAGGTGACATTTCTAGGCCACTGTATTGCTAAAGTATAAGACACCTGACTGAAAACAGGCGGTGCTGACACAACAGCATGGAGGAAAACAGAGACCGATAGCTTACTACTTAGCGCAATTAGACCCAGTGATCAGAGGGTCTTCTACGTGTGTCTGTGCTGTAGGAGCTGATGCACTATGCTAGGCATGTGAGACCACGCTGACTTTTCCTTTGACAATTTATTCCTCACATGACATCCATTCCATACTTGTACAAGTTCAACCAAAACATCTGTCTATGGTCAGACAGCTCCGACTTGAATGTGCTCTACTAATTCCTGAGTATGTCACCCTCAAAAGATGTAATGTTCTGAATCCAGCCGTATTAGCAAGTGTGGAAGAATACTTTGACATGACGCATGAACATGACTGCATAGAACTGATGAGTCAGGAGACAGTGGGTTTTGCACACATTCATGAAATACCTGTTCCTAATGCAGATATTGAGTTTTTTGGAAATGGCTCCAGATACGACCAGGATGGGCAATTCTACATTGGATATGCAGTAGTATCCTCACATGAGGTAATCCGAGCTGAACCACTCCCTCCTTACATGTCGGCACAGGAGGCGGAGTTGAAGGCACTCACTGAGGCGTATAGAGCCACTGCAGGTAAAGTCGCTAATATTTACACAGATTCTAATTGTGCATGGGGAATATCCCATGATTATGGAGAAGCAGAGCCTTTATTACATCAGCCAGTAAGCCCATTGAAAATAAGATCTGGTGAAACAATTAATGGAGGCATTGATGTTGCCAGTCCAGGTTGGCATTGTCAAGGTATAAGCACACACGAATAGTGACTCCATGGAGGTAGAGGGCAACAGAAGGGAGGACGAGGCTGCTAAAGTAGCAGCAGGGCGGCCTAGGGAGCAGTGGACGGTGGTGGGGAGTCAGCGTATTCCAGCCACACTGAGCCAAGATGTCCTGAAATCCCTTCAGCAACAGGCTGCCCAAACAGAAGGAACACTGGAGAAGAATGGGAGCTGAGCTGAACTCAAATGGAGTATGGGAGAATAAGGATAAATTGTGTTTACCAAAATTCCTGTTCCCAATCATGACTTAAGCAACACATGGCCCCACTCACACCTCAAAAAGTCACATGTGTGCCATGGTAGATGCCTTTTGGATCGCTCCTGGTTTCAGTTACGCAGCCGCGAAACTCGTACAATCATGCCTCATCTGTGCACAGCACAACCCAGGTAAAAGTCCCTAAGAAAGCAACACCTAAGCCTCTCTACCCATTTCAGAGACTGCAGATTGACTACATACAGCTACCCAAGGTAGGAGCATATGAAAAATGTCCTAGAATGTGTAGATCTCTTCTCTGGTTGGCCGGAAGCCTATCCCGTAAAATGTGAAAATGCTAAAACGACTGCAGACCAACTGATGAAAGAACTGATCTGCAGGTATGATGTCCCAGAATCCATAGAAAGCGATAGGGGTACTCACTTCACAGGAGAAATAATGAGGGAAGTCATGCAGGCCCTGGGTTTACAGCAAGCATATCATACACCATATAGACCGCAAAGTAGTGGGAAAGTGGAAAGACTAAACGGGACACTTAAACTGAAAATTCAAAAGGCCATGGCAGACACAGGAAAGAGCTGGGTAGAGTGCTTGCCTCTTGCATTCTTTTCAGTCAGACACACTCCAAATAGAAAGACAGGCTTGTCTCCTTTTGAAGTCCTGTTTGGTAATGCACCAAAGACTGGTATGTACTTCCACAGGTGCTACAAATGCAACACGGTGCTATGACAAGCTATGTCCAGGCCTTGCAGAAAAGACTTAATGTGATGCATAAACATGTGTTCTCATCCATTCCAGATCCTAATGCCAGTGCAGACCGTGCACCAGCTGAATCCAGGTATTTGGGTGGTCATACACAGACACGTGAGAAGGAGTCTAGACCCATGATTTGACGGCCCCTTCCAAGTCCAGCTGACCACATCCACCTCAGTAAAACTTGAGGGAAAGCCCACCTGGATCCACTCCAGTCACTGCAAGAAGGTCCTTTCACCAGCAGAATGACTGTTCTCTTAATCTCCTTGCTGGCAGTGACAGGGTTACTGCACTCTACAGAGACACAGGATAAACTCTTAAATGCTGACTGGGACAACAAACTTATTTGACATCATGCTCTTCTTATAAAGGACATGGAAGGGTAGAAACCGAAAAACTGTTGGATCTGTACACACTGCCCAGTATCTGCAAGGACTATGCCATACTTCGCCTTACCTCTGGAGCCATGGAAGATATTAGCCCCACACTGCATACACAATGAGACTTGGACTCAATCTAGGTTTTGGGGAAAAGATGTGCCCCGTGATATATCTGCCTCATTGGCTATAATCGGATGGGCCGCTAATCCCTGGTTTCAGTTTAATATAACGCGGTCTAAGGTACAAATGTGGTGGCGGGAATATGATTCAGACATCAGAAATATGGTCGCCAGGAGGAGGACTGAAATCCCTCACTCAGACCCCATTCCCAGTGATGGACTGAGGTTCAGTCTTCAACACACTGGAGCAAATACCTGTGGTGAGGACAATAATTGCTTCCGTATATACACTCATGAGCAAATACAGGTTAATGAGATGGTATACCAAGATGGTGTTGAAGGCTGTAAAGCATCTACGGGTAAAATAATAAGGAAAGAAAGGGGTAAATGTACATTTGGTATAAACAGAAAACAAATGAATAATAATTGGTGTGCCCATAAACCTATGTCAGGACTTTTGAGTTTATACCAATGTATACAGACCCCTGGTCACGTTTGTGTTTGCGGACATCGTGCCTACAGGTGGGTGAGCCCAGACATAAGAGGGGTTTGCACTCTTGCCAAACTAACACCAGCCACTTTCATAGTTCCTCATAGTAAAATAAACACAGCAGCAGTTCCAATTCATACTTTGTATAGAAGGGCTGCAGACAATAAGCCCCGTCCAAATGGTAGGCCGCATCTAGTAGAAATGGGGATAACAAATTAAATATTCAGTAGTATGCTAATATACCCCTTAATAACACAAATGTGGGATAAATTAGTGGAAGCTACCGACTACCTGGATGATCAGATTTTCCAGATTCTTGAAGTTCTTAATGAAACTAATACAATACAGAGACAATCATAGTTACTAACCAACATACTATAGTACTAGATTACCTGACAGCAAAAGAAGGAGGAATGTGTCAAATAATTGGTCCCACCTGTTGTAATTATATCAACCCTGCTGGCAATCTCCACATCAGGGCCAATATAGACAAATTAGGTGAACTTAGAGACCAATGGTTAAAACAACACAGTGCAAACAGAGAATCCTGGTGGGGTAATGCATTCTCTTTTCTAAATCCAGCAAATTGGTTTAATGGCCTAGCAGGATGGATTTTTGGCATTGTACAAACTTGTATGCAAATTTTGTTGTTTTGCTTATTGTTTTATGTAGCCGTAAAAGCGCTAATATATATATATTACTTAAGCTACTGAATAATGTATGTGTGAAAAAGGAATCTAAGGCTGAACCTTCTGTAGTGTATCATAGACCCCAGATAGCCATTGCTGATGGGGAAAGTGAGTGTCCACACTGAGGGTGGATGGGCGAAGCAGGTAGAAAGTCCCCTTATGGGTACTAGACCCATGAGACAGTAGCTCCTTTGTGGACATCAGCTGACCCTGTGGCAAAGGTTATACCATTTTAAAAAGGGGGAAATTGATATAGAAGGGTTAATGGTTTGCCTTTAAATGCCTTTAATTGCCTTTCACCTCTCATTGCTAGAATTTATTCTCATGACACAGCAGTCTGACAGTCTCCTCTTCAAGGAAACTATGCTTCTTATCATATATGTTCTCAATAGTCAGCCACAACGTGTTCTGGGTACATGGTTAACAAGGTATGACCCTGGGTAAACGGTGGGGGCTACATAGTTACTTTTTATTTGTGTTTTTTGCTAAATGTAAGAAATAAACTGCAAATAATGCAAAAAGGTAATATTTATGCATTATTTGCAGTTTATTTTTTACTTTTTATTTGTGTTTTTTGCGTTTTGTTTTCTCTGGTTAATGGTCATGTGTTAATATGCACTTAAATTGTGCATACACATTAATTTATTTTCTCAGTTCAGACTTCAGTTTCTTTATCCATTTCATTGTGCATATAAGTGTGTGACCGCCCTCTTTCTGAGCTGGGAAAACCATCCAGTCTGGCCTATGCTTTTACTAGTGGGTCAGTCCCTCGATCCTTGTTCACATTCACGTCACTTGGCAAGTGAAAAGGTTTTAAATACTAGAGTAGGACTGTCCCACAAGGGTTGCCGTGACGTGGCGGGATGGCTTGTACATTATTTTGATCAAAATTATGTTTACTAAATACCCTTATTATTATTATTATTATTATTATTATTATTATTATTATTATTACATTTATGCATTATTTGCAGTTTATTTTTTACTTTTTATTTGTGTTTTTTGCTTTTTGTTTTCTCTGGTTAATGGTCATGTGTTAATATGCACTTACATTGTGCATACACATTAATTTATTTTCTCTGTTCAGACTTCAGTTTTTTTATAGAGTTACATTTGTTGTAAATGGTATAAAATATTGCCTTGTGTTTCATTATGTCAGATAAAGTGACTTGCTCACAACCTGTGTGCAGTTTCCTTTTTCTCCAAGCGCTTGTAAATTAAGGGTGTAATCTCCTAATTTGGCCTCACTGGTGATCTGGCATGCCTGACTTTGGGTCAGAATGAAAACCGCTACAACACTAGTAACGTGGAAGCCCCCTATATTTTCGTTAACAGATGATAGACCTTAGTGGGGACTTGCTTTTTTTGTGGATTGAGTTAAAGCTTTTACTGGGAACATTTTATGTAACATTTTGAATCACATTTGTCCAGTGCTCTATGCTGAGCACTCACATCAGGGTTTCCATCTAAATCTCCGAGTGACATACCGTAAATCAGATGAAACCCCAGAGGGATCCATTCACTATAATGAGGCAGCAGAGTTACTCTGGACTCCCTCTGGCCTCTGTTCAGCATTGTTCTTTTCTTCAGATGTGAGCAAAACTGTGGCCAACGACATTGCACTCCTAATAAAAAGACGGACACCGCAGTATCATAGGACAGACGGCGTCCATAGTGCCTCCATCTGCCTCATTATAGAGAATCTTCCGACGTATTTCAGAGAATTACACGGAAACCCCGGTGTAAGTGCTCAGCGTAGAGTGCAGGATAAATGTGAGCCGAGCCTAAAGGGCCTTTCTCACATAGTGAGATCGCTAAAGCGTCACTAATTTTGTGATGCAACAGCGATCTCGCTTTGTGTGACACGTACCTGCAACTACCCCCCCCCCCACTGGATATCGCTGATCATGCTCGAATGTCCTGGGCCACTTTTTCGTCGTTGGCGTCCCGCTGGCCGGCATGTATCGCTGTGTTCGGCGCCGACTAGCAACGTCGTTGGCGACGCAGTACTCATGGACGCAGGCGGAAGTCTTCAGAATCGCTGCGGTGTGACAGGTAACAGCAACCCCCGATGTATCGCTGCTGCGTCGCTGGAGAGATCTGCCTGGTTCGCAGCTCACTAGCGACCATTTAGCGATGCACTAGCAATCCTGACCAGGTCGTATCGTTGTCGGGATCGCTGGTGCATCGCTAAATGTAACGGGACCCTTAGGGCTGTGTTCACACACAGCGTTTTTTTAGCGTTTTTTTACTATAAAACAGCTGAAAATAAGCTTCCCAGTCATTTCTATGCATTTTGCACTTTTTGTGCACATTGATGCGTTTTTAACCGCGAAAAAAACGCATCGCGGTAAAAACCGCAGCATGCTCATTAATTTTGCAGATTTTTCCGCGGTTTTTGCTTCTTCCATGCGGTTTGAAACCGCTGCGGAAAAAAAGCATCAAAACCGCGCAAAAAATGCGCAAAAACCACCGCGGGAAAAATAGGTGCGGTTTCTGGGAAGGGATTCAGGTTTTTGAGCAGAAATTTTCTGCAGCGTGTGCACTTAGCCTTACTGTCATCTTTGGGAGGAAAGAATAAACAAATCAACTTCAGATAAATAATTGGTTTTATTTATTTTTTACACCATTCCTCGTGCGATATAAGTGATTAGGCGACTTTATTCTTCGGGTCGATGCAATTACAGCCATACCAGATTTATATTGGGTTTTTATGTTTGGCTGCTGCCACATGCTAACAGAGACTTTTTTTATTTTTTTCAAAGAACAGTAGTTGCATCACCATATTTCCATTCCGATTTTTGGGAGGTAGAATAAACCAAAACCAACAATTTAGAAAATGTTTTTTCTTATGCAATTCCACGTTTGGTAAAATTGATAAGGCAGCTTTATTCTTCGGGTCAGAATGATAACCGCAATACCTCATTTGAATCGTTGTATTTTACACAGCAAAAATATTTAAAATTGTTTGCATTGCTTTATTCTGAAAGCTATAACTTTTTTTTTTATTTTTCGGCTGATGGAGCTTTTATGGCGGCTTGGTTTTTTGCTGGACAAGATGATGTTTTCAGCTGAATCATGTTTATTTACAGTGGGTACGGAAAGTATTCAGACCCCTTTAAATTTTTCACTCTGTTTCTTTGCAGCCATTTGGTAAATGCAAAAAAGTTCATTTTTTTCTCATTAATGTACACTCTGCACCCCATCTTGATTGAAAAAAAAAACAGAAATGCAGAAATTTTTGCAAATGTATTAAAAAGTAAAAAAAACAAAATATCACATGGTCATAAGTATTCAGACTTCGCTCAGTATTGAGTAGAAGCACCCTTTTAAGCTAGTACAGCCAAGAGTCTTCTTGATGCCACAATTTTTCACTCCTGGATTTGGGGATCTTCTGCCATTCTTCTTCTTGTATTTTCCGCTTTGTAAGACGCACTTTTTTTCCCCCAAACTTGGGGGGGGGCATGGGGGTGCGTCTAACAAAGAGGATATACATTACCGGGTGTAGGCCGCAGGGGTGTCCGGCTGTCCGGCGCTGTGGGTGTCTCCGGGTGCACAGCTGTGTCTCCACGTGCCCAGCGGTGTCTCCGGTTCCAATCCCGGGGCTCTGGCGACATTTTGCGACAGGCCAGAGCCCCGGGGCTCCCTCTTGGTTCCCTTTGTTTTGGGCTCCGGCAATATGGCGGCCGCCGCCAAGTCTGACGTCCAGAGCACTATAGAAGAGGTTTTCCTCCAGTATACCTCTGTACTTGGCCGCATTCATGTTTCCTTCAATGGCAACCAGTCATCCTGTCCCTGCAGTTGAAAAATACCCCCATGTATCACTGTTGGGATTGTATTAGGCAGGTGATGAGCAGTGCCTGGTTTTCTCCACATATACCGCTTAGAATTATCACCAAAACGGTCTATCTTCATCTCATCAGACCGGAGAATCATATTTCTCATAGTCTGGGAGTCCTTCATGTGTTTTTTAGCAAACTCTATGCGGGCTTTTATAGGTCTTCCAGTGAGGAGTGGCTTCCGTCGGGCCACTCTGCCACAAAGGCCTGACTGGTGGAGGGCTGCAGTGATAGTTGACTTTGTGGAACTTTCTCCCATCTCCCTACTGCATCTCTGGAGCTCAGCTACAGTGATTTTGGGTTTCTTCTTTACCTCTCTCACCAAAGCTCTTCTCCCACGATTGCTCAGTCTGGCTGGACGGCCAGGTCTAGGAAGACTTCTGGTGATCCCAAACTTTTTCCATTTAAGGATTATGGAGGCCACTGTGCTCTTAGGAACCTTGAGTACTGCAGAAATTAATTAGTAACCTTGGCCAGATCTGTGCCTTGCCACAATTCTGTCTCTGAGCTCCTTGGCCAGTTCCTTTGATCTCATGATTCTCATTTGGTTTGACATGCACTGCGAGCTGTGAGGTCTTATATAGACAGGTGTGTGCCTTTACAAATCAAGTCTGATCAGTTAAATTAAATACAGCTGGGCTCCAATGAAGGAGTAAAACCATCTCATGGAGGATCACAAGGAAATGGACAGCATGTGACTTAAATATGAGTATCTGAGCAAAGGGTCCGAATACTTATGATCATGTGATATTTCGTTTTTTCTTAGTTAATACATTTGCAAAAATTTCTACATTTCTGTTTTTTTTTCAGTCAAGATGGTGTGCACAGTGTACATTAATGAGAAAAAAATGAACTTTTTTGAATTTACCAAATGGCTGCAATGAAACAGTGAAAAATTTAAAGGTGTCTGAATACTTTCCATACCCACTATATGTATGTGTGTGTATGTGTGTATATATATATATATATATATATATATATTACAATTATTTAATCTGTCCAATTACTTTTGGTCCCTTTAAAAACAGGGTGGCACATGTTAAGTAGCTGAAACTCCTAAACCCTTCATCCAATTTTAATATGGATACCCTCAAATGAAAGCTGAAAGTCTGAACTTCAACTGCATCTGAATTGTTTTGTTTAAAATTCATTGTGGTAATGTCTAGAACCAAAATTAGAAAAATGTCTCTGTCCAAATATATATGGACCTAACTGAATATATATATATGGAATAAGAGCAGCACAATAAAGAGTCTGGGTGCAGAGTTCCCATAGGCAAATACGAAACCTTAGAATAAACAAAAATAGGAAGCGCACATAGGGTGTATCGCCTATTAAGAAACTGCAATGAAATCCCCAATCAGTTAGACTCACCTGCTATAGTTGTGTGAGTCACAACAAACTGGGAATCACTCCTAGATATCCGGTCGTCGCTGGTGTCCCGCTGGCAATAAATGAAAAAATCCAAAGGAATGGAAAAAAAGCCGGGTTTCTTAAAACCGCGCTGACCAGAAACACACCTTCCGCAGCAGAGGTAGCAGAAAAAATCCTTTAATGAGCTTACGCGTTTCGTGCCTTAGACCAGCCACTTCATCAGGGCCTCAGGAATAATCACAAGTTTCAGATATATATACAGACAAAAATCATTACAAATACACCTTCCTTTGACATCATTTCCTGTGAAAACGCCCACATATCATCTAAAAACAATTGTATATATAAAAAAAAGCTGCTTATACATGCTATTATGCTCTAAAATCCAATAACATTTCATCAATGTCGTCAAACGTTAATATACCAAAAAATATATCAAAAATTAAAAAAATATGTAAAATACGTGGAATCGAACCTGCCACATCAAATGGGCTCAAATATATAATTCACATGCACAAACCCTCTAGAGTACACTGACTTCAGAAATGTTTCAGAATTATTAACCCTAAAAACCATACTCATAAATTGCTTATCAAATAAAATTCAAATAATTCCCCAAATATATCTAAAAAAGATCACTAATTTCATTTAAACCCATCGGTTGCAGTGTGTTTAATTTATAAATCCAATAAGTTTCTTTTCTCTTTAGATTTTTTATTCTATTCTGGGTATATTCAGATACATGATCAATGGGAAGCACTGTCAGGGATACAGAGTCTTGGTGGCTCACCATGCAATGACGGGACAAACCATGCTTCATAAACCCCTTGCAAATATTACATCTATGTGAGTTAATCCTCTTATGTAATGGTTGAGATGTCCTACCAACATATTGTTTCCCACACTTACATTGGATCAAATAGATGACAAAACTCGTCATACAAGTCATCCTATATTTGATCTTAAATTCCCCACTAGGATAACTAAAGGACTGAAATTTATTAGTAGCATTGATGATAGATCTACAACAAAGACAGCCTTTCCTCTTACATTGAAAGGCACCTTTTTTCTCAAACAGTATACTACTATTTAATAAAGTATCCCTAGAGGATATGACACTAGGGGATAAAAGGTTTTTAATAGTTGGGGCCCTTCTAAAAATCACCCCCGGCTTCTGATCTACCACCTTATTCAGCATGGGATCATTTAATGGAATTTTCCAATGTTTTTCCAATATATTACGAATCTGACAATTTTGCACAGAAAAAGTAGTAATAAAATTCACATTATAGTCATCCACATTTTTTTGTACCTTGCAAGAATTAATCAAATCATTCTGAGTGAGATATTTGACTGCTTTATATGCTCTTTTTATCAGTCTAGATGGATAATTTCTTTCCCGAAATCTATTTAATAGAATTTTACTCCCCTCCTCAAAGGTTGTATCAGAGGAACAATTCCTTCTAATCCTAGAATATTGGTTCAAAGGAATATTCCTAAGCCAGGGCCTATAATGGCCACTTTTATAATGAACATAGCCATTGGCATCGACCTTTTTAAAATGATTACTGGTACAAATCCTGCCAGAGTCATCTATATAAATAGTGAGATCCAAAAAAATTACACTCTCTCTATCAATCTGTGGGATTAATTCTATACCCCAACAATTATTTGTCACCCCATCTAGAAATTTTTCAACATTCCCCTCATTATTATAAATGACAATAATATCATCGATAAAACGTTTGTATAAAACCAATTTAACCCCATAATCACCACGGAGGATATGCCAGGACTCGAAGACAGCCATAAATAAATTAGCATATGTAGGTGCTGCCCTCGAGCCCATGGCAGTCCCCCGCATCTGATGATATATTGTATTACCAAATCAAAAAGAGTTTTTTGTACCAGTAATCATTTTAAAAAGGTCGATGCCAACGGTTATGTTCATTATAACAGTGGCCATTATAGGCCCTGGCTTAGGAATATTCCTTTGAACCAATATTCTAGGATTAGAAGGAATTGTTCCTCTGATACAACCTTTGAGGAGGGGAGTAAAATTCTATTAAATAGATTTCGGGAAAGAAATTACCTTATTTTTCAGACCATAAGACGCACTTTTTTCCCTCAAAATTTTGGGGGAAAGTGGGGGGTGCGTCTTATGGTCGCAATATACTAACCTGCGGTACGGTGGTGGCAGCGGGTGGGGCTCTGCGGTGCAGTGGTGGCAGCAAGCGGGGCTCTGCGGTGCGGGGGTGGCGGCGAGCTGTGCTCCGGTGCAGGGGCGGCGGCTCCGCCGGCATTTCCTCGCAGCCCGGAGGCCCCCGCACATCCCTTGCTGGCCGCCGCCATGTTGCGGTGGCCTCCGGGAACATGGACGCCGGAAAGATGGCCGCCGGTCCGGGGACGGCACATGCGCGGGTTCAGATCTCGTCCCGAGATCTCGGGGAATGAGATCTCGTTGCCGAGATTTGAATCTCGTCCCCCGAGATCTCGGGATGAGATCTGAACCCGCGCATGCACCGTCCCCGGACCGGCGGCCATCTTTCCGGCGTCCATGTTCCCGGAGGCCACCGCAACATGGTGGCGGCCAGCAAGGGATGTGCGGGGGCCTCCGGGCTGCGAGGAAATGCCGGCGGAGCCACCGCCCCTGCATTGAAGCACAGCCCGCCGCCACCCTCACCCCGCAGAGCCCACCTGCCCCAGCAAAGCTGCCCCAGCCCAGCTGCCCCTGCCCCAGCGCAGCCCACCTGCCCCAGCCCCAGCGCAGCTGCCCCAGCACAACCAACCTGCCACCGCATGAGCCTGGACCACTGAATGACCCCTGTGACTACTCCACCTGTGCCGGATCCCTTCCCAGGTAAGCTGAATTTGGACTGTAAGACGGACCCCTATTTGACACATTATTTTTTCCCTATTTTCCTTCTGAAAATCGTGGTGCGTCTTATGGTCCGGTGCGTCTTATAGTCCGAAAAATACGGTATCCATCTAGACTGATAAAAAGAGCATATAAATCAGTCAAATATCTCACTTAGAATGATTTGATTAATTCTTGCAAGGTACAAAAAAATGTGGATGACTATAATGTGAATTTTATTACTACTTTTTCTGTGCAAAATTGTCAGATTCGTCGTATATTGGAAAACATTGAAAAATTATATTAAATGATCCCATGCTGAATAAGGTGGTAGATCAGAAGCCGGGGGTGATTTTTAGAAGGGCCCCAACTATTAAAAACCTCTTAGCCCCTAGTGTCATATCCTCTAGGGATACTTTATTAAATAGTAGTATATTTTATGAGAAGAAAGGTGCCTTTCAATGTAAGAGGAAAGGCTGTCTTTGTTGTAGATCTATCATCTAGAGGGTCTAGAGTGTTTGTGCATGTGAATTATATTTTTGAGCCCGTTTGATGTGGCAGGTTCGATTCCACGTATTTTACATATTTTTTAAATTTTTGATACGTTTTTTGGTATATTAAGGTTTGACGTTATTGATGAAATGTTATTGGATTTTAGAGCATAATAGCATGTATAAGCAGCTTTTTTTATATATACAATTGTTTTTAGATGATATGTGGGCGTTTTCACAGGAAATGATGTCAAAGGGAAGGTGTATTTGTAATGATTTGTGTCTGTGTATATATCTGAAACTTGTGATTATTCCTGAGGCCCTGATGAAGTGGCTGGTTTAAGCCACGAAACGCGTAGGCTCATTAAAGGATTTTTTCTGTTACCTCTGCTGCGGAAGGTGTGTTTCTGGTCAGCGCGGTTTTAAGAAGCCCAGCTTTTTTTTCCATTCCTTTGGATTTTTTCATTTAATACCAAACCTTGCAATACACAAATCCAAATCCAAGAAACAGGACAGCACTCCATTTTTCAGGGTGAGAAAAAGCTGTTTTATTTAGCCCATAGATGCAACGTTTCGATTCAAAAAGTGAACCATTCTCAAGCAGGAAAGGTTCGCTTTTTGAACCGAAACGTTTCATCTATGGGCTAAATAAAATAGCTCTTTCTCACCCTGAAAAACGGAGTGCTGTTCCTGTTTCTTGGATATATATATATATATATATATATATATATATATATATTATTTTATGATTTTTTAAAAATTTTTATAATATTTTTCACTTTTTTTGCTTAGTCCCACTATGTGACTTTCACGTTTTGCAGTCTAATCACAGTTACAAGGTATAGCAATGCAGGAACATTGCTATGCTGTATAACCTGTCAGTGCTGCAGACACAAGTTAGATCATGCACTGCGCATGATTTTACTAACTTGCTAGTATCTGGTGACCCAGATGTCATTATGACCACATCGGGTCACGTGGTAGCCATCGGGCCCTCAGGGTGACATTGCAGGGGCACTGATCCCATGGAAGAGGTGCTTTCTTACCTCTGCCTGTTGGCTAAATGCTGTAGTCGCAGCATTTAGCCACTCTGCGTGCAAAATTGCCTGGATATATTTATACATGCAAGGTTGTTAAGTACAAGGCGACCTGGCCATATGGATACGTCTAAGGTACTAAAGGAGTTAAAGCGTCACTCAAGCGGTGAGAAAAAAATCAAAACTCTGGAGGGGTGCTTTAAAGGATATTGACAATATTCAGGCATGTTTTTTTATTTAATAACCAGCTGAAGCTCATCAATAATCTGTCAGAACTGATATCCGATTTGACAAAATAGTAAAGTCTACAGCCGGCCAGTGATCGTAGATTGACTGCAGCGTTTATATGACACAACAAAGTCACATCATTGACTGGGAACAGCAGTGATGACATCAACAGAATGATACCTTGAAAAAGTATTCATATCCTGTGAACGTTTCCACATTTTTTTAATGTAACATCCACAAACTTAAGTGTATTTTTTGGGGATTCCATGTGATATACCAACACGAAGTAGCAAGTATTTGTGAAAAGTAAAAGGAAATGTTACATGGTTTTCTAAATATTTCAAATTATTATTATTATGCTTTGCTTATACAGTATAGCACCATCCCCACCGTCAAACATGGTGGTGGCAATGTCATGCTGAATGTATGCTTTCTTCAGCAGGGACAGATAAGCTGATTAGATTTGTTAGAAAGATGGATGGAGATAAATATACAGTAGGTTAATTCTGGATGAAAACCTGTTACAGGCTGCAAAAGACTTGTGATTGGAGTGTAAGTTCTCCTTCCAGCAGGACAACGACCCTAAACATACTGCCCGAGCTACAATGGAATGGTTTGGATCAAACCATATTCATGTTTTTTTCGATTGGATTCAGGTCCAGGCTCTGGCTGGGTCATACCAAAACTCTAATCTTCTGGCAAAACAATTATTTTGTTGATATGGAGGTACACTTAGGCTTGTTGTGTTAAAAGGTTAAATTCTACTTCATCTACAGCTTTTAAGCAGAGTACTGAAGGGCAGTTGTAAAATTGGCTGATATTTGGAAATGCTCATGATTGCCTCCACCTTGACTGACTAAAGCCCCAGTTCAGGCTGCCTGTCAAGCTGCTGCTATGCAGGTAGAGGCAAGCTCCACTAGATGGCAATAGACTGGAGGACTGCACACAGCAAGAGCAGACCTGCAGCGAGGCCACCAGCAGAATAGTCAAACAAGCCGGGTCAATATTAGTCAAAGGAATAAACAAACTCAGAGTCAGAAACAAGCCAAATAGGTCAGTACTAGTCAGGAGCAGATATGCCAAAGACAAGAGACAAATAGCAGGTCAGAGTCCAAGCCAAGTCAAATACCAGTGAGTCCAAAACATGAAACGGGGAATACAGAGTCGGGAAGGAAGAGGGGAACAAACAAACATGGGCAAAGTCAGCAACAGCAGGAGGACAAATTAGGGTATAAGTCAGCTACTCATGCCGTAGGCAGAAGCTATAACTGACACCGCCTGCAGGATGCCGTGGAGAGAAAAAGCCAGCCTAAAGGCAGAACGAGGCAGAGAAAAGTTAACCCTTGACATGATCAGACCGGGAAAGAGACAGGATACAAAACCCAGCCTGGATCATGACACTGCCAAAGAACAGCCTCAAAGCATAATCCTTCACTGTGGGGATAGTGTGATTGAGGGTCTCTGTATTCTTGGCTCTGTGGAATTATTATTTATATGGTAATTATCTGGGGGTCTGAGTATCCTTAGCTTGGTGGCATGTATTAATTATGTGCAATGGGCTGGGTGGGGGAACCACTGTGCCAAAGCCCAAGGAAGACCTGGAGGGGTGTAACTAGGAGCCTCACCCAATCTGACCACAGACACGCAGCAGCTAACGACACTGCGATCCGTGGAGAGATAAGGGAGGTGGTTCAGGTGCTACTCCAGTACTGACCTTGGGTAGTTGGCAGCTGACCCCTAGGAATGGGTAGCTTGGAAAGCCCAGTGGAATGGCCAACAGATGCAGGCAGGCAGAGAAGATGTCAGGTGCAGACAGGACAGTTTGATGGAGAGACGAGCACTGGTGGGTGCAGCTCGCTCAGCTGCCATTGAGGAGAGTACTGGCGGGTGCAGCTGGCTCGGCTACCATTGAGGTGAGCACTGGCAGGTGCAGCTGGCTCAGCTGCCATTGAGGTGAGCACTGGCGGGTGCAGCTGGCTCAGCTAAGATTGAGGCGAGTACTGGCAGGTGCAGCTGGCTCGACTGCCATTGATGCGAGTACTGGCGAGTGCTGCTGGCTCAGCTGCCATTGAGGTGAGCACTGGCAGGTGCAGCTGGCTCAGCTGCCATTGAGGCGAGCGCTGGCGGGTGCAGCTGGCTCGGCTTCCATTTGAGGTGAGCACTGGCGGGTGCAGCTGACTCGGCTGCCATTGAGGTGAGCACTGGTGGGTGCAGCAGGCAAGATACTAGCGCCACGGCAAATTTTAAGCCATGCCTCCGACCACACCCATTTCACAACTAGTCACACCCATGTCCACGACCAACAACACCGATTTAGCACTGCTGATCACACTGACTGGTACTGAGGGCACAGTGGCAGGCATTATGGGCATAGTGGCTGGTACTGTTGGCACACTGACAGGTACTGAGGAAAAGAAAGAAAAGAGAGAGAAAAAAGGAAACAGAGAGAGAAAGAAAGGAGAGCGAAAGAAAGAACAGAGAGAGAAAAAAGGACAGAGAGAGAAAGATGAAAGAACAGAGATCGAAAGAAAGAACAGAGATTGAAAGAAAGAACAGAGAGAGAGAAAGAAAGGGGAAAGAAAGAACAGAGAGAAAGAAAGAACAGAGAGAGAGAAAGAAAGAGGGGAATGAAAGAACAGAGAACATAAAAAGAAAGAACAGAGAAAGAAAAAGGGGAAAGAAAAAGAACAGAGAAAGAGAAAGAAAGAGGGGGAAAAAAAGATCAGAGAAAGAAAGAACAGATAGAGAAAGAAAGAGGGGACAGAAAAAAACAACAGATGGAGAGCAAAAGAAAGAACAGAGAGAAAGAAAAAAGAGATTAGAGAGAGAAAGAAAGAACAGAGGGAAAGAAAGAACAGAGAGAGAGAAAGAAACCAAGAAAGAACAGAGAAAGAAAGAAACAGAGAGAGAAGGGAAGAACATAGGAAGAAACAGAGAAAGAAAGAAATAAAGAAAGATTCTATAAAGATACTATAGCAGCCCGACTCCCATTGTAATGCCCACCTGAGCCTCCAGGTGCAGGATTCCAAGGTGATTCCGTTGTCTGAGGAGGACACGGTGATTTATCTTAAGCATTCCGTGAAGTGCCTCCATGGTTCCGTCACAATCTCCTCATGAAATTACCTAATTTCCGGTCATCTTCCAGCACATCACTTCCGGTGGAACATCATGAACGAGTTTTAAAGGGCTCCTCAGGGCTCCGCCGTGTACTCCTGTATGCGTGGGAAAAGCCCACTTTGTATGCCTCGTGCACACTTGGCTCCACGCCGTACACACACGGCTCCACTCCAAACACCCCATACACATGCAGCTCCGCTCCGCATACCCCATACACACGCGGCTGCGCTTCATACACCAAGTGCGCACACTCTGCTCACCTCGTACACACGCGGTTCCGCTCCGTACACCTCGTACACACACGGCTCCGCTGCGTACACCTCGTACACACACGGCTCCGCTCCGTACACACACGGCTCCGCTCCGTACACCTCGTACACACACGGCTCCTCTCCGTACACCTCGTACACCTTAATGACTATAGACCTGTAGCATTGACATCACACCTGATGAAGGTACTAGAGAGATTGGTTCTCACACGTCTCCGTCCTCTAGTGAGCTCGGATATGGACTCTCTCCAGTTTGCCTACAGGCCGGGCATTGGTGTGGATGATGCCATTATCCACCTTCTAGATAGGACTCTCTCTCACCTGGAGAAACCTGGGAACACTGTGAGAATAATGTTCTTCGATTTCTCTAGTGCTTTTAATACCATACAGCCAGGTCTACTTAGAGACAAGCTGGGCCTTGTTGACGTGGACCTCCAACTCTCCACCTGGATCCTTAACTACCTCACGAACCGACCTCAGTTTGTAAAGGTTCGGGACAGTGTGTCAGACACGGTGATCTGCAATACAGGGGCACCTCAAGGTCCAGTTCTTGCCCCTTTTCTCTTCACACTGTACACTGCGGATTTTAAGTGCAACTCATTTAGCTGCTACTTGCAGAAGTATTCTGATGACTCTGCAATAGTCGGCCTCAACACAGGAGGAGATGAAAGAGAGTACAGAGATACTAACCAAGCTTTTGTGGAGTGGTGTCAGAGGAACCACCTTAGAATTAATTCCGGGAAGACCAAGGAATTGGTGGTGGACTTTCGCAAGGGAAAAAATCCACCAGTAGTGGTGAACATTCAGGGAAATGACATTGAGATAGTCGACACCTATAAGTACCTTGGTGTTATCCTCAATAATAAGCTTGACTAGGCCCATCACTTGGATGCAGTGTACAGGAAGGGCCACAGTAGGCTTTATCTGCTCAGAAGGCTGAGAGCCTTCGGAGTTAGGGGGGCACTCCTTGCATCCTTCTTCAACTCTGTTGTGGCATCAGTCATCTTCTTTGGTGTGGCGTGCTGGGGTAGTGGCATATCAAACAGGGACAGGAATAGGCTGGACAAACTGATTAGAAGGGCCAGCTCTGTCCGGGGATGCCCCCTTGATCCCGTTCAGGAAGTAGGCGACAGGAGGATACTGGCCAAGGTGAGCTACATGGTGCTGAATGATTCCCATCCCATGCATGAGACCGTGACAAAGATGTGCAGTACTGTCAGTGACCGGCTACTTCATCCTAAATGTGAGAGGGAGTGCTATCGAAAGTCCTTCCTTCCTGCTGCAGTTAGGCTCTATAACCAGCACTGTCCAAAACGTAGAACGACCCAAACAGTGAACTGATAGATCCAAAGTTGTGATAGTCCGGTTATATCTTTTTTTTTTTCGTATATGTACCTACCTACTGTCAATGTAATGCCTTTATGCATCTGTATCTGTACTTGTTCCTGCCTTGCTGCTGCAATGCTCCGAATTTCCCCATGGTGGGACGATTAAAGGATTATCTTATCTTATCTTACACACGGCTCCGCTCCGTACACCTCGTACACACACACAGCTCCACTCCATACACCTCGTACACACACGGCTCCGCTCCGTTCACCTTGTACACACACGGCTCCGCTCCGTTCACCTTGTACACACACGGCTCCGCTCCATACACCTCGTACACACACGGCTTTGCTACATCCACCCTGTAAACCCCTCCTGACCCCACACATAAACTTCACCTCATCCAGCACCATGACAACCAGCACAGTAGTGTCCTGCATACATCAAGGGCTGTGCGAAGAGGACATGTGATGAGCTCATGGGAGGGGAGGAGTCAGGGGTCACATGATCAGGGGCCTTGGACAGAGGCCCCTGATCATGTGACCCCTGACTCCCCCCCCCCCCCCGTGACCTCATCACAGGTTCTGTGTGCACAGAGTGTCCCAGCGATGTCATTGCTGGGATTCATCAGTGAGGGGCTGCGGTGGCCGGTGGGTATCTGGGAGGGCGAGGATAGGGTCGGTGCATGGGGGGGCGTGGCGGCTCAGTGCAGTGTGGGGAAAAATAGCATCCCGGGCGGGACACAGGTGGGGGGGTCAAAATGGGACTGTCCCGCGAGAATCGGGATGGTTGGGAGGTATGCTAGTACTGAGAAATGACAAGAGTGTTAGGAACAAATTCAGAACATTGCGCAGGCACATCCATGTTGGAGGAGGCACTTTAAGTAGTAAGAGACCTCCAGCTATTGGCTGTGAACATCCTAGAGGAACGCACGTGCCTCCTGTAAGAAAGAGGAAGTGCGTGAGCGCACGCTCTAAGAACAGTTAATGGAGACCTGCTAGGAGTGCATGCACCACGGGCAGCAGCAGACCCGGAAGGGGCAAGACAGGAGCCTCGGCAGTGAATACGCTGATGTCTCTGCAAAGAGAGAGGAACTGCAGGCAGAGATTATTTGGGGATTTTGTAGCCTTGGCTCTGTGGCATGTATTATGTAGTGATTATTTGGGGGTTTTTGTGTTCTTGGCTCGGTGGCATGTATTACTTGTGCGGTGCCTATTTAGGTGTCTCTGTAGCCATGGCTCGGTGACATGTAATACTTATGGGGTGATTATTTGGGGGTCTCTGTAGCCTTGGCTCAGTGGCAGGCATTACTTATGGGGTGATTATTTGGGGGTCTCTGTGGCTCTGGCTCAGTGGCATGTATTACTTATGCAGTGATTATTTGGGGGTTTCTGTAGCGCTTGCTCGGTGGCATGTATTACTTATGTGGTGATTATTTGGGGCTCTCTGTAGCTTTGGCTCGGTGGCATGTATTACTTTTGCAGTGATTATTTTGGGGTCTCTGTAGCTTTGGCTCGGTGGCATGTATTACTTATGCGGTGATTATTTGGGGGTCGCTGTAGCCTTGGCTCGGTGGCATGTTTTACTTATGCGGTGATTATTTGGGGGTCGCTGTAGCTTTGGCTCGGTGGAAGTATTACTTATGCGGTGATTATTTGGGGGTCGCTGTAGCTTTGGCTCGGTGGAAGTATTACTTATGCGGTGATTATTTGGGGGTCGCTGTAGCTTTTGCTCGGTGGCATGTATTACTTATGCGGTGATTATTTGGGGGTCGCTGTAGCTCTTGCTTGGTGGCATGTATTACTTATGGGGTGATTATTTGGGGTCTCTGTAGCTTTGGCTCGGTGGCATGTATTACTTATGCGGTCATAATTTGGGGGTCTCTGTAGCTTTGGCTCGGTGTCATGTATTACTTATGCGGTGATTATTTGGGGGTCTCTGTAGCTCTGGCTCGGTGTCATGTATTACTTATGCTGTGATTATTTGGGGGTCGCTGTAGCCTTGGCTCGGTGGCATGTATTACTTATGCGGTGATTATTTGGGGGTCTCTGTAGCTCTGGCTCGGTGTCATGTATTACTTATGCGATCATTATTTGGGGGTCTCTGTAGCTTTGGCTCGGTGGCATGTATTACTTATGCGGTGATTATTTGGGGGTCGCTGTAGCCTCGGCTCGGTGGCATGTATTACTTATGCGGTGATTATTTGGGGGTCGCTGTAGCCTTGGCTCGGTGGCATGTATTACTTATGCGGTCATTATTTGGGGGTCTCTGTAGCTTTGGCTCGGTGGCATGTATTACTTATGCGGTGATTATTTGGGGGTCTCTGTAGCTTTGGCTCGGTGGCATGTATTACTTATGCGGTGATTATTTGGGGGTCGCTGTAGCTTTGGCTCGGTGGAAGTATTACTGATGCGGTGATTATTTAGGTGTCTCTGTAGCTCTGGCTCGGTGGCATGTATTACTTATGTAGTGATTATTTGGGGGTCTCTAGCTCAGGCTCGGTGTCATGTATTACTTATGCGGTGATTATTTGGGGGTCGCTGTAGCCTTGGCTCGGTGGCATGTATTACTTATGCGGTGATTATTTGGGGGTCTCTGTAGCTCTGGCTCGGTGTCATGTATTACTTATGCGGTGATTATTTGGGGTCGCTGTAGCCTTGGCTCGGTGGCATGTATTATGCGGTGATTATTTGGGGGTCTCTGTAGCTCTGGCTCGGTGTCATGTATTACTTATGCGGTGATTATTTGGGGGTCGCTGTAGCCTTGGCTCGGTGGCATGTATTACTTATGCGGTGATTATTTGGGGGTCTCTGTAGCTTTGGCTCGGTGGCATGTATTACTTATGCGGTGATTATTTGGGGGTCGCTGTAGCTTTGGCTCGGTGGAAGTATTACTGATGCGGTGATTATTTAGGTGTCTCTGTAGCTCTGGCTCGGTGGCATGTATTACTTATGTAGTGATTATTTGGGGGTCTCTAG
Organism: Dendrobates tinctorius; assembly: GCF_039654945.1. Classification (NCBI taxonomy): domain Eukaryota; kingdom Metazoa; phylum Chordata; class Amphibia; order Anura; family Dendrobatidae; genus Dendrobates; species Dendrobates tinctorius. The sequence goes on along the minus strand of NW_027361757.1, from coordinate 11,163,771 downwards.
CTCAGGCTCGGTGTCATGTATTACTTATGCGGTGATTATTTGGGGGTCGCTGTAGCCTTGGCTCGGTGGCATGTATTACTTATGCGGTGATTATTTGGGGGTCTCTGTAGCTCTGGCTCGGTGTCATGTATTACTTATGCGGTGATTATTTGGGGTCGCTGTAGCCTTGGCTCGGTGGCATGTATTATGCGGTGATTATTTGGGGGTCTCTGTAGCTCTGGCTCTGTGTCATGTATTACTTATGCGGTGATTATTTGGGGGTCGCTGTAGCCTTGGCTCGGTGGCATGTATTACTTATGCGGTCATTATTTGGGGGTCTCTGTAGCTTTGGCTCGGTGGCATGTATTACTTATGCGGTGATTATTTGGGGGTCTCTGTAGCTCTGGCTCGGTGGCATGTATTACTTATGCGGTGATTATTTGGGGGTCGCTGTAGCCTTGGCTCGGTGGCATGTATTACTTATGCGGTGATTATTTGGGGGTCGCTGTAGCTTTGGCTCGGTGGAAGTATTACTGATGCGGTGATTATTTGGGTGTCTCTGTAGCTCTGGCTCGGTGGCATGTATTACTTATGCGGTGATTATTTGGGGGTCGCTGTAGCCTTGGCTCGGTGGCATGTATTACTTATGTGGTGATTATTTGGGGGTCACTGTAGCTTTGGCTTGGTGGCATGTATTACTTATGTGGTGATTATTTGGGGGTCGCTGTAGCTTTGGCTCGGTGGCATGTATTACTTATGCGGTGATTATTTGGGGGTCGCTGTAGCTTTGGCTCGGTGGCATGTATTACTTATGCGGTGATTATTTGGGGGTCGCTGTAGCCTTGGCTCGGTGGCATGTATTACTTATGCGGTGATTATTTGGGGGTCTCTGTAGCTCTGGCTCGGTGTCATGTATTACTTATGCGGTGATTATTTGGGGGTCGCTGTAGCCTTGGCTCGGTGTCATGTATTACTTATGCGGTGATTATTTGGGGGTCTCTGTAGCTCTAGCTCGGTGTCATGTATTACTTATGCGGTGATTATTTGGGGGTCTCTGTAGCTTTGGCTCGGTGTCATGTATTACTTATGCGGTGATTATTTGGGGGTCTCTGTAGCTTTGGCTCTGTGTCATGTATTACTTATGCGGTGATTATTTGGGGGTCTCTGTAGCTCTGGCTCGGTGTCATGTATTACTTATGCGGTGATTATTTGGGGGTCGCTGTAGCCTTGGCTCGGTGGCATGTATTACTTATGCGGTGATTATTTGGGGGTCTCTGTAGCTCTGGCTCGGTGGCATTACTTATGCGGTGATTAGCTGGGGGTCTCTCGCTCCCTTGGTGGCATGTATTACTTATGTGGTGATTATTTGGGGGTCGCTGTAGCTTTGGCTCGGTGGCATGTATTACTTATGCGGTGATTATTTGGGGGTCGCTGTAGCTTTGGCTCGGTGGCATGTATTACTTATGCGGTGATTATTTGGGGGTCGCTGTAGCTTTGGCTCGGTGGCATGTATTACTTATGCGGTGATTATTTGGGGGTCGCTGTAGCCTTGGCTCGGTGGCATGTATTACTTATGCGGTGATTATTTGGGGGTCTCTGTAGCTCTGGCTCGGTGTCATGTATTACTTATGCGGTGATTATTTGGGGGTCGCTGTAGCCTTGGCTCGGTGTCATGTATTACTTATGCGGTGATTATTTGGGGGTCTCTGTAGCTCTAGCTCGGTGTCATGTATTACTTATGCGGTGATTATTTGGGGGTCTCTGTAGCTTTGGCTCGGTGTCATGTATTACTTATGCGGTGATTATTTGGGGGTCTCTGTAGCTTTGGCTCGGTGTCATGTATTACTTATGCGGTGATTATTTGGGGGTCTCTGTAGCTCTGGCTCGGTGTCATGTATTACTTATGCGGTGATTATTTGGGGGTCGCTGTAGCCTTGGCTCGGTGGCATGTATTACTTATGCGGTGATTATTTGGGGGTCGCTGTAGCCTTGGCTCGGTGGCATGTATTACTTATGCGGTGATTATTTGGGGGTCTCTGTAGCTCTGGCTCTGTGTCATGTATTACTTATGCGGTGATTATTTGGGGGTCGCTGTAGCCTTGGCTCGGTGGCATGTATTACTTATGCGGTCATTATTTGGGGGTCTCTGTAGCTTTGGCTCGGTGGCATGTATTACTTATGCGGTGATTATTTGGGGGTCTCTGTAGCTCTGGCTCGGTGGCATGTATTACTTATGCGATGATTATTTGGGGGTCGCTGTAGCCTTGGCTCGGTGGCATGTATTACTTATGCGGTGATTATTTGGGGGTCGCTGTAGCTTTGGCTCGGTGGAAGTATTACTGATGCGGTGATTATTTGGGTGTCTCTGTAGCTCTGGCTCGGTGGCATGTATTACTTATGCGGTGATTATTTGGGGGTCGCTGTAGCCTTGGCTCGGTGGCATGTATTACTTATGTGGTGATTATTTGGGGGTCACTGTAGCTTTGGCTTGGTGGCATGTATTACTTATGTGGTGATTATTTGGGGGTCGCTGTAGCCTTGGCTCGGTGGCATGTATTACTTATGCGGTGATTATTTGGGGGTCTCTGTAGCTCTGGCTCGGTGTCATGTATTACTTATGCGGTGATTATTTGGGGGTCGCTGTAGCCTTGGCTCGGTGTCATGTATTACTTATGCGGTGATTATTTGGGGGTCTCTGTAGCTCTAGCTCGGTGTCATGTATTACTTATGCGGTGATTATTTGGGGGTCTCTGTAGCTTTGGCTCGGTGTCATGTATTACTTATGCGGTGATTATTTGGGGGTCTCTGTAGCTTTGGCTCTGTGTCATGTATTACTTATGCGGTGATTATTTGGGGGTCTCTGTAGCTCTGGCTCGGTGTCATGTATTACTTATGCGGTGATTATTTGGGGGTCGCTGTAGCCTTGGCTCGGTGGCATGTATTACTTATGCGGTGATTATTTGGGGGTCTCTGTAGCTCTGGCTCGGTGGCATTACTTATGCGGTGATTAGCTGGGGGTCTCTCGCTCCCTTGGTGGCATGTATTACTTATGTGGTGATTATTTGGGGGTCGCTGTAGCTTTGGCTCGGTGGCATGTATTACTTATGCGGTGATTATTTGGGGGTCGCTGTAGCTTTGGCTCGGTGGCATGTATTACTTATGCGGTGATTATTTGGGGGTCGCTGTAGCTTTGGCTCGGTGGCATGTATTACTTATGCGGTGATTATTTGGGGGTCGCTGTAGCCTTGGCTCGGTGGCATGTATTACTTATGCGGTGATTATTTGGGGGTCTCTGTAGCTCTGGCTCGGTGTCATGTATTACTTATGCGGTGATTATTTGGGGGTCGCTGTAGCCTTGGCTCGGTGTCATGTATTACTTATGCGGTGATTATTTGGGGTCTCTGTAGCTCTAGCTCGGTGTCATGTATTACTTATGCGGTGATTATTTGGGGGTCTCTGTAGCTTTGGCTCGGTGTCATGTATTACTTATGCGGTGATTATTTGGGGGTCTCTGTAGCTTTGGCTCGGTGTCATGTATTACTTATGCGGTGATTATTTGGGGGTCTCTGTAGCTCTGGCTCGGTGTCATGTATTACTTATGCGGTGATTATTTGGGGGTCGCTGTAGCCTTGGCTCGGTGGCATGTATTACTTATGCGGTGATTATTTGGGGGTCTCTGTAGCTCTGGCTCGGTGGCATTACTTATGCGGTGATTAGCTGGGGGTCTCTCGCTCCCTTGGTGGCATGTATTACTTATGTGGTGATTATTTGGGGTCTCTGTAGCTCTGGCTCGGTGGCATGTATTACTTTTGCGGTGATTATACTTATTTGCTCAGCATTCTTATTTTCTAACTGGAACATGTGTAAAAAAATTAATATCGAAACCAAAAACCAACTTTATTGATGCTCATGACTTTACTTGACTGCTCTCCTGTCCACAGACCGCAGAGAGAATGCCACGTCATCACCCCGTGCCACACTCCTGGTGACGCGCTTCAGGAGCGCAGCCCACCAGTTCCCATTAACAGTGATTCCGCAATGGAATCAAACCGGGACGAGGCGCTCCGCTGTATAAGCATCGCCGTAGACGCCATCAAACATCAGCAGAACGAAAAGGCGCTCCGGTTCCTGGAGAAGGCTCAGAAGCTGTTTCCCACCGACCGAGCACGGGGTAAGGAGCGGTAGAGGGAAACCGGAGAATCGACGGGTGGGGGAAGAGTTGGGTTTGGGAAAGTTGTTGCGTCACATCTGGGTGCGCATGCGCTTGCGACGTAGGACGCGCAAAGGCTTCTTGGAATTGTAGTTTGTTGATGACTTTTGAGTCCAGATTGTGGTAGAGATGAGAGCGCCGCTCTGTCACGGAGCGGGTTAGTGGTAAGGGCCGGTGTCAGGCAATGTAGTACTGTGGGGAGGCGGTCGTTGAAAGTGCGTGAGGTCTTGTAAACGCGTCTGTGGTAAAAAGAGCGACTACGCTGCGGAAACATGGCTGCTGTGCGCTGCATGCTGGGAGTTGCAGTTTCATGAGCGTGTATTCCTTGGAACGGAGGATACAGACAGCCGTGTCAGTTTTCTGCTGGCGGCTGCCCGTGTACGTGACGTGTCTGAGGCCCGGAGCTGCCGCTTGTCCTGCGCTCTACCTCAACGTGATAGCTGTAGTGCTGAGACATGAATACGAGAGGACTACATATCCCCCACAATCCTCCACGGCCGAGAGCTGCTGAGCAGACACTACCTCGGCATATTTCCGGGCCTGTGCGAGGACAACAGGCCGGACTGCCCTCCCTGGGCCCCCGTGTGTGGCCTTTTACATGTCCGTGCTGTTATTGAGGGGCTGTGGACCCCCAGAATAGTCACTGCTCATAGTATGTGTATTGGGACAGCTGGGGTCAGTTTTGTCCACTTTCCCCTATAACTAGCCCGAAAGGGCTGATAACAGAGAGCACTAGACCTGTATCTCATGTAAAGTATTGGAAGATAAGGGTACCGTTACACATAGCGATGCACCAGCGATCCTGACAACGATATGGATCGCTGGTGCATCGCTAAGTGGTCGCTAGTGAGCTGCCACACAGGCAGATCTCACCAGCGACATCGCAGGGGTCGGGGGTTGCTACTTACCTGTCAGATGAGGCGATCCTGACGTCTTCCCGCCCGGCTCCACGCGTCACTCATCGGCGCCACAGGAAGCCCAGCAGGAAGCGCCTGACGAGAAATGATCCAGGCCGTTCTTGCGCGACCAGCGATAATCAGCGGGGGAGCCGGTCAGAGGTAAGTATCACACATAGCGATATCGCTGCTACGTCACAAAATTGGTGACTTTACAGCGATATTGCTAGCAATATCGCAGTGTGTAACGGGGGCTTTACACCCAGGCACAGCAGTAGGCGTCTGGTCTGTGCCCCAATGGAGGAGATGTACTATGTATAACATTAAGACGGTGCAAACGTAGTCACCACGGTTAGTTTGCACTAATGTTTTTCAGACCTTTAATTTTCATGTCCATTTATGAGTGGAGAAACAAAGGGTTGAGGTTGCCGAATTCCACACTTCATGGCTTTTATTGTTGCTTGTTCCATTTACAGAATACTCGTCCAATCTCTGGGTACACCTTTTGATCCGTAGGATGGAGAGATGACGTCAGGGGTATTCTTCCTGCCCAGTGGTTCTCCAGGCTTCCACAGTGTGGGGAGAATAATCGTGTGGATCAGGCAGTCCCAGCCTCCATAGATCACTGGGTTTATGGTGAAATGATGTCTCCTCTCCATGTGTAATTAAAAATCTTTTTCACCATTAGCAAAAAAAAGACTCACAGGGGTCATTTAGCCATGTCCATATCTGCATCAGAAGTGAGCGATGCTGATGGAGTCTCGACCACTTACGCCTATTCAATGGAATAGGACACATGCACAATACCTGCCACTCACGCATGACATTCAGTAGGTGTGTGGGTTATTCTGTCATTGACACTCGCTTCAGGTGCAGAAGTGAGGGAATCAGTGGGTAATTGATTCTAACATTTTATAGAACTGTGAAGTGTAGCCCTGTACTCAAGTGTGACTCTTCAAAATGCGTGACCCCCCCCGCTGATACAAAAATGGCAATAATATAGTGAGGCAGTCTTCTACGTTTCTCCTTGGACTCTTAAAAAAAAAAAAAATGAAAATGTACCGTAACTATCAAAAAATGGCAATGTTTAATGCGCCCCAGCACTTGAATTTGCCCACCCTGCTCTGTTTTTATAGATAGTGTGGGGGCAGATGGGAAGGAATACATAAATATAGGATATATTGGACTACTCGCCAGTTTTGCAGGCAGTCTGTATACATACAATAGGATAGTTTTTTGGCCACCATTGATCCTTGGAAGGGGTGGGGTGGTTTTTAAATCTATAGAAAGAGTTAAGTTTTCTCTCTACACTGTAGGTATCATTAATGATCTTTAAATGTGATTGCATTGTGCACTCCTCCAACCAGAGATATTTGAGTTCATATATCTAAGCCACGAGTCCCTGGTATCATTGTAATGTTTCTAAAAAGATCCTTTTTGACCAATAGAAATGTTGATCAGTTGTATTGAGTTGTGGATTGTAGCTGTTTTTTTTGCATAGTTATTTAGTTAGGTTAAAGGAGTATTCCCATCTCCAAGATCATATCCCAACATGTAGTAGATGTAATAATAATATTAAGTATATCAAGATTTGTCCACATAATACAGCAACTGGCACTTCATAACATCATAACAAGCAAGATCGGGCTTATATTAGCCGAAGAAGAGATCCAGATAATGACACTAAAATCATTTTTTATTATACATACTGTTAAAAACAAACATATGAAATGAATAAAATTCAGAAAAATGCCCAGAAGGGAGGATTTAATACGCCATCAATATATAAAGGATGGAAGTATAACTGTGCAAACTAAATGGCCCTATTTCAAATAAACAGCGTTCCACATAATGTATCAAAGGTTATCAATTCAAAGGAACATCACCAAATCAATATTAAATATTCAATATATATCTAATGACGTCCATAAATGAGTGGTAAAGTCCCCAGGTATAGAAAATCATAAAATGCCAAGTGAAGACCCTGAATAGCAACAGCATGAACAATCTACTCAGCCAATCTCCTACTAGAGTGCATAACATAGTTCGACATAGTAGACAAAAGGTAAAAAATTACCTAGTCAAAGAGCACAGGAGGATGACAGGATGGCGTGACCCTCTTACCCCAACGCACGTTTCGCAATCGCTTCTTCCAACGTGCGTTGGGGTGAGGGGGTCACGCCATCCTGTCATCCTCCTGTGCTCTTTGTCTAGGTAATTTTTCACCTTTTGCCTATGTCTTAACTATGTCGAACTATGTTATGTACTCTAGTATAAGATTGGCTGAGTAGATTGTTCATGCTGTTGTTATTCAGGGTCTCCTTTATTTTTTTGAGCAGTGTAGTAGATATGTGCTGGGATGACAGATTAAGCAGAAGAGAAAAGCAATACATAACAATGTGAACGAGTCAGTCACTTGTGAATTCTCTAAAGCACCATGAGCAGCACGGTGGGTCAGTGGTTAGCTCTGTTGCTTTGCAGTGCTTGACGCAGCCGGCCCACACGGACTGACGCAGTTTGTATTGCAGTGCACAGAGACATATGAGCGATGTGTATATTCACCTAGAAGAAATGCGTCTGCGAGGGCATTACCTGTAGACATATGGAGTCTCATCAAACCTTTCACAATTTCCTTTTGTGTCAGATTTGTACTGAGAGAATAAATCGGGGGCACAAGGAGAGAGATCCTGTATCTTTATGGCAGCCCTATTAGCTCTCTGCAGGTGTAATACTGCCTTCTGCATAGGCCTTAGGAGGTAGAGGACTTGAGCATTCCTGCAGTTGAGCTGCTGTTGGAGGAAAGGTTTGCTGGGCAGGATGGTTGTCAGCTCGATCCTAATTTGTGTCTGGATACGAGCGGTGCTTTACACTTTCTAGCTCAAGCTGATGAGAAAGACCTACCGTAAATGATATTTTGATTCCTGCACATTTAGCACGCTGTGTTGATGTCTGCGCTCCCGGAGAAGTACCGTAAGTCCGTGTAAATGAGTCCCTAGGAGCGCTGAGATCCGCACAGTAGTAGGTAGATTGTAAAGAAGCTTGGGAAGTGTAGTCTCCACCGCAGCACTTTAATTAGGGAGACTGACCATTGAAATAGAAGAGAGTGGAAAGAAGCCACCCTAATGGTATTTGTAGTTCGCTGGTGCAGGCATGCCTTGATTACTTACCTGTCCTTGATACAGCAGTTTTCTGACTTTCACTCGTCCTGAGAATTCAACTTTAAGTTACTTACAGCTTTCCCCATACACTGTGCTGCTAAAATGTGGCACACGTGATTAGATGTAACATTTTTAAGTGGTGAAAATTTGATGTCATCAAAGCAAAGGTGGTTTTGACGATTTGTGTGGAATGATGGATTGTGGGGTCACACTTGCTGATGCTAGGCTTAGATTTCATTTCTGCACTTTAGTGCTAAGGGAGTCAATCAGCAGTTTTGTCCCTGCAGAATTGCTGACAGATCCTGATAGTAGGCATTATATATACCTTTCTGTAGTTCGTTAGCAGCAGCATGAACGAGAACGTGAAGTATTTACCTGGTGTGAGCCATTTCCACAAGTGCTACATCAGCATTCCCTAACCCTTCAGTCAGCGCTCCACAATCTCTCCTCCTGCTTGAGCGGCAGGCTTCTGGTTGGATGCTACATCGATTACTCAGGAGCAGAGGGGGATTGTGTAGGTGCAATGGCACTTCAGTGCTAGGGATTGCACAGGGATCACCTACCACTCACTTTCTCATTCAAGCTTAAAGAGATTGCAGACTTGTAGTTTAAGAACAGACAGTCACTTTATGTGACTGCAGACTTGTGAATCCTCACCGCACGCACTGCGAGGAGTCTCCAGTGCAGAGAACGGCTGTCATGTGACCACATGCGCGCGATTTGCAAACTCCCAGTCACATTCCAACTAGATGGGCGCAGCCTCATTTTATGCAAGTGTATTGAGCAAGGACCGAATCCGCCTAGACGGAATGTGGTCTGGGGTATGCAAATCATGTACTTGTGGTCACATGACCACTGTTCCCAGCACCAGAGACTCCGCGCAGTGCGTGCAATGTGAAGATTCACAAGTCTGCAGTCACATAACGTGACTGCAGACTTGTAGTTTAAGAATGGACAACCTCTTTAATGTCATATTTAATGGAAACCTATAACATTGTGCGTACAGTCTGATCTGTGGACAGCATGGTATAGAGGAGAAGCTGAGCAGAATTATTTATAGGTTTGTTGGAAAAGATTCAGTATAAACTGTATTTTTTTTCATTGAAATCCCTTGAGATCCAGTTTTGCGGTCCTATTAGTGATTGACTGCTCTCTCTGCAGTCTCGTGCATAGAGAAGGCTGTCAATCATTGAGTAGGCCCGCCCACTAGACTTGTGCACATACAAACACCAGGTAGTTCAATCAAAAAAAATGCACGTTTTATTGAAAATTTTCCCACTAAAATGTTATTGATTAGCTCCTTGTGCTCTCTAGCTTCCTGCCTGCCGATCGGATATCCTCTGTGCCATCACAGGTTCCCTTTAACACCACCACCTTCATTCCTGTCTAGAGCTGTCAGCAGGTTTGCAGCGTCAGAACTGCTGACAGAATCTTAGACTAACACAAAAGATGCCGGTGTTGGGAAATGGGCGCTAGTCTCACCAGAGACACTAATTTCTCCATGTGATGTGTGCACCGATCAGAAGAGCGGCCCGTCACAAGTAATCATTCAGAGAAGAGGGTTTGCTGCCTCAAAATAGTTGACGCCTCTACAAGCGCGGGTGTCCGTGAGATGGATATTAATAGAGCGCAGATATCAATAGGTTCAGGCAGCAGTGTTTTAGGCACCTTGGTTATATTCCTCTTGGGTTTTTCCCAGCACTTGTCTATTCACATATAAAAACATATGAAGACAATTCAATGTTCGGTTCCCCCAGCATAGCTACAATAATTCTATACAGCGATACCCGAAGATGACAGCTTAGCTACAATGCAAACCTCAGATCTAAAGGTGGCCGAAGATGTCGGCAGAACGCTCGTCTGGCCGTGGGCTGTTCCTCTTGACTATCCTCACATCTTGGCTAAGCTTTGTTCACTGCACTTTTCTGTGCATAAATGTCGTACCCACCTATACCAGACCTGTGGTAAAGGGGTTTCTCTGCATATACATTGGCTTTGAAAGTATCCACCCCTTTGGCTATTTACCTATTTTGTTACATTACAACCTGTTTAAATATTTTTGTAATCCAATTTGCGTGTTGGGGTTGTCATGACACCTGGGGGTCTGCAGAAGACACCAGTGCTTCTCATTGCCGATCTGCTAAGAGCGGACACCCCTTGACAGCATTCATAGCAGATGAGCTATTCTGCTACACATAGCAAATCGCCCCCATTCAAAATAAAGCAAAAAAAAAAAACAATAAAAAATAAACATATTTGGTATCGCTGCCTTCAGAAATGACAGATCTATCAAAGTATAAAAACAATCCGATTGGTAAATGGCGTAGTGAGAAAAAAAAATCAAAAACACAGAATTATGTTTTTTGGTTGCCACAACATTGCAATAACAGGTGATCAAAACATCATATCTACCCCAAAATAGTATGAAGAATAACGTCCGATCATGAAAAATGGAGACTAGACAGGTCTTTTTTCACCACTTACATAAAAAAAGAACCTAGACGTGTTTGGTGTCTACAGTTGTGGCCAAAAGTATTGACACCCCTGCAATTCTGTCAGATAATTCTCAGTTTCTTCCTGAAAATGATTGCAAACACAAATTCTTTGGTATTATTATCTTCATTTAATTTGTCTTAAATGAAAAAAACACAAAGAATTGTCCTAAAGCCAAATTGGATATAATTCCACACCAAACATAAAAAAAGAGGGTGGACAAAAGTATTGGCAATGTTTGAAAAATCATGTGATGCTTCTCTAATTTGTGTAATTAACAGCACCTGTAACTTACCTGTGGCACCTAACAGGTGTTGGCAATAACTAAATCACACTTGCAGCCAGTTGACATGGATTAAAGTTGACTCAACCTCTGTCCTGTGTCCTTGTGTGTACCACATTGAGCATGGAGAAAAGAAAGAAGACCAAAGAACTGTCGGAGGACTTGACAAACCAAATTGTGAGGAAGCATGAGCAATCTCAAGGCTACAAGTCCATCTCCAAAGACCTGAATGTTCCTGTGTCTACCGTGCGCAGTGTCATCAAGAAGTTTAAAGCCCATGGCACTGTGACTAACCTCCCTAAATGTGGACAGAAAAGAAAAATTGTCAAGAGATTTCAACACAAGATTGTGCGGATGTTGGATAAAGAACCTCGACTAACATCCAAACAAGTTCAAGCTGCCCTGCAGTCTGAGGGTACAACAGTGTCAACCCGTACTATCCGTCGGCGTCTGAATGAAAAGGGACCGTATGGTAGGAGACCCAGGAAGACGCCACTTCTTACCCCGAGACACAAAAAAGCCAGGCTGGAGTTTGCCAAAACTTACCTGAAAAAGCCTAAAACGTTTTGGAAGAATGTTCTCTGGTCAGATGAGACAAAAGTAGAGCTTTTTGGGCAAAGGCATCAACATAGAGTTTACAGGAGAAAAAGAGGCATTCAAAGAAAAGAACATGGTCCCTACAGTCAAACATAGCAGAGGTTCCCTGATGTTTTGGGGTTGCTTTACTGCCTCTGGCACTGGACTGCTTGACCGTGTGCATGGCATAATGAAGTCTGAAGACTACTAACAAATTTTGCAGCATAATGTAGGGCCCAGTGTGAGAAAGCTGGGTCTCCCTCAGAGGTCACGGGTCTTCCAGCAGGACAATGACCCAAAACACACTTCAAAAAGCACTAGAAAATGGTTTGAGAGAAAGCACTGGAGACTTCTAAGGTGGCCAGCAATGAGTCCAGACCTGAATCCCATAGAACACCTGTGGAGAGATCTAAAAATGGCAGTTTGGAGATGGCACCCTTCAAATATCAGGGACCTGGAGCAGTTTGCCAAAGAAGAATGGTCTAAAATTCCAGCAGAGCATTGTAAGAAACTCATTGATGGTTACCGGAAGCGGTTGGTCGCAGTTATTTTGGCTAAAGGTTCTGCAACCAAGTATTAGGCTGAGGGTGAAAATACTTTTGTCTGGCCCATTTTTGAAGTTTTGTGTGAAATGATCAATGTTTTGCTTTTTTGCTTCATTCTCTTTTGTATTTTTTCATTTAAGACAAATTAAATGATAATACCAAAGAATTTGTGTTTGCAATCATTTTCAGGAAGAAACTGAGTATTATCTGACAGAATTGCAGGGGTGTCAATACTTTTGGACACAACTGTATGTATTCGGAATGTCATGCAGAATCATAATGGCAGTTTTAGCATTTATTGAATATGGTTAAAAAAACCTAAACAACAATTGTGGAATTGCACTTTTTTGCAATTTCAATGCACTTGGATTTTTTTCCCGTTTTCCAGTACATTTTATGGTAAAATCAATGTTGTTCAAAAGCCCAACTCGTCCCGCAAAAAAACAAACCCTCACATAGCGATATTGACCAAAAAAAATAAGTTATGGCCCTGGGAAGAAGGGGAGCAAAAAACGAAAATGGCCCAGGGTTGAAGGGGTTAAGCAAGAAGCACCATTAACCAAACAACATCACGAAGACTGAGGAAATCTCCAAACAAGTCAGGGACAAAGTTGTCGAACAAGTACAAGTCAGGGTATGGGTTAAAAAAAATCTCAATATCCGATGATTCTCCACAGCTCACCACCCCAAGAACACCATCCCCACAGTGAAACGTGGTGGCAGCATAATGCTGTGGGGATGTTTTTTTGGTAGGAGAGACAGGGAAAATGTTCCGTATTGAGGGGAAGATGCAAAATCCAGGGCTATTCTTGATTAAAACCTGTTTCAGTCTCAGTGCTTTAAGACTGAGATGGAGATTCGCCTTCCAACAAGACAATGAACCAAGGCATACTGCTAAAGCAAAACTCGATTGGTTTAAGGGGAAACGTAAATGTTTTGGAGTGGTCTTGTCAAAGCCTAGACCTTAATCCAATTTAGAATCTGTGGTCAGATTTGAAGATTGCTGTTCACCAGAGGAAACTATCTAATTTCCGGTATCGGTGATGTCCGTGTGTCCTACGTGCTGCACACGTGTGACAACTGTATGCCGCATCAGGATCACACGACTGACCGCCGGGGAAGAAGCGGCTACTTGTAAGTGCAGTTCCCCGGCGGCTAGTGCTGAAGCCGGCTGTCATTCAAGTAGAGAACGATGAGTGGTATATTAAAGTCTGAACGACAGCAAGTGTCGGATGATGGGGGTAACAGTTCCAAAAGCCCCCACCTGCTGTCGTTTGGACTTTAATATACTGCTCATCGTTCTGCTCTACTCGAGTGACAGCCGGCTTCAGCACCAGCCGCCGGGGTATAGCACGTAGAGCAGCCGCTTCTTCCCCGGTGGCCTTCCGTGTACACGGAGGACAGTGCGAACTGTTCTCCGTGTACATGTTTTGAGGACCGTGCTGCGGGTAAAAAAATGGGGGGGGGTAAATAATTATGCAGTTTTTTTTTTACAGTTTTCAGTTATTTTGTCCTATTTGTTGTTTGCTTCGCAATAAAAAAATAAACCCAAATATTCACAGTTGTAGGCATGTTCTTTACATGAGCTGATGCAAACACTGTGAAATTCCAGGTTGCAATGTAGTAAAACACGTAACATGCCAACGGGGGTGAATACTTTTGCAAGCCATTGTACTGACATTGTATTATTGCCAGTATCTGCCCAGTATTAGATTGGGGGCGTAAGAATACGTTTTTATACGTACATAACCTATAGGTTTATACTTTGTGATTGTTTTTTCCATTTACCTATTGCACTTGGTCTTATGATAGTTATCAGAGTCATTGGACTGGCTGAAGTGTCAATCTCACTGGTAGGATCACCCCAATGACATCATGAACCAAACTTATATAAGTCATAGGGTCCTAATTAATGACCATTTGCAGCCTCATTCCCTGCAGAAGCCAGCAATGGTGAAACATGTCGGGGAGGCAGCTGGCTAACTTTTTAGAGCAGATTTTCTATATTGGTAATATTTACTAAGCAGTGGTCCATGGCCACTCTGATACTATAAGTAAAATTGTTCTTTTGCAGTTAATAATTGATCTTGGTTTCTGGGTCATGTAGAATTTTGGCCACATTGTCTGGCAGCCCAGAACTTGAATAAATAACTTGCACATTTGCCCAGTAAGGGATTATAGGCGTCATTCCTAAATCAGCTGAATAAGTGGCACTAAGCTGTGGAATGACTGCCTATGTCACCGTGCACATTTTTGCTGACCCACATGCAGCTTGTCCAGGACCCGATCTCACATCTGTATGTTTTTTTTTTTTTGTTTTTTTTTTTTATTCTTTCCAAGCCAAAGCTCATCTCTGTAATGTCTCCTGTTAACTCTGTTCTGAGAATTGCAAATGCCTTACAAATTGAACGTGTGACACAGCAGCCCACCCTCGAGGGACGAAACTATAGCGGGTGCAGGAGCTGCAGTTGGACCTGGAGCCTAGAAGACCCCCAAAAGTTCTCATTGGTTTACATGAGAAGGCTAGTACTGGGACCCATGATTTTCAATTTGGTAACAACATTAAAGGTCAGAGGGAAACATTAAAAGAATAGATCCATCATAGCTTCTGTCATAGCAGTGTGAACAGGTCCTACAAGGAGCTCTGATAGGAGGGAGCTGCTCTTCTACTTTTACTTAGAGTTAAATCCCATCATTCTGACCTGAAACCTTCCTACATAAGGGATCCCTTGAATTTGATATATTTTCCCAATCTCAAATATGCAGCATGGACTATATGTCTTTCTAAAGCCTGGTCTTCTGGGCATAGAGAGTTGAGGGACACTGTGTTCCCTGACTGTTTTTGTATTTGCAGATAGTTTTTTGTATCCTAGTGAGTGTCGAATTTGGGTCATTAGCTGTTGTACATTAGCCTGAGCCGGGTAGACTACATCAGAGCCTCTCCTTGGGGACTATCTGCCATTCCTTCTGGGATGTTTCATGTATTTCTTCATAGTGAAGTAATACGTTAACTGTTTACCAGGGCTGGCCATTTCCTGTAGGTCCCACAGTATGCTGGATGTGGCTGCCGGAGTCACAGGATTAATGTGTAAATGTGGATTGGCTCATGGCTAGAGTTGAGCGATACCGTCCGATACTTCAAAGTATCGGATCGGAATGGATTGGCCGATCTTTAAAAAAAGTATCGGTATCGCCGATTCCGATACCGGAAGTCCCATTCAAGTCTATGGGACTTCCGGTATCGGAATAAGAAAAACCCTGTTTTTGCCTTGTGCAGCCTCTCTGGGGTCTGTACGGGCCTTTCGGGGGGCTGTGCCGGCCTGCCAGGGGGTCTGTGCCGGTCTGCCGGTGGTCTGTGCCGGCCTGCCGGTGGTCTGTGCCGGCCTGCCGGTGGGCTGTGTCGGCCTGCCGGTGGGCTGTGTCGGCCCGCCGGTGGGCTGTGTCGGCCCGCCGGTGGGCTGTGTCGGCCCGCCGGTGGGCTGTGTCGGCCCGCCGGTGGGCTGTGTCGGCCCGCCGGTGGGCTGTGTCGGCCCGCCGGTGGGCTGTGTCGGCCCGCCGGTGGGCTGTGTCGGCCCGCCGGTGGGCTGTGTCGGCCCGCCGGTGGGCTGTGTCGGCCCGCCGGTGGGCTGTGCCGGCCTGCCGGTGGGCTGTGCAGGCTTCGGGGGTCTGCAGGCATCGTCCGATGGGACTACAAGTCCCATCGGGCGATGCCTGCTACCATGACAGTGATTGACACATTAGCCAATGATGGGACAGTAGTAGTCCCATCATCCGGCTAATGTGTTGAATGTAAAAAAAAAAAAAAAATTACATGCTACATACATGCATACTACATGTAACATACATACTACATGCAACATGCATACTACATACATGCTACATTCATACTACATACATGCTACATTCATACTACATATATACTACATGCAACATACATACTACATGCATGCAACATATATACTACATATATACTACATGCATGCTACATACATACTGCATGCTACATACATACTACATGCTACATACATACCACATATATACTACATACATACATGCATGCTACATACATACTACATGCATGCTACATGCTACATACATAACACATACAGTGGGGAAAAAAAGTATTTAGTCAGTCAGCAATAGTGCAAGTTCCACCACTTAAAAAGATGAGAGGCATCTGTAATTTACATCATAGGTAGACCTCAACTATGGGAGACAAACTGAGAAAAAAAAATCCAGAAAATCACATTGTCTGTTTTTTTTTTTTCATTTTATTTGCATATTATGGTGGAAAATAAGTATTTGGTCAGAAACAAGCAATCAAGATTTCTGGCTCTCACAGACCTGTAACTTCTTCTTTAAGAGTCTCCTCTTTCCTCCACTCATTACCTGCAGTAATGGCACCTGTTTAAACTTGTTATCAGTATAAAAAGACACCTGTGCACACCCTCAAACAGTCTGACTCCAAACTCCACTATGGTGAAGACCAAAGAGCTGTCAAAGGACACCAGAAACAAAATTGTAGCCCTGCACCAGGCTGGGAAGACTGAATCTGCAATAGCCAACCAGCTTGGAGTGAAGAAATCAACTGTGGGAGCAATAATTAGAAAATGGAAGACATACAAGACCACTGATAATCTCCCTCGATCTGGTGCTCCACGCAAAATCCCACCCCGTGGGGTCAGAATGATCACAAGAACGGTGAGCAAAAATCCCAGAACCACGCGGGGGGACCTAGTGAATGAACTGCAGAGAGCTGGGACCAATGTAACAAGGCCTACCATAAGTAACACACTACACCACCATGGACTCAGATCCTCCAGTGCCAGACGTGTCCCACTGCTTAAGCCTGTACATGTCCGGGCCCGTCTGAAGTTTGCTAGAGAGCATTTGGATGATCCAGAGGAGTTTTGGGAGAATGTCCTATGGTCTGATGAAACCAAACTGGAACTGTTTGGTAGAAACACAACTTGTCGTGTTTGGAGGAAAAAGAATACTGAGTTGCATCCATCAAACACCATACCTACTGTAAAGCATGGTGGTGGAAACATCATGCTTTGGGGCTGTTTCTCTGCAAAGGGGCCAGGACGACTGATCCGGGTACATGAAAGAATGAATGGGGCCATGTATCGTGAGATTTTGAGTGCAAACCTCCTTCCATCAGCAAGGGCATTGAAGATGAAACGTGGCTGGGTCTTTCAACATGACAATGATCCAAAGCACACGGCCAGGGCAACGAAGGAGTGACTTCGTAAGAAGCATTTCAAGGTCCTGGCGTGGCCTAGCCAGTCTCCAGATCTCAACCCTATAGAAAACCTTTGGAGGGAGTTGGAAGTCCGTGTTGCCAAGCGAAAAGCCAAAAACATCACTGCTCTAGAGGAGATCTGCATGGAGGAATGGGCCAACATACCAACAACAGTGTGTGGCAACCTTGTGAAGACTTATAGAAAACGTTTGACCTCTGTAATTGCCAACAAAGGATATATCACAAAGTATTGAGATGAAATTTTGTTTCTGACCAAATACTTATTTTCCACCATAATATGCAAATAAAATGAAAAAAAAACAGACAATGTGATTTTCTGGATTTTTTTTTCTCAGTTTGTCTCCCATAGTTGAGGTCTACCTATGATGTAAATTACAGACGCCTCTCATCTTTTTAAGTGGTGGAACTTGCACTATTGCTGACTGACTAAATACACTTTTTCCCCACTGTATGTGTTATGTATGTAGCATGTAGCATGCATGTAGTATGTATGTAGCATGTAGCATGCATGTAGTATGTATGTAGTATATATGTGGTATGTATGTAGCATGTAGTATGTATGTAGCATGCATGTAGTATATATGTAGTATGTATGTAGCATGTAGTATGTATGTAGTATGTATGTAGCATGTAGTATGTATGTAGTATGTATGTAGCATGTAGTATGTATGTAGCATGCATGTAGTATATATGTGGTATGTATGTATGTAGTATGTATGTAGTATTTTTTTTTTTTTTTTTTTTTTTTTAACATTTAACACATTAGCCAGATGATGGGACTACTACTGTCCCATCATTGGCTAATGTGTCAATCACTGTCATGGTAGCAGGCATCGCCAGATGGGACTTGTAGTCCCATCGGACGATGCTTGCACAGACCCCCGGACATCAGCACAGCCCCCCGGCAGGCCGGCACAGCCCCCCGGCAGGCCGGTACAGACCCCCACAGGGTGCACAGACCACCGGCAGGCCGGCACGCCGGTACAGACCCCGGGCAGTCCACACAGCCCCCCGGCAGGCTGGCACAGCCGCCCGGCAGGCCGGCAGAGACCCCCGGAAGGCCCGAAATGACGGCGCATCATGATGCGCACACACCGCGCATCATGATGACGTCATTTCGGCTGTCAATCAACTTTGAACTTCCGATTCCGATGCGACTTCCGATATTGAAAAAATATCGGAAGTCGGTATCGGAATTCCGATACAGCAAGTATCGGCCGATACCCGATACTTGCGGTATCGGAATGCTCAACACTACTCATGGCATAACATCCACCCGACTGATAAAAGAGAATATGACGAGGTACCGGATAGGGCTGTGGAGGTGGTAAGCCATATCTCTGACTCCTCAATTTCCATGACACCGACTTTGACTCCACCAAAATGGCCTCCGACTCCACAGCCCTGGTTCCGGAGGGTGCCTAATGTTCTCTACACAGGTTTGTTGTTTTAGGTGTAAAGGGCTGGAAAATTGCTCCCACACTGGTACTTGTGCACTACTGCTGTAAACTGAGACCTCTCCAGAAAACCATCTTTTTATCCAGGCCAAATTTCCTGTGGCCAATTTTGAGGTCCACCATTTATCATATCTTTTGGCCAAGCCAATTCTCAATTTTGGTTGGGTGGCCCAGAGGTTTCATTGTAGTATCTGTGGAAACACCTCAGGTAAAACCAATACCATTATATCTATTCCCCTTGCCAAGTACCACCGCATTGGGCCCTGACAAGGCATAAAACAAAACATAGATGTTTTGCTCAGAGTTGCCCCTCAGTTTTTTTTGTTTGTTTTTTTTTACACGCATGCAACTTGTTTTACTCCTGTACTTGCTTTATTACACTGTCTATTGCAATGCTGCAGAATAAGGTAACATGGTTGGCCATATTATCTTTATCTTGTGAGACGCGTTGTGGCACTTTGTATAGATATGACGGGTTCTCCTGCTCTTGTTATTGCACATGTCCTCACAGACTGCACAGCTCTCCAATGGCTGCTGGTGGAGGCAGCTGTGACCAGACCTGTCCATCAGGCTTGTCCCATTAAAAAAAACTCACAATAGAAACCTGCTTTTCTATTGGAGGAGGCTGATGGTCTTGTCACACGTTCCTCCATCAGCAGCCATTATGTGGCCTGGAGAGCTGTGCAGTCTGTGAGAACATCTGCAGTAACAAAAGCAGGAGGAGAATCTGTCGTACCTATGTAATAGTAAGTGCCACAATATCATATCCCCATCATATATATATATATATACTGTGTGTGTGTGTGTGTGTGTGTGTATATATATATCTATAAAAATCTGTAGTAGCCCGCTCTATACAAATCTTCACAGTTCTCGCCCGATTTGGGTGAAATTTGGCACGCCCCCTCTCCACCCACAGGAGCAGAATACTGCGCACATTTAAGGGAATCTGTCACCTTATTTTTCGCCTATCAGCTGCCAGCACCGCCATCAGGGGCTTATCTACAGCATTCTGTAATGCTGTAGATAAGCCCCCCGATGTAACCTGAAAGATAAGAAAAAAGAGTTAGATTATTCTCACCCCAGCGTTCGGTCCGGTGCCTCCCATCTTCTAACAGTGACGTCCTCTTCTTTGCTGCCTGTCATGGCTCCTGCGCAGGTGCACTACTCTGCCCTGTAGAGGGCAGAGCAGAGTCCTGCAGTGCGCAGGCGCCAGGAGAGGTCCGGCGCCTGCCCACTGCAGTATTCTGCTCTGCCCTCAACAGGGCAGAGCAGTGCACCTGCGCAGGAGCCACAACAGGCAGAAAAGAAGACGACGTCACCGTTAGAAGATGGGAGGCGTCGGACCGCAACACCCATCGGACCAAGACCACACCGCCCCCCCTGGTGAGTATAATCTAACTCATTTTTCTTATCTTTCAGGTTACATCAGGGGCTTATCTACAGCATTACAGAATGCTGTAGATCAGGGTTCCCCAACTCCAGTCCTCAAGGCCCACTAACAGATCATGTTTTCAGGATTTCCTTAGTGTTGCTCAGGTGATAATTGCTTCACCTGTGCAATACAAAGGAAATCCTGAAAACATGATCTGTTGGTGGGCCTTGAGGACTGGAGTTGGGGAACCCTGCTGTAGATAAGCCCCTGATGTCAGTGTTGGCAGCTGATAAGCGAAAAATAGGGTGACAGATACCCTTTAAATCTCGCTAGCGTCCCCCCGTCATGAGATTGGTTCCCCCGAAGTTAGGCCCTATACATATAAAGGAGAAATGTGAAGTTGAAAGTAAAAGTGCTGCGGGGAAAACAACAGTGGTGACAGACAGGACGGATTATAGCGATGGCGCCAAAGAGTCGATGCTAAAAGGGCCGCACCACCACACACAACACACAAACATTTCACAAACATCACACAGACAGCACACATACACCAACCCACAAGCACAACACCACACAAATGCCACAACACACCACACAAACACCAAACCACTCTAGACAAACACAACACAAACACCACCCCGTAAATACCACATGCACACCACGCACGCACAGACCACACATTCATGCAAACACACTCAGATGGATGCAGCCTACGCACACGGACGAACATTACTAAGCAGCAATATTGGTCAGGCGAAAAATGCCTCATAGTAAGATTGTCATTATTGCTTACTATGCAGGGAGCTTTCATCGCTGAAGCTGCTGAGGTGAAGTGAAATCTGAGTTCTGATTGGTTGTTATGGGCAATTAGACAAGTCTGCCTGTGAGGCGGTTTTCATTACTGAGATGTGAGCTCCTTCAGGTCATAGTAATACTGTGTGAGGGCTGCTCTGTATTTACTATTCCTCCTTTTACAGCTCTTATCAGTGTCAGGTGAATACTAAAAGGTCATAATACTAAGAACTGTTTTTTAAAATGCCACCCAAAAAACTACCATCTATTTTGCAAGTTCATCCAAAACCTAAGAAAGTAAAATTGAGTCAAAGAGCTGAGACAAGTGAACAACGTGACTCACGGATTGAAAAGAAACAGATGAGACAGGCTAAATATAAGGCAGCTGAGACATCAGAGCAATAGGAATGTAGTCTTCACAAGAATTGGATAAGGCAGGCTTAAACAAGGAATATGGAAACATCTGAACAAAGATGTAGGCAGGCTGATTTGAGTTTGGAAGCGTTTCACTACAACCCAATTCAAGATTATATGTCACATCAGAAAGTCATAATTGGCAAAATGGATATAATATGCAACACAAACAAGCAAAACATTACCATGGAATCGTCTGGTATCTGCTGCTCAATTGGCAAAATCGGTTTGCCACCTTTAGATCTATCTCCTCAACCACTTCTTTCATACATGTCAGGAACAACTCCCAAGTCCAAGCATTTCCTGCAAAATATTAGGAGATACAATTCATCTTTCCAAATGACATCCTTTGGTACAACAGCTGTAAATTTGACTTTAGCTACCATAACCAACAATTTAACATATTTTCTGCACGCAAAGCCGCGAGTATTCTACTAGTGCTTTACAAGATAAAAATAATGTGGCTAGCCAGGTTACTTTATTTTGCTGCCAGCAATAGACTGTGTAATACAGCAGCAAAAGGTGAAAAATGTTTCATGAAACTCAATTGCAAAAATGATTTTTAGCCCCAATGTCATGTATTTAAGTAAGAAAAACAAAATGTCCCCAAAGGTGGACAACCCCTTTTAAAGACCAAGTAAGGCTAGTTTAAGGCAGCAGTGGCGGAGGCCTGCGCACGGGCGCCGCTAAGCCCCGCCCCCTGTCATGCCTCCGCCAGTAGCTCCGCCTACGGGCGCATGACGCTGCATGCGTCCCCTATCTTTAGCACTGGGGACGCAGGCTGTGCGCAGGTATGCCTTTGGCGGCACATGCATCCTTTTGACGCTGCGCCGACCAGCGCCAAACGCAACAGGTTGCAATTTGGTGCGCTCGGCGCAGCATCAAAAGGACGCATGCGCCGCCAAACGCATACCTGCGCACGGCCTGCGTCCCCAGTGCTAAAGATAGGGGACGCATGCAGCGTCATGCGCCCGTAGGCGGAGCTACTGGCGGAGGCGGGGCTTAGCGGTGGCCGTGCACAGGCCGCCGCTGCTGCCTTAAACGCAAATGTGAAACTAGCCTTAGGCTGTGTGCACACGCTGCGGATTAGGTGCGGATTCATCTGCGCGGATTTTGTAAAATCCGCAGGTCAAAATACCTGCGGTTTTACCTGTGGATTGCTCTGCGGTTTTGCCCTGCGGTTTTTCATCTCCTCAATGGAGGAGATGGCAAACCGCAGGGGAATCCGCAGAAAGAATTGACATGTCAATTCTTTCTGCGGATTGAAAACCGCAGATAATCCGCGCGGAAAATTCCGCACCGTCTGCATTGCGGTTTTTGATTCCCATAGGGAATCATGCTACTGTACACCACAGCAAAAACCGCTGCGGAACCGCAGCAAAATCCGCAGCGTGTGCACACAGCCTTAGACTGCATTTACACTGGTGTATTTTCTTTCCACCTGAGCAACAGAGCACACAGACATCACAGGGACCAAATACATTGGCTGCACATAGAGGTAGACATAGGAACACTGTTTCATGAAATCTTCCTCTGGTTTATTAAAAATCCTGCATAAACCAGTGCAACGTTAGCAAAACAAACCGGGCCTAACAGGAAAAAAAACATAATATATGGCACAGTCCTTGTTGCTACAGGGATAATATACATCGTGTGTGTGTGTATAGAATGATTTTCTTTTTCAATTTAGCCAACCAGCACAGCAAATTAGGCAGAGCTATAACATCAAATAAACTAACTAGTCACGTAATTGAGTCCCAATGGGCCGCTATGTTTGTACTTTTGTATTTATTGTCCTTCTTGTTTAGTCTGGTTGCTGTGTGTTATTTTTAGGCCTTTCATGCACATATAGGAACATCTCCTGATATTACTGCAGTACTGCAACATTTTCCAAGTTCAAGATTGATCTAATTTAAACAGTATAAGGCCCCGTTCACACGAAAGACGAACATATCAATCAAACAAGTGCAATCTGATCAAATCGGACTGCACTCAGACCAATGTTACTCAGTGAGGCAGAACAGATCTGCGTATTATTTTCCCCATTGTATTCGGCATTAGAAAAAAGTTACTCGCCACACGGACCATCAGTATGGCATCCGGTTTTTACGGATCCATTGCGATTCTGTAGCATAGGAAACTGTAAATGGTCTTGTGATTAATAACTGCTGAGTAAAAAAATAAACAGATTGCATACAGACAGCACATGGATAACAAGTGCGGGAAAATCATCCTACGCTCCTGGATGAGCATAGGTTTTTATTTATTTTTTTTCTTAATTATTTATTTTTTTATATGTTAGTGCGTGCGAACCCTGATGCTGTTTTGTACTTGGTGTGGGGTCCTAAAAGGGGACGTCTAGGAGTTGCTTTTTACCTGCCTGTTGTGCCTGGCGCCATTCTTCACCGGCACAGAGAGGTCACAGACTGTTACTGAAAATTTGTTTTTCTCATATGTAAATGAACTATTAAGATCTATGGGCCGGACACTGATCTCCCTGAGAACAAAAAAAAACCCAGGTGAACGCATGGTCAAATTCTCCAAGGAACCCACTTGGAAATAGTCAGGTATACGTGCAGATTGAACACCCTGGTTTGGGCGCTATCAAAATTGAAGTTTATGACTCCATTAGTATGACCAACGTTTAGACCAGTTACAGGTCTTTATCAAGTACAGTATTTGATAAGGACCTGTAATAGGTCAAAATGTTCTTGCTTATAGCGGAATACACTTCATTTTTTGATTGAACACCCTGGACTGAACGCTGTCTATCTGCACATATACGGAACTCCCTGAGAACCTAACTCCTTAGCTTATTTTAAATGAAAGAGATGTTACCAGTGTGAGTCATGTAATGGCTGACCGTTAGTCAAACTCAGCAGAACTAAACTTTGTCTTATTGTAAACACTTGCAGCTGCACCCCCCCAGCTTCCAGAAGGCTGCCAATCAGTGTTCTGGGCCTAGTTATACACAGCTCTGCATTTAGAGGACTGCTGGGTCTGCAGCCAGGGCTGTGGAGTCGGTAAGCCAAACCTCCGACTCCTCAATTTCCATGACTCCGACTCCCTCATGCATGGCTCATGTTTAAGTTTAAGCGATAAGTTTACTGTAGTAAAATGGTGAAATCAGGCTTTTAATCATTATTATGATACAATAATCAAGCCATTTAGATATATTTTATGTTCTATTTATTGGAATACAACTTTAGAACAAAAAAACTTTTGCATATTTACAATTTGTTATAGACTATGCAGTAAGTAGAAGAAACAAAGGTACTGAATATCATTTGTGCAGTCTATGAATTTGTTTTGAGAAATAGTGTCGCCTCCATCAGATCCTCCTTCATGGATGCTCTCAAATCTGACCTAATTATTTTAAGGCTAGAGAACAACCTCTCTACAGTAACTTGGGTTGGTGGCAAAGCCGTAACCACATGGGCAACATCTCTTAGCAATTTCAGGGTATAAAGGAATTGCCTCGTGCACAGTCAGTTTTGATGAACAATTGAACTCTTCTACTTCTTTGACCATATTTCAGCAACGTTTTTCACTTGCTCTCAATCTGTTTTCTATGGGAGTGGAATCCAACTCCTCATTTGATGAGGATGAAGAAGCGGCGGCAGCAGCACTGGCAGGACCCGATTCCTCTTGCTCTTGGCCGTCCTGTAGCCCACTCATCCTAACTGGTACCTCAATCAGAGCTTATTTTCCTTTAGTAAGCTGTCATCATCCAGCAATATACGATGACTCGGGTCCACATAAACAGCAGCCAGAAGAATTTTATTTTCTAATAGCTGTGTCTCTCTCTTTCATTGAAGCAGCAATGCCATTTGCGATTTAAACCTCCTCTTTGGGACAGGCAAAATAGCAAGTTCTTCCACTCTTTTATAAAAATGCCAGGAGTTAAATCTGCAGCTTGTAACTTTTTAGTCACTGTAAATGGGTGATGAAGCAATTCCTTCAATTCAGCCACCTGTGTCCATTGACATTCATGTAGTGTTACTTGAGGGTTGGCCATATCTACAAGGAAGATATAAGCAGTCACTCAATCGTTAAATAGGTGCTGCCCCACCGAGTGGCTTGAACCACAATTGCCCCTTTTCCAGCACGTCTCTTCAAGATAGAATCAATTTTAAGGGTTCTGGCAGCAATAGCCAATTTCCTCACTTTGCTAATCAGAGTTCCAGCATGTCCCTCTTGCAGACTGTCTCTTATTGCCAGCTGCAGCGTGTGCACAACACAGCGTGTGTGATGAATATGAAAGAGGTGTGAAGCAGCTTCAACAAGTTCATCTAATTGTAAAGAATCATTTTGCTGCTCTTCTGTAGTAATATCTGTTGGTTCCTCCGTTATGGGAACAGGACTGTGGCCTTCCATCTCCAACAAACTGAATGTGAAATGTTCTTCTAGCTGCTATTCACCTTCATTATTCTCATTCATCAGTTTAATTGAAGCGTTATCAGTTAGCAAGAACCTGTTCTTTGTGAGTTCATAATCTTACAGAACTTTTTCCACTAAGGTCTGGAGAAACTGGCTGCTGTGATGAGCTTTAGTATCTTTTACTGCCAGCGTCTTAATAACAATTATTTTGGAACGTTGATAGCAAAATAATTAAAGGGCCTGTCACACTAAGCGATATCGCTAGCAATATCGCTATAACGTCACTGGTTTTTGTGACGTTATAGCGATATTGCTAGCGATATCGCTATGCCTGATACTTACCTCCGACCGCTCCCCCGCTGGTTATTGCTGATTGCGCGAGAACGTCCTGGACCGTTTCTCGTCATCAGCTTCCTGTGGCGCCGACGAACGACGCGTGGACGCGGGCGGGAGGACGTCAGGATCGCCTCGTCTTACAGGTAAGTAACGACCCCCGACCGCTGCGATGTCGCTGGTGAGATCTGCCTGTGTGACAGCTCACTAGCGACCACTTAGCGATGCACCAGCGATCCCGAAGTGTGACAGTACCTTAACTCTGTGACATGTGCAGACATCCATTTTAAGAAACACAAAGCGTCTCTTTAGAGTCTTTTTAAGATCTTCCTTTTGGTTAAGGGCTTCTTCAATCACTAATTTTCTAATATTTTCTTTTTCCAGAGAAACACCAAGTCCATTAAGAGCTGTAAAAGCTGGTTGTGCAAATAATGATAATGGTACACTGTCCTTCACAACAAGCTCGATGAGCTGTCTTTTAAGGTACTGTCACACTTAGCGATATTGCTATAACTTGTGACGTTATAGCGATATTGCTAGCGATATCGCTGTGTCTGATACTTACCTACGACCCGCTCCCCCGCTGGTTATCGCTGATCGCGCGAGAACGTCCTGGACCGTTTCTTGTCAGCTTCCTGCGGTGCTTCCAGTGGAGAGACGAGTGTGGAGCCGGGCGGGAGGACGTCAGGATCGCCTAGTGTGACAGGTAAGTAGCGACCCCTGGGATGTCGCTGGTGAGATCTGCCTGTGTGGCAGCTCACTAGCGACCACTTAGCGATGCACCAGTGATCCTGACCGCGTCATATCGCTTGTCGGGATCGCTGGTGCATCGCTAAGTGTGACAGTACCTTTAAACACATCTGCTGTCATTGTTACAATAACTTTGTCACTTATAAAATATCTTGTAACTGATGTTTGAGTCTTTCTTTCCTCCTCCTTTGCCTGGCGGGAAGTGCTGGGCTCTGGTTTCTTGGTGCTGCTGTGATCTTTTTCAGTCACAGCTTTTTAAACGTCTGGGTGGCAGCGTTGTAAATGTCTTTTTAGATTGGAAGCTCTTGTAGGAACATTTTTATCCCTGTTTGAGTATGCACTGATTTTGGCATCACAGCATTTATTTCATCTGGGTCACATATACACTGACACACGTTCTCGTGCGATCAGCCATAACCAGCGGGGGGAGCCGGTCAGAGATAAGTGTCACACATAGCGATATCACTAGCAATATTGCTGCTGCGTCACAAAATCTGTGACGCTTTAGCGATATTGCTAGCGATATCGCTATGTGTGAAGGGGGCTTTACTCTTCGTGTTTTTGGCCTACAAGTGTGTGACCTTGTTTTTCCATCCAACACTGAAAGTCACCATGTCCATGCTACTTTACAGCAGCTGAAATGAATGGTAGCCAGTTTACACTGAAATCTCAGTGTTTCACTTACCTGGATGTTTGGTAGATGGAGCCATCAATCCTTAACCCCTTCATGACCCAGCCTATTTTGACCTTAATGACCAGGCCATTTTTTGCAATTCTGTCCAGTGTCCCTTTATGAGGTAATAACTCAGGAACGCTTCAACGTATCTTAGCGATTCCGAGACTGTTTGTTTTTTCTTGACATATTGAGCTTCATGTTAGTGGTAAATTTAGGTCGATAATTTTTGCGTTTATTTATGAAAAAAAACGGAAATTTGGGGAAAATTTTGAAAATTTCGCCATTTTCAAATTTTGAATTTTTATTCTGTTAAACCAGAGAGTTATCTGACACAAAATAGTTAATAAATAACATTTCCCACATGTCTACTTTACATCAGCACAATTTCGGAAACATTTTTTTTGTTAGGAAGTTATAAGGGTTAAAAGTTGACCAGCGATTTCTCATTTTTATAACAAAATTTACAAAACCATTTTTTTTTTTTATGGACCACCTCACATTGGAAGTCACTTTGAGGGGTCTAGATGGCAGAAAATACCCAAAAGTGACACCATTCTAAAAACTGCACCCCTCAAGCTACTCAAACTACATTCAAGAAGATTATTAACCCTTCAGGTGCTTCACAGGAACTAAAGCAACGTGGAGGGAAAAAATGGACAATTTAATTTTTCCAACATAAATTTTCTTTTAGCATCATTTTTTTCATTTTCACATGGGTAATAGGATAAAATGGATCCTAAATTTTGTTGGGCAATTTCTCCTGAGTCCAACGATACCTCATATGTGATCATAAACCACTGTTTGGGCGCACGGCAGGGCTCAGAAGGGAAGGAGCGCCATTTGACTTTTTGAATGGAAAATATGCTTGAATATTTAGCGGTTGCCGTGTCGCGTTTGGAGAGCCACTGTGCGCCTAAACAATGGAGCTCCCCCACAAGTGACCCCATTTTGGAAACTAGACCCTCCAAGGAACTTATCTAGATGCATAGTGAGCACTTTGAACCCCCAGGTGCTTCATAAATTGATCCGTAAAAAAAAAAAGTACTTCTTTTCACAAATTTTATTTTTTATTTAGCCTCATTTTTTTTCATTTTCACATGGGCAACAGGATAAAATGGATCCTAAAATTTGTTGGGCAATTTCTCCTGAGCACACCAATACCTCATATGTGGTCATAAACCACTGTTTGGGCGCACGGCAGAGCCCGGAAGGGAAGGAGCGCTATTTGACTTTTTGATTGGAAAATTAGCTCCAATCGCTAGCGGACACCATGTCACATTTTTAGAGCCCCCTGTGTGCCTAAACATTGGAACTCCCCCACAAGTGACCCCATTTTGGAAACTAGACCCCCGAAGGAACTTATCTAGATGTGTGGTGAGCACTTTGAACCCCCAGGTGCTTCACAGAAGTTTATAACGCAGAGCCGTGAAAATAAAAATATATTTTTTCCCTCAAAAAATGATTTTTAGCCCACTATTTTTTATTTTCACAAGGGTTACAAGATAAATTTGGACCGCAAAAGTTGTTTTCCAGGTTGTCCTGAGTACGCTGGTACCCCATATGTGGGGGGGACCACTGTTTGGGCACACTTTGGGGCTCGGAAGGGAAGTAGTGACATTTTGAAATGCCGACTTGATGGAATGGTCTGCGAGCGTTACGTTTGCAGAGCCCCTGATGTACCTAAACAGTGGGTTCATTTTCCCCTTCACTACTGAGGCCCGAGGAACTCCCTCTTCTGGTAAAGAAAGGTAGTGAGCCTGATTATCAAACACCTGAGTCTGATGATGATGACTGGCTGAGTGGAGTTACTGACTAGATATAAGGCTGCCGACGCCCTTCTGCCCTGCCGGTGAATTCTCTGTGGGATCCTTGGAGACCAGTCTGAATTCCTGCTCTTCTAAAGCTAAGTTTTCTGCTCGGCTTTTTGCATTTGTGCTTTGACTTTGTTTTACTTTGTTTTTCTGGATTCCTGCATTTCCCTGCTGGGGTGTGCTGAATTCCTTTAGCTCTGTCTTCTGAAAATACCTGAGTGCTGACTTAGTTTTTGAAGACTAGCTGCTTCAGGGTCTTTTTCCATATCAGCTTGTTGGCTTATGTCTTTGATAGGGTTTTGGCAGATTGCAGACAGCAACCTTCCTTTCCTGTTCTGTTTAGTTAGCTTGGGCCCCATCGTTTGCTCAGCCTATCTTTCTATCTGTGTGAGTGTTTTTTCATCTTGCTTCACCGTCATTATATGTTGGGGGCTGCCTTTTGCTTTGGGGTCTGCTCTGGGGCAGTTTAGATTTCCTTTTCTGTCTTTAGGCTATTTAGCTCTCCGGCTGTGATCGAGGGGTCTAGGGCATCGTAGGAACCCCCCACGGCTACTGCTAGTTGTGTTGATAGGTTTAGGGGTCTGCAATCTGATAGTTGCCAACTTCTCTGGTTTTCTGGACGTAGCTTCTATTTTTGTGTCTGCCTCCTACGGTGACTCAATCATAACACCCCCCACAAGTGACCCCATTTTGGAAACTAGACCACTCAAGTAACTAATCTAGATGTGTGGTGAGCACTTTGAACCCCCAAGTGCTTCACAGAAGTTTATAACGCAGAGCCGTGAAAATAAAAAATATTTTTTTTTCCACAAAAATAATTTAGCCCCCAATTTTTTATTTTACCAAGGGTACCAGGAGAAATTAGACCCCCAAAGTTGTCGTGCAATTTTTCCTGAGTACGCTGATACCCCATATGTGGGGGTAAACCACTGTTTGGGCGCACGTCGGGGTTCGAATTGGAGGGAGCACTGTTTAACTTTTTGAGCGCAAAATTGGCTGGAATAAATGGTGGCGCCATGTCGCGTTTGGAGACCCCGTGATGTGCCTAAACAGTGGAAACCCCTCAATTCTAACTCCAACCCTAACCCCAACACACCCCTAACTCTAATCCCAACCGTAATTCCAACCCTAACCCTAGCCTTAACCCTAATGGAAAAATAAAAATATTTTCTTTATTTTATTATATGTCCCTACCTATGGGGGTGATAAGGGGGGCGGTGATTTACTTTTTTTATTTTGATCACTGCGAAAGTGATCAAAATAAATGAATGGATCTGCAGCGTCGCAGATTCCCAGCGGGCGCACTGCACATGCGCCCGCCATTTTCCAAGATCGGTGCCCATGATCTGGGACGGCGGCAAACCGGGACGGCCAGAGGGACTTCGGAGTCACCGTGCAGGGTGAGAGAGGGTGATCGGGGGGCGGAGGGAAGGCGGGGGGAGAAGATTTTGACAGTGGCTGCCGATCGGCGCCATCAGATGGTGGCAGCGGCCGATCGACGCTGTCAGTCAGTTGGTGGGGGGGTCGGTTCAGTGTCTCCAGCCATGCCCGAAACTTTCAGCATCGGCCATGGCTGGATTTGTAATATTTCATCAAATTTCATTGATTTCATCGCTCTGGCATTTTCACTTTTAACAGCCAATCAGAGCGATCGTAGGCACGTGGGGGCTAAGCCACGCCCCCTGTGGTTAAACTCTAAGGTGTCCTCTGTGTGCGGGTTGGGTGACCTTTTAGTGACCCCGGTCACCCGACCCGCAGGGGGGCAATCAATTCATGACGCCACATAGGCGTCATGGGTCGTTTTGGCACGACTTTTCATGACGCCTATGTGGCGTCAAAGGTCGGGAAGGGGTTAAACCAATTGTGTTGAGATGAGTGCTGATTCTGTCAGTCATACAGAAGGGCTGACAAGTAAGCGTCATCCTATGGTGACTACACTAGTAAGAGTGCGAAAACCGGCATGGCGCAAGGATTTTGATGTAGATCTTTAACCCCTTAACTCCTGGAGCTTTTTTCGTTTTTCACTCCCCTTCTTTCCAGAGCCATAACATTTTTATTTTTCCATCAATATGGCCATATGAGGGCTTATTTTTTGTGGGACGAGTTGTACTTTTGAACAACATAAATTGGTATTACCATGTCGTGTACTAAGAAAACATGGGAAAAAAAATCCCAAGTGCGGTGAAATTGCAAATAAAGTGCAATCCCACGCTTGTTTTTTGCGTGGTTTTCTTGCTAGGTTCACTAGATGCTAAAACTGACCTGCCATTATGATTCTCCAGGTCATTGCGAGTTCGTAGGCACCAGACATGTCTAGATTCTCTTTTATCTAAGTGGTGAAAAAAAATACCAAATTTTTTGCTAAAGAAAAAAACAATATATATACATATGCGCTATTTTCCAAGACCCGTAGCGTCTCCATTTTTTGGTGATCTGGGGTTGGGTGAGGGCTTATTTTTTGCGTGCCGGGCTGACGGTTTTTAATGATACTTTTGTGCAGATACAATTTTTTGATCCCCCTTTACTGCATTTTAATGCAATGTTGCGGTGACCAAACAAAGTAATTCTGGCGTTTTTTAATTTTTTTTCTCACTACGCCTTTTAGTGATCGGGTTAATGCTTTTTTTTTTTTTTATTGATCGGGCGATTCTGAACACGGCAATACCAATTATGTGTATGTGTGAATTTTTTTTATTGTTTTATTTTGATTGGGGCGAAAGGGGGGTGATTTGAACTTTTTAGGTTTTTTTTTTTTTTTAATTTCTAAACACTTTTTTTTTTTTTTTTTTACTTTTGGCATGCTTCAATAACCTCTATGATGGGAGGCTATAAGCATGCCATACTTGATCAGCTCTGCTACATATGGGCAATGAGCAGATCGCCCATATGTAGCAGATTTACTGCTGTGCTGTGAGCGCCGAACACCGGGTGGCGCTCATAGCAATGTGCCTGCAACAACCATAGAGGTCTCTGAGACCTCTGGTTGTCAAGGCAACGCGTCGCCGACCCCCGAGCACGTGACGGGGCACAGCGATGCGCTCATTTCCGACCGGGCGCCAAAAGTACTAGTTAAATGCTCGCTGTCAGCGTTTGACTGTGGGATTTAACTAGTTAATAGGCAATTCGGCTTGCGCCTATTGCGGGCACACCTTTAGAACAGCTGACATGTTGCGACTTTGAGGTGGGCTCACCGCCGGAGCCCACCTCAAAGCAGGGGATACTTAGTGATGACGCAATAGTATGTCATCGGTAAGTAAGGGGTTAAAATATAAACCAGACAGATACTTTTATGCATCAACATTTAATGATGTGTATAGGCCAGGGTAAGTGGCATCACTGCTTATTTCCTAGCACTAATTTAATGCGTTGCTCCAGCAGGATCTGCATCATGATACTTCCTCAGCCGTGGGTCATCCAAAGTAATGGACGTAAGGAGAGGAAGAGAATTGCCTCGGATTCACACTTGGGTCTCCTGATGTGAATTTGACAGCCTCAGAGCCATATGTGAGACTGTTGTGTTTGGATCAGAAGAAGCCTGAAAGTGTGAATCCAGCCATGGATTGTAGAACGGTACGATGGTCCTTTTTATATAGTCATTCAGATGACACAAACGACCCCAGAGAGAGAACCTTGTTCACTGTCCCTTTGATAAATGTGATGTGTTTCACCAGTTCTATAACGCACAGCGTGCGGCAAGTATCTACATGGTCTTGTTTGTTTTTTGATGGATAAAGAAAAAATCAAAATTGTTTGATCTTTAAAAAATAGTAAATGCACACTCTTTATAATTTGCAAAACCCTGCAAAACCCTGTCGGAAAGAACCAGTTTGTATGTGTGTATGTATGTATGTATGTATATATATATATATATATATATATATATATATGTATATATATATATATATATATATATATATATATATATATATATATATATATATATATATATATATATATATATATATATATATATATATATATATGTATGTATGTTGCCAGGCTGTGGGGACGGTAGTGAGCTGCTTAGTTGGACCCAACAACAAAGATTCTCTACCAATTATATTCTCTCCAATAAGAGATAATTGCTTGGCTTAGCCTAGCGTACATAAGTTTCCAGTCTGCTGTTTTCTGGTTGTCTTGTTAACCCCTTCACGATCTTTGACACCACATAGGCGTCATGAAAAGTCGTGCCAAAACGACCCATGACGCCTATGTAGCGTCATGACTTTAAAGCCCCCCTGCGGGTCGGGTGACCGGGGTCACTGAAAGGTCACCCAACCCGCAGATACAGGGGGCTTTGTTCTTCACCATAGGGGGCGTGGCTTCGCCCCCACGTGGCTACGATCGCTCTGATTTGCTGTTAAAAGTGAAACAGCCAATCAGAGCGATAGTAATATTTCATCAATGAAATATTACAATCCAGCCATGGCCGATGCTGCAGTAGCATCGGACATGGCTGGAGACCGTGATCTGACCCCCCCCGATACCAACTGACGTCGGCAATGTGCTGCCGCCGTCGTCATCTGCTCCCCTCCCCCTTCTCTAGGCTCCCCCCACCTTCCGAACCCCCCCCGGTACCTCCGATGTCCCTCTCCTGCTCCCGGTGTCCCCTTGGTCCTGCTTCATGGGCGCCGCCATCTTGGTAAATGGCGAGCGCATGCGCAGTGAGCCCACCGGCTGCAGATTCATTCATTCTATTTTGATCACTGTGATAGTTTATCACAGTGATCAAAATAGAATGAAAAGTAAATAAACCCCCCGTTTATCACCCCCATAGGCAGGAACAACTAATAAAATAAATTATTTTTATTTTTCCGTTAGGGTTGGAACAGTGGTTTATGACACATATGAGGTATCAGTGTACTCAGGAGAAATTGCCCAACAAATTTTAGGTTGCCCAAGTGAAAATGACAAAATTGATGCTAAAAGAAAATTTTTGTTGTAAAAATTAAAATGTCCATTTTTTCTTTCCACATTGCTTTAGTTCCTTTGTTGTAAAAATGAGAAATCGCTGGTCAACTTTTAACCCTTACAACTTCCTAACAAAAAAAATGTTTCTGAAATTGTGCTGATGTAAAGTAGACATGTTGGAAATGTTATTTAGTAACCACTTTGTGTCACATAACTCTCTGGTTTAACAGAATAAAAATTCAAAATTTGAAAATTGCAAAATTTTCTACATTTTTGCCAAATTTCTGATTTTTTTCACAAATGGACGCAAAAATTATCGACCTAAATTTACCGCTAACATGAAGCCCAATATGTCACGAAAAAACTGTCTCAGAATCGCTAGGATACGTTGAAGCGTTCCTGAGTTTTTACCTCATAAAGGGACAGTGGTCAGAATTGCAAAAAAATGGCCAGGTCATTAAGGTCAAAATAGGCTGGGTCATGAAGGGGTTAAAGAGAAAGGTTCATGAGAAAATCACTTGGGGTTTTACTGTAAATGTGTGGGTGGTTTTTTTTTTTTTGTTTTTTTTTGGGTGTTTTTTATTTTTTTTTATATATAAAAGTCACAATTTTGTTTTTCCTTTGTATCGCTAATACAAAAATAATCAGATCTAAACCTAATATTTGACTTCCACTTCCCATTCTGTACAAGTTACTTTTCAGAAGTCTCATTATCTTCACAGACTACATTCAAATGACCTCTAAAGGCCCTGTCACACATAGCGATTCCCGCTAGCGAGATCGCTGCTGAGTCACAACTTTTGTGACACAACAGCAATCTCACCAGCGAGATCGCTGTGTGTGACTGCGACCGGCCCCCCTGCCGGTATCGCTGATCGCTGCAAGAAACCTCTGGACATTTTTTTTGGTCACTGATCTCCCGCTGGCCAGCATGCATCGCTGCGTGTGACAGGCGGGAGCCCAGCAATCAGCTGTACTAGGATGTAAAAAATAATAAAAAAGAAATAAAAAATATTGTTATTCTCACCTTCCGACGTCCCGCGCAGCATTCCCGCCTTCTTCCACGCTCCGGTCCCAGTAATCTTTTGCAAGAATGACCGCGAGACTTCGCGATCCCGCAAGAACGGACGTCATCGCGGTAATTCTTGCAAAGGATTACTGGGATCGGAGCGTGGAGAGAGGCGGGAATGCTGCGCGGGACGTCGGAAGGTGAGAATAACAATATTTTATTTTAATTCTATTTTTGACATGAATATTTCATCAGCGCTAACCAACACTGCGATGCCGTGCGTGCCGTGTCTGTTTGACAGCTCACCAGCGATCACATAGCAACTTACCAGCGATCCTGACACTTTGATATCGTTGTCGGGATCGCTGGTAAGTCGCTATGTGTGACTCCAGCTTTAGGCTACTTTTACACTTGCGTTGCACAGACCTGCGTTGGTCTGCGCGCCACCGCCGCTAAGCTCCGCCCCCTGCCGCGCTTCCTCCTGTTAGCTCCGCCTATGGGCACATGACACTGCATGCGACCTGCGCACCCTATCTTTAGCATTGGGTACGCAGGCTGTGCGCAGGTACCCAGTGTGAAAGTAGCCTAACATCTATATATTACGTACATAATACAGTATCCACCATTCACAGTAGGTGATGTCACAGCTCACCTCCTCCTTTTCCCAGATCAGGACAGAAGCAGTGAGTACGTCTATACAAATGAGTAAGGTCAAAGCCAGTCTGCTGTTTGTGTCCATGTGGCAACTGAAAAATATGAGTCTAATATTCAGCCTAGTGGCCACTGCAAATATAAATATATTTTTAGATAGTCATATGGTATATTGAAAAAAAAAAATGTAACTTCACCCTGCTGCCATTTTGTTCTAGTAATCCATGTCTGGCCCCAATAGTCGTTTTAATGTTGTCCAACTGCCTCCAATCTAATTTGGAAGGATAATATTTCCCAGTTCTTTGGATAGAAAATGAAGTTGTTTTTATTTTTGCGACAAGTTTGTTCTAGATGGGGATGAGCAGCTCCCACCCACGCCTCCCTCCATTTTAATAACGTGCACCTTTGATCAAGATGAGCATGCATTTTAATGGGTAATCCAGTATAAAAGACTGATGACCACTTTCTTCACTAGTTTTCTAATTCTAATGTATTTTGCCGTTGTCTGTTTACCCATGAGTGGATTTTTATATTTTTGCTGGATTTCGTGTGTATATTATGTCCCTTTGTTTAAAGCATTTGTATGGTTCAAACAAGTTCCCACTTATCTGTAGAGTAGGTGATAATGTGCTGGTCAGTGTGGGTCTGACCGCTGGGGCCTGCACCGATCGGCAGGTCGGATTACCACCGCTCCGTTCGTTCTCTATGGGGCTGTCTGAAAACCGAGCTCAGCGATCCCATACAAAATAAATGGAACACAGTTCGAGGTTGCACGCTGCTGCTGTATTAAAGTTCCCCTTTCTCCCAGCTGTCAGACACCCACCGAACAGCAAGTTATCACTTATCCTGTTGCTGCAAAAGGTAAAAAAGAGAGACAGCACCTCCTAGGACTATAAAACCATGATAAGGTGGAGATGTAGGTAGATTATTGGGGATATGACCTCATGGGGTTGTGCAGTTACAGCCACAACCCTGGTAAAGGCTTGTAGGATTAGGTAGACCACTAGCACCGAAGGGTACACTACAATAAAGAAAAATGTAGGACTCTGGCAATGCTGATAATGACCATCCAAGTGTAGAAGATCTAGTCAAGGTTCCTTTATTGGTAAGATATTTGGGTTATGTTTTCCGATACCCAATTGGTATCATTGAGCCAAATATACCAATTAGTAGCCATAACGGGACGGCAGAATGTCTTACAATTATAGGAACCTTGACTACATTAGCTGCTCTTTGGATGCTTCTTATCCGCATCATTCAGCTCCTGCATTTTTCTATATTGTTGTGGATAGGTGATACATTATTTTAATTGGGCAACCCCTAATTTGCCTGATTGAGTGGAGAATAAAGTTACGCAGTCCTTTTTGCTTTTTTTACTTGTATCACTAGAGCCCTATTACACAGGCTGGGTTATCCCTGGTCCAGGAGCCAGCTACGCATCATAGGGCTCACATAGGAGTCTATCTGACCTCTATTGTACCACTGTATGCCTCTGATTGAGTTGGTCTGTGTAAACTCAGAAAGACACAATCATCAAGCAGCATATGTGCAGAGATAGTTTAAGGACTGGAGTTCTTGGGAGATCGGGCAAGGTTAGTCTTTGTGAACAGGTTACTTTTGCTTCACATTTTGCAATTTTTGTGTCTTCTGTAGAGCTCGTGGAAGCCCTCTCCAAAAACAGCCAGTCTAATGGCACACAGGCTCCGAATGCTCGACACCGGAAAAATGTAGCCGAACCAAGCCCATCTGCAAACGGAGAGGTCGGTGGGGAATCTGGCAAAAGTTACTCACAAGATCAGCTCGACGCCGTTAAGAGGTAAATGACAGAGCCGTAATCCTATATTTCAGCCTCCAGTAAATTTTCAGAATCTAATATGGTCCAGATTCTCAATCGCCAGAGACACGTGACTAGAAAGAGGATTACTGCCTTCCAGCTTTTTCTCACAAGTTAGAGCCCCATTGATTTAAAAGGGCAGACCCTTCATTCTGGTAATTATTGAGGGTCCCTGCTTGGCATTTTTCCAAGTCTTATGGGTATAAATAAAAAAGTCATACTTAAATTTTAAAAGCCATGAAAACCACTTTGTGTGAATCCTGCCTAGTTTTGGGCTGGGAATTCAGCAATGACACTGATAGCAGAACATTTCATAGACATTTCTCCATCTAAAGAACATATAAGCTTCAAAAAGGAAAAGTCCTAATGCCAAAAGCATACCCCCTACACCTTTTCACCAGTGAAAGCAGCAACAGGGTCTCCAGGCTTTAATTCCAAAACAAAATAATGTTAGTTACATCTTAATGGGGTTGTCCACTACTTCTGAATCCCTATGTTTCCCCCTTTGTAAAGTAATATAATTTGTACTTTGAGCCAGTGCTGGCACCATTCCAGCGGAGTCCGCACTAGTTCTCCTGGGATTACATTATGTCACACAATCCCTGCGGCCAGTCAGTGCTGACTTAATTCTCCCCACCTTTGGACATATCACATACATCTGGAGGAAGCTCTCACTTCCACTGGATGTCTTTGTCTAAAGGCGAGGAGGGTGGAGTCAGCGTTGACTGGCCGCAGGGATTGTGTGACATAATGTCGTGTGAATCCCAGGAGAACTAGTGCGGATACCACTGGAATGGCAACGGCATTGAAGGGGAGAAACATAGGGATTCAGAAGGGGTTGTCCGAGTAGAAGACAATGCCTTTAGTGTATTGGTGACCCTTTGGCGGGGGATGAGTGCAGAGTACTCCTCTATTTCCCTACTACTGGTACTAAGGTATGTACCCCATCCTCCACCAGTAGCCGGCAGGTACTTGCAGCAGATCATTTCTAGCTACCTGTGTCTGGAAATAAAGATGGAAGAGCTGCCAATATGTGACAGCCGCTGAGCTTTCTCCTGTCAGCCAAGAGGTAGATGGGAGTCGTAGGCTGCAGAATGCACATTGTGTAGGGGAGAAGACTTGCTCAGGACCATTATGTCTGGTGCATATAATCTCTACATTAGGAACCTGGAGGCACAGGAGCGGCTGCCATGGTATATATGACCACGTGCTATGGAGACTGGTGTACAGCACACTTGTGCGTGCCATGAAGTACACCTGAGTACAGAACATTGTGTAGGTGGAGGATCCGGCGGTGGGGGCTGCAGTTGTGAAGGAACATTTTGTGGTTTGAGGTTTGTCATCACGTTGTTCTTTTGTTCTTCCTCGGTACATTGTGTGGCTGGTTGTCTGCACTTATGACTGGCCTTCACTAGGTAGAATAGAAAGCGGGGAACAATAATATCCAGAGTAGACGAAATAATAGTAATGCTGCATGAAAACATCCTGCTTTATGTAATGATTCAAACAATGGGAATAAATTATATTACACAGAATGAAACTCTCCAAATAATGATAAAATAAGGAATACATTGACAAACAGAACATTGCTAGTAAGTCACAAGGCGGCGGACTTCAATCAGGATTTCATGGCAAAGCGTTAATATGAAATTAATATTAAAAATTAGAACAGCTGGATATGAGCTGGATATGAGACTATTTTGCCATTGTCTAATATATTGATTGCTTACAGGATAAAGCAATGCAAAGATTACTATGAAATTCTGGGTGTAACGAGAGAAGCATCCGAAGATGACCTGAAGAAGGCATACAGAAAGCTAGCATTAAAGTTCCATCCAGATAAAAACCACGCTCCTGGCGCAACCGAAGCATTTAAAGGTACGGTACTGGGTATTCACATACCTTGGCCATTTTGTTTCATACCATAACCTCCACCTCTATTTTCCAAGTCATTGAATCCACATTTATTACCACCATTTCTGATTCATGGTCTTTCTTTAGACCATTTCTGGTAGGCAATAGCCCTAGTGGTATGGGAATACCCCACAAGACTGGCAGTTTTAGAGATGCCCAGTGATCAGCATAATTTGGCCCTTGTCATTGCGATCCCAAAATCTGCTTCTGACTAGAGTTGAGCGATACCAGCCGATACTTGAAAATATCGGATCGGAATGGATCGGCCGATCTTAAAAAAAAGTATCGGTATCGCCGATTCCGATACCGGGAACCAATGCAAGTCAATGGGGCCAAAATATCGGAATTAAAAAAAAAACCTTTCTTTCCTTGTAGGTTAATTCTACATGAAGAAAAACAACTAAGAATAATGTAGAATGTATTGTGGGAGGTGGAGGAGACATTAAAGCCATAGAGGTTTAGCCCAATCAAATGGAATAGCAGGAATTAAACTTTTTTTTTAAAGATGTTAGGAGTTACAAAGATATTGACTGTTAGCCTCATTTATATTTTGCCAGACATGTATGTCTTCTTCTTCTTTCTTCTTCTTCTTCTTCTTCTTCTTCTACTTCCTTTTTTTACATTCTTCTTCTTCTTCTTCTACTTCCTTTTTTTACATTCTTCTTCTTCTTCTTCTACTTCCTTTTTTTACATTCTTCTTCTTCTACTTCCTTTTTTTACATTCTTCTTCTTCTTCTACTTCCTTTTTTTACATTCTTCTTCTTCTTCTTCTACTTCCTTTTTTTACATTCTTCTTCTTCTTCTTCTACTTCCTTTTTTTACATTCTTCTTCTTCTTCTTCTTCTTCTTCAACAATTATTATTCTACATATTCAGCTTCTTCATCTTCTTCCTATTCTTCTTCATCATATTCTTGTTTGTGTCAGGCATTCCTGTAGTTGTTATCTAGAAAAGTTAGAAGTTTACACCTTCCGTTCTGCCTGTCACAAAAGATTTACAACAGGATTTGTCCGCGTTCAGTTTGGCCTGCAGCAGCAGGCCTTTTCCAGGGGCACCACGAGGAGGAACGGACTCACCCCCATACACTGCTTAGTCTTCTTCTGCTTATAAATAAGATAATATCATTTGCTCAGAGTATTAGTCTTATGCTTAATGTTCTTCTGCTTTGTTTTTTTTATGCTTCTTTGTCTTCTCTCTCTTGTTGTTCTGCATCTTGGTGGTTGTCTTCCTGTTCTTTGTCCTCTTGAACCAGCTGACGGTACTGGCACCCGGAGGGGCAGCAGAAGGAACAAGAGCCAATGGCACTACCGAGGACCAGCTGACGGTGCTGGAACCCGGTTACTAAGCAGGAGGTACCTGTGCTACAAAGCACTACCAAGGACCAGCAGACGTTGCCGGAACTCGGATACCGAGATGGAGGCACCTAGGCCAAAGGCTCTGACGAGAACCAGCTGACGGTGCTGGAACCCGGAGGGGTAGCATAAGCTGCAAGAGCAAATGGAAATAGCGAGGACCAGCTGACAGTGCTGGCACCCGGAGGGGCAGCAGAAGGAATAAGAGCCAATGGCACAACTGAGGACCAGCTGACGGTGCTGGAACCCGGTTACTAAGCAGGAGGTACCTGTGCTACAAAGCACTACCAAGGACCAGCAGACGTTGCCGGAACTCGGATACCGAGATGGAGGCACCTAGGCCAAAGGCTCTGACGAGAACCAGCTGACGGTGCTGGAACCCGGAGGGGTAGCATAAGCTGCAAGAGCAAATGGAAATAGCGAGGACCAGCTGACAGTGCTGGCACCCGGAGGGGCAGCAGAAGGAATAAGAGCCAATGGCACAACCGAGGACCAGCTGACGGTGCTGGAACCCGGTTACTAAGCAGGAGGTACCTGTGCTACAAAGCACTACCAAGGACCAGCAGACGTTGCCGGAACTCGGATACCGAGATGGAGGCACCTAGGCCAAAGGCTCTGATGAGAACCAGCTGACGGTGCTGGAACCCGGAGGGGTATCAGAAGTTACCCCTGAAAAGCAAAGTTGGCATGCCGCAAGCTGGCCGCAGTTACCGAATCACACAGTCCTACAGGGGGTGCTTGTCCTACTGGCACTATGGAACAAACCTTTCTTACCAGAACCCGCAGTCCACATAGGAAGCACCTAAACTGCTGGCACCCTAGCCTCGGCTAACCCAACCGCAACACGACATGGCAACTTGGGGTGGCAAACTGACATTGACACTTCCCGGAAACAGCAGGCAGGGCTGGAACCAAGCTGGGCAGGAGGGAGTACCCGTGCCAAAGTCAGTTATGAGCAGCAACTGGCGATGTTGGAGCCCAGGACAAGCACTTAGCAGGCTGAGGCCTGATGTGCTGTCAATTGGGAGGCAGCAGGACAGATTGCCATCAAAACAGCAGGGGAACAGCTGACGTTACTGAACCCCACAAACACAGGAGCTAGTGTTTTACTCTGTGAAGACGGCACTTCCGAGCAACAACTGGCTGTGTTGAAGCCCAGGGACAAGCACGGAGCAGGCTTAGGCTGCATTGAAGAAATTTTAAGATCGGTTGTAGACTACTAATTTGAACCAAGCTCCACTTAGGCCTGTGGCTTCACTGATTTTCGTATTTCCCCTGTCCTCCAACCCCGCCAGTTACAGCTCCGAAGTGGCGTCTGCACAATCCACACTTGTTCCTGTGTTACAGGTGTTCAGTCCGGTCAGTTAATCCCCTGATGTGTGTCCGGCAATCAATTCCCATTATGGGAATGTGGACAGAGCAGGCGACATTGCCGGACACACATCAGGGGATTAACTGACCGGACTGAACACCTGTAACACAGGAACAAGTGTGGATTGTGCAGACGCCACTTCGGAGCTGTAACTGGCAGGGTTGGAGGACAGGGGAAATACGAGAGACAGTGGAGCCACAGGCCTAATTGGAGCACGGTTAAAAATCAGTAGTGGTACGACTGTGTAGGCAGCAGGAGACTTTGCCATCCACACAGCAGGGGATCAGCTGACATTACTGAACCCCACTGAGACACGGGAGCAAGTATCTCTTTCCGTGTGGACGGCACTTCCGAACTACAACTGGCTGTGTTGAAGCCCAGGAAATAGGAGGGTGTAGGCAGAGGCCTACTGTATTTTGAATGAGGTGACAGCAGGAGAGACTGCCATCCACACAGCAGGGGATCAGCTGACATTACTGAACCCCACTGAGACACGG
The DNA here is from genome assembly GCF_039654945.1 of Dendrobates tinctorius. Classification (NCBI taxonomy): domain Eukaryota; kingdom Metazoa; phylum Chordata; class Amphibia; order Anura; family Dendrobatidae; genus Dendrobates; species Dendrobates tinctorius. Next base: position 11,120,838 of record NW_027361757.1, on the reverse strand, counting down.
GAGCAAGTATCTCTTTCCGTGTGGACGGCACTTCCGAACTACAACTGGCTGTGTTGAAGCCCAGGAAATAGGAGGGTGTAGGCAGAGGCCTACTGTATTTTGAATGAGTTTACAGCAGGAGAGACTGCCATCCACACAGCAGGGGATCAGCTGACGTTACTGAACCCCACTGAGACACGGGAGCAAGTATCTCTTTCCGTGTGGACGGCACTTCCGAACTACAACTGGCTGTGTTGAAGCCCAGGAAATAGGAGGGTGTAGGCAGAGGCCTACTGTATTTTGAATGAGTTTACAGCAGGAGAGACTGCCATCCACACAGCAGGGGATCAGCTGACGTTACTGAACCCCACTGAGACACGGGAGCAAGTATCTCTTTCCGTGTGGACGGCACTTCCGAACTACAACTGGCTGTGTTGAAGCCCAGGAAATAGGAGGGTGTAGGCAGAGGCCTACTGTATTTTGAATGAGTTTACAGCAGGAGAGACTGCCATCCACACAGCAGGGGATCAGCTGACATTACTGAACCCCACTGAGACACGGGAGCAAGTATCTCTTTCCGTGTGGACGGCACTTCCGAACTACAACTGGCTGTGTTGAAGCCCAGGAAATAGGAGGGTGTAGGCAGAGGCCTACTGTATTTTGAATGAGGTGACAGCAGGAGAGACTGCCATCCACACAGCAGGGGATCAGCTGACATTACTGAACCCCACTGAGACACGGGAGCAAGTATCTCTTTCCGTGTGGACGGCACTTCCGAACTACAACTGGCTGTGTTGAAGCCCAGGAAATAGGAGGGTGTAGGCAGAGGCCTACTGTATTTTGAATGAGTTTACAGCAGGAGAGACTGCCATCCACACAGCAGGGGATCAGCTGACGTTACTGAACCCCACTGAGACACGGGAGCAAGTATCTCTTTCCGTGTGGACGGCACTTCCGAACTACAACTGGCTGTGTTGAAGCCCAGGAAATAGGAGGGTGTAGGCAGAGGCCTACTGTATTTTGAATGAGTTTACAGCAGGAGAGACTGCCATCCACACAGCAGGGGATCAGCTGACATTACTGAACCCCACTGAGACACGGGAGCAAGTATCTCTTTCCGTGTGGACGGCACTTCCGAACTACAACTGGCTGTGTTGAAGCCCAGGAAATAGGAGGGTGTAGGCAGAGGCCTACTGTATTTTGAATGAGGTGACAGCAGGAGAGACTGCCATCCACACAGCAGGGGATCAGCTGACATTACTGAACCCCACTGAGACACGGGAGCAAGTATCTCTTTCCGTGTGGACGGCACTTCCGAACTACAACTGGCTGTGTTGAAGCCCAGGAAATAGGAGGGTGTAGGCAGAGGCCTACTGTATTTTGAATGAGTTTACAGCAGGAGAGACTGCCATCCACACAGCAGGGGATCAGCTGACGTTACTGAACCCCACTGAGACACGGGAGCAAGTATCTCTTTCCGTGTGGACGGCACTTCCGAACTACAACTGGCTGTGTTGAAGCCCAGGAAATAGGAGGGTGTAGGCAGAGGCCTACTGTATTTTGAATGAGGTGACAGCAGGAGAGACTGCCATCCACACAGCAGGGGATCAGCTGACATTACTGAACCCCACTGAGACACGGGAGCAAGTATCTCTTTCCGTGTGGACGGCACTTCCGAACTACAACTGGCTGTGTTGAAGCCCAGGAAATAGGAGGGTGTAGGCAGAGGCCTACTGTATTTTGAATGAGGTGACAGCAGGAGAGACTGCCATCCACACAGCAGGGGATCAGCTGACATTACTGAACCCCACTGAGACACGGGAGCAAGTATCTCTTTCCGTGTGGACGGCACTTCCGAACTACAACTGGCTGTGTTGAAGCCCAGGAAATAGGAGGGTGTAGGCAGAGGCCTACTGTATTTTGAATGAGTTTACAGCAGGAGAGACTGCCATCCACACAGCAGGGGATCAGCTGACATTACTGAACCCCACTGAGACACGGGAGCAAGTATCTCTTTCCGTGTGGACGGCACTTCCGAACTACAACTGGCTGTGTTGAAGCCCAGGAAATAGGAGGGTGTAGGCAGAGGCCTACTGTATTTTGAATGAGGTGACAGCAGGAGAGACTGCCATCCACACAGCAGGGGATCAGCTGACATTACTGAACCCCACTGAGACACGGGAGCAAGTATCTCTTTCCGTGTGGACGGCACTTCCGAACTACAACTGGCTGTGTTGAAGCCCAGGAAATAGGAGGGTGTAGGCAGAGGCCTACTGTATTTTGAATGAGGTGACAGCAGGAGAGACTGCCATCCACACAGCAGGGGATCAGCTGACATTACTGAACCCCACTGAGACACGGGAGCAAGTATCTCTTTCCGTGTGGACGGCACTTCCGAACTACAACTGGCTGTGTTGAAGCCCAGGAAATAGGAGGGTGTAGGCAGAGGCCTACTGTATTTTGAATGAGTTTACAGCAGGAGAGACTGCCATCCACACAGCAGGGGATCAGCTGACATTACTGAACCCCACTGAGACACGGGAGCAAGTATCTCTTTCCGTGTGGACGGCACTTCCGAACTACAACTGGCTGTGTTGAAGCCCAGGAAATAGGAGGGTGTAGGCAGAGGCCTACTGTATTTTGAATGAGTTTACAGCAGGAGAGACTGCCATCCACACAGCAGGGGATCAGCTGACATTACTGAACCCCACTGAGACACGGGAGCAAGTATCTCTTTCCGTGTGGACGGCACTTCCGAACTACAACTGGCTGTGTTGAAGCCCAGGAAATAGGAGGGTGTAGGCAGAGGCCTACTGTATTTTGAATGAGGTGACAGCAGGAGAGACTGCCATCCACACAGCAGGGGATCAGCTGACATTACTGAACCCCACTGAGACACGGGAGCAAGTATCTCTTTCCGTGTGGACGGCACTTCCGAACTACAACTGGCTGTGTTGAAGCCCAGGAAATAGGAGGGTGTAGGCAGAGGCCTACTGTATTTTGAATGAGTTTACAGCAGGAGAGACTGCCATCCACACAGCAGGGGATCAGCTGACGTTACTGAACCCCACTGAGACACGGGAGCAAGTATCTCTTTCCGTGTGGACGGCACTTCCGAACTACAACTGGCTGTGTTGAAGCCCAGGAAATAGGAGGGTGTAGGCAGAGGCCTACTGTATTTTGAATGAGTTTACAGCAGGAGAGACTGCCATCCACACAGCAGGGGATCAGCTGACATTACTGAACCCCACTGAGACACGGGAGCAAGTATCTCTTTCCGTGTGGACGGCACTTCCGAACTACAACTGGCTGTGTTGAAGCCCAGGAAATAGGAGGGTGTAGGCAGAGGCCTACTGTATTTTGAATGAGGTGACAGCAGGAGAGACTGCCATCCACACAGCAGGGGATCAGCTGACGTTACTGAACCCCACTGAGACACGGGAGCAAGTATCTCTTTCCGTGTGGACGGCACTTCCGAACTACAACTGGCTGTGTTGAAGCCCAGGAAATAGGAGGGTGTAGGCAGAGGCCTACTGTCTTTGTAATGCGGAGACAGCAGGAGAGACTGCCATCTCCACAGCAGGGGATCAGCTGGCAATGATGAACCCCACTAACACTTGAACGAATGTGTTTGGCTCTGTGGAGACGACACTTCTGAACACCAACTGACGCTGTTGGAGCCCAGGATTAGGCGAGGAGCAGGCTGGGGCCTACTGGATTTTGGCAGGTGAAGGCAGCAGGAGACTTGCCATCTCCACAGCAGGGGAACAGCTGGCAGTGCTGAACCCCACTAACACTCTAACGAAGGTGTTTGGCTCTGTGGAGACGACACTTCTGAACACCAACTGACGCTGTTGGAGCCCAGGATTAGGCGAGGAGCAGGCTGGGGCCTACTGGATTTTGGCAGGTGAAGGCAGCAGGAGACTTGCCATCTCCACAGCAGGGGAACAGCTGGCAGTGCTGAACCCCACTAACACTCTAACGAAGGTGTTTGGCTCTGTGGAGACGACACTTCTGAACACCAACTGACGCTGTTGGAGCCCAGGATTAGGCGAGGAGCAGGCTGGGGCCTACTGGATTTTGGCAGGTGAAGGCAGCAGGAGACTTGCCATCTCCACAGCAGGGGAACAGCTGGCAGTGCTGAACCCCACTAACACTCTAACAAAGGTGTTTGGCTCTGTGGAGACGACACTTCTGAACACCAACTGACGCTGTTGGAGCCCAGGATTAGGCGAGGAGCAGGCTGGGGCCTACTGGATTTTGGCAGGTGAAGGCAGCAGGAGACTTGCCATCTCCACAGCAGGGGAACAGCTGGCAGTGCTGAACCCCACTAACACTCTAACGAATGTGTTTGGCTCTGTGGAGACGACACTTCTGAACACCAACTGACGCTGTTGGAGCCCAGGATTAGGCGAGGAGCAGGCTGTGGCCTACTGGATTTTGGCAGGTGAAGGCAGCAGGAGACTTGCCATCTCCACAGCAGGGGAACAGCTGGCAGTGCTGAACCCCACTAACACTCTAACGAATGTGTTTGGCTCTGTGGAGACGACACTTCTGAACACCAACTGAAGCTGTTGGAGCCCAGGATTACGCATGCCGCATGCAGAGGCCAATGGGCAGCGGTTTTTATGGAGGTTGTGGACTACTACTGATTCTAACCATGCTCCACTTAGGCCTCTGGCTCCACTGTCTCTACTATTTACCCTGGCCTCCAACCCCGCCAGCTACATCTCTGAAGTGGCGTCAGCACAATCTACACTTGTTCCTGTGTTACTGGTGCTCAGTCCCGTCAGTTGATCCCCTGATGTTTGTCCGGCAAGTTCGCCAGCTCTGTCCTCATTCCCACTACTGGTTATGGGAATGTGGACAGAGCAGGAGACCTTGCCGGACACACATCAGGGGATAAACTGATGGGACTGAGCCACAGGAACACAGGAACAAGTGTAGATTGTGCTGACGCCACTTCAGAGATGTAGATGGCGGGGTTGGAGGTCAGGGGAAATAGTAGAGACAGTGGAGCCAGAGACCTAAGTTGGGCACGGTTAAAAATCAGTAGTGGTTTGAATGTTGATGGAGCTGGTGACTTTGCCGTCCACACAGCAGGGGATCAGCTGGCATTACTGAACCCCACTAACACAGGAGCTAGTGTGTTTCTCTGTGCAGACGACACATCTGAGCGACAACTGGCTGTGTTGAAGCAAAGGGATTATAGTTCAGGTGGTAGAAAAATGAACACACCAGCAGACCTGGATACAGTTGCCAACCACTAATTTAGTCTGTAAGAGGAATGGCAAAGTCTTTGGAGATCCAGGCCTTGTTCATTTTCAGAAAAGTCAGCCGGTCAACATTATCGGAAGATAGTCGCGTGCGACGGTCTGTTAGTACACCACCTGCGGCACTAAAGACACGTTCCGATAATACACTGGCAGCAGGGCAAGCCAGCACCTCCAATGCATACTTGCTAAGCTCTGGCCATGTATCCAGCTTAGAGACCCAAAACTTGAAGGGGGAAGAGCCATCTGGGAGTACAGCGACAGGGCAAGACATGTAGTCTGACACCATCTGACAGAAGCGTTGCCTCCTGCTGACTCGAGGCGTCGCTGATGGTGTAGACAATTGTGGTGGACACACAAAACTTTGCCACATTTGGGCCATAGTGGTCTTGCCTTGTGCTGCGGCGCTGCCTCTGCTCCCTCTTTGTGCAGAGTTTCCTCCACTGCCTCGACGCACAGAGCTGCTTTGTAAAGCACTAGCAACAATGCTGTCGGGTGGAATGGAAAACATTATGGACTGCACCAGTGACTCTTCGTACTCCCGCATTTTACGCTCCCGGTTCAACGTTGGTATGAGCCTTTGTACGCTGTCCCGGTAGCGAGGATCTAGGAGGGTGTACACCCAATAATCAGCCGAGACGAGAATGTGGGCGATGCGGCGGTCGTTTCTCAGGCACTGCAGCATGAAATCAACCATGTGCTGCAGACTCCCAACTGCCAAAGAACCGCTGTCCCCTGTTTGAGGCGTGACCTCGGCCTGCTCTGCATCACCCCACCCTCGCTGTACATACTGAGTAGAGGTTTGTGTACCTCCCTCCTCTGGAGAGATGTCTTCCTCCTCCATCGACTCCTCCTCATCCTCCTCACAAAGTGTCCCCTGCCTAGGCCTTTGTGAGGAAACACGTAGCGCAGACTGTCCAGAAGCAGATGGCATTTGGGACTCCTCATCCTCCACCTCTTCTGAAACCTCATCCCTTAGTGCTTGCAGTGTTTGTTGAAGCAGGCAGATAAGGGGGACAGTCATGCTGACTAGTGCATCATCTGCACTCGCCATCCGCGTGGATTCATCGAAGGCACGCAAAACGAGGCAGATGTCCTTCATAGAGGCCCACTCAATGGTGCTGAAGTGTGAACGGCGCACAGTGCGACTTGTTTGCGCCTGATGCAGCTGGTACTCCATGACTGCTGCCTGCTGCTCACACAACCGCTCCAACATATGTAACGTTGAATTCCACCGGGTGGGTAGGTCACATATGATGCGATGTTCCGGAAGGCCAAATCGTCGCTGCAGAGCAGCGAGGCGCGATCTTGCCGTGCTGGAACGTCGCAAGTGAGCGCACTCTATGCGGACCTTGTGCAACAGTGCAGCAAGATCCGGATAGTCCCTCAGAAAGCTCTGCACGACCAAGTTAAGAACATGTGCCAGACATGGGATGTGTGTGAGGTTGCCTAGGCCAAGAGCTGCCACCAGATTTCGGCCATTGTCACACACTACCAAGCCCGGCTGGAGATTCGCTGGCCCAAACCACATATCGCTCTCCAGCTTGATAGCATTCCAGAGCTCCTGCGCTGTGTGGCTTCGATTCCCCAAAGAAATTAATTTGAGTACAGCCTGTTGACGTTTGGCCACGGCTGTGCTCATATCGGTCGTAACAGGCTCCTGCTCTGCTGTTTCTGAGGAACTTGAGTAGGAGGAGGAGTCTATGTGTACAGACTGGAGTCCTGCAATCCGTGGCGTTGGAAGAACACGTACAGCTCCACTCTCCAGATCCGTACCCGGCTCCACAACATTGACCCAGTGGGCAGTGAGGGAAAGGTATCGTCCCTGTCCATGGTTACTGGTCCACGCATCGGTGGTCAGGTGGACCTTGCTACTAACGGCGTTTAGTAGCGCATGTTTTATTTTGCCCTCAACATGTTTCTGCAGGGCAGGGACGGCTCGCCTGCTGAAATAAAAGCGGCTGGGCACGTTGTATTGGGGGACTGCCAATGCCATTAAGTCCCGGAAGGTGTCAGTGTCCACCAGCCTGAATGACAGCATTTCAACTGCCAGAAGTTTGGCAATGCCAGCATTCAGAGACTGTGCTCGGGGATGGTTTGCCGAGTAAGGGCGCCTTTTATCCCATGCCTGTGCTACCGATGGCTGTGATGGATGGGAACGTGCTGCTATGGGTGTAATCTGACAGGGTCTCCGGACAACAGTGGCAGAGGTTCTTCCTTGGCGATCCTGTGAGGAAGCCGAACCAGCAGTGTGTGAGCTGGAGGAAGAGGGCCCAACACGAACTGAAGAGGTGGTAGGTGGTGCTGTACGTTGGCCTACGTCTTCAGGGTGTCTCTGCAACTCCAACTCGTGCTTGGTGCGCACATGTTTCCACATATTTGTGGTATTGAGGTTGCTGACATTTCTCCCTCTTTTGACTCTCTGATGACACAGCTTGCATTTGACAAAGCAAATGTCATCTGCAACTGTGTCAAAAAAGGACCACGCACTGCAACTCTTGTGAGCGCCCGGTTTGCCTTTGGAAGGAGGAATGCACCTAACGGGTGCCGAAGTGGAGGGTACAGGCAACCAAGTCTTCCCCCTCCCTCTGCCTCCTGTTTTGGCCGGTAGGGGAATCTCTTCCTCCGAGCTGCTCCCACCACCTTCCTGTTGCTCACGCCATGATGGGTCAAGGACCTCATCATCTTCCCTCCCCTCTTCAAACAGCTGCTTCTCCGGGGTTGTCTCGCCAGCACCGTACGCACCAGAAAGTGGCAACTGAGTCTCGTCATCATCTGATGCGTACTGAGGTGTGCTGACCATAGGCACTGGCCCACTCGCCTCTTCAGATTCAGAGGGACAAAGAAGTTGCGCATCACTGCATACTCCCTCTTCTTCACATTCAGGAATGCTGCTTGGCTGGCCCCCTCTTTCCAAGCCAACAGATTCCGAGAACAGAAGTAGAGACTGTGATGGCTCCTGTCCATGTCTCTCTGACTGCCTGGGCACTTTGGCAGGTGGTGAAGAGACAGATGGTTGCTCTTCGGTGCTCTGACCCTGAGAGGATGCGGAAGTAATTGAAGTCGATGCGTTAGCTGCCATCCATCCGACAACGGCTTCAATTTGTTCCTCCCGCAGCAGTGGGGTACGTTGAGGTCCTACAAAGCTGCGCATAAAGGACTGTTGCCTGCTAAAACTGGGGGATGCTGATCCACTGGTGCCCGCAGCAGGCCCAGAATCCCCACGTCCTCTACCTGTAGAATCCCCACGTCCTCTCCCTGCAGAATCCCCACGTCCTCTCCCTGCTGAAACCCCACGCCCACGCGCCTTACTCCCTGCCTTCTTCATCTTGCAAGACTGCTTAAGATAGGCAAAAAAGTACAAAGGGGGGCCTTAGTGTGCTTATTCCTGAACAGCTGGTTACAGGTACAAGAAACACTAATTTTATGAAGTGTGTGTGTGTGTGGACTAGACTTTAATAGGAGCTGATGTGGCCTACACAAGTTCAAAATGTAGTGTTTGGTGAACTTTTTTTGTGGTTTCTTTGTTGGAAACAAACTCAAAGTATGTGAACAAAGAATTGAAACTGATAGTATCACCAACTTTTTGGAGCTATTACAATGCAGGCAGGTAACCTACAATGCAAAAGATGAGGCTCCAAAAAAATTGGGTAATACTAATCTGGCTGCGCCGGCAGGGCACAAGCCAGAAAAAAAGGCTCCTCTATCTACTCCTATATAGTGTTTGCAACCAACCAATGTTGATGGATACGGATGGATGCACACTAATAGGAGAAGAAAAAACGAGCTGCACTCAAAGACAAATATGTGTGAGGCAGTGACGCACGTTGAGCGTCCTACAACCAGACGTAGCTGCAGGACACTCTACTCAGCGTGAGCTGCACTCACACACAGTCAGAGGCCTCTCAGACAGCCGTCAACAGTGCAGCTAAGTGGGCACTGGCACTGACAGGCTGCAGAAAGGCTCCGCTGTGTACTCCTTTATAGTGTTTGCAACCACCGTAGATGGAGACGGATGGATGCACACTAATAGAAGAAAAAATGAGCTGCACTCAAATAAAAATATGTGTGAGGCACTGACGCACGCTGAGCGTCCTACAGCCAGACGTAGCTGCAGGACACACTACTCAGCGTGAGCTGCACTCACACACAGTCAGAGACCTCTCAGACAGCCGTGAACAGTGCAGCAAAGTGGACACTAGCACTGAAAGGCTGCAGAAAGGCTCCGCTGTCTACTACTAGTGTTTGCAACCAACGTATATGGATACGGATGGAAGCACACTAGATTGAAATTATGTAAAAAATGCAGCTCAAAAAATAAAAGATGTATGAGGCAGCAGTGATCACACTGGGTGGCCTACAGCCTGACGTGGCTGCAGGACCCACTCCACAGCGTGAGCTGCACTCACACAGCCCTTGCAGACAGCTGTGAACACTGCTGCTAGGGCAAAGAAGGCTACAGTGGTGGTTTATGTAGCCTGGGTAAAGCACTAGATGTTTGGTGGAATCGCTAGTTCTAACTGTCCCTCACAGTCTTCTACAGCAGCCTGTCCCTAACTGAATTCACAGCAGAGTGACCAGAAATGGCGGCTGCGGTGGCTTTTATAGTGCATCATGACATCATTTCGGCAGCCAATCACAGCCATGCCAATAGTTAACATGCCTACATGCCTAACAGGATGTGCCCACACTTCGGAGGATTCCCATTGGCTTAATCAAAGCAAGCAGGCTCATAGCATGATGGGAACTTCCTATTCCGATTCCGGAATCCGATATGACAAAAGTATCGGAATTAAGTATCGGAATTCCGATACCGCTAATATCGGCCGATACCCGATACTTGCGGTATCGGAATGCTCAACACTACTTCTGACACATCAAATTATAAAAATTGACCCTTTAATTTGCCTTCTGAGTTGTGCCCGTTTTGTCATTGTAAAGATTTATTCCCTTCACTGTAAAGGGTTTAATGTTATGGCTGGATCGGTCTATAGCCTCAGTGAAGCATGCCACCATGTAGCCATTGTGGCGCGCAGTGTTCATCTAGATCTGTTTCAGACAGCCGATAAGCTCCTTGTAGTTATCTTCAGATAACGTCCAGTGTAAGGGTACCGTTACACTTAGCGATGCACCAGCGATCCCGACAACGATATGGATCGCTGGTGCATCGCTAAGTGGTCGCTAGTGAGCTGCCACACAGGCAGATCTCACCAGCGACATAGCAGCGGTTGGGGGGTCGCTACTTACCTGTCAGACGCAGCGATCCTGACGTCCTCCCGCCCGCGTCGCCACAGGAAGCGCCTGACGAGAAATGATCCAGGACGGTCTCGCGCGACCAGCGATGAGCAGCAGGGGAGCCGGTCGGAGGTAAGTATCACATGTAGCGATATCGCTAGCAATATCGCTGCTACGTTGCAAAATCGGTGACGTTACAGCGATATTGCTAGCGATATCGCAATGTGTAACGGGGGCTTAAATCTGATTAGTGAGCCCTGGGCTTGTAGTACAGAAGATTTCACTACTCATGCTTAGGATTGACAGGCTGAAAGAATACCTAGTGGCCAGGTTCATAAATTCTAGTGGCTGGATGCCACATCACCTGTGAATAAACCGGACCTTGTGATAAATGACTACTGATTAGCAGGGGTCCTAGAGATGAGACCCCTATTGATAAAACAGTCATTGTTTAGGCAACCAGCCTGTTAAAGCTTCTCCTTCTCCCGACTGCCCAGTGGGCCAGAGCTGCAGCTGACACTGTGCACGCTACTTAATAGCAATGAATACTCACTGCCCTCTACCCACATAGTCCCGGCGTGGAGAGCAGTGAGTATTCCGGCAGCTGTGCTCTGCACGAATACTCGCTTGTTTTTTTGTATTTTTTTGCAGACCGGGCTGGGGATGAAGGGGGCCATGCAGATCTGGCTTATACTCGAGTCAATAAGTTTTCCCAGTTTTTTTTTTTTGTTTTAAAATTAGGTGCCTTGGCTTATACTCGGGTGAGTTTATAACACACACATCTAATAACAAACATATATGGGAGTGCCTCGTTAACTATTACGGACATCTATATGAATGGTCACTCTGCACCATCATCATATTTCCAATACACCAATACAGCGGCTTTGGTAATAGAAGGTTATTGCTGGCTGTATCTTTGCCTTATCGCTAATGGCAGAGTTTTCAGAAGACCTGACCATGCACAGCTCATTATCAAGTAATGCAAAATGGGTTTTCTAAGATAGGCAAGAAAATCATGAGGAAAAGGCTGCTCACAGCGGCATTGTTCAAAAGTTTCATACAATATAAAGGTATGTGCACATGCTGCGTTTTTGTTGCAGTTTTTCCATACAGTTTTATCAGAAAAACTGAAGGGTTTCCTAGTACCAGCAAAGTGAATGGCGTCTCATGCACACTTTGCTTGTTTTTTTCGTTGCTGATTTGCCACAAATTCAGATCTGCAGCATTTTTGCAGCAGAATTCACCCATATTAATAAGTAGGAAAAAATATGCAAAAAAAAAAACGCACTTATTTTATGCAGTGTTTTTCCTGCCAACACTTCAATATTTGCAGCAGAATTTTCTGCTGCAAATCCTGAACTTCTGCACATATGTAAAAGTAACCTGTCCAAAAAATGTGAGTGTGATATACTGTGCAGTAAAAGCTCACCTTTACTGTGAATTCATGACCAAACCATCCTCCATTTTTCTTGCGTACCTTCTATTTTCACCTGACTGAACAGCCATTACCAGATGTGGAAACCCCTTAAATTGGAGCTAGAGCAAAAAAATATTAATATTGACGTGACTAAACATATGGTGAAAATGGTAAACGCAATATTGGTATTATGACCCCCTGCCAGAACAATATCCCCTCTGGAAACAACCAGCCACCTGGCGATAAATTATAGCCTAAGTGCGTCTAAGGTCCTCTTACATATTAGAGTATATTGTGCCTGACCTGGAGGGCTGTGTATGGCAGGCAGCAGCCCAAAGTTCTGTTCTCTGGGAGGTAATGGAGGAGTCGGGCAATGCCTGACAGCAGAACCATTGGTCTAATGGTAGCCAGCACGTAATGTTGTGCATTGTCTGTTTTCAAAGGGTTTAGGTGCAATAATAGTAGAGGAGGCTATCAGGCCATGTTGCCCTGCTCGGTGGTATGCATGCGTCTGAGCACAGGTGGAATTATTCCCAGAGATGGTGACGTGTTTGCGTTTCCTCTTATCTCACACTGACATAGTGAGAGGTCGTAACCCTGAGGTAAATGGCGGCTATCTGACTTGTGTGTTTACACTGAGCCACTGGTAAAATCTAGGATGTGTATGAAGATGGTTACTACAATAAATGGCTGTAAGCGTGTTGTGATGACCGTGGGGAGGAGTGGTGGCTTGTTGTGTACAGATAGAGTAATGTCACGTGGCGGGAAGAGCAGACTGACGACATCAGTTACACATAGAAGAGAGCATGCACTAATGGAGGAAGCGCCTTCACACCGGAGGACACTACTAAAGCAATAGAAATAGGGAGGGCACCACCAAAACACATACAGGGATACACCAGTAGTCAGTATAAATAAGTAATGCAATAAGGAAGAGAAAAGCTACTGACCGAAAACACTGAGATCACCACATTAATCCCAAAAATCACACCGGAGGACAGTGGCAGAACGCTCACTAAAGAGGATTTCCCATCTCGTAAGGTGATGGCATATTGCTCTGATAACACAATCACTGAATGATGAGGGGGTCTGACCTCTAGGACCCCCAACTATCATGGAAATGATGTGGCACCATACCAGTGTGGGGCTGTATCCCCTTTTATTTTTCTCACACAGCATTGCTCCATCAGCATGTGTACAGAACTGCTGCCAGCCCAGGATTGGGGAGGGTCCTAGAGGTTGGATATCATATGGATAGCACCATGACATCAGTTTATCACCATAGTCACCTGCTGCAGCTCTAGAGTTTGCTATGTGACTGCAAGATCCTGCTGCGATTTATCAATGAAGAGCAACAGAAACGTCACTGCCATAGCCAGGAACTAAGGAGTTTAGATTTACCTAGAAATTTTGTCACCACGGACTCCTCTGACATTTTTGGCATGTTCACAGGATAGCCAAATTACCAAGTACGAGAAAGTAACCATTGTGGAACTGCAGGTCTCAGAGGTGCTGCATGTGCCCATCAGACATGTGTGACACATCCTCTGGTTGTACCATGAATCTGTAGGATGATAACTCTGAAGACTGGTCTGGTTTACATAACCCATCCTTGATGCTTTGACATTCAGACTTGCCAGAGCTGGTGGGTCCTCCATTGTGACCTTCATAAATAGATGGAGAAAATAGTAGCGACAAAACGCATCAATCTGGAGGACCCAATCTTTTTTGTGGACCACATCAGGCCTAATTTCCCCCCCTGGTGGGTTCCCTTGCATGGGGTCTAAGCAGCAAGACACCCCGTAATCTGCTTATTTTCAGCAGATTCTTTGAAAAGTCTTGTTTTTATTATAACTATCCACCGATATGTTCGGGTTACATGATTAGATCCAGGTATCTCACGATATTGGATGAGACATGGTTCCTAAATGCAAGACTCGGGGTCCAAAATGCAAGCTGGTGTATGATAAAACGCTAACCTTTGTTTGCTTATGCTATGACACTATATGTTTAAAGGGAACCTGTCACCCCCCCCCCCCCCCCCCCAGACATTTTTAAGTAAAAGAGCCACCTTGTGCAGCACTACTGCTGCATCATTCTGTCAAGGTGGCTCTTTTACTTAGCGTCCCTTCCACCGCAGAAATAAGCGTTTTTAAAATTTGTCTGACATACCAGAAGTTTGTCCGCGGGGGCAGGTCTTTCCCCCTCGGACACCGACACCTCGCATCCATCATTCATTTCCTTTTTCAGTCTTTGCTCCGCCTCCTCTGCGTTCATTTCAAATGCTGGCGCCTGCCCTGTAATATATTTTCTTGGGCATGCGCAGTTAGCGCTGCCCTTCTCTGACATCACATGATGTCCTTCCTACCGCGCCTGCGCATGCCCAAGAAAATATACTAAGACCTGCCGCCCAGACAAACTTCTGGTATGTCTGACAAATTTTAAAACCGCTTATTTCTGCAGTGGAAGGGACGCTAAGTAAAAGCATTAGTGCTGCACAAGGTGGCTCTTTTACTTAAAACCGCCTGCGGGGGGTGACAGGTTCCCTTTAATTAGCTGAGGTTAGAGGTAGACCTAAATCAGTAGAGTTCAACCTAGAGCCTAACATGTTGTTTGGTTGCTCCATATTAGGGGAAAAATGATTTCTCGACTCCATCTACAGCATTTGGACTAGTTCCCTGAATTAGCGTCCCATAACTGGTATAGAAAAATCAAGTAAAGCATGTCCCTCCATGGGGCAGGATACATCCTCCAGACATGGCCGCTATGTGACTGCAGGGTCATTGAGTTCAGGGCAGGGTGTCAGGCATCATCTGACTGTCTGTAAAGTAGGAGCGTTATCTGCCATTTATTATGTGGTACAATTCAGATAAGAAGACATACTGATAATAGAGACAAACAACTCTGTGTGTAAAAGCTGATTTTACCAGTGATCAATTGGGAATCTCAGGTGGTGTTCACACTACCATTTATACCCTAAGCCGCTGCGCTCTGACGGATCTCTGGTAGCTGACAGACTTATAAACGGGGTCCTTCGATTTCCAGTTTGCTACACTCTATCCAGCACGCCTGTCCTCGGTGTCACGTTGCATGGATGGCCGATTACATTTTGCGCATGTCATCTGTGCTATATAATATTTTGTCTGCAGTCTCACTACATCACTCTCCCTTTTTTATCCCCATGTTTTTAGCCATTGGGAATGCATATGCAGTGTTAAGCAACGCAGACAAGAGGAAGCAGTACGACCAGTTTGGAGATGAGAAAGTGAGTGCTTCCCGACATGGGCACTCCGACTTCCACAGAGGCTTTGAGGCTGACATCTCCCCTGAAGACCTCTTCAACATGTTCTTTGGTGGAGGATTTCCTTCTAGTAAGTGTGTGTTTTTTAGCTGTAAAAAGGGCAAACCGATACTACCGCTATTGAGAGAATTACTTGGCTTGACATTTTTTTGTTGTTGTTTTCTTACTTTTAGGTAATGTCCATGTATACAGCAATGGCCGAATGCATTACACATATTCTCAAAGACCAGATAGACGAGAACACCACCAAGGCGATGTAAGTGCTTTCCAGTAGGGAAATTGTTCCTTCCAAAATGTCCAGGGATGATGAAAAGTCAATGGCTTAGCCACTAGAGGGAGCCCTATGACTGATTCCTGTATCTTTATAGCTAATATACACACACGCCTGTTTTTGTATGGTCTATATCGTCTCAGATGGTCAGGAAAGTCTGTAATTGCATCAGTCACTGTATTTATTTTATTCACTTATATAGCGCCATTAATTCCACAGCGCTTTATAGACATTATCTTCACTGTCCCCATTGGGGCTCACAATCATAGAATCCCTATCTGTATGTCTTTGGAATGTGGGAGGAAACCGGAGAACTCTATTATAAATTCATAAGAATGGAGAGTAAATTGCAATCACTACAACATTCCTCCGTGACTAGAAGATTTTGGTTTACAGTTTTAAATTAAATCATCAGTGGTTGCTTAAAAGAGAGACTCTTAAGTTTGAAGTTCTCCACCATTCATGGGATGGGGAAAAGCTTCCCTATTGTAGTGATCCCGAGAATCGGGGCTCAGAAGAGCCCAATGTTCATGGAGTGGAGATCAATCCTGCGCGCTTCCAATCTTTTCCCTTTTAATGAGACCACCAGAGGTCGCTGCGCTCGACTGGTCTTTGGCACTCCTGTAAGAATGAATGGAGCAGCAGTTCACATATTTGATCTGGTCAGAGCCTTGGTTCTTGAAATTAAGGGGGGGGGGTCACAGAGGTCAGACCCCTAGTGATCCTGAAGTTATCCCTTATGCTAAGGATAGGGGATAGCTTTCGGACTTGGAAATACCTCTTTCAATAAATTCATTATTGTATCACACAATTTCAGAGCAGATTCCATCGTTGAAATTCCACTACAAATGTGCAATGTGCCAACTCTGTGTTATGAGGTTGTCTCATCACATAAAAGCTAGAGTATGCAATCACTTTTTGGGGTAAAGGTCCCCCTGCAGGGACCCCTTCAGCTCTGGGATTAAAGAGTGCAGTTCCCGACACAGGTCCTCCATAAAAAATAAGAAACGGTGCTGGACCCTTTCACTCTAAGGAATGGTAAGAGTCCTCGCAGTCAGACCCTCTTAGTAATGTCATTAGTTTTTTGTGATTGAGTCCAGAAAAAAAACCTAACTTTAAAATCTAAATATTGATGGAGAGAAAAATGCACATCACACTAAATGAAACTGGCATGGGTTATGGCCGGCTGTCAGAGATTACATGCATTATCCAACTACTGTCACAGAAGTGCTCCTCCTCGGTATTGCAGGTCCACTGAGGGCCTTTACCCCCCAAACTTGTCTTCATGTGCAGTTCCCACGCGATGGCCGGTGTCTGCGAGAACTCCGACACCTGTAGATCCTGTCATGTGCTCTGCCACGGCTGACATATGCTGAGGCTATTGAGGCTTATTTTTCCCTGATGTACAATCTTTTCACCCAGTGATCAGAACATGTCCACGTTTCATGTACTAACATCATTATTTTTCTTATTTTTGTCCAGGGAAGTCTGGGTATGTTCGTTCAGTTGATGCCTATTCTGATCCTGATAATTGTGTCTGCCCTGAGTCAAATGATGGTGTCCAATCCGCCTTACAGCCTGAGCCACAGACCGTAAGTACATACAGTGGTGTAACCACCAAGGTTGTTCTCCAGGCTGAAAAAGAAAAGTCTGCGGTCACTATGTGATGGTATCCTGCCATATTGTGTTTGATAAGTATTCACTATCACAAGTTCCCCTGTACTCACAACACAAGTGGGTCGGCAATGTCACCGAATATATGATTTACTTACTAATTCTGAATGGTTTCATTTTTGATCATTGATTGTGAAGGTTTGTCTATTCCCCCAATATATTGTATAATTGTGCTGATGGACGGGGGTCTGGACTTGGGTATGACATATTTGCCTTGTGGGGGTTTATGGACGACATGTCCTGATAGGGTACAACTTATCAAATGACTTCCTGAAAGCCTTTTTAGCATATTCTTCTGGCTAACATCTCTGTTAGGCTTAGTGCCACTTTTGTTGGGAGCCAGGTGCTACACAGCAGTTCAATACAAGGGTTGTGTCCATGAATGTATGAGAAACGAGACCGAAGTATTACGAAGTCCTTTAGTTGATGCATTAAGAAACTTGTGTTCTTCATGCAAGTAAATGTGGTGACTGATGGCTTGCATTTACACACACACACACACACACACACACACACACACACACACACACACACACACACACACACACACACGACCTTACCTAATTATCACTGGAAGATCAATTGCACATTGGAAGTCATTGTAAATAACACTGCAATTAAAGGGTTTGCACCTAGATAAGGGACAACTGCTCAATAGAATAGGGGATAACTACTTATCTTGGAACAAATGCTTTACTCGTCAGACCGATTTCAGATTTTAGGACTGCAGAAATTTCCTATTTTGGGTCCTCTTGATAAGATAGCCTTAATATATTATGTTCTGTTGGCATACCAAAAAGGTAGTTAATTAGAAATGAATGGATTGCTGTGCAGGACCCCGATCCAGGTCAGTGCTGTCTGGTCGTGGACAGGAGCTGCGTAATTTTGCATATTTGCTGAGCTTCCAGGTTCCTCCAGCGTGGCGTTTCAATCACCCGTGTGGTGTACAGTCCTCTGTGTGGCGTGCCGCACACAGATGATGTTTCGCCAGCCCGGCCATTCATAAACCAAGCCTGATTGTCCCACAGGTTAACGAAATTTGTGCATCTTTTGTCCACGGCCAGAGAACACTGAACTGAATCCGGGTTGCAAGAAGCGATCTCCTCCTCTAGAATTCGAGTGCATCGCAGCCCAAGAATTCGGCAGCATACTTTTTATTTCACTACATAGGAAACGTAGTAGACTTCACTTTCCTATGCCGAGAGACACAGAAAAAATGTGTTATGGGCAGTATATAATTTTTTAATTTTTATTCTTTTGTATGTGGCTAACACATAATTCATGCTGAAAGGACGACGCCGGCATATTTTATTTTTATTGCCATAGAAAAAGTCTTTACACCCCTGTTAAAGTGCCAGGTTTTCAACATGTAAGGCTATGTTCCCACGATGAGGTTTTGGTGCGTTTTTTGACGCTGCGCTGCAGATTTTTGCTGCATCAAAAACGCAGCTTCTTGCAGTTCCAGCAAAGTGGATGGGATTTATAGAAATCTCATGTCCTCTGTGCTTTTATTTTACGGTTTCTCTTGCAGGTACGCTGATTTTTATATGTGGATTTTATCCATAGACTTCCATTAGATGTGAAGAAAACACACAGCGTTTTAGTAGGTTTCCTCCGCAGAAACATATAAATCCGCACATAAGTATATCCTTAAAGTTTTGTCAAAGCCAAGTACCACGAAGTATCAAAAGCAAAGCTGCTTAATTTTACACACCAAGAAGAGACAAAAAACGCGATAAATACACGTAAAAAAATGCACACAAATGGAATGAAATACCGCAAGTAACCCAATTTAATTAGGTGCAGAAATTCTGCAACATCAAAAGGCTCATCATGGGAACATAGCCTAAAGGAAAACCTACCAGGAAGAATTATTTCAGCACTTTCTCCACCTTTTTAATGTCACTGATTGTTTCTAAATGGATTTGTACAGACAAACTGAAATGGTTTTCAGGAAGAAAATAAAAATAACAATTTAAAATGTGATTGCATTAGTGTGAGCAGCCTTTTGCGATTGGCTGATTCTGAACACAACCATATCCCCAATTATATTTACTCTCATGTTACATAGTAGTTAGTATATAGCTGCCATCATTTGCATTCTGATTAACCCCATATAAAGATTAGTGTGATTTACCTGACGTTTTACAGCAAAAGCTACAGTCTGTATAAAGCTTATAGTAAAAGGTGGGCAAAGTTATGAAATTATATTTCTCGGTATGTTTTTTTTTTTTTTTCCCTGCATGTGAAAATCCTGGCATTTTAACGAGGGGGGTGTAGACTTTTTATATCTATTGTATCTGTACTGTATTTTTCAGATTATGCTTAAAATTACTTGCCAGTCGCTGTCTTCTGCCCTTTTCAGCGCTGCTCCTCACCTCTTCCACTTCATGTGACAGAAGTTTTGTCCAGCCGGCTTCCAACAGCATTTCTGTGTGGACCAGACATCACTTCTCATTGTAAAGTCTAAGGGCCCCGTTACACGTATCAATGTCCCAGCGATCCCACCTACGATCCGATGTGGATGGGATCGCTGGGACATAGTTGCTGATCGCCGGTGAGCTGTCACATAGACAGCCCCTCCAGCGATCACGACCTGCGAGCAAGCTGGTTTCCAAGGTAAACAGCGGGTATCTAAAAGCCGCGCGGCTCCTAGATACCCGCTGTTTACATTGGAAACCAGCTCCCCGCTGATCGTTGCTCTCCCGCTGCCACACGCAGCGATGCGCGCTGGCCAGCGAGAGACCAACGATCAAAAAACGGCCCAGGACGATCCTGCACGATCAGCGATACCCGGCAGGGGGGCCGGTCGCTGATGGATGTCACACACAGAGATATTGCTGGCAAGATCGCTGTGGCGTCACAAAATCAGCGATCTCACTGGCGACATCGCTGTGTGTGACAGGGCCTTAAGACTTTTGTAGACTTGAATTAGGAAAGGAACAAATGTTTCCCCTGTGTGTGCCAGTCACATGGTTTGGGAGAGGACTGAAGCAGCACTTTGGTGAAGGTGAAGTGATTACTGATAAAGGACTGGAAAATTGAAAAAAAAAAATATGGTGGTGTGGTACTTGAAGTATGAACAGAATCTAAGGCTATGTTCACATTGCGTTTTCTGCAGAACGTTCAGGGGATCCACCTGAAGCCTTGTTTTCATGGGGATTCAGTCAGGATCCACCAAACACAGTGTGAGCAGGGTTTAGCTCATTACTGTAAATTATGGTAAAAAAATCATAATCAGATGTTTTAATATCCCCTATAACAAATATAGGTGATGACTATTAATGATTGTGCATGATTGTGTACACTGTAATGGCAGTCACTGATTAGGACCGCCTACTGGACTCCTTGGCATAGACAATGCAGGGATTTAAATAAGTTCTAAATCAGGAGGTTTGTAAGAAGGGACAGGGTAACATACGGCTTGCTCAGTAAGAGAGGTTACCTTTAAGTCTCCATACTCGGCCTTTTACATGTTGCAATTCACAAATCAAATACTTATGAGCTATTCTAATTATTGCACTGTGTAAAAGCCTAAAATAAGTGTCACGTCTACAGAAGCGGCTGTAGATACCCGAATCATATTGCTTACTGGTGGTGTGAAAAAATTGCATTTGAAAGTGACCACTACTCGTCCTTTTCTCTGCAGGTCTGTGGGCCATATACACAGGAGAGTCACTGAGCACCTTAAGGTCCCATTTTTTGTGTCAGAAAGTTTTGATGAAGACTATTCTGGGAATAATCTAAGAAATGTAGAACGAAGTGTAGAAGAAGATTTCATAGCTAACCTAAGGAATAACTGCTGGAAGGAGAAGCAACAGAGTAAGTACAACATGTCACTACCGTGCCAGAGTATGAGAGTACGCAGCTCAGCTAGCAGCCTTAGGTGCCGCGTCCTAGAGAATATTCAGCCTTAGGTGCCGCGTCCTAAAGAATATTCAGCCTTAGGTGCCGCGTCCTAGAGAATATTCAGCCTTGGGTGCCGCGACCTAGAGAATGGGGTAGCATTAGGTGCCACGTCCTAGAGAATGTTCAGCCTTGGGTGCCGCATCCTAGAGAATATTCAGCCTTGGGTGCCGCGACCTAGAGAATGGGGCAGCATTAGGTGCCGCGTCCTAGAGAATATTCAGCCTTAGGTGCCGCGTCCTAGAGAATATTCAGCCTTGGGTGCCGCATCCTAGAGAATATTCAGCCTTGGGTGCCGCGACCTAGAGAATGGGGCAGCATTGGGTGCCGCGTCCTAGAATGGGGCAGCATTGGGTGCCGCGACCTAGAGAATGGGGCAGCATTGGGTGCCGCGTCCTAGAATGGGGCAGCATTGGGTGCCGCGTCCTAGAATGGGGCAGCCTTGGGTGCCGTGTCTTAGAGAATGGGGCTGCCTTGTGTGCCGCATACTAGAGAATGGGGCATCTTTGTATGCTGCGTCCTAGAGAATGGCGCAGCATTGGATGCTACGTCCTAGAGAATGGCGCAGCATTGGATGCTGCGTCCTAAAGAATGGCGCAGCATTGGATGCTGCGTCCTAGAGAATGGCGCAGCATTGGATGCTGCGTCCTAGAGAATGGCGCAGCATTGGATGCTGCGTCCTAGAGAATGGCGCAGCCTTGGGTGCTGTTTCCTAGAGAATGGGGCTGCTTTAAGTGCCGCAGTCTTTCATTCACTGAGTGGAAGCATGAAGGCAGACTATAGCTGTTCATGGACACCAGGAATAAGGTCTGTAGTGTTTATGACAATCTTATGTCTACATGTGCTGACCGACCTTGATGAAGTCTGCAGCCCTCAGACATAAAGATCCTCCAGTGACTAGCATCACTACATGTAATTGATATCCACTAGTCTTAACCACCTTCATAAACTTACAGGTCAAAGGAAAAGTAAAAACCTGACACTCCTCTGGCGAGCACTGATACAATCTGTATGGGCAGAGCGAATGCTTAGCTGCGTTATGTAGACACAAGCATCTGTTTCCATGCAGTCCCCCTAGGACTGCCCTTTCTGTCCTTTTGCTGCACAGAGGATTGTGCTGCCTGTGTCTGCACACAGACGGAATACATGAGTGGGTGCAGCTAGGGAAGGGGTCACTGGGGTAAATCACATGAGTGCAGCTGACATGACCTGAAGAGCCTAGGTAAGGAATTGGGGTGGGGGACAAAGATGTGCATGTGTTTAGTACCCAACAGTTTAGAGTATTTTAGATATAGGACTAGAAGGTGCCTGTGTACAGGAACATTGCAATTGAAAGAAGCCGTTCTAATTAGCTTGCTGAGAAATGGAGCAGAAAAGGTTTTTATTTTTTAACCATTGTTGTACAGTAGGTCACCAGTAGTGCTCCAGTGTGGAGCATAGTTGGTATAGCCTGACTATTACATGTAGAAATGGGACATGTTGGCTGTAGACAAGCAGGGTTTTGTGCGGTCAGTATCCCCTTCATACCAGAGCTACTGATGCTACAGAATACAGACTTTCATACACGTATCTAACAGATCACACACTGACATCATCTTCTTTTCATTCAATCTTATATTGTCATATTTTGTCATGGGATAATTGGGTACATGCAGTCTACTTAGTGTCCAGTTGAGACCTATTTATCATATTTGGGAGTGACATTATCTAGGAGACTCGCCTGTAAACGGGTTAGGGGCTCTGATACTTGGCCCCCCCGTCTGATCAATTGTCAGCAAGTCCTTGGGCAGCAGAGGCTGGATGTACACCACTTACACAGCCGCGACAATATGGATCCAACACTGTATAGTGGCTGTTCCCAAGTCCTGTAGTGGAGCTCCCCTTCACTTCAATAGGAGCTGATCTGCCCTACCTGAGAATGGTCGACCACCTCTGTACACTGTTATTTCAGCTGATAACAATTGCATGAGGATAATTGACCATTTCTAAAGATAGTCCATCAATATGAAAGTCTTGGAAACCGATTTAAGGCAGGGTTTTGACCAGTCACATCCACTGTTGATCATCTGAGCATGTAAAGCTGGAGTCACACATAGAGACTTACCAGCGATCCCGATAACGATATCAACGTGTCAGGATCGTTGTTGAGTCGCTATGTGATCGCTGGTGAACTGTCAAACAGACAGCTTCACCAGCGATCAGCACTAGCGACGCCGAGCGCGTGGTGTCGCTGTGTTCGTTAGTTACCAGCACGCTGATGCAGGGAGCTGGTAACTAACGTACACATCGGGTATCCAAGGGACGTGCGTCCCTTAGATAGCCGATGTGTACGTTAGTTACCAGCTGATCGCTGGTCTCCCGCCTGTCACACGCAGCGATGCGTGCTGGCCAGCGGGAGATCAGCGACGAAAGAAATGTCCAGAGGTTTCTTGCAGCGATCAGCGATACCGGCAGGGGGGCCGGTCGCTGATCGCTGTCACACACAGCGATCTCACTGGTGAGATCGCTGTTGTGTCACAAAACTTGTGACTCAGCAGCGATCTCGCTAGCGAGATCGCTATGTGTGACGGGGCCTTTAGATCACAGAGAGATTGGGACCTGGAGGAATCGCTGATGAATTGGAGCAAACATTGATTGCAAACACTGGGGAAAATCCTCATTCCAGTAGGGAACAGTCCATATTGTTGTAAAATGACTGGTCCCAATGCACAGAAAGCCAACGTGGTGGTGATACACCGTAACTGCTCATTTTGAATGATGATTGCTTCTCGAGGTGTAGATGAATTCACTTATCTTTTTTTATTTGTCTTTTCAGAGGAAGGATTACTATACAGAGCTCGTTACTTTGGAGATGCTGAACTGTATCAGAGAGCACAGAAGATGGGCACCCCGAGTTGTAACAGACTGACCGAGGTCCAGGCCTCCATGCATGGCTAGTGTTTGCTTAGCACAGTGGAGTAAGCACAGGTACACACACTGCAGCTTTCTAGGTTACACTTGTCTGCGGCAGAAACGTTCTGCAGTGGTTCGCTATGAGCACGCTCCTTCAGTGTTGCCGATCCGCGTCCTTCTGGTGTGGAATCTGCATAAATAATAAGAACGCTGTGGATTTATAATTCGTAGTCTGTTCATTTTCTGCCCTGATTTTCTACCCCATGGTTAGAGTTTTGCCAGATCCTGTCAGGATTATGGTGCAGGATCCACACCACCATTGTGAATCCTAATTTAGGCGACCCTAACAATCAATTTAAGACCCCAAAAGTGCCATGTAGAGCACTGTAGATAATCAATGAGATGTAGATGACTATACTGCACCCCTGATCACCCAAAAGTTCATGTGGTCTTGGGGCCAAACCCTCCCTGCTTGTCCTGATTGACGGGTGAGATGTTTCCCAAATCATGGTGCTGTAGTATCAGTAAAGACAAGATACTACGCTATCTACTACTATTATATTATTATACTGCATGGAGAAGATTAACGGGGTTGTCCAGGTAAAAGGAAGAGTTCCCCAGGAGATTGGACCTATAAAAATAAACAAAAGCCAATTTCAGACATCGGTGAAACCCAGACTGTTCTCTCATCCGAAGACCCGGGCCAACCGCCAGCTCTCCAGACCTGAACTGCATGTATGTAGTTTTAGTGATACTTACCTACTGGTCAACACTGCCTCAGAAAGAGGATGCATTTCTGATGATGCGTTGATCAGGCATCTTACCACTGCAACCAATCGCAGGTGGCAGCGGACCTGCTCATGGTGATGGAATAATGAGGTTTCTTTTTCCTGTGTCAATGCAAACCACAGAGCGGCCTGTGCTACATCCGGGTGGGTGCTAGATGGCGAGTATCGCTTAGTTTATTTATTTTACAGCTCCAAGCCCCTGGGGAACTTTTATTTTTGCCTGGACAACTTCTTTAAATTGTGCTTTTTCCCAAGTCTTATAGAAAAATCCATTTTAAAAAACCTGACTCTAAACCGTGTTGGCACAATTTTTATAAGTAAATTCTCAAACGTGTCGGCGCTGTGGACCATTTTGGACACATGCTTAGTTTGTCTGTTCTTTGCAGATATTCAAAGTAGCTGGAAATCTTTGGCAATACACCTTGTTCCAAGAGAGACGCAGCCTCGTTTCCTGCTGGGGGGCCTGCAGCGCATTGTTTCCTAGTGCGTTACGGACTCTTCAACTTCAATGTGATTACAAACGTCAATGCACAATCCTCTTGACGTTTTTCGGCACTGGTCGATATTGAAGAAGGACTGATCCTCCTCTCGGCTTCTTCCCACAGTCCTCGCTATGTTGCCCATAGACTTTACCCGATCTTCTAGGATATCCTAAGCTCTTCAGCAGTTGGGATGAAATTCAGCTTCTGTGCCCCAAGGACCGAACCCCCCCCCCCCCCCCAAAGACTGTGGCCTAATTATCACAACTAACCATCCCGGAATCTGAAGACTTTTAGAACAAAGAGATGAAACCTGAAAATCTATTTAGAATTAATTTATAGCTGTATATATGTTGTACTTTTCGAGAGAATTAATTCTGCAGATTTTGGATGAAGCCGTTTAGCCAGTTTCTGCTCCTATTTAAACCGTTGTGTGAATCTTGTGTTGGCATTGGCCAAAAGCTGAGTCTTTCATATTTAAAATAATTGCATCTGACCGAAATATATTTAATAAATTTAGAGACAATTTGAAGGTGTACTTTCTTACAAGGTTTGCTTCTGGGAAATGGCATGAAATACTTTCTGATGCACTAGAACAAATACTGTGTCAAATCCTGCATTGTGTGCGCTGCGCGTTTCATGTGGTATCTGCATATGAGCAGCTTTGTCATATCTCCTTCTGCAATGTTGTGTTCTTCTAGATCTCAGTGATGGGCCATATACCCCAGTCCAGTATGGCACTGTCTTGTCCAGAGACTACATTGGAGCTACAGGCAGAGAGGATCTGCTGATATATTCCTCTGATGAAAGGTAGCTGTGTATACCACATACAGTGGAATGCTTCCCTTATGGGCAAATTGCAAAAAAAAGTTTTGCTTTTATTATTTTTCTTTTACATGAAATAGCGGTGTACAGTACTACAGTTATCAGTATTGCAAAACAAAAGTAGGCCCAGAGGCCGAGTGGATAAGATTGTAATGTGAACATAAAGGTACCGTCACTTTTAGCGATGCACCAGTGTTCCCAACAACGATATGACGCGGTCAGGATCGCTGGTGCATCGCTAAGTGGACGCTAGTGAGCTGCCACACAGGCAGATCTCACCAGCGACATCGCAGCGGTCGGGGGTCGCTACTTACCTGTCAGACGAGGCGATGAAGACGTCCTCCCGCCCGCGTCCACGCGTCGCTCGTCGGCGCCACAGGAAGCCCAGCAGGAAGTTGATGACAAGAAACGATCCAGGATGTTCTCGCGCGATCAGCGATAACCTGCGGGGGAGCCGGTTGGAGGTATCACACATAGCGATATCGCTAGCAATATCGCTGCTGCGTCACAAAACCAGTGACGTTATAGCGATATTGCTAGCGATATCGCTATGTGTGACAGGGCCTTAACCTGAGCTGCTTCAAATACTTTACCCTGTATTAACAACTTCAATGCTTTAAGAAAACAGTTTTTTTCTATTTTTTATTTTTGCTCAGCTGTTTATATTCTTTCCATTGGGTTTGAATGGAGAACATCGACCACTTCTCCATTCTAATTCCCCTTTGCCATAATCTTGCAGCTGGGTTTCTCATTCTAGAAATTATTTGGGTCCTAGTTCTGTTAATGATTAGTCAAGGGTTAACACAAGACACAACATTGGGTTCAAATAGAATAATTTGATCCGAAATGAGCACTATGAACCCAGAGAAAGTCATAGAAGTGTATAAATCTTTAATAAATTACCACAATACATACAAGACATATAGAGTTAAGAGTGGGAAACCCAAAAAGGCACCACTACCCACATATTTACTAAGAAAAGGTTGCACATGTCTCAAAAAAACCCAAATACTCCCTCACCAGACAATACATAGCTGTATAAGGATGCCACTAAGGCACAAAAAGTAGTTGATTTAATAGCCAGGTACTAATATACAAATAATACAATAGTGCCTCGCTAAGTATTTACCTCCTGTGGGTGACGGTGCTAGCCCTACGCACGTTTCGGCGTTCAGCCTTCTTCCGGGGGTTGGTATCACACCAGCAAGTGCATATCTTTATATTAGAGACCATCCAATAAACAATCCCCTATCGGTTCCTGTGTTCCTACAAGGTTGCTGATTGGCCAAAAGGCCGATCGTAGTTAACACCCGCCCTGATCCCAGCAAGGCCAGTAACTACAACGATGGAATGATACTAATCATTGGTGGTAAGAGAAACGCCTCAGTCTTTCAGCCAATCCCAACGGGCACACCACGTGGGCCCATGATCGGGTAGGAGGGACATAACATTCACTCAGCCAATCAGGAGGGCTCTCTACATGAGGTCATCGTTATATGACCCGCCTCCCTCAATCACATAAACGCATCTAAATATATCAAGATCCGGGTGCCCTGGAGATGTCCTGCTATAGCGGCGCACCCGGCACTGACAGAAAAGCCCAGGGGGATCGCACGATGCGGCAAAGAGCCGTGGCCCAGACCGCGAGTCAAGCTACGCCCACTGGACATGTGGGCTATGCTGAGTCACATGACCGTGCCGCGCGCCGCTTAGAAACCTGATGTGTACCTTGATTACCAGCTCCCTGCACCAGCGCGCTGGTATCTAAGGTACATAGTGGGTAACTAAGCGACGTGCGTGGCTTGTTACCCGCGTGTCGCTGTCCTGATCGCTGCTGAGATCTGCCTGTTTGACAGCTCACCATCGATCATGTAGCGACACACCAGCGATCCTGACAAGTTCATATCGTTGTCAGGATCCTGGTGAGTCGCTGTGTGTGACGGGGCCCTTAGTGTTGTGTTTATTTGAGATTTGCTTGCTTGTCAGTTTGGGGTAAACGGATCTCTCCTGGAGAGTGTTCGTCCTCTGGAGTCAGTGTTTCCATTCATTGACAGTAAGCAGAGGAGGGCCTGCAGGCTGGATCTCATGTATAGATCAGCCCTACATTAGCATTTCTGTCCTGCATCTGCTGGGAGCATGTGTGTCTTTGCTCCTCTCTGCAAGGGGTATGCCTAGTGCTTAGTACTGTGGACAGGCTGGAGCCTTGGCTTGTGGAACACTCTTCATTCTTTGAGCTGACAGCAAATGTTTAACAGGTATGGTATGAACACTTCTGGCCATCCAGGGGGCTGGTCCCAGGAGAGAGAAAAACAAGCCACCTCTTTAGTGAGGAGTCGGTGCAGTGACATCAACGAGAGTGGATCTTTTGAGGTCGTGGTGCCTAGGTGAGGCTGGCCCATAGAGATTGGAGATCAGTAGCAGGCTGGAGTGGGACACACGCGCTACGGTCGTGATAGCAGTCATCTGGAGGAATATAGGCTGTGACTACAGGCTATACTGCACGCAGATACCAAAATCTAACCAACAGTTAGGAGACAGTAGTTATCACCTGGTACAGGGGCAGTGGAACTACAGATTCCCGGGTTGGGATCTTGTGGACTGGGGACATTGTATTGTGACCATCTACCTGGAATTGTTGTAAGACCATGGACGTGAAGAATAAAAATAGTTATGTCGTTAACCTGCCTAGTTGATTATAACAATCTCACATCTTCACAGTCTGAAATACTCCCTTTCATAGTGTTTTCATACTGTCTTCGCTAAGGCTGGGGTCACACTAGCGTATAACATCCGATGCAAGAGAGCGTGCGCCAGGTATCATTTTATTTTACTGTGATACGATCCTCTTGCATGTGATAAGGAGAGATTAATCTCTCCATCTTCTCCATTGTCTGTCTTTCCATATATTGGACTGCACTCAGTTTGAGGTTTTGCACACACCTATAGCCTTGAATGGTTGAGTGCGATCCGATTCTTAGATCCACTCTCGGCATGTTGCGATTGTTTTCTTATTCCGAATTGGCATCAGAAAATCACAGATCTGCACTGCTCCATAGTATAACATTGCATTCGGCCCAATCAGATTTTTAATTGGATTGCACTCATCCGATTTTTATGCTTGTGTGGGTGAGCTCTAAGGATAGGGAAAGGGTGTGCTGCTGACATTCCATCCGCTGGGTGGCCTATTGCTACACTATTATTCACAACTGTATGGCCATTGGCCCGCCATGGTTGGGCAGAACTTTGACCATGCTTTCACCCTACCATTTGGCTCCATCATAAACTATCTTTATGTAAAATGGTGTAGTTCTATTAAAGATTAATATTAACAGCCCCCATCTGTTATACCTGGATTTGAAAAAGTCAAAATTTAACAAAATATGTACATTTAACCTTGAAATGTCAGGCTTTTTTTTTTTCTTAAAGCTTGACATTGTGTTAAATAACACCACAAAGCTTTGAGGTTTTGTTATCTTCAGAACGGCACTCTGCAAACAATACATACACTGGAAATACAGGGGAATTGTTAAATATGATCACGAAATGGCAAGTGTAACTAAACTCGGATATTTGTGTAAAAACAGGCGATGTCTTCCCTTTTCAGCAGGTAAAGATTAGCCTCCTCTAGACTGCAGTAACTCGCCACCAATATACTATTTGCTTTGTTGATCCTGCTGAAGAGATTGCAGTCACCCATCATGACATAGCAAAAGTAGAAAGCGTGAAGCCTGTAAACCATCAGGTGACATTGCTTTCAGATACTGTGGCTACATGCAGAACACTCAGACAGCAAAAACACGATAGTTCTTTCTATATTTACTATCTCAACTAATGTGTATGTGTGTATGTATATATAATCTCTATATCCTTATGTGTATTTAACTTTCTTGGACACATCAGACCTAATGCGAAAACAGCAACCAAAGGAAACAACAATGTACAAATACAGATCAATACACAGTAACATAGTTATTAAGGTTGAAGGGAGATTTTAAGTCCGTCTAGTACAACCCATATCCTATCCTAACTTGCCCTAACATGTTGATCAAAGGAAGGAAAAAAAATCCCATGTGGCAAACAGTAAGCTTCACATTGGGGAAAAAAATTCCTTCCCGACTCCACATACGGCAATCAGACTAGCTCCCTGGATCAACGCAATATTAAGGAAACTAGTGTGTATATACCCTGTAATGTTATACTTTTCAAGAAAGGCATCCAGTCCCTTCTTAAATTTTAGTAGGGAATCACTCATTACAACATCATATAGCAGAGAGTTCCATAGTCTCACTGCTCTTACAGTAAAGAATCCGCGTCTGAGTAAGCTTAAACCTTCTTTCCTCCAGACGTAGAGGATGCCCCCTTGTCCCCGTCACAGGTCTAAGAGTAAAAAGATCATTAGAAAGGTCTTTGTATTGTCCCCGCATATATATATACATTGTAATAAGATCACCCCGAAGCCTTCGATTTTCCAAACTAAATAACCCCAAGTGTAATAACCTATCTTGGTATTGCAGACCCCCCAGTGCTCTAATAACCTTGGTCGCTCTTCTCTGCACCCGCTCCAGTTCAGCTATGTCTTTCTTATACACCGGAGACCAGAACTGTACACAGTATTCTAAGTGTGGTCGCACTAGTGACTTATATAGAGGTAAAATTATGTTCTCCTCATGAGCATCTATGCCTCTTTTAATGCATCCCATTATTTTATTTGCCTTTGCAGCAGCTGCCTGACACTGGCCACTAAATGTAAGTTTGTCGTCCACCCATACACCCAGGTCTTTTTCAGTGACAGTTTTGCCCAGTGTTTTACAATTAAGCATATAATTATACATCTTGTTCGTTCTATCCAAGTGCATGACCTTACATTTATCCCCATTAAAGCTCATTTGCCATTTATCAGCCCAAGCTTCTAGTTTACATAAATCCTCCTGTAATATAAAATTGTCCTCTGTATTGATTACCCTGCAGAGTTTAGTGTCATCTGCAAATATTGAAATTCTACTCTCTATGATCCCTACAAGGTCATTAATAAATATGTTAAAAAGAAGCGGGACCAAAACTGACCCCTGTGGTACCCCACTGCTAACCGTGACCCAGTCCGAGTGTGCTCCATTAATAACCACCCTTTGTTTCCTATCCCTGAGCCAGCTCTTAACCCACTTACACATATTTTCCCCTATCCCCATTGTTCTCATTTTATGTGTCAACCTTTTGTGTGGCACCGTATCAAAAGCTTTTGAAAAGTCCATGTACACCACGTCCACTGCATTCCCTTGGTCCAGTCCGGAGCTTACCTCTTTATAAAAGCTTATCAGATTAGTCTGACAGGAACGGTCCCTCGTCAACCCATGTTGATATTGGGTCATGAGGTTATTCTTCTTCAGATACTCCAGTATAGTATCTCTTAGAAAACCCTCCAGGATTTTACCCACAGTTGAGGTTAAACTTACTGGCCTATAATTTCCAAGTTCAGTTTTTGTCCCCTTTTTGAATATTGGCACCACATTTGCCATACGCCAGTCCTGTTGTACAGACCCTGTTATTATGGAATCTTTAAAGATTAAAAATAATGGTCTATCTATGACTGTGCTTAATTCCTGCAGTACTCAGGGGTGTATCCCATCCGGGCCCGGGGATTTGTCAATTTTAGTGATTTTTAGACGCCGCCATACTTCCTGCTGGGTTAAGCAGGTGACATTTAATGGAGAATTTTTATCCCTGATCATGTTATCTGTCATGGGATTTTCTTGTGTAAATACTGTTGAAAAAAAGTCATTTAGCATATTGGCTTTTTCCTCATCCTCATCCACCATTTCACCCAGACTATTTTTAAGGGGACCAACACTATCATTTTTTTAGCTTCTTACTATTTAGGTAGTTAAAGAATATTTTGGGATTATTTTTACTTTCTCTGGCAATGAGTCTCTCTGTCTCAATCTTTGCTGCCTTGATTTGCTTTTTACAGAATTTATTTAATCTTCTGTATTTAGTTAATGCCTCATCACTACCTACTTGCTTTAATTCTCTAAATGCTTTATTTTTTATCTCTTATTGTGCCCCTTACAGCTCTATTTAGCCATAGTGGTTTCCTCCTATTTCTAGCATGTTTATTCCTATACGGTATATATTGTGCACAAGTCCTATTCAGGATGCTAATAAACGTCTCCCATTTTCTTTGTGTATTTTTATGTCTCAGGATATCGTCCCAGTTAATTGCACCAAGATCATCTCTAATCCGTTGGAAATTTGCTTTCCTGAAGTTTAGTGTCCTTGTAACCCCTCTACTACACATCTTACTAAAGGATACATGAAAACTTATTATTCTGTGATCACTGTTACCCAAGTGACCCCCAACCCTTACATTTGACATGCGGTCTAGCCTGTTGGTTAATATTAGGTCTAGCAGTGCCCCCCCTCTTGTTGGGTCCTGAACCAGTTGTGTAAGGTAATTGTCTCTCATAGTAGTCAAAAACCTATTACCTTTGCTGGAACTGCAGGTTTTGGTTCCCCAATGTATCTCAGGGTAGTTGAAGTCCCCCATAATAATGACTTCTCCTTGAGTCGCAGCTTCATCTATTTGCTTTATGAGGATATTCTCTATTGCTTCCATTATTTTTGGAGACTTATAACAAACCCCTATCAGTAATTTATTATTTTTTCCTCGTCCCCTTATCTCCACCCACAGGGACTCTGCATTTTCATTAGATTCATATATATGCTAACGCAGGATGGGATTTAAGGATGATTTTACATATAAACACACTCCTCCCCCTCGCTTATTTGTTCGGTCATTTCTGAACAGACTATAGCCCTGTAAATTAACCGCCCAGTCATGGCTCTCGTCCGGCCATGTCTCAGATATCCCCACCATGTCATAATTATGTTCCAACAACATTAACTCCAATTCCTCCATCTTGTTGGCGAGGCTTCTGGCATTAGTATACATGCACTTTATGTATCTCTCTGTACCTCTATTCTTTCTTAAATTATTAACTGTTCTAACCCCACCCCCAAATTCATTATTTGTGCCCAGGTCTCTATCTGCACTGTCTTCTTCCCCCAGTCCCTAGTTTAAACACTCCTCTAACCTTCTAGCCATTTTCTCCCCAGCACAGCTGCACCCTCCCCATTGAGGTGCAGCCCATCCCTACCGTAGAACCTGTAGCCAACTGAGAAGTCGGTCCAGTTCTGCAGGAACCCAAACCCCTCCTTCCTACACCAATTCCTGAGCCACTTATTAACCTCCCTAATCTCCCGTTGCCTCTCTGGTGTGGTACAGGAAGTATTTCTGAAAATACCACCATGGAGGTCCTTGCTTTAAGCTTACAGCCTAATTCCCTGAAATCATCTTTAAGGACCTTCCACCTACCTCTAACTTTGTCATTTGTGCCAATGTGCACCATGACCGCTGGATCCTCACCAGCCCCTCCCAGTAATCTGTCAACCCGATCAGCGATGTGTCGGACTCGAGCGCCAGGTAGGCAGCACACCGTTCGACGATCCCTGTCTTTGTGACAGATTGCCTTATCTGTTCCCCTAATAATTGAGTCTCCCCCTACCAGAACCTGTCTGGCCTGCCCTGCTCTCCTATTTCCCCCTTACTGGAGCAGACACACCTCCGGCTTTCAGAGGACATGCCTTGCTGCAGCAGTGCTACTCCTGCACTAACACTCCCCTCATCTGCCAACTTAGCAAACTTATTGGGGTGTGCCAGATCAGGACTAGCCTCCCTGGTGCTCTTCCCTCTACCCCGCCTTCTAACTGTCACCCAGCTAGCTGCTTCATTGTCCTGCAGCTCCAACCTAGCATCCCCCCCCTCATCTATCCCATTGAGCGTCTGCTCAGTGAGCAGAAGACTCCTTTCCATATTGTCTATGGATCTCAGTGTTGCCAGCTGCACATTTAGATCCAGTATCTGGGCTTCCAAATGCACAACGTGCTCACATCTTGCACAGCAGTATGCACCCTCGACCGGCTGTTCAAGGATTTCATACATGCGGCAAGACGTGCACTGGATGGCATTGGCAGTAGTGGAGCACATCCTAATGGGGATTGCACCAGACAATAAGATAAGCAAAAATAAAGAATATTAATAAAATATAACAGCAATTCAGTAATTCCTCCCTTGGAAAGTCACTGAATCACAAGTCACACACTTACCACAGTTTGCACTTACACTCAGGTCACACTCCGCTCATTCACACTCGCTCAGGCAGAAGATTTAAAAGATTTTTTTTTTTCCTTTTACCAGTACACCACCCTGCTGCTCAATGCACTTCTAAAAGTATACAATAGACATTGTATACTTTATTAGTAAAAAAAAAAAAACAACTATGACACCGAGAAGAAATGGGGGGAATTCATAAATTTTAAACTAAAATATGTCTTCTGTAAAACTATAGGGCACACACATCCCTAAATGATCTTACTCGCTAGTGAGCAATCACAGAGAGTTGCTGGTAATACCAATGCATTATATATTACTAATCTTGTTATCACATTCTTTATACTAACAGCTACTATTGGCACTGCACAGGGAAAATAAACCTTCATCCCTATCCATGTAAATTTTATGAATCTCCCCCCCCCCCCCCATTTCTTCTGTGTAATAGTTGTAATTTTTTACTAATAAAGCATACAATGTTCATTGATCTGGACTTGTACATCGTTGTTTCCTTTGGTTTCTGTTTTTGCATTGTGGCTACATGGCGAGATCAATTCTCAGATAAGTTATGCAACCAGAGCCATCTGAGTAACTTTTCCGCTGCTTATATTTCAGAGCTGTGATTTGCCAAATTGTAGAAAAGTTGCACCTTGCATTGATGTCTATGGCAAGTGAGCTGTGTATGACTTGCGATAAGCAACAGAAAATACCAGCATGTGAGAACCTCTCATTCGGAACAGGTCCCCCTCGGGCAGGCCCAGCCATGCATTAGTTACATTATGTGGCTGGCCCCTATGTAATCCTAAATTTATGGCGATCAGCCAACTTTCATTTGAAAAAGAATTGGGGTAACAAAATCACATGTAGCTAAAAGTATCTGCAGCTAGGAAAAGTTACTTGACAACCGATATTCTGCATCTATTTCCATGAGGTCATCCAACCTTTTCGCGTTTCTTAATGCAAACCTGTCAGGAGCGTTGGAGTCACCAAATTAATTTTATTGCTGGTTAAGGTAGTAAAAACAAGTTCAGACGGGACGACCTGTCCTCAAGTGGCTATACCATCGCTGAGCAAATCACCTGTGTATCTAGTAGAGGATGCAAGTGGACCATTCCTGGTCAGAGCACCAATTCTTCCGTTATCTCCCTCTTAGTGTAACCACAGTGACTTAATTGTTGCCTGTTTTGTGATGACTCCTATCAAGCCACTAAATGGGAACTCAAAGGATATTTTCAGGCTTAAGATATTGTTGACAGATGCGTTCAGACTTTTTTAGATCACACAGTGTCCTGATGGAAACCGTGAACGGGGCCCGGAATACCAGAGCGCCATACACTGCAGTGGCCATTCCCAGGTACTGCAGCTTAGCTCCTATTCAGTTCAGTGGGAGTTGAGCTCCATAATTCACACTATACTGCTTCTTGAGTAATCCTATGAAAGCATATTTAAATATCTCATTATAGTTGACCTCTTTCTGGTTAGTTGACAGCTGTCCAGACTGCATGCCCTTTCATTCATCAGATCCTAAGCACATAGCCAAGATGTAAATGGCTGATCGTTATGAGGAATGCATTGTCTGGACTCATAACTTTATTCCAAAGCCCAAAAATAGAACCGGCCACATGCCATGCAGGGTTTGTCCTGAGGTCAGACAAATCACATGGGTACATACAGTAGAAGGCCTGTCTCACAGTGAGCCACCAGATCAAGCTAATCATGGTTTGTTTATCAAGGCTGCAATATTCTACCCTACATGCCAAATTATAAAATTTACTAGGTAAAGAAAAGTGTAATCAAAATCGTGAACAAGAGGAGGACTTTGCTTTGTCAATCTCAATCGGTTAACTTACGCCCACGCTCTACACCCGCTCCTACAATACAGAGGCGCACGGCTCACAACAGTGATTGGCAACAGTGGGCATGTAGGTGGTCAGGGATGGCATCTCAGGATAGACCAGCAGGAGGCATCGGACTTATCAGGTACAGTAAGTAATGCATCATTCAATATTCTCCTCTTGGTACAATGTTTGAATAAGTTGGAGAATTTCTTTACTGTTTTATCAGAAAACTAAATATTAATCTTCTTAGCTTCTGCTGATTCTGGCAAGGTAGACTGTTTTTAACCATTTAAAAAGGAATCTATCAGTAAAAAATTTCCTATTGTTTTAATTACATTTTTGTGTTATCAATTAGAAAGAAAAAATTTATCGCTATATATATATATATATATATATATATATATATATATATATATATATATATATATATGTGTGTGTGTATATAATATCTTGCATGAGTTTAGGCACAGAATCACAATGACAGGTAATACTTCTGTACCCAACTGATCACAAGATCCTCCAATCACACTAGGCAATGTCACAGCTGACCCTTCACAATCACCTTAGCACAAGCTCATTAGACACTTTAATACTAAAGCTAGGGTTGTGATCTGATCATTGTGTCTATGTACATGTGTTGTTTCCTGAAACAAAAGGATGTTAAAGTCTAAAAAAAAGCCTCAGTGACCAGTATGAAAATTGGAAGATTTCTATTTTTTATTTTTATTACAGATTGTGATATGTAAAATAAAAAAAGTCTTTTTTGACAATACATGTACCACAAAAGCCTAATTTAATCAATAGGTATTTCCTGCCTCTGAAATGTGGAGTTATCCCCGAGGGGACTGGAGTTGATGCTGTAGATTTAGTCTGACACACACATGACAAAGTTTGTGTAACGCTAATTACTGAATACACAGACATCTGCCAAGCGTTAGAGCGTCCCCAGAGCTGGTTTATGGAGGATATTCCAGCCAGGTCCTGATGCCTAAACATAGTGCAAGTCAAGTGCAAAAGACGGAGCACATAAATTACACTGTACTGAGCCCTGGGTATAAACAAACCGGGTTACTACTCTGCGGTTCACATCCAGATATTTGCAGCTTTCCTATACCAGTTTAGTGTGAGCATAAATAATGGGATCTCCTAAATACTTGTCCGTCAGGACTTCTCTGCAATAAAAGGTTTGAAGCACAGATCTCCAAATTCTCAGATAGAAAACAGTGCCCTAGACTGGGATTCTCAAGGGCAACCACTTTCCAGGCACGTTACCGTCTCATCCCTGGGCAGGAAATACAATCTCTTTTCATACTAGCTTATTAAAAAGTGGAGGCAAAACAAATATCTGGTTCACTTCATCGCTATTTTCAATCTAATATATAAAGCTCAATATGTATGATGTATGTGTGTCCGGGATTGGCATCCGCACAGTCGCAGCTACAGCCACAAAATTTGGCACAGTCACACGTCTGGACCCCGAGAGTGTCCTAGGCTATGTTGTGAGGTGAAATTTTAACCCCGCGCGTTCCAATTCACCAAACAATTTTGCCCCTATCTACATAATGGGGGAAAAGTGTTGGAGGCAAATTGACAGCTGCCAGATGTGAACAAGGGGGACTTAAAGAATGAGAGCGATGGTGCCAAAGAGTATATACCGTACAGTTGCTAAGGTGGGGCCCTGACATGGGATACTCACCACACACAGGGATATGAACACACACACAAAATGCGCCACACACTACCACGTGCTTCAACACATATACCACCCTCAGCACACATTTCACCACACATACACCAACCTCGCCACATAAAAGTCGAAACACAAAAGTCGCCACGCTGTCCCAGAGCTGTTTAAAAGATGAAAAATGAGCTGTGATTGGCTGCTATCAGCAACAGTTTTCTTTGTAGACAGTTGTGGTAACTGAGGCCTATTATTCTTATCATTTCTATGGTGTTATCGTCCTTCTGTAAAGCTGGAAATAACACAATTTATTACCGTGTCAACATAGACCACCCTCTGACACAGACTGCAAGGGGAGCCCAGTATCACACAGGATAGGATTAGATACACGGATCAGTATCACACAGGATAGGATTAGATACGCAGCTCAGCACACAGTATCACACAGAATAGTATTAGATACACGACTCAGCAGACAGTATCACACAGGATAGGATTAGATACACGGCTCAGCAGTTAGTATCACACAGGATAGGATTAGATACACAGCTCAGCAGTCAGTATCACACAGGATAGGATTAGATATGCAGCTCAGCACACAGTATCACACAGAATAGTATTAGATACACGACTCAGCAGACAGTATCACACAGGATAGGATTAGATACACGGCTCAGCAGTTAGTATCACACAGGATAGGATTAGATACACAGCTCAGCAGTCAGTATCACACAGGATAGGATTAGATATGCAGCTCAGCAGTCAGTATCACACAGGATAGGATTAGATGCACAGCTCAGCAGTCAGTATCACACAGGATAGGATTAGATGCACGGTTTTTATGTGCAATTTAATCATTATAATTTGTTATAACTAACCACAGTTGGTTACTATGCCCAGGCAGGCAATGCCGGGCTCTTCAGCTAATATATATATATGTATATACGCAGTTAGGTCCATATATATTTGGACAGACAACATTTTTCTAATTTTGGTTCTAGATATTACCACAATGAATTTTAAACAAAACAATTCAGATGCAGTTGAAGTTCAGACTTTCAGCTTTCATTTGAGGGTATCCACATTATAATTGGATGAAGGGTTTTGGAGTTTCAGCTCCTTAACATGTGCCACCCTGTTTTTAAAGGGACCAAAAGTAATTAGATTAAATAATTGTAACTAAAATGTTCATTTCTAGTACTTGGTTGAAAACGCTTTGTTGGCAATGACTGCCTGAAGTCTTGAAATCATGGACATCACCAGACGCTGTGTTTCCTCCTTTTTGATGCTCTGCCAGGCCTTCACTGCGGTGGTTTTCAGTTGCTGTTTGTTTGTGGGCCTTTCTGTCTGAAGTTTAGTCTTTAACAAGTGAAATGCATGCTCAATTGGGTTGAGATCAGGTGACTGACTTAGCCATTCAAGAATATTCCACTTTGCTTTAACCCCTTTCCTACATTGGACGTAATATTCCGTCCATGTGACCTGGGCCTTAATTCCCATGGACGGAATATTACGTCATAGCGATCAGTGGCACCCACGTGGTGAGCGCCGCTGATCGCGGCCGGGTGTCAGCTGATTATCACAGCTGACACCCGGCACAATGTGTCAGGGGCGGTCACGGACCGCCCCCGACACGTTAACCCCTTGCACACCGCGATCAAACACAATCGCGGTTTACCGGGGGTTAAAGGGAAGCATCGGCAGGGAGGGTGCTCCCTCCGTGCTTCCCTGAGCCCCCCACAGCAGCGCAATGTGCAGCGCTGCTGCGGGGGGCTCTTTCCCTGAAGGTCCCCGGATCCAAGATGGCAGGGAGATGGCTTCCTCAGTGCCTGCAAAGCGCAGGCATGAGGAAGTCTGCGTCTATGCCTGTGACAGATCGCTGATCTGTCACAGTGATGTGACAGATCAGCGATCTGTCACAGGACAGTTATGTCCCCCCTGGGATAACGTAATAAAGTTTAAAAAAAAAAAGTGTAAAAATAATTTTAAAAAAAAATCGCTAAATAAATAAAAAAAAAAATATTCCCTAATAAATTCATTTTTTGAAAAAAAAAAAGTACACATATTTGGTATCGCCGCATCCGTAACCAACCGCCCTATAAAACTGTCCCACTAGTTAACCCTTTTAGCGAACCCCTTAAAAAATAAAAAACAAAGCAAAAAATAATGATTGATTATCATACCGCCGAACAAAAAGTGAAATAACGCGCGATCAAAAAGACGCATATAAATATCCATGGTACCGCTGAAAACGTCATCTTGTCCCGCAAAAACGAGCCGCCATACAGCATCATCAGCAAAAAAGTTATAGCTCGCAGAATAAAGCGATGCAAAAATAATTATTTTTTATATAAAATTGTTTTCATTGCATAAAACTGACAAAACATAAAAAAAACCTAAATGAGGTATTGCTGTAACCGTACTGACCCGAAGAATAAAAACGCTTTATCAATTTTACCGCACGCGGAACAGTGTAAACGCAGCCCCCCAAAAGAAATTCATGAAACGCTGGTTTTTGTTCATTCTGCATCACAAAAATTGGAATAAAAAGCGATCAAAAGATGTCACGTGCCCGAAAATGATACCAATAAAAACGTCAACTCGTCCCGCAAAAAATAAGACCTCACATGACTCGGTGGGTCAAAATATGGAAAAATTATAGCTCTCAATATGTGGTGATGTAAAAACTTATTTTTACAATAAACAGCGTCTTTTAGCGTGTGACAGCTGCCAAACCTAAAAACCGCCATAAATAGTAAATCAAACCCCCCGTTATCACTCCCTTAGTTAGGGAAAAATAATAAAATTAAAAGAAAGTGTATTTATTTCCATTTTCCCGTTAGGGCTAGGGTTAGGGCTAGAGTTAGGGCTGAGATTAGGGTTAGGGGTGTGTTGGGATTAGGGTTGGAGTTAGAATTGGGGGTTTCCACTGTTTGGGCACATCAGGTGCTCTCCAAATGCAACATGGCGTCTGATCTCAATTCCAGCCAATTCTGCGTTGAAAAAGTCAAATGGTGCTCCTTCACTTCCAAACTCTGCCATGCGCCCAAACAGTGTTTTACTCCCACATATAGGGTATCAGCCTACTCAGGACAAATTGCAAAACAACTTTTGGGGTCCAATTTCTCCTGTTACCCTTAGAAAAATAAAAAATTGGGGGCAAAAATATCATTTTTGTGGAAAAAAATGATTTTTTTTATTTCACGCCCGGGTGTTATAAACTTCTGTGAAGCACTTGGGGGTTCAAAGTGCTCAGCACACATCTAGATAAGTTCCGTGGGGGGTCCAGTTTCCAAAATGGGGTCACTTGTGGGGAGTTTCAATAGTTTAGGTACATCAGGGGCTCTCCAAACGCACATGACACCCGCAGACCATTCCATCAAAGTCTGCATTCCAAAACGTCACTACTTCCCTTTGGAGCGCCCTGACATGTGCCCATACAGTAGTTTTCTCCCACATATGGGGTATCAGCGTACTCAAAACAAATTGGACAACAACTTTTGGGGTCCAATTTATCCTGGTACCCTTGGGAAAATAAAAAAATTGGTGACTAAAAGATCATGTTTATGGAAAAAATATGATTTTTTTTATTTTCACGCCCGGGCGTTATAAACTTCTGTGAAGAACTGGGGGGTTCAAAGTGCTCACCACACATCTAGATAAGTTCCTTGGGGGGTTTAGTTTCCAAAATGGTGTCATTTGTGGGGGGTTTTCACTGTTTTGGTACATCAGGGGCTTTCCAAACGCGACATGGTGTCGGATCTCAATTCCAGCCAAAAACGTCAAATGGTGCTGCTTCCCTTCTGAGCTCTGCCATGCGCCCAAATAGTGGTTTACCCCCACATGTGGGGTATCAGCGTACTCAGGACAAATTGCACAATAACTTTTAGGGTCCTGCTACCCTTGGGAAAATAAAAATTGAGGGTGAAAAGATCATTTTTGTGGAAAAAATATGATTTTTTAATTGTACGGCTGTACGTTATAAACTTCTGTGAAGCCCTTGTGGGTTCAAAGTTCTCCCCACATATCTAGATAAGTTCCTGGGGGGTCTAGTTTCCAAAATGGGGTCACTTGTGGGGGGTTTCCACTGTTTAGGTACATCAGGGGCTCTCCAAACGTGACATGGCATCCGATCTGAATTCCAGCCAATTTTGCATTGAAAAAGTCAAACTGCGCTCCTTCCCTTCTGAGCTCTGCCATGCGCCCAAACAGTGGTTCCCCTCCACATATCAGGTATCAGAGTACTCAGGACAAATTGCACAATAACTTTTCCAGTCCAATTTCTCCGGCTACCCTTGGTAAAATAAAAAAATTGAACCTGAAGTATTTTTTTTGCGAAAAAAAGTTAAATGTTCATTTTTTTTTTTTAAAATATTCAAAAAAATTCCTGTGACGCACCTGAAGGGTAAATAAACTTCTTGAATGTGGTTTTGAGCACCTTAAGGGGTGCAGTTTTTAGAATGGTGTCACTTTTGGGTATTTTCTATCATATAGACCCCTCAAAGTGGCTTCAAATGTGATGTGGTCCGTAAAAATAAAATGGTGTTGCAAAAATGAGAAATCGCTGGTCAACTTTTAACCCTTATAACTTCCTAACAAAAAATTTTTGTAAAGTAAACATGTGGGAAATGTTATTTATTAAGTTTTTTTGTGTGCCGTATCTCTGTGATTTAAGGGCATAAAAATTCAAAGTTGGAAAATGGCGAAATTTTAAAAATTTTCGCCAAATTTCCATTTTTTTCACAAATAAACGCAAGTTATTTGAATGAAATTTTACCACTAACATGGAGTACGATATGTCACGAGAAAATAATGTCAGAGTCACTGGGATCCATGGAAGCGTTTCAAAGTTATTACCTCATAAAGGGACAGTGGTCAGAATTGTAAAAGTTGGCCCGGGAGTTAACGTGCAAACCACCCTTGGTAGTGAAGGGGTTATTAAACTCCTGGGTTGCTTTGGCTTTATGTTTTGGGTCATTGTCCATCTGTAGTATGAAACGACGACCAATCAGTTTGGCTGCATTTGGCTGGATCTGAGCACACAGTATGGCTCTGAATACCTCAGAATTCATTCAGCTGCTTCTGTCCTGTGTCACATCATCAATAAACACTAGTGACCCAGTGCCACTGGCAGCCATGCATGTCCAAGCCATCACACTGGCTCCGCCGTGTTTTACAGATGATGTGGTATGCTTTGGATCATGAGCTGTACCACTCCGCCATACTTTTCTCTTTCCATCATTCTGGTAGAGGTTCATCTTGGTTTCATCTGTCCAAAGAATGTTCTTCCAGAACTGTGCTGGCTTTGTCCAGTCTAGCCTTTTCATTCTTAGAACCATAGAATCGTAGAGTTGGAAGGGACCTCCTGGGCCATCTGGTCCAACCCCCTGCTCAAAGCAGGATTCGCTAAATCATCCCAGTCAGATGTCTGTCCAGCCTCTGTTTGAAGACTTCCATTGAAGGAGAACTCACAACTTCTCGAGGCAGCCTGTTCCACTCATTGATCACTCTAACTGTCAAAAAGTTTTTTCTAATATCTAATCTGTGTCTCCTCCCATTCAGTTTCATCCCATTGCTTCTAGTCTTTCCTTGTGCAAATGAGAATAAAGTTGATCCTTCTACAATGTGACAGCCCTTTAGATATTTGTAGACAGCTATTAAGTCTCCTCTCAGTCTTCTCTTTTGCAAACTAAACATTCCCAAATCCTGCAACCTTTCCTCATAAGACAGGGTTTGCAGACCGGTCACCATTCTGGTTGCTCTTTTCTGAACTTGCTCCAGTTTGTTGATGTCTTTTTTAAAATGTGGTGCCCAAAACTGGACACAGTATTCCAGATGAGGTCTGACCAAAGAGGAGTAGAGGGAAATAATGACTTCACGTGATCTAGACTGTATGCTTCTGTTAATACATCCTAGAATTGCATTTGCCTTTTTTGCTGCTGCATCACACTGTTGACTCATATTCAGTCTGTGATCTATTAGTATACCCAAGTCTTTTTCACATGTGCTGTCACTTAGCCCTATTCCTCCCATTCTATATATGCTTTTTTCATTTTTATTGCCCAGATGTAGTACTTTGCATTTCTCCCTGTTAAAAACCATTCTGTTAGTTGCTGCCCACTTCTCCAGTTTATTTAAATCTTTTTGAATCCTCTCTCTCTCTTCTCTAGTATTAGCTATCCCTCCTAGCTTTGTGTCATCAGCAAATTTAATCAGTTTACCCTCAATTCCTTCATCTAAATCGTTGATAAAGATGTTGAACAATACAGGGCCCAGGACAGAGCCCTGTGGTACCCCACTTGAGACATTCTTCCAACTGGATGTGCAGCCATTTACGACCACTCTTTGGGTCCGATCACTAAGCCAGTTATGAATCCACCTAACAGTTGCCTTGTCCATT
Source organism: Dendrobates tinctorius (assembly GCF_039654945.1). Classification (NCBI taxonomy): domain Eukaryota; kingdom Metazoa; phylum Chordata; class Amphibia; order Anura; family Dendrobatidae; genus Dendrobates; species Dendrobates tinctorius. Next base: position 11,076,712 of record NW_027361757.1, on the reverse strand, counting down.
CCATACTTAGTCATTTTTTCAATAAGGATTGTATGAGAGACTTTGTCAAATGCTTTGCTGAACTCAAGATATACTATATCTACAGCATTTCCTTGATCCACCCAATCAGTGATACCGTCATAGAAGGAAATTAAGTTAGTCTGACATGACTTATTAGTTACAAACCCATGCTGACTCTGTTTGACCACTTCATTCTTATCCAGGTATTGACATACATGTTGTTTAATAATTTGTTCAAAGATCTTTCCTGGTATAGAAGTTAGACTCACCAGCCTATAGTTGCCTGGGTCCACCTTCTTCCCCTTTTTGAAGATAGGAACAACATTTGCTCTTCTCCAGTCTTCTGGGACTTCTCCTGTTCTCCAAGAATTTTCAAAGATTATGGAGAGGGGTTCAAAAATTTCTTCTGCTATCTCCTTCAGTACTCTGGGGTGTAATTCATCTGGACCTGGAGACTTGAATTCATTTAAGTTAGCTAAGTGTTTCCTCACTATCTTTCTGTTTATAGATATCCTGGATTCTTATATTCCCTTAATAGGACAGTGAATAACAGTTGGTGTTACATTTCCTTTCTGAGAGAAAACAGATGCAAAATAGGAATTTAAAAGTTCAGCCTTCTCAACATCCTGTCTTACCATTTCATCATTTTCATCCTGTAAAAATCCTATAGCATCTTTGACTTTTCTTTTACTTTTGACATATCCCCAAAATCCTTTATTATTGCTTTTGACATCTCTTGCAAGCCTCAATTCATTTTCAGCTTTAGCTAATCTGATTTGTGCCCTGCAGGTTCTGCAGACAGCATTATATTCTTCTTTAGATATGCCTCCCTCTTTCCATTTTATAAACATTTTTTTCTTCCTTTTTAGCATGTGCTTAAGTTCTGTGTTCACCCATCCTGGTTTCCTTAAATGCTTCCTATTCTTCCCTCTTTTCGGAATTGTTAACAACTGTGCTTTGAGAATTTCATTTTTCAAGATTTCCCATCCTTCCTGGACATTTTTGTCTTTAAGGATATCCAGCCATTAATAAATAATAATAATAAATTTTATTTTTATAGCGCCGACATATTCCACAGCACTTTACATTTCAGAGGGGATTTGTACAGACAATAGACATTACAGCATAACAATAATCACATACAGTAGATTATAACAAATACCAAGAGGAGTGAGGGCCCTGCTCGCAAGCTTACAGTCTATGAGGAAAGAGGTAGACACGAAAGGTGGGTGGTAACAGTTGCCCTGATTGTACGGACCAGCCATAATGTTAAGTGTGTAACAGTACAGACACAGAGGGCTAATGGATGCATAAAGCATGTGGGAACATGATGCTGGGAACCTGGTTATGGTAAAATTTTTGGCTCTGCCACACAGGGATAGGTTAGGTTAATGTGTTGAGGCGATAGGCCAGTCTGAATAAATGCGTTTTCAGGACACGCTTAAAATTGTGGGGACTGGGGACTAATCGTATTGACCTGGGAAGTGCATTCCAAAGAATTGGCGCGGCACGTGTAAAGTCTTGGAGACGGGAGTGGGAGGTTCTGACTATTGAGGATACTAACCTCAGGTCATCAGCAGAACGGAGGGCGCGGGTAGGGTGGTATACTGAAACAAGGGAGGAGATGTAGGGTGGTGCTGAGCCATGGAGGGCTTTGTGGGTGAGGGTAATAAGTTTATACTGAATTCTGGAGTGGATGGGTAGCCAGTGTAATGACTGGCACAAGGTAGAGGCATCGGTGTAACGATTGGTGAGGAATATGATCCTGGCTGCAGCATTCAAGACAGATTGGAGAGGGGAGAGTTTTGTAAGAGGGAGACCGATTAGAAGAGAGTTACAATAGTCGAGACGAGAATGAATAAGAGAAACAGTAAGAGTTTTTGCAGAGTCAAAAGTAAGAAAAGGTCGAATTCTAGAAATGTTTTTGAGGTGCAGATGACAAGAGCGAGCCAGTGATCGAATGTGGGGGGCAAAGGAAAGCTCGGAATCAAGTATGACCCCAAGACAGCGGGCATGTTGCTGGGGAGTAATAGTGGAACCACAGACGGAAATGGCAATGTCGGGTGTAGGTACATTAGTAGCGGGAGGAAACACAAGGAGTTCAGTCTTTGATAGGTTCAGTTTCAGATATAGTGAGGACATGATATTAGACACAGCGTTTAGACAATCGCCAGTGTTTTCTAGAAAGGCTGGCGTGATGTCAGGAGAAGAAGCGTATAATTGGGTGTCATCAGCATAGAGATGGTACTGGAAACCAAATCTACTGATTGTTTGACCAATAGGGGCAGTGTACAAGGAGAAGAGGAGGGGGCCTAGAACCGATCCTTGAGGAACCCCAACAGTAAGAGGAAGGTGAGAGGAGGAGGAACCGGCAAAAGAAACAGTAAAGGAGCGGTCGGAGAGATAGGAGGAGAACCAGGAGAGAACGGTGTCCTTGAGGCCAATGGAACGGAGCATAGTGAGGAGGAGCTGATGATCCACAGTGTCGAATGCTGCAGAGAGATCCAAGAGAATTAGCATGGAGTAATGACCATTTGATTTAGCTGTTAGCAGATCATTAGAGACTTTAGTGAGGGCAGTTTCAGTGGAGTGTAAAGAGCGGAAACCGGATTGGAGAGGGTCGAGAACAGAGTTTTCTGAGAGATAGCGGAGAGCCATTGGATCCCTTTGGATCCATTAGCCATTGGATAGCCATTGAGAGCCATTGGATCCCTCCAATTATCTTTCTGAATCCCTTAAAATCTGCCTTTCTGAAATCTAACCTTGACGTCTGAGTCTTCACAGGTCTTCCGCCTCTAGTTATCCAAAATTCTAAAATAGCATGGTCGCTACCTCCTAGGGTTCCAGCCACTTTTACCTCCTCAACCATTTCCTCCCTGTTTATAAGGATTAGATCCAAGGTAGCAGTTCCCCTTGTTTTCTCCCCTACCTTTTGGAAGATAAAGTTGTCTGCAAGAGAGGATAAGAATTTCCTTGACCTGTTAGTTTTGCTTGAGAGAGATTCCCAACAAATGTCTGGATAGTTGAAATCTCCCATGACAACTATGTCATATTTTTTGGAGAACTTGGCCATTTGATGCATAAAGAGTTCATCCATATCTTCAGCTTGCACAGGCGGCCTGTAGTAAATGCCTACAATGGTGTCCTTTCCATTGTTCTGTCCTTGTATTCTTACCCAAACAGTTTCCACAGAACTCCCAGTCTCTGAAGCTTCAATCTCTGTGCAGATATACGCGTTTCTAACATACAATGCAACACCCCCTCCTCGTTTATCAAGTCTGTTTCTTGCAAATAAGTTGTATCCTTCTAGTCTTGTATTCCAATCATGTGTATTGTCCCACCAAGTTTCAGTGATTCCAATGACATCATATTTATTTTCCTGTGTTAGTAGTTCCAATTCTCCTTGTTTGTTGCCCATGCTTTGTGCATTAGTATAGAAACATTTTAGTTTGTGATTGGTTTCTCTTTCTCCAATATTTTTATTAATTAGATTCTTTCGTCTTTGTTCTTCCTTTCCACTTCTAATAGCAGAGTTCTCAATAGCATTTGTCAGGTGTATGGCTTTTTCTGGTCTTTTGCTTCCCTTCCCATGTTGTTCTAGTTTAAAGCTCTCCTTACAAGTGTAGCAAGGCGACTTCCAAATACATGCTTTCCAGTCTTCGTAAGGTGCACCCCATCTCTAGCAAGTAGTCCATCGTATAAGTAGTTCACTCCGTGATCCAGAAATCCAAATCGTTGCTGACGGCACCATCGACGTAGCCAGTTGTTCACCTGCAGAATCTTATTCCACCTCCTTGTTCCATGGCCATCCACTGGGAGGATGGAAGAGAAGACCACCTGCGCTCCCAGTTCTTTCAATTTCTTGCCTAAGTCTTCAAAGTCTCTGCAGATGGTTTCCAGGTCGTTTCTTGCGGTGTCATTTGTCCCCACATGTAGTAGCAGGAATGGGTAGTCATCTGTAGGTCTGAAGAGTCCTGATATCCTGTCAGACACATCTTTAATTTTTGCACCTGGAAGACAGCACATTTCTCTTGAAGTTATATCCAGTCTGCAGATAGCGACCTCTGTTCCTCTCAACAGGGAATCCCCCATGACCACCACTCTCCGTTTCTTCTTCACAACATTTTTCTTTCTCCATCCAGGAGGATGGAGAAAGAAAAATGTGCACTTCGAATTTCTTCTCTTTCTGTAACATGAAGAGATAATTCTGCTCTGTCCAAGAACTCTTCACCTTCCTTAATGATCTTCAACGTAGCTAACCTCTCTTCGAGATTTTGCAACTTTTCCTCCAACAGGGACACAAGCTTGCATTTGTGGCATGTGAAGTTTGGCTTTTCCACTGGTAAATCTGTGAACATGTAGCAAGAAATGCAGCTCACCAAATGGCTCCTGGCCTCTTCCATCTTGAGATTTCTTAAAAACGATGAAAGATGAGCCGATAGGCGCTTGGTTTTTCCGATTTCCTCTTTTCAGCTGCAACGGCCAAAACCCAGTGATCGTTGAGCTCGCGGAGACTCTTCACTTATCCCAGAAGGCACTGGGAATATGCAAATGATCTCCTCAAGACTCTTCCCCTGGTTTTCCGATTTCCTCTTTTCAGCTGCAACGGCCAAAACCCAGTGATCGTTGAGCTCGCGGAGACTCTTCACTTATCCCAGAAGGCACTGGGAATATGCAAATGATCTCCTCAAGACTCTTCCCCTGGTTTTCCGATTTCCTCTTTTCAGCTGCAACGGCCAAAACCCAGTGATCGTTGAGCTCGCGGAGACTCTTCACTTATCCCAGAAGGCACTGGGAATATGCAAATGATCTCCTCAAGACTCTTCCCCTGGTTTTCCTTGATGCTTATGAGTGACTTGCACCGTGCAGTAAACCCTCTGTATTTACTTTCATGCAGTCTTCTCTTTATGGTAGATTTGGATATTGATACGCCTACCTCCTGGAGAGTGTTGTTCACTTGGTTGGCTGTTGTGAAGGGGTTTCTCTTCACCATGGAGATTATTCTGCGATCATCCACCACTGTTGTCTTCCGTGGGCGCCCAGGTCTTTTTGCATTGATGAGTTCACCAGTGCTTTCTTTCTTTCTTAGGATGTACCAAACTGTGGATTTTGCCACTCCTAATGTTGTAGCAATTTCTCGGATGGGTTTTTTCTGTTTTTGCAGCTTAAGGATGGCTTGTTTCACCCGCATGGAGAGCTCCTTTGACCGCATGTTTCCTTCACAGCAAAACCTTCCAAATGCAAGCACCACACCTCAAATCAACTCCAGGCCTTTTATCTGCTTAACTAAGAATGACATAACGAAGGGATTGCCCACACCTGTCCATGAAATAGGCTTGGAGTCATTTGTCCAATTTCTTTTGGTCCCATTAAAAACAGGGTGGCACTTGTTAAGGAGCTGAAACTCCTAAACCCCTGATCCAATTTTAATGTGGATACCCTCAAATGAAAGCTGAAAATCAGAACTTCAACTGCATCTGAATTGTTTTGTTTAAAATTCATTGTGGTAATGTCTAGAACCAAAATTAGAAAAATGTTGTCTCTGTCCAAATATATATGGACCTAACTGTATATACATTAGGCAAGGAAAGCGGCAACATTCAAATACCATCAAAGGTTAAAGGCCCCGTTACACATAGTGATGTCCCAGCAATCCCACAAATGATCCGGCATGGTGGGATCGCTGGGACATCGTTAGGCTGATCACTGGTGAGCTGTCACAAGACAGCCCCTCCAGCGATCAGGACCAGCAACGCTGGTTTCTGGATACCCGATGTTTACATTAGAAACCAGCGTCGCTGATCGCTGGTCTCTCGCTGCCACACACAGTGATGCGCGCTGGCCAGCGGGAGATCAGCGATCGAAAAACGGCCCAGGCCGATGCTGCACGATCAGCGATAACCGGCAGGGGGGGCCGGTCGCTGATCCCCGTCACACACAGCAATCTCTCTGGAGAGATCGCTGATGCGTCACAAAATCAGCGATCTCGCTGTGTGTGACGGGGCCTTTAGACAGGTCCTGAACAGCCAGTTCAATGGGAAGAATGCAATCTGCGCTATCAATACATTTGCCATGCCAGTTATCAGATGCCCTGCTGGCATTGTGTGCTGGCCAAAAGAAGAGATGGAAGCTGCAGATGTGAAGACATGAAAGCTCCTCACATTGCATGGAGGTCTCCACTCTAAAGTCCCTGTCTCACATAACGAGATCGTTAGCGAGATCGCTGAAACGTCACCGATTTTGTGACACAACAGCGATCTCGCTACGTGTGACACATAGCGGCGACCGGGCCCCCCACCGCTGGATATTGCTGAACGTGCTGGAATATCCTGGGCCATTTTTTGATCGTTGGCCAGCATGCATCGTTGTGTTTGACGCCGACAAGCGACTTGGTTGGCTACGCAGAACTCATGAACGCAGGCGGGAGTCAGAATAGCTGCTGTGTAACAAGGTACCAACGACCGCCGAGGTCGTTATATGGATCGTCGGATCGTTGCTGCGTTGTTGAGTAGATCTGTTTGACAGCTTACTAGCGACCATTTAGCGACATACCAGCGATCCTTACCAGGTCGTATCATTGTCGGGGTTGCTGGTGCGTTGCTTAGTGTAATGGTACCCTAAGTCTAGCACCCAAAGATTGTATAACAACAGAAAAGAGGGTGTCGAGGCTTGATAAGCATCCAATCCACCATCACGGATGAAACGAGTATCCAGGAATACATCAGAAAAATGGCACCAAAAGATGAGATGCTGAGAGAAAGCCTAAGGCAGCAACAACAGAGCTGGAAGGAAGAACAGGAACATGAAGCACCATGGCAAGACAAGGCGCTGCATGGGATGTATCATCAACAGATAATGGAGGTGGCTGACATGGAGAAATCCTACCAATGGCTGGAGGAAACTGGACTCCGAGACAGCACAGAGGCACTAATCAAAGCGAAACAAGAGCAAACACTAAGCACCAGATCCATAGAAGCGGGAATCTACCACACAAGACAAGACCCAAGGTGCAGATTATGCAAAGAAATCTCAAAAACAGTCCAACACATAGTGGCAGGATGCAAAATGCAAGCAGGAACAGCGTATACTGAACACCACAACCAAGTAATGAGAATTGTATACAGGAACATCTGCACAGCATATAGTCTAAAGCCCCGTCACACACAGTGAGATCGCTGATTTTGTGACACAACAGCGATCTCGCTAGCGATATCGATGTGTGTGGCACGCATCAGCGACCGCCCCCCCCCCTCTGCTGGGTATCGCTCTTCGTGCAGGAATGTCCTGGGCAGGTTTTTGATCGTTTGTCTCCCGCTGGCCAGCACACATCGCTGCGTGTGGCAGTGGGAGAGCAACGATCAGCGAGCTCCCAGCGCTGTAAGCAGATGCTGGGAGCTGGTATCCAAGGTAAATATCGGGTAACTAAGCGCGTGCGTCGCTTAGTTACCCGCTGTGTACCTTGGATACCTGCATGCTCGCGCAGGTCATAGTAGAGAAGGATCAGAAGACAGCAATGATAATAGATGTGGCCAGGGGCGTATCTAGGGGGGGCAGCCGGGGCAGTTGCCCCGGGTACAGCCGGCAGGAGGCGCAGTCCGGGCCGCCTAATGCAGCGGTCCACAGTGTCCTCCCTGGCGGCTGCGTTCTGCCGCCCCCCCTGGCCTGAGAGTCGGCGGTTCTCTGTGTCAGCTGTCACAGAGAAGCTGCGCGTGCCGGCTCCCAGGGAACAATTGTACTGACGTCTGTTTAGACGCCAGTACAATTGCAGCTCTGACCGCCGGGCCAGAGCGACGTCAGCAGCGTGACATGTCATGTGATCACGCTGCTGACGTCACTCCCCGGCGCCCAGAGCGAACGCTCAGTGCTTGTGGTAAGTGTGCTCCAATGTGGAGCTGAAGAAACCACCAAAGATGGGAGATGGGGGGTGTTAACGTGTGGCGATGGGAGTTAATGAGTGGGGATGGGGTTAATGTGTAGTGGGGTTAATGAGCGGGGATGGGGTTAATGTGTTGGGGGGGTTAAAGAGTGGGGATGGGGTTAATGTGTAGTGGGGTTAATGAGTGGGGATGGGGGTTAATGTGTGGGGGGTTAAAGAGTGGGGATGGGGTTAATGTGTGTGGGGGGTTAATGAGTGGGGATGGGGGTTAATGTGTGGCGATGGGGGTTGAGTGGGGATGAGGTTAATGTGCAGTGGGGTTAATGAGTGGGGATGGGGTTAATGAGTGGGGATGGGGGTTACTGTGTGGGGTGTTAATGAGTGGGGATGGGGGTTACTGTGTGGGGTGTTAATGAGTGGGGATGGGGGTTAATGTGTGGGGTGTTAATGAGTGGGGATGGGGGTTAATGTGTGGGGTGTTAATGAGTGGGGGTACATAATGTGTTGGGGGATTTGGGAGTAGGGATGGGGGGTTAATGAGTGGGGATGGAATTAATGAGTGGGGATGGGGGTTATTGTTTGGGGGTTAATGAGTGGGAATGGGGTTAATGTGTGGGGGATTTGGAGTCGGGGTACATAATGTGTGGGGGGGATTTGGGAGTGGGGATGGGGGTTATTTAATGTTGGGGGGATTTGGGAGTGGGGATGGGGGTTATTTAGTGTGTGTGGGATTTGGAGTGGGGATGAGGTCAATGTGTGGGGGATTTGGAGTGGGGATGGGGGTTATTTAATGTGTGGGGGATTTGGAGTGGGGATGGGGTCAATGTGTGGGGGATTTGGAGTGGGGATGGGGGTTATTTAATGTGTGGGGATTTGGAGTGTGGATGGGGGGTATTTAATGTGTGTGAGGGATTTGGAGTGGGGATGGGGGGATTTAATGTGTGTGGGGAGACTTGAGGACACAAAGTATGTATGAGGAAACAGTATGGGGGTTCGGTGCAGACAGTATGGGGAGCGAATAGGTTAATATATGTGGACACAGTATGGGGAGTCGGGGGTATGTGTGAGCAGACAGTATAGAGAGTGAGGGGGTAAATATATGATGAGACAGTATGGTGAACAGAGGGATGTTAGAGGAGACAGTATGAGGAGGGAGAGGAATAGTGTTAGGCTACAGTATATTGCTGATATTTTTATTCAGGAGCATTATAATGACACTTCTATCTTTAAGGGCATCGTGTGATTTGCTGCAGAAGACCGGAGAAGATGGAAGTCTGCAGAGGCCGCTGTGGATGAGAAAACTCATCATGGGGTCTAGACAAGAAGAAGAAAAGGAGAACGACTCCAGAGACGTCATCTATAAGGTACTTGGATGTAAATATTATTTGTGATACTGACTTATTCTCATGTTTTTATTTGTTAGGAACATTAAAGGGGTTGTCCAGGTTTGTACGGAGTCTGCAGTCATTCTATGTGACTGCAGACTTCTGAATTCTCACAGTGCTCACTGAACGCTGTCAGGATTCTCCCATGCCGGTAATTTACATACATGCGGTCACATGCTGACTAGACATGTGTGGCCTCACTCAATGAAAATGAACGGAGCGAGGCCGGGCACGTCTAGTCGGAATGTGGCCAGAAGTATACAAATCACATAGTTGTGCTGACATGACTGTACATCGGCAAGGGAGAATCCTAAAAGTGTGCAGTGCATTAGTTGTGAGAATTCAGAAGCTGCAATGTCAGGATTCAGCTCTGCAGGTTCCAGTAGTCATCACACGGACACTTTACTCATATGCGATTTTCATACTTGACAACGAGCTTCTCTTCCTGCTTTCAGTTTTTTACTGAACATTGAGAGCATTAGGGAGAGCAGCTCGTGGGTACATGGCTAAGTGTGCAAGTCGCATATGTACTTGGTGGGGGGGGTCGCCTAGCCAAATTCTTGCCCCGGGTGCCAGGAAGCCTAGATACGCCTCTGGATGTGGCAGTGCCAAGTGACAGCAACATCAGAAAGAAGGAATATGAGAAGCTGGAGAAATACCAGGGCCTCAAAGGAGAACTGAAGATGTGGAAGGTGAAGGCAACAGTGATTCCAGTGGTGATAGGAGCACTTGGAGTAGTGACCCCTAAAGTTGGAAGAATGGCTACAACAGAGCCCAGGAGCAACATCTGCGCTCTCTGTCCAGAAAAGCGCAATGCTGGGAACAACTAAGATCCAGCGCAGAATCCTCAAACTCCCAGACCTCTGGTAGAGGACCCGAGAATGAGGAAGGACAAAAAAGACCACCACCATTGAGGGGTGAGAAGGAAGTTTTTATATACAGTGGGTATGGAAGGTATTCAGACCCCTTTAAATTTTTCACTCTTTGTTTCATTGTAGCCATTTGATAAATTCAAAAAAGTTCATTTTTTTTTCTCATTATTGTACACTCTGTACCCCATCTTGACTGAAAAAAAACAGAAATGTAGAAAGTTTTGCAAATTTATTAAAAAAAAGAATAACTGAAATATCACATGGTCATAAGTATTCAGACCCTTTTCGCAGTATTGAGTAGAAGCACCTTTTTGAGCTAGTACAGCCATGAGTCTGCCAAATGTCTGGCACCACTTTTCCGTAAGCGACAGATTGAGTCGAAAATCTAACCTGTGCGACTAATGGCTCCATGGGCCGTGTTCACACATTTAGAATGATGTCCCCAAATCCTGATAAAATCCGCAGACTTTCCGGCTGTGATGAAAATGAATGAAAACACACAGGCAATAATGAATGTGCTGCAGATTTTACAATCCACAGTCGCTCCATTGAATTACAATGGGACTAGTCCTGATATGGGTCTGCGGGCTCATCCGCGGCAGAAATGACAATTTTAACTTTAGTGAATTATCTGAAGAAAAAAACCTAGCAGGTTTCGTTTGAGCATTGTCTTAGTATCAAAGATCTGTTGCAACAAGCAGCGTCATCAGGACAAGTTTTCATTCACTGATTTCAGGTTTCGAAAACTGTCTAAAGATTCATTATACGGTAATTAAAGAGTAGCTAAGTGTTCTTACTGGGGATTTTTTTGTGCTATTCAGCAGTCACTTCATTGCTGGCAGCTTGGTGGGGGTCCGGGTCTTGAGCCCCTTAGGGATCAGGGAATAGACCCCTGAACAGTCCCCAACACCTGTCTGGGTGCACACACAATGCGAAGTATGAATTCAATGAAAAACATAGGATGTAAGGTGTATACCCTGCACTGTGTGTGCTTCTGTCTGCTGAACTGCGCAATGTTTGGGGGTCTATTGAGTGATCCGGACCCCAGCAATCTGCAGGCAATAATAGTGCCTGCTTAATAGCAAAAATAAAGAAAAAACAAGGTCTAGTTACCCTTTAAGCTTAAAGGGAATCTGTCACCCATTTTTAGTGATATCATGTAAAGATATCACCCAATTGTGCGTCCCATAAGGATTCTATTAGGACTTTTGATTCCCCCCGACCCCGCACCTTAGATGCATAAATACCTTTTTTATCTTGGTGGAGATGTATGGAAATCATCGCGGTCCGGTCCGATGGGCGGGGCTAATTGGGCCTTCTCCTCGCCCCCCCTTGCTGAATGTAATCTTCATCTGTGAATATCACAGATGCCATAGTTTTCTGCGCTTGCGCTTTGAAAAGGCCTCCAGCGCTTGCGCAGTATGCTTTGCCCAACTGTGGGCAAAGCGTATAATCGGTACTGCGCATGTGCTGGTATTTTTCAGCGTGGTCTATGCCCCGGAAGTGTGTCCTGCATCTGAAGACATCCGGGGCATAGACAGCGCTGAAAAATACTGGCGCATGCGCAGTATCGATTATATTCTTTGCCTACAGTTTTCAATGCGGGACGCACAATTGGGTGATATCTTTACATGATATCACTAAAATTGGGTGACAGATTCCCTTTAAAGGGAGTCTGTCAACACAAAACAACTGTTCTAACCATCTCCCGCACAGTGTAGTGGACATGGCCCTAATAATAAAAATCTTAACTTTACAGTAGGCCAGGGTCAGACTTGCAAGAAACTCGCATGAGTCTCGCATGTCAATACCCGGCACTGCCGCCGGCACTCGGGATCGGAGCATGCGGCTGCATAGAAACTTTCAGCCGCACGCTCCTGTCCGAGTGCCGGCGGCAGTGCCGGGTATTGACTCGTGTGAGTTTCTCGCAAGTCTGACCCCGGCCTTAGAGGCCAAATCTGTTTATCAGAAATCCTTCATTATTTACATATGCTAATGAGGCGCTTGGTGCACCCTTGGGGTGGCCGATCAGTTGAAAGCATCTGCCAACCTACTTGTTTTCCATCTATATCACCACTTCTCTGGGTCCTGTAAAGCCCAAGCTGTCAATCAAGGAAGAAGAGACAGTGTTGTGCTTGGTTTGAACAGTAATTTTGTGCTGGCCGACTTCCCTTAAAGGGACTCGGTGCATCACAGAGGGGACAAACATTTAACTTCACCTTCCTACCTGCTAGTTTTGCATCTATCTCCCCCCCCTTCTTTGATTGCCATTTCTGGCTTCATAGAGGGGTGAATATAGTTGGAAACTGAGCAAGTGGGAAGTTGCACTTACATTTTGGCCCCATCATGATACATGAGTGCCTGTACTCTGTTTGAACAGTCATTCTGTGCTGAGTGTCCCTTTAACCCCTTCCCGACTTTTGACGCCTACGCAGGCATCATGAAAATCCGTGCCATTCCGACCTATGATGCCACATTGGCGTCATGGTGGAATCGCGTTCCTGCGGGTCGGGTGACCGGGGTCACTGAAAGGTCACCCGACCTGCAGGGACTTGTACTTTACCCCGAGGGGAGTGGCTTTGCCCCCCCATGGCTACGATCGCTCTGATTGGCTGTTGAAAGTGAAATAGCCAATCATAGCAATTGTAAAATTTCACCAATGAAACTTGGTGAAATATTACAATCCAGCCATGGCCAATGCTGCAATATCATTGGCCATTGCTGGAGACCGCGATCTGCCCCCGCCACGACTAACGATGTGATCTGCCGCCATCAGTATTTGCTCCCCTCCCGTCTTCTGTCCTCCTCTTCTCCCCCGCCATCTGATTCCACCCCCTCCCCCCTTCCCGATACCTCCCGAGTCCTGGTGTCCCTCCGTATCTGGGCCTTCCCCCATGGGCGCCACCATCTTCTAAAATGACGGGCACATGCGCAGTGCGCCCGCTGAGATATGCCGGATGGCACCCGGCAGATTCATTCATTCCAGGTACATTTTGATCACTGTGATAGGGTCTATCACAGTGATCAAAATAAAAAAAATAGTAAATAACCCCCCCTTTATCACTCCCATAGGTAGGGAAAAATAATGAAATAAAGAAAATATATTTATCTTTATTTTTCCATTAGGGTTAGAATTAGGGTTGGGGTTGGGATTAGGGTTAAGATTAGGGTTAGGGGTGTGTTGGGGTTAGGGTTGGGATTAGGGTTAGGCTTGTGGTTAGGGTTATGGTTAGGGTTGGGATTAGGGTTAGGATTGTGGTTAGGGTTAGGGGTGTGTTGGGGTTAGGGTTGGAGATAGAATTGAGGGGTTTCCACTGTTTAGGCACATCAGGGGCTCTCCAAACGCGACATGGCACCACCATTGATTCCACCCAATTTTGCGTTCAAAAAGTCAAACGGTGCTCCCTCCCTTCCGAGCCCCAATGTGTGCCCAAACAGTGGTTTACCCCAACATACGGGGCATCAGCGTACTCAGGAAAAATTGCACAACAACTTTGGGGGTCTAATTTCTCCTGTTACTTTTGGGAAAATAAAAAATTGGGGGCTAAAATATTTTTGTGGAAAAAAATGATTCTTTATTTTCACGGTTCTGCGTTATAAACTTCTGTGAAGCACTTGGGGGTTCAAAGTGCTCACCACACATCTAGATAAGTTCCTTGGGGGGTCTAGTTTCCAAAATGGGGTCACTTGTGGGGGGTTTCTACTGTTTAGGCACATCAGGGGCTCTGCAAAGTAACATAACGCCCGCAGACCATTCCATCAAGTCGGCATTTCAAAATGTCACTACTTCCCTTCCGAGCCCCGACGTGTGCCTGAACAGTGGTCCCCCACCCCCACATATGGGGTACCAGCGTACTCAGGACAAACTGGACAACAACTATTGGGGTCCAATTTCACCTGTTACGCTTGTGAAAATAAAAAATTGCATGCTAAAAAATCATTTTTTGAGGAAAAAAATGTTTTTTTTTATTTTCACGGCTCTGCATTATAAACTTCTGTGAAGCAATTTGGGGTTCAGAGTGCTCACCACACATCTAGATAAGTTCCTTGGGGGTATAGTTTCCAAAATGGGGTCCCTTGTGGGGGCTTTTCACTGTTTAGGCACACAGGGGCTCTCCAAACGCGACATGGTGTCCGCTAACGATTGGAGCTAATTTTCCATTCAAAAAGTCAAATGGCGCTCCTTCCCTTCTTGAACCCTGCCGTGCGCCCGAATAGTGGTTCCCCCCCATATCAACAACTTTTCGGGTCTGCTTTCTCCTTTACCCTTGGGAAAATAAAAGAATTGTTGCTAAAAGATAATTTTTTTGACTAAAAAGTTAAATGTTCATTTTTTCCTTCCATGTTGCTTCTGCTGCTGTGAAACAGCTGAAGGTTTAATAAACTTCTTGAATGTGGTTTTGATCAGCTTGAGGGGTGCAGTTTTTAGAATGGTGTCACTTTTGGGTATTTTCAGCCATATAGATTCCTCAAACTGACTTAAAATGTGAGGTGGTCCCTAAAAAACAAAAATGGTTTTGTAAATTTGTTGTAAAAATGGGAAATAGCTGGTCACCTTTTAACCCTTATAACTTCCTAACAAAAAATTTTGTTTTCAAAATTGTGCTGATTTAAGCTTTTGCAATATTTGCAAAATTTTTGCCAAATTTCCGATTTTTTTTCACAAATAAACACAAATTATTGACCTAAATTTACCACTAACATGAAGCCCAATATGTCACGAAAAAACAATATCAGAATCGCTAGGATCCGTTGAAGCGTTCCTGAGTTATTACCTCAAAAAGGGACACTGGGGTTTTGGGCAATGCTGTTCACACCCCAGCAAAGGAGTGTTCTAGCTGAGCGGTGGTGGTGGCGAGGTACTAATATATGCTTTTTTGGCACTCAACTTTATTACTAAAGGATTATCTCCTAACGTCATATTGACACTGTAGAGCGGGTCCCCTTGCCCGCCCCTCTTCTCTATGGGCCAGAACAAAGAACCGTTTTGTAAGAACATGACCCATTTTTGCGTTACATAGATGGCTAGTCTGAAGTGAATGGAGCTCAGCTGCCATATAGTTCACAAGCCAAGAAACCAAGACAACTATGTTTTTCTAATTATGGACAACCCCTTTAACTATTTGCTGACATTCTGGGAGGGGTTGTATCTGAAGTAGAGCAGCAGATGCTCCATTCATATGTGAATTGTGACATCTGTTAAAAGGGAATCTGTCTGCAGGATCAACCCTCCTAAGGCCTCTTTCACACATCAGTTTTTTGCCGTCAGGTGAGATCCGGCTTTTTTTTGTAAAACCGGATCCGGCAAAATGCAATGCCGGATCCAGTTTTTCCCCATTGACTTGCATTAGCGCCGGATGGCATTGCGTTTCATCCGTTTTTTGCCGGATCCGGCTACTTGTCTCATTCCGGCGTCTGGAAAAAACGGCTACTGTAACGTTTTTTGTCTCCGGCGAAAAAGCCAGAAGCGCCGGATCCGACGCTTCCGGCTTTTTGCTACAATGAAAGTCTATGGGCGCCGGAATGCACCGGATCCAGAAAAAGACAGATCCAGCCACAGTATCCGTTTTTTTAAGTCTGCGCATGCTCAGATCCAATTGGCCAGCCCCCAGGAAACAGATATAACCTGCTAGACGGATCCAGCAGAAAAACGGATCCGTTTCTACAGTTCTACAAAATTTATGCCGGATCCGTTTTTTCTAAAAATAGCCGGATCCTGCCTGACGGCAAAAAACTGATGTGTGAAAGTAGCCTAAGCCGTCTTATTCCAGAAAAATCTATGTTTCTCTTAATTTGTAAATGAGCTGTTACGATCTATGGGCCAGACACAGATCTCCCTGAGAATTGACCTCCTGTGCTTATTTTATATGCAAGGGGTCATTACCAGCGTGATACATGTAGATCAGGCGAGCAGACTGTTAAGGGGGCTTTACACATAGTGATATCGCTGCTGCGTCACCGATTTTGTGATGCAGCAGCGATACCGCTAGTGATATCGCTACATGTGACACTCACCTCCGACCGACACCCCCACTGGTTATCGGTGATCGCGTGAGATCGTCCTGGTGAATTTCTCGTCGTCGGCTTCCGCCGAGTGAGCCATGGACGCGGGCCGAAGATGTCACCAGAGCTGCGTGTGACGGTAAGTATCGACCGCCGACCGCAGCTGCATCGCTAGTGAGATCTGCCTGTTTGGCAGCTCACTAGCGACCATTTAGCGATGCACCAGCGATCCTGACCGGGTCATATCATGTTCGGGATCGCTGGTGCATCGCTAAATGTAACGGGGCCTTTTGTCATTACATGCCTCACACTGTTAACGTCTCCTTTTATTTAAAGTAATCTCTGGAGGCAGATTCTCGGGGAGATCAGTGTCCGGCCCATAGATCTTAGTAACTCATTTGCATATAAGAAAAATGTGCATTTCTCTGGAATAAGACATCAGATCGGAGGTATCAAGGTATAATTTTATTCAGCTTCCTATGACCTACATAGATGATTTAGGAAGGTTGATCCTACTGACAGACTCCCTTTAAATCAACCTGACGCATTTCTGGCGCAATAGTAGTGACACTAAAGGGCACTAAAATTGTGCCAGAAACGTGTCAGGTTTTTTTTTAACTCTTTTAAAAACTGTTCTAATAAAAACTGCTATATTTCCTGGACAGTTGTGCCAGAACAAATCCTGTTTCCTCTCTATTGTATTTTATTGCTTTTTTTTTTTTTTTAAGAACTTTGTGGTTTTGATGATACTGTATTGAGGACTATGGGGGGATGCATTATACTGTGAGGACCAATGGGGGGGATGCACTATACTGTGAGGACCAATGGGGGGGGATGCACTATACTGTATGGGCCATGGAGTGGATGCACTATTGTGTATGGACCATGGGGGGATACATTATACTGTATGGACCATGGGGTGCATTATACTGTATGGGCTATGGGGTGCATTATACTGTATGGGCTATGGGGGTGCATTATACTGTATAGACTATTGGAGGCATTATACTGTGTGGGCTACACGGGGGCATTATACTGTATGGACTATGGGGGTACATTATACTGTATGAGCCATGGGGTGCATTATACTGTGAGTTATGGGGGTGCATTATACTGTATAGACTATTGGATGCATTATACTGTGTGGGCTACACGGGGGGGCATTATACTGTATGGACTATGGGGTACATTATACTGTATGAGCCATGGGGTGCATTATACTGTATGGGGTATGCATTATACTTTATAGGCCATCTGGTGCATTACGGTATAATGTATGAGCTAGGGGGTGCATTATATTGTATGCACTATGGGATGCATTATACTGTATGGGCTAGGGGTGCCTTATACTGTATGAGCTATGGGGTGCATTATACTCTATGGACTATGGGATGCATTATACTGTATGGGTCTTGGGGTGCATTATACTGTATGGAGGACTATGGGGTGCATTATACACTATGGACCATGGGGAACGCATTTTACTATATGAGCTATGGGGTGCATTATACTGTATAAACTATGAGGGATGCATTATACTGTATGGGCTATGGGTTGCATTATGCTGTATATACTATAGGGTGCATTATACTGTATAGGTCATGGGATGCATTATACTGTATGGACTACATTATACTGTATGAGCTATGTGGTACATTATATTGTACAGGCTAGTGGGTTCACTACGCTGTACAGTCTATGGGGTGCATTCTGTATGGGCTATGGGGTGTGTCATATTGTATGGTCTATGAGGTGCATTATGATGTATGGAGAACTATGTGGGGGCTATTATAATATATGGAGGCTTATGTGGGAGCCTTTAAACTGTATGCAAGCATTTATACAGTGTGAAGATTTGTGTGAGGTCAATCATACGGTGTGGAGGGCTGTGTGGGGCCATTATATTGTATGTAGGCACATTATACTGCATGGAGGGCTGTGTGGGGGGGTCACAGTTGGGGGATCATACTGTGTTGGGGGTCACCATACTTTTCTGGGGCATTTGAGGGGTGGGGTACAGTAGGGTAACCATACTGTGCATGTGGATGGTGCTGTGGAGGAATTGACTGTAGGGGTATCTCAGTGTTTCTGGGCCAGTTTTGTTGACATCATATTTTACGAGTGCAATGAAAGAGGAATATAGAGCTTTCAGTAGGAGGAAGATTAGAGGGCAAACAGGTGTAGTAATGGGGACACATATCGCAGCAGCATCTCTGCATTGGGGTATCAATAGGATGAGGAGTTTGTGCAGGTTGGGGATAGATGGGGAGGGTGCTGGAAATAGGAGAAGTTATATGTGTCTTTGTTGTCTCTGCAGCCAAGTCCTGGTAGGAGAAGTTACCATGTCGGTCTGGGCCAGTGGGAAAAGACGAAAAGTGACTCCACGAGAAAGAACATCATCTGTAAGTCATCATCTATAACTGTGTTGTAATCTCTTGCATGTTTTGTAGGACTTGTATCTATCACTATATGGTCACCACATGGCGGTAATATCAGTGTTGGTTTTTGTATAGAGATTTTTTTTTTTAGTAACAGCGAATTCATCTGCTGAGGTTCTCCTACATCCACTATTAGGGTGCACCATCATAGTTGTAATCCAGGTTACATGCAGGGCAGGTTTTAGGCAAAGTGGGGCCCTAGGCAAAGTTTTTAAAATAGGGCGCTAAATGTTAACATATTGCACATCACACAGAAGCATTTCAATTGTATTTACATGCGCTGAGTTCAGGACGCTAAGTGAGTGTGATCGACAATATTGAAGTCGTTCATCACTTGTTTCCTGGCCTTTTTACACCGTCTGAGAAAGAATGATGGGGGCAGAATAATCACTAATGGATCACTAACAGATCACCATACAGTATCATGTTATCAGCAGCACATCTACAGTTTACACCCCATAGTCCTCAATATAGTATAATACACTCCCTATAGTCCTCCATATAATATAATGTGCCCCATAGTCCTCCATATAGTATAATACACTCCTCATAGTCCTCAATATAGTATAATATACTCCCTATAGTCCTCCATATAATATAATGTGCCCCATAATCCTCCATATAGTATAATACATTCCCCATAGTCCTCCATATAGTATAATACAGTCCTCATAGCCCTCCATATATTAAAATACACTCAGTCCTCCATATAGTATAATACACTACTCAGTCCTCCATATAGTATAATGCACTCCACATAGTGCTCCATATAGTATAATACACCGTCAGTCATCCATGTAGTACAGTTCACTTCCCATAGTATAATGCACCCCATAGTTCTTCATATAGTATAATATATTCCCCATAGTCCTCGATACAGTAAAATGCAGCCACCCCACAGAGTATCATGCAGCCATGCCATACAATATAATGTAACCCCCCATAGAATGTAATGCAGCCGCCCTCTTATAGTATAATGCAGCCACCCCACAGAATATAAGGTAATCCCACCATAGAATATAATGCAGCCCCTCCATAGAATATATGGCAGTCCCCATAGAATATAATGCAGCCCCTTATATAGTATAATGTAGCCTCTCCATGGAATACAATGTAGCCCTCCTCATAGTATAATGCAGCCCCAATAGAATATAATGTAGCCCCCTCATAAAGTATAATGAAGCCTCCATACAATATAATCTAGCCCCCCTTTGACTACAATGTAGCCTTCTCATATAGTATAATGTAGCCCCCTCATAAAGTATGATGCAATCACCCCCCATAGAATATAATATGATACAGCCCCCCCATAGAATATAATGTAGCCCCGAATAGAATATAATACAGCCCACCTCCCCATAGAATATAATGTAGCCTCCCATATTATATAACACAGCCTCCCCTGTAGAATATAATATACCCCCCATTGTATATAGCACAGCCACATAGCATATAACACAGTCCCACATGGTCTATAGCATAGCCCCACATGGTATATAGCACAGCCCCACATGGTATATAGCAAAGCCCCACATGATATATAGCAAAGCCCCACATGATATATAGCAAAGCCCCACATGGTATACAGTACAGCACCACATGGTATAAAGCACAGCTCCACATGGTATACAGCACAGCCCCACATGGTATATAGCACAGCCCCACATAGCATATAACACCCTCCCCCCCGGAGAAAGGCCCATAGTCCTGTACTCACTGTTAGATCAAAAAAACAAAACAAAAAAAAACACACTCCTCACCTCTCCTCATGTCCGCGCTGCTTCCGGCTCCTGTCTCAGCTGCTGTACTGCCGGTACACAGTCATCGCACACTCGCTGTGTCAGAGGCAGAGCGGGAAATGATATGATAGGGAGCGTCAGCTGACGCTCTCTCCATCATTTTTTTTAACTGTACCGGCAGACGCAGGTATAGTTCAATGCGGCGGTGGGAGTCGGCGCTGGCGGCATGCGGGCCCTCCTGCCTCACGGGCCCCATAGCGGCTGTGTGATGTGCCGCTGGCTGGGGGCCCCTTGGGGAGCGGGGGGGCCCTAGGCAGCTGCCTGCCGCCAACGCCGGCCCTGGTTACATGGTTAGGGGCCCACTCAGAAGTTAGCCCCCAGAACGAAGCCCCTAGCTACTACGCCTCTGAGTATACAGTTAGGTCCATATATATTTGGACAGAGACAACATTTTTCTAATTTTGGTTCTAGACATTACCACAATGAATTTTAAACAAAACAATTCAGATGCAGTTGAAGTTCAGACTTTCTGCTTTCATTTGAGGGTATCCACATTAAAATTGAATGAAGGGTTTAGGAGTTTCAGCTCCTTAACATGTGCCACCCTGTTTTTAAAGGGACCAAAAGTTATTGGTCAATTGACTCCAAGGCTATTTCGTGGACAGGTGTGGGCAATCCCTTCATTATGTCATTCTCAATTAAGCAGATAAAAGGCCAAAACATGCGGTCAAAGGAGCTCTCCATGCAGGTGAAACAAGCCATCCTTAAGCTGCTAAAACAGAAAAAACCCGTTCGAGAAATTGCTACAACATTAGGAGTGGCAAAATCTACAGTTTGGTACATCCTGAGAAAGAAAGGAAGCACTGGTGAACTCATCAATGCAAAAAGACCTGGGCGCCCACGGAAGACAACAGTGGTGGATGATCGCAGAATAATCTCCATGGTGAAGAGAAACCCCTTCACAACAGCCAACCAAGTGAACAACACTCTCCAGGAGGTAGGCGTATCAATATCCAAATCTACCATAAAGAGAAGACTGCATGAAAGTAAATACAGAGGGTTCACTGCACGGTGCAAGCCACTCATAAGCATCAATAATAAAAAGGCTAGACTGGACTTTGCTAAAAAAAAACATCTAAAAAAGTCAGCTCAGTTCTGGAAGAATATTCTTTGGACAGATGAAACCAAGATCAACCTCTACCAGAATGATGGAAAGAGAAAAGTATGGCGAAGGCGTGGTACAGTTCATGATCCAAAGCATACCACATCATCTGTAAAACATGGCGGAGGCAGTGTGATGGCTTGGGCATGCATGGCTGCCAGTGGCACTGGGTCACTAGTGTTTATTGATGATGTGACACAGGACAGAAGCAGCTGAATGAATTCTGAGGTATTCAGAGCCATACTGTGTGCTCAGATCCAGCCAAATGCAGCCAAGCTGATTGGTCGTCGTTTCATACTACAGATGGACAATGACCCAAAACATAAAGCCAAAGCAACCCAGGAGTTTATTAAAGCAAAGAAGTGGAATATTCTTGAATGGCCAAGTCAGTCACCTGATCTCAACCCAATCGAGCATGCATTTCACTTGTTAAAGACTAAACTTCAGACAGACAGGCCCACAAACAAACAGCAACTGAAAACCACTGCAGTAAAGGCCTGGCAAAGCATCAAAAAGGAGGAAACACAGCGTTTGGTGGTGTCCTTGAGTTCAAGACTTCAGGCAGTTGTTGCCAACAAAGGGTTTTCAACCATGTACTAGAAATGAACATTTTAAATACAATTATTTAATTTGTCCAATTACTTTTGGTCCCTTTAAAAACAGGGTGGCACATGTTAAGGAGCTGAAACTCCAAAACCCTTCATCCAATTTTAATGTGGATACCCTCAAATGAAAGCTGAAAGTCTGAACTTCAACTGCATCTGAATTATTTTGTTTAAAATTCATTGTGGTAATGTCTAGAACAAAAATTAGAAAAATGTTGTCTCTGTCCAAATATATATGGACCTAACTGTATAAACACTAATATAAATACTTTCCTAAGCGCATCTCACACAGGCTCTGGAGCATTGTTGGCCTCACAACAAATCCTGCACAGAAGCCATAACCAGTTATAGGGCTCATACTCACATGTGAGAAACTCGGACGAGTCTCGCTCTTCAATACCCGGCACTCGGATCGGAGCATTTAGCTGCATATATTTCTATGCAGCTGAATGCTCCGATCTGAGTACCGGCGGCAGTGCTGGGTATTGACGTGCGAGACTCGTCCGAGTTTCTCGCATGTGAGTATGATCCCATATACAGAGAGGAGTAGGACAATGCACAGAATAGAGGGGAGCTCTCTTCTTGTCCTATCTGGCTCTGCAGACGCTTGGTCCACCATCCCTCCTTTTGTTTTTAGACTCTACACTGAAGAAAAGAGAAGGAAAAAAAAAGAACCAAAACTGCACGGTTCAGTGACGCGTTAAACCACAGGGGGTGCAGTTTTCATGAAATCACTTCTACTTTGCTTGGACAGTTAAACACAGCAGAATTTCTGTGCAAAACAAAAAAAGCAGCAGAAAATACGCAGCATTTACGCTACATGTGAGCACATTCTAAATTTCCGAGAATCTGACTAAGGGCTCATAATTGACGAGTCTCACACGTCAATACCCGGCACTGCCGCCGCCGCCACTCGTATTGGAGCGTTCAACTGCATAGAAGTGCCGGCAGCATGTGAGTGTGAGCCATCATTCTTCACCTCAGTATACAAGTACAAAGAAATACCCTGCTGTATCCAATGTACATGTATAATCTGCTTTTGGGTTCACTGCCTGGAATACATGTCAACATTGCTATGTGTATCTTTATGAGCTGTGGCTCATCCATAGAGCTGCTGCCTGTTAACATGGGGATGTGAGTTTGAGTCCCAAACAAATCAGAAGTGGATACATATAATTTATGCATAGTGCAGCCCTGCTCTCTAGGGGCAGTGAGTAAAGAAGCCGAGACAAAAGCTTTGATGCGCCTGGACGCGTGACTGAGCCCTCAAATCGGGACAGTCCCTCTGAATCCGGGATGGTTGGGAGCTATGGATGAGAATCTAGTTGGCATGTGACCACATAAAAAAATAAACAAAAATATATACAGATGGCCAGTCTGAGGGTTGCGATGCGAGTAACGTGGCGGTCTGACTGAAACACTGATGAGGGGGAAGGGGTGAATATACATTATGCATTTATATATGCTAGACTTGTTGGTGCATGACTAAATCTTCCCAGGCTTACAGCAACGCAACGCACAAAGATAAGTTACATATCCTGAAAGGGCTGTCCAAGTCCTATTTCACGATATTATTAGTATGGTGCGCAAAAATGACCAGATTCCTTTTAAGTAATTTTTTTTTTTTTTTAAATTAGAGAAAAAGATCTTGAGTTAAGTTTCTGAATTAACATTTTCTGCTTCTTGAAATATTCTGAAATTGGACTTTTTTCCTGCGGCATTAGTGGATGGAAGAAAGTTAAAGCATCTGTATGCAATGTCTACAGTTAGAAAATCAGTAAAAAAAATAGTGTTTTATCCAGCTGCAAAACAATCCCTACAGATCCCGCCTGCTTTTACTCTGCGAGCTTTCTTCTCACATCTGGATTTCCCAAATTTTCAGAGTAATTGCTTCACCCTCCCCCCCTTTTCATAATTCCTGTCTTTTTCTGCTCAGAAGGAAGGGCTGGTCTGTTTACTGATTGGAACTGGTTTTGGCTGCTTCTGTCTCATGTATAAGGCTGCCAAAATGGGATTTGTATGGTAACAGAAAAAAGTACCCAAGGCAAAGCTGCCATCAATCATGTGGGAACTTGCTGAGTGTGCAGTTATGTGAGCTCCATTCTGTTCGGAGTGGGGGAGTATTCATCTTGCAAGTGATAAGGGTCTTTCAGTAATTGCTTATAGTTTTCGGAGCTCGGTAATTTGAGCTTATGTTTTCTCTTGTAAAAATCCTTTACTTATGTGAATTTAATTTCTACACTCCTTTTTTTTTAACTTGTATTAAGACTGGGGATACACTGCGTTTATTGGCAGTGCTGATTGTAAAAATAACAAAAAATACTGCAAATTATAGTTTTTGTTTTTTTCTGCGGTGGCTCTCGGTACAGGAAAGTGTGGTCGGCTATGTATTCTTATATATTTGAGCAAATAGCATGTGCAAATGCACACAAGCAAGACAGAGGAGCACTCATAGCATCCTGATGTGCACAGTGTGCATTCAGCCCACACCGGCCCCATAATCTGAAATTATAACCCATATCTGGTGGGTTTTGTGCCATGTTCCAAACATTTGAATAATAATATATAATGAGATCAGTCCTCCAATGGGGAGGGAGGCGATAATTAGGTCACTACTTACATTGAGGCCACAACTTGTTGGTGAATATAGCACAAATAACAAATGTATTAACTATCCTCATTGCATGGAAAATTGAAAGCACCTTTTTGCAGAGTATAAAATATCAATGTACGTTGCAATGTAATCTCGTGCTAGATTACATCTTGTGCTAGATCACAATTGTTTGTTTCTTGGTGATCTAAATGGTTGTACAAACTTCTTGTCATGATCTCAGTGCGGGTTTGACTCGCACACGTGGGGTTAATGTCTGGAACCAGTGCTGATGACTGGCATTTCTGGGGTTAAAGGTTGTGATCCCGGTGCAGGCTTACCTGCACACCTGGGGCTATGATTGTGGCCTCTCCCTGGTTCTGGGGGAGGCTTCTTATAGCCTCAGGACGCTCCCATCCCTGTCAGTTATACTTTCGCCCTTGGCATTGTGTGGTGACCCCTGAGTGTGTCTGTGCTGTGTTCTGGTTACTTGATTCTCTGTGTATGACTCGGTCTGTTCCCTGGATATCGCTTTGGATTCTGCCTGGTACCTTCTATGTCTATTTGGTTTTGATCTCTGCTTGGCCCTGATTATCCGCTCTGTCTCATTCCTGGTACTGTACTGTGATCCTGTGTATGACCTTTGGCTTTGTCTGACCTCCCGTCTGTTTATCTCTCCTGTACCTCGCTGGTCTGTACTGTGCATAACCTCTGCTTTGCTTGGACTCTGAGTTCTCTTCCTTCTCTGTGTGCAGGACGCTAAGCCCGGCCCCCTTGCAGTCACATGACCATTCACATGACCATAGGTCCTATGCTGGCTTCCTAAACTTCAGCATCCACAGGTCCTGTGCATCGGTACTTTCTGGCTGTACCTGACCCCGGTACCCCTACATTGCGGGTGAGTCACTGCTCAGCGGAGGCTGCACGCCGGCGCTGACACTCAGGACACGCGCACTGGCTCAGTGAGCAAGTACAGTGCGGTGTTCCTGACATTATAACTGACCATTTCAGTTTTTTTTTTCTTCAGAAGAAAAAAAAAAAAAAAGTGTGTGTTATCCTCATGGATCCCATACAAGCCTTGTCTGATCAGGTCAAGCACCTGACCCAAATGTTCCATAAGCTCAATGTGGAACAACGCACGATGGCCCAGACCCAGCAACAGTTGGTAGTTACTGTGCAGGAGGCTGTCGATGCAGGGGCTTCTAGTTCTGGGGGTAGGGATGTGTCATTAGCGTCCCCCGAATCTCCGGTCAAATTGCCAGACTTTTTCTCAGGGGACAAAAAGGAGTTCAGGTCTTTCAGAGAAGGATGCAAGCTTTTTTTTTCTCTAAGGCCCCGCTCCTCCGGGGATGAGTTCCAGAGGGTGGGGGTCATTATTTCCCTACTTCGGGGGGCTCCGCAAGCATGGGCTTTCTCTCTGTCTTCCTCTGCTCCTGAACGTATCTCAGTGAACGCATTCTTTGAGGCCCTCGGGCACATTTATGATGAACCTGACCGAGTGCGATTGGCAGAGGATATGTTGATGAGTGTCTGTCAGGGGAAACATTCAGCTGAGTGGTTTTGTTCTGAGTTCCGCCGCTGGGCGGCAGAGGTCTCTTGGAGCGACGCCGCACTCCGAGGACTCTTTCGCAGAGGCTTGTCCGAGCGGCTGCAGGATGCCTTGGCGTTACATCCCCCACCTAACTCTCTCGAGGACGCCATGACCCAGGCCGTCCGGATGGACCGTAGGCTGCGGGCCAGAGGGGTGATGCAGGTGGATACTCCATTATTCCCCAGTGGAAAAGAGACTGCCCCTGAGCCCATGGATGTAGGCGCCCTCTCCCTGAAGGATACAGAGAGGAAACGCCGGAAGGACAAGCAGTTATGCTTTTACTGCGGTAAAACGGGACATTGGAAAAGGGAGTGCCCAAATTGCCCGTCTTCAAACCCGGTCGGCGGGAAACGACTAGGTCTGGGTAGTCAACGGGGAGGCTACTCAGACCCTCAGGTACCATTTTCCTCGTTTTCTAAAGTATTACTGCCTGTGGAACTATTTGTGGACGGTAGTTCTTTTTCCTCTACAGCCTTCGTCGACTGCGGATCATCTATTAACCTCATTGACTCCCAATTGGTCACACACTGCAAGATAGGGACAGTTAGGCTCAAGGTTCCGATCAAGGTGATGGCCATTGACTCATCTCCCCTCACTAAGGAGGGAATTCGCTTTATGTCTGATGTGTTTTCGCTCAGAGTGGGCGCTATTCATGTGGAAAACATAAGTTGTTTTGTGCTGGACAATCTACCTGCAGGGTTGGTGTTGGGCATGCCCTGGTTACAACGCCATAACCCAGTTATTAACTGGAAAACAGGGGAGATTGTTCAATGGGGGTTTAATGATTTTGAGTTATGTGATAAATCCGCACTGCTGGTTGAACCAGTTAAATCTGTGTCTGTATCATCTGTCGAGCTGGAAGGTATTCCGGAATGCCTGAAGGACTTCGAAGATGTATTCTCCGAAAGCGAGGCCGAGACGTTACCGCCACATAGACCCTTTGACTGCGCTATTGAGCTGGTCCCGGGGGCTAAATTACCCAAAGCCCATCTGTTTAATTTGTCTGGTCCTGAGCGCTTGGCTATGAAGGAGTACATTACTGAAAGTCTGCGCAAAGGACACATACGTCCTTCAGTCTCACCTGTAGCGGCAGGTTTCTTTTTTGTAAAGAAAAAAGATGGCGGGTTACGTCCCTGTCTCGACTTCTGGGAGCTTAATCAAATTACGGTACGGAATACGTACCCCCTTCCGTTGATTCCCGATTTATGTAACCAGCTATCAGGGGCAAAGTGGTTTTCTAAACTTGACCTTCGGGGGGCATATAATTTGATAAGGGTCCGGGAGGGGGATGAATGGAAAACCGCGTTCCTCACGACCGAGGGACTATTTGAAAATTTAGTCATGCCGTTTGGTCTTACCAACGCCCCTGCCATATTTCAGAATTTCATCAACGTGGTATTCTCGGATCTCATTGGTCGTTTTGTCGTTATCTACTTAGATGATATTTTGATATATTCCCCCGACAAGTATTCTCATTTGGAACATGTACGAACTGTGCTCCAAAGGCTTAGAGAAAATCATTTGTATGCCAAATTGGAGAAATGTGTATTCTGTGTACAAGAGTTGTCCTTTTTGGGGTTAATTGTATCCGGTGAGGGTTTTCGCATGGACCCCAAGAAGGTGCAGGCCATTGCGGATTGGGTGCAACCCCGAGATCTTAAGGGTCTTCAGCGCTTCTTGGGGTTCGCCAATTATTACCGCAAATTTATCCGGGGGTTTTCGCAAGTGGTCAAACCTCTCACGGATCTAACATGCAAAGGTGCGGATGTGAGAAATTGGTCCTCGCTCGCAAAAGAGGCCTTTGCAACGCTGAAAAAATGTTTTATGTCTGCTCCTGTGTTAGTGCAGCCAGATCCGTCCAAACCATTCGTCGTGGAAGTGGACGCCTCTGAGGTGGGGGTGGGGGCGGTGTTGTCCCAAGGGCCTGCCACTCTAACCAACCTCAGGCCATGTGCTTTCTTTTCCAAGAAGTTCTCTGCTGCGGAAAGAAATTACGACGTAGGCAATAGAGAGCTTCTTGCGGTCAAATTGGCGTTTGAAGAATGGAGGCACTTTTTGGAGGGGGCCAGTCACCCGGTTACGGTGATCACGGATCACAAAAATCTGTCGTACATTGAGGCTGCTAAAAGACTAACGCCCAGACAGGCCCGTTGGTCACTTTTTTTTTCCCGTTTTCAGTTTACGATTACATTTCGTCCAGGGTCTAAGAATGTCAAGGCTGACGCCTTATCACACAGTTTTCAGCCGGTGTCGCCCCCTGAGCCACCGTCCTCCATTCTTCACCCTGGGGTTGTGATAGCAGAGGTCTCATCTGAATTGGAATGGGAGATTCTGGGGGCCCAGTCGCAGGCCTCGGCGGCCAAGCCGGAGGGGAAGTTGTTTGTCCCAAAGCAACTTCGCCTGAAACTCTTGCAGGAGTTCCATGAATCCAAGCTGAGTGCTCACCCTGGTATTTCAGCCACACGTCTGGCGGTGGCTAGGATCTTTTGGTGGCCTACCCTTGGTTCGGACATAAAAAAATTCATTGCTGGTTGTGGGGTCTGCGCTCGTTCTAAAAGCTCTCATAGCCGGCCGGCAGGGGAGCTGATACCCTTGGCAGTGCCCGAAAGGCCATGGACTCATTTATCCATGGATTTTGTTACCAATCTCCCTCCATCTAAGGGTAATACAGTGGTATGGGTAGTGGTGGACAGGTTTTCTAAGCAGGCTCATTTCGTACCCCTGTCCGCACTACCGTCAGCTGAGACGTTGTCCAGGTTGTTTGTGCAGCATGTGATCCGGTTGCATGGGGTACCCCTGAATGTGGTGTCTGATCGTGGTGTGCAGTTTGTGGCTAAGTTTTGGCGTGCTTTCTGCAAAAAATTAGGTATGTCTCTGTCCTTTTCGTCTGCATACCATCCTGAGAGCAATGGGCAGACGGAGCACACTAACCAGTCCCTGGAACAGATCCTCAGGTGTCTAACCTCTGCTAGACAGAATGACTGGTGCGATGCACTGCCATTGGCTGAATTTGCCTTCAATAGTCGGGTGAGTCAATCCACTGGTAGGTCCCCTTTCTTGATTAACTATGGGTTCAGTCCTCATTTTGGTGAGTTTTCTCGTCTGGATTCGGGGTGTCCCGGGGCTGAGGATTCTGTTCAGCGGTTAAAAGATACATGGGCAGAAGTCCAGCGGCGTATATCTAGGTCTCAAGGCAGGTATAAGTTTTTTGCGGACAGGAAACGAACACCTGGTCACATGTTTCGGGTGGGAGAGAAAGTTTGGCTCTCCACGCAAAACATTAAGTTAAAGATTCCGTCAGCCAAGTTGGGATCCAAATTCATTGGCCCGTACAAGATTGTGGAAAAAATCAATCCAGTGGCGTATAGGCTGTGCCTTCCACCCTCTTTCAAGATCCCTAACGTCTTCCACAAATCTCTACTGAAACCTTTTGAAGCAGTACGGGGAGACTCCGAGTCTGCTGCTCCTTCGGTTTTGGTCGAGGGGCAGGTGGAGTACGAGGTTGGTCATATCGTAGATTCCAGGTTGGTACGGCGGTCGGTACAGTACCTGGTTCATTGGAAGGGGTATGGACCGGAGGACAGGTCCTGGGTACCAGCCCGGTTGATGCATGCTGATCGCCTGGTGCGGGCTTTCCATGCTAAGTACCCGGGCAAGCCTGGGGGTCCAGAGGCCCCCCGTTGAGAGGGGGGTACTGTCATGATCTCAGTGCGGGTTTGACTCGCACACGTGGGGTTAATGTTTGGAACCAGTGCTGATGACTGGCATTTCTGGGGTTAAAGGTTGTGATCCCGGTGCAGGCTTACCTGCACACCTGGGGCTATGATTGTGGCCTCTCCCTGGTTCTGGGGGAGGCTTCTTATAGCCTCAGGACGCTCCCATCCCTGTCAGTTATACTTTCGCCCTTGGCATTGTGTGGTGACCCCTGAGTGTGTTAGTGCTGTGTTCTGGTTACTTGATTCTCTGTGTATGACTCGGTCTGTTCCCTGGATATCGCTTTGGATTCTGCCTGGTACCTTATATGTCTGTTTGGTTTTGATCTCTGCTTGGCCCTGATTATCCGCTCTGTCTCCTCCCTGGTACTGTACTGTGATCCTGTGTATGACCTTTGGCTTTGTCTGACCTCCCGTCTGTTTATCTCTCCTGTACCTCGCTGGTCTGTACTGTGCATAACCTCTGCTTTGCTTGGACTCTGAGTTCTCTTCCTTCTCTGTGTGCAGGACGCTAAGCCCCGCCCCCTTGCAGTCACATGACCATTCACATGACCATAGGTCCTATGCTGGCTTCCTAAACTTCAGCATCCACAGGTCCTGTGCATCGGTACTTTCTGGCTGTACCTGACCCCGGTACCCCTACATTGCGGGTGAGTCACTGCTCAGCGGAGGCTGCACGCCGGCGCTGACACTCAGGACACGCGCACTGGCTCAGTGAGCAAGTACAGTGCGGTGTTCCTGACACTTCTATACCTAGCGGTAGTCTTTTGAAAACAATATTTTAAAGCACCATTCCAGTGTTTTTTTTAATTGGAGCCCTGTAAGAGTGCTACTAATCTAAGTTCTCTGTCCCTAGTTTATATTTATCAGCTACCGTGTTCACCTGTTCGCGGCACCGCTACTGTTGGTCTGCAGCAGTTGGTGACCTGCAGATCGCTCCAGTGTTTGCTGGGCGATCCAGAAATCACGATGCAATGTAAGTCTATGAGAGCCAGAAACAGGGTCTCATAGACTTACACTGAAAGCTTGCGACCGTTACCAGAAGTTGTGGTCGCAATATGGCGTCAGGAAGAGCGGAAGACAGCTGCTGGTAGGTATAAGACTAGGGTCAGGGAACTTAGATTAGTAGCACCACTCCAGTGCTGAAATATAACAGTGGATTGGTGCTTTACCCTTGAAACTAGTGATGAGCAAAGATAATCGGATGATGTGTTATCCGAACGTGCTCAGGTGCTGACTGAGTGACTTCAGCGTGCTCCAATATGTTCGGATCCCCGTGCCTGCATGTCTCGGGGCTTTGAGACAGCTGTAACACATGCAGGGATTGTCTATCAATCAGTCGCGGGGAATCGAACATAGTATTCAAGCACGCCGAAGACACTCTGTTAGCACCTGAGCACGTTCGGATAACACATCATCCGAGCATCATCCTGGAACCTAATACTTTGTATCATAAATGTGCTCCCCAATTTTGGGGCCTGCAGTCACACATTAAGCCACAGCCCCTCGTTGGACAAGTCATAAAATTTGCCTAAGATACATGATAAATACGGGGCAAGTCATGAAAGAGTTTTTTTTTGCATATATAGCAGAATTCTGGCACATTTGACTTGATAAAAAAGCCTCTTTTAAATAGGAATAAGAGGAGTTACACAAGGGGTATTTAGTCTTTAGATTTCTAAGGGTACCATATTATGCCAATATGGCGCTCTGCTCACTAGAGGCCACATAATCTACTCATAGCTTTATAGAGCTCTCTTCTAGAGCAGGGTTCCCCAACTCCAGTCCTCAAGGCCCACCAACAGATCGTGTTTTCAGGATTTCCTTAGTATTGCTCAGGTGATAATTGCTTCACCTGTACATTACAAAGGAAATCCTGAAAACATGATCTGTTGGTGGGCCTTGAGGACTGGAGTTGGGGAACCCTGTTCTAGAGTGTGCACAGACTTTAAATGGCTCATTCATGATTGAGTGCAGGTGTTTAGGACCAAAACAATCAGTGATCCCAGGGGACAGGAGATGTGGGAAACCTGGTGTAAGCGCGTGGCTCTCCTGAACAGTGCATGCTCATGTAGAAGGGCACTTCTAGTAAAGTGTCTGCACTTGTTTCTCAGTTTTGTAGAGACAGAGGAGATGTATAACGACTGAGAGTGATTTTTTTTTTTTTGTTCTTACAATTACATACATGAGCTTTTACCTCCAAAATTCACAAATAAAGCTAACATCAGTGTATCAGAAATACTTAATTTGTGCGATGAAGTTGTCAGGAGTTGTTCATAGTAACATATGACATCCCAGTCATTGATGTTCCGAGACCTTTAGAAAATGAGTAAACCTGTGTAGATGGCATTGGCAGCTACTTCTCAGGAGAATAGGTTGTGCGCTCTGTTACCCGCTGCGCTCAGTGAGCCTTCTGGGATTTCTAATCTACTAATAGACATTGACTGGGATGTATACTTTGAAGTAGTATAAAACACAAAAGAAATATTTAATATAACTCACAGAAAACTGGTAAAGGATATTTGTCTTATTGACAACAGATTCTGATCATTTTAATGGGTTCCACCAAAAATTGGACAGTTCACAGCCAGCTACCTTCTCGGACACAAGGATCTGGCACGTTGGATTCGTGTCCTCCAGGTTTCAGGCTCTTCTGTTTAGTTTGCTATAAGACTTTACAATGTCCTCTTTTGCTAGTTGCTTCCTGCAGTCTATTGTTGAATAGTAAAAATTTTTATAGAATACATTAAAGGGGTATTCTCATCTCCAAGATCCTATCCCAATAAGTGTAATAGTGATAATATTAGCAATACCTTCGGGGCACCACCCAAGAGACCGTGCATACAGGAACTCTGCTCACGGACTAATGGGCAATATCATCCTGAATCAGGTGTTTTAGCAGCAAGAGGTACACATCTGTGCATATACCAATAGATCAATTGGTAATACTCTGAACTTTATATTAATTGCAATGCATCTGAAGACTTCCCTTGGCCCTAATCAGGCTGCGGCTTGACCAATACCGCAGCTATACCAAGTGGGACGATTATCATTGACATTGATTGAATTTTGTTTGTAAATATATCCAAACATGTTTGTTTTATAAAAGGTGTTATGTACTGTATATTATATACAGTCATATGTAAAAGTTTGGGCACCCCTATTAATGTTAACCTTTTTTCTTTATAACAATTTTGGTTTTTGCAACAGGTATTTCAGTTTCATATATCTAATAACTGATGGACTCAGTTATATTTCTGGATTCAAATGAGGTTTATTGTACTAACAGAAAATGTGCAATCTGCATTTAAACAAAATTTGACCGGTGCAAAAGTATGGGCACCCTTATCATTTTCTTGATTTGAACACTCCTAACTACTTTTTACTGACTTCCTGAAGCACTAAATTGGTTTTGTAACCTCATTGAGCTTTGAACTTCATAGCCAGGTGTATCAAATCATGAGAAAAGGTATTTAAAGTGGCCACTTGCAAGTAGTTCTCCTATTTGATTCTCCTATGAAGAGTGGCATCATGGGATCCTCAAAACAACTCTCAAATGATCTGAAAACAAACATTATTCAACATAGCTTTTCAGGGGAAGGATACAAAAAGTTGTCTCAGAGATTTAACCAGTCAGTTTCCACTGTGAGGAACATAGCAAGGAAATGGAAGAACACAGGTACAGTTCTTGTTAAGCCCAGAAGTGGCAGGCCAAGAAAAATATCAGAAAGGCAGAGAAGAAGAATGGTGAGAACAGTCAAGGACAATCCACAGACCACCTCCAAAGACCTGCAGCATCATCTTGCTGCAGATGGTGTCACTGTGCATCGGTCAACAATACAGCGCATGCATAACGCCTTTTTGTATGACCAAACAACTCAATCTTTGTTTCATCAGTTCACAGGACCTTCTTCCAAAATGTAACTGGCTTGTCCAAATGTGCTTTTGCAGACCTCAGGCAACTCTGTTTGTGGCGTGCTTGCAGAAACGGCTTCTTTCGCATCACTCTCCCATACAGCTTCTCCTTGTGCAAAGTGTGCTGTATTGTTGACCGATGCACAGTGACACCATCTGCAGCAAGATGATGCTGCAGGTCTTTGGAGGTGGTCTGTGGATTGTCCTTGACTGTTCTCACCATTCTTCTTCTCTGCCTTTCTGATATTTTTCTTGGCCTGCCACTTCTGGGCTTAACAAGAACTGTACCTGTGTTCTTCCATTTCCTTGCTATGTTCCTCACAGTGGAAACTGACTGGTTAAATCTCTGAGACAACTTTTTGTATCCTTCCCCTGAAAAGCTATGTTGAATAATGTTTGTTTTCAGATCATTTGAGAGTTGTTTTGAGGAGCCCATGATGCCACTCTTCATAGGAGAATCTAATAGGAGAACTACTTGCAAGTGGCCACTTTAAATACCTTTTCTCATGATTTGATACACCTGGCTATGAAGTTCAAAGCTCAATGAGGTTACAAAACCAATTTAGTGCTTCAGGAAGTCGGTAAAAAGTAGTTAGGAGTGTTCAAATCAAGAAAATGATAAGGGTGCCCATACTTTTGCACCAGTCAAATTTTGTTTAAATGCAGATTGTACATTTTCTGTTAGTACAATAAACCTCATTTGAATCCAGAAATATAACTGAGTCCATCAGTTATTAGATATATGAAACTGAAATACCTGTTGCAAAAACCAAAATTGTTATAAAGAAAAAAGGTTAACATTAATAGGGGTGCCCAAACTTTTACATATGACTGTACATACATACATACACAGCTAGCTCTGGCAAAACTTAAGAGACCACTGCAAAACTTTCAGTTTGTCCGAGTTTTCTCTTTATAGGTATATTTTTGAGTAAACTGCAAATTGTTCTTTTATTCTATAAACTACTGACATGTCTTCGAATTTCCAAGCAGTAAATTTTGAATTTATTTAAAGAAAATGAGAAATGGTCAAAAGAACAAAAAAATGCAGTGCTTGCAGACCTCAAATAATGCTAAGAGAACAAGTTCAGAATCATTTACAAACAACAATACTAATGTTTTAACTCAGGAAGAGTTCAGAAATCAATATTTTGTGGAATAACCATGATTTTTCATCACAGCTTTCATGCGTCTTGGCATGCTTTCCACCAGTCTTTCACACTGTTTTTGGGTGACCTTATGCCACTCATGGTACAAAAATGTAAGCAGTAGTTCTTTGTTTGATGACTTGTGACTATCCATCTTCCTCTTGATTACATTCCAGAGGTTTTCAATGGGGTTCATGTCTAGAGATTGGGCAGGCCATGACAGGGATTTGATGTGGTGGTCCTTCCTCCACACATTGATTGCATTAGCTGTGTGGCATGGCACATTGTCCTGCTGGAAAAAACAGTCCTCAGAGTTGGGGAACATTGCCTGAGCAAAAGGAATCAATTGTTTTTCCAGGATAACCTTGTATGCGGCTTGATTCATACCCTTCGCAAAGATTAACCTGCCCAATTCCAGCCTTGCTGAAGCATTCCCAGATCATCACTGATCCTCTTCCAAATTTCACAGTGGCTGCAAGATACTGTGGCTTGTACGCCTCTCCTGGTCTCCATCTAATATTAGACGGCCAGGTGTTGGGAAAAACTGAATATTAGACTCATCAGAGAAGATTACCTTACTCCAGTTCTCTATGGTCCAATCCTTATGGTCTTTGGCAAACTTCAACTTGGCTCTCCTTTGCTTCTCATTGATGAAAGGCTTTTTTCTAGCTTTATATGACTTGAGCCCTGCCTCTAAGAGCCTGTTACGAACTGTTCTTGCCGTGCATTTCACCCCAGCTGCCATTTGCCATTCCTTTTGTAGGTCACTTGATGTCATCCTGTGGTTGCTGAGTGATATTCAAATAAGATGATGGTCATCCCAGTCAGTGGAGAGTCGTTTTTGCCCTCTGCCGGTCTGTAGCTTTGTTGTCCCCAATATCTGCTGTTTGACCTTGTTGTAATGGACTACAGTCTTAGAAATTTTAAGGATGGAGGCAACATGATGCTCACTGCATCCCTCTGCTAGTAAAGCCAGAATTGAGCCCTTCTTTTCCTCACTCAAGACTTTTCTTTTCAACTCCTTTGGCATGGTTAAAAATTATTTTTTCATTCCTATTACTTTTGGAATATTACTAGCACTTGTTTTGCCATCCAGTTTGTCCTATTGCAGGAGGATTGTGAACACCACAGCAGGGTTTTTTTTTTTTATACTTTCCTTCGTTAAATAAGATTTGGTTCAGGTGATCACCTAATCAGAAGCACATTAAGTAGAATGAGGTGTACTCTGGTTGGAATTCCCAATAACCAAGAGCACAAAAAAGATAGGGAATTCCAAGCAGGAGATTTAAGTAATATCAATATTTATTTAAAT
The DNA here is from genome assembly GCF_039654945.1 of Dendrobates tinctorius. NCBI lineage: Eukaryota > Metazoa > Chordata > Amphibia > Anura > Dendrobatidae > Dendrobates > Dendrobates tinctorius. The sequence goes on along the minus strand of NW_027361757.1, from coordinate 11,040,363 downwards.
TAATATAATGGCAATACAATATTATGAGTTCAGAAATTAAAACCAAAGAGTGCGTATACAAGATCAATAGAGATAACATAAAATCATACAGCACTGATGTGATATATATAATAACCCACAGGGTAATAAAGGACCATACAAGAGCCTCTGGTAAAAAGTGAATAGATAAAATATATAAAAATAAAAAATGTGCAAAATAAGGTGCAATATAATAAGCACTCAATGTGCAAAAACTGCAATATACAATATGCAATATGTGCAATATAATAAAGTGCAATGCAATGATTAATAAGCACAAAATGTGCAAGAAAATGCAATATGCTAAAAGATAATTATAAGTGTACAGTGCAAGGTGCAAAAAAATGTCGGAGGGTATATTGTAACCAGGACACAGTACCTTCAGGGGTTAAGATCCTGAGCGCACACTGTGGAATTAATGGTGCTATATAAATGAGTAAAATAAATGATATATACATATATACACACACACACGGCTACGTAAGGTATTCAGACCCCTTTAAATTTTTCTCACTGTTTCATTGCAACGATTTGGTAAAATCAAAAAAGTTCATTTTTTTCTCATTAATGTACACTCTGCACCTCATCTTGATGGAAAAAACTGAAATGTAGAAATTTTTGCAAATTTATTAAAAAAGTAAAACTGAAATATCACATAATAATAATAATCTTTATTTTTATATAGCGCTAACATATTCCGCAGCGCTTTACAGTTTGCACACATCATCATCACTGTCCCCGATGGGGCTCACAATCTAAATTCCCTATTAGTATGTCTTTAGAATGTGGAAGGAAACCGGAGTACCCGGAGGAAACCCACGCAATCACGGGGAGAATATACAAACTCCTTGCAGATGTTGTCCTTGGTGGGATTCGAACCCAGGACCCCACTGAGCCACCGTGCCGCCACATGGTTATAAGTATTCAGACTCTTTGCTCAGACACTCATATTTAAGTCACATGCTGTCCATTTCCTTGTGATCCTCCTTGAGATGGTTCTACTTTTTCATTGGAGTCCAGCTGTTTTAATTAAACTGATAGGACTTGATTTGTATGGGCGCACACCTGTCTATATAAGAGCTCACAGTGCATGTCAGACCAAATGAGAATCATAAGATCAAAGGAACTGGCCAAGGAGCTCAGAGACAGAATTTGGCAAGGCACAGATCTGGCCAAGGTTACAAAAGAATTTCTACATTTTTTTTTTTACATCAAGATGAGGTGCAGAGTATACATTAATGAGAAAAAAAAGAACTTTTTTTGAATTTACCAAATGGCTGCAATGAAACAAAGAGTGAAAAATTTAAAGGGGTCTGAATACATTCTGTACCCATTACAGACCTCTCCATTCTTTGTAGGTGGGAAAACTTGCAAAGTCCACAGGGTATCAAATACTTATTTTCCCCACTGTGTGTATATAAGAGGAGGTCGGCACAAGAAAAAAAATGAAAGCAATAGTAAAAAAAAAATACAAAAGATGTGATGTGATTGAGTAAATAGATAGATACTGTAAATAATGGCTAGATAGATAATGTATAGGAAAAAGTAAGCAACGGGTGCATGAGACTTCAGGGATTTCGTTCACTCTGCTTGTACTGTAAAACTTTGCTTTTTTTCCATAACAAAAACAGCGTGTGCACATAGCCTTAAAGTTAATTGGGCAGTCACAGAGACTGAATAATTTTTATTATTGGGTGGTGAAGATTATAGTTAATGGGGGGCACAGTGTTACTTATCACTTTATATTCTGATTGGTGCGTGGCTAATAACATATTAATGGTAGGGTACACATCTGTATTCAGGGGGCACAGTGTGAGGGCTACACATATATACAATGTATGTGACTTTGCTATTTTTAGAGCTGCGGTGATCATTGTGACAAAACAATTCGTGGCTGGGAGATGTGCACATGAGGGTCAGACCAGATGGAGATGAAACAGCAGAAAACAACTAATCAGATGAGACATCAGCGGTCACTGGATGTAAATATTACTCTGTATCTGTACTGTAGGATTTGAAGTGATGATAATGTTATCTGTAAAATTTAATGCGCAACATTCTCACATTTATGTGATACCTCTGTGCTGTCAGGTTTTTGTTGTTTTTTTTTGAAAGTACACAGACTCAGAGTTTTATAGGTCCATTCACACAACTGTGAAAATCACAGATCCCTTATGTGTCTCGAAATTGGGGTGTCTTGTGCGTTCATAGTGTCTCCAATATATTCTCCCACCCTTCTCCTAAATTCACACTTTGTTTTCCCACCGTAGTCCAGGGAACAGGGATATTTGAACAGGTACAGTTGAAACCAGAAGTTTACATACATTATATAAAAAGACACATAAGTGTTGTGAGCTCATTTTCGGGTTTGCCTCTGGCTTCTGGTGAGGGTTATGGAGCTGGCTGTGCTGACAGAGGAGTAGTGAGTTCTCTATCTGGACTCCCTCTGTTGGTGAAGGGAGGTAATGAAGCTGATCTAAATGGCAGAGACCGGCCACCTGAGGAAGAGAACTGCGATTGGACATCAGGAGATTCTGATTGGATTTAAGGCAGCTGACTCCCTAGCTTCTTGCTGGTGATTTTTCCTGACTGTGGCTTCTGGTTTCCAGTTTGGTTCCTGCCTTCTTAAAGCTAAGTTTTCTCTGCTATTGTTCATATGAGTTTTTGTCTAGTTTACTTAGTTTTTGTGTTCAGCCAGCCCTGGCTGGGACTGGGCTGAATCCCCATTTTGTCTCTGATCAGTTGATCTCTTTTGCTCTGTCTTCAGAATATACCTGAGTGCTGATATAGGGAATTGAAGTCTAGCGACTTCAGGGCTTTTTTCTATCAGACGTGTTGGACATTTTTTGGCAGGGTTTTTTGCGTGATTGCAGACAGCAGCTTTTCTTTCCTGTCCTTTCTAGTTAGTGAGGGCCCCATCGTTTGCTCAGCCTATCTTTCTATCTGTGTTTGTGTTTTCATCTTGTTTCACCGACAATACATGTTGGGGGTTGTCTATTGCTTTGGGGTCTGCTCTGGGGCAGTTTAGATTTTCCCTTTCTTTCTTCAGGCTTATTTAGTTCTCCGGCCGTGACGAGGCATCTAGGACCACCGTAGGCACACTCCACGGCTACTGCTAGTTGTGTGGATAGGATCAGGGATCTGCAATCCGCTAGTTACCAACCTCTTCGGTTTTCTGGGCTTAGCTTGCTTTTTGTTTTTTCCTCCTCCGTGACTCATTCATAACACATAAGCATGTTTTCTCAATTCCTGACATCAAATCAGAATATTCAAGCAAAAAAGGAAGCACACTGTAGCGCCATAACATGCAAATATGAAAAATGAATTGCATTACTGCATTAAAAATATGAAAAATTGAGAAAGTTTAGCGCATAAAATGGTCAAGTTATGAGTACCTGGAAGCCACGTTAAGGCATTTCTCGTTTTCCAGGTCTCTGTCTATGCCAATCCTCACTAAGACTGAAGTCTCCATCTGAATGGGAACCTATGAAAAATCCTCTGTTTAGACTGAAGTCTATATCTCTGTGGACGGGAAGTGGCCCTGCTTTGATTAAAAATGCCTGCGGCTAACAGGTGGAGTGCTCAGTCAGAAGGTAAATGAATACAAATTTCAAAAACTGACCGTCACATCCAAGCATAAACATTGTGTGAACAGGTGCTTAACCTAGAGTCACCAACTCATATACATTCAAGCAAAAAAGGAAGCACACTGTAGCGCCATAACATGCAAATATGAAAAATGAATTGCTTTACTGCATTAAAAATATGAAAAATTGAGAAAGTTTAGCGCATAAAATGGCCAAGTTATGTGTACCTGGAAGCTGTCATGGTCACGTGTGGCTGGACACATCGCCTCCAGCAGGGCGAATTTATATGACACACGTAACCCTGGATACACCGCCTCCAGCAGGGCGAATTTAAATAATAGAACGTGCAGCCGGATACACCGCCTCTAGCAGGCGAATTTCAGTAGTACACGTAAGTCTGGATACACCGCCTCCAGGAGGGCGAATTTCAGAATAAAGGGGGAAACAATTACAATGGTGGCCCTATGATAGGGAACGGGGACGTGGAGACCTTCTGCACTCCCATGAGTCAGTGTCTCTACACTCCTAACGATCCCTAGGCCGGTTCTGCACCGGGTGCCAATCAGGATACCTAAAATCCCTAGCTCGCCCTGCACCTAGCCCTTTCTAGTGAAGTGGACGGTGCAGAATCTAATCCCACCACTGCACTAAAACACACACAAGGAAAAGTGACAAACGGGGAAATGTTATGAATGAGTCACAATAGGAGGCAAAAACAGAAATGCTAGCTAAGTCCAGAAAACCAGAGAAGATGGCAGCTATCGGATTGCAGACCTCTGAACCTATCAACAACAACTAGCAGTAGCCGTGGGGGGTTCCTACGATGCCCTAGACCCCTCGATCACAGCCGGAGAACTGCCTAGCCTAAAGACAGAAAGGGAAATCTAAACTGCCCCAGAGCAGACCCCAAAGCAATAGGCAGCCCCCAACATATAATGACTGTGAAGCAAGATGAAAAAACACTAACACAGATAGAAAGATAGACTGAGCAAATGATGGGGCCCAAGCTAACTAGATAGGACAGGATAGTAAAGCTGCTGTCTGCAATCCGCGAAAAGCCCTATCAAAATAAGAGCCAACAGACTGACAGGGAAAAAGGCCCTGAAGACGCTAGGCTTCAAAAAGACTATGTCAGTACTCAGGTAATTTCTGAAGACAGAGCAAACAGACAATAAAGGAATTCAGCTCACCCCAGCAGGGAATGGCAGAATCCAGAAAAGCAAGGCAAACTAAAACCAAAACACAAATGCAGAAAACAGCTTTTGAGGAGCAGGAATCAGACTGGTCTCCTAGAATTCCACAGAGAAATCACCAGCAAGGCAGAAGGGCGTCGGCTGCCTTATATCCAGTCAGAGATACCCGTCGCCCAGTCATCCTCTCCCAGCTCAGGTGCTTGGTAATCAGCCTCACTACCTTCCTTCACCAGAAGAGGGAGCTCATCAGACCTCAATGGTGAAGGGGAAAATGAACTCATAACAGTACCTCCCCCTTGAAGAGGGGTCACCGAACCCTCATCCACGCCACCAGGGCGATCAGGGTGAGCCCGATGAAAGGCACGCACCAATCTTTTGGCATGAATATCAGAGGCAGAGACCCAGGAATTATCCTCCTGACCATAACCCTTCCACTTAACCAAATACTGGAGTCTCCGTCTAGCCAGATGGGAATCCAGTATCTTCTCTACCTCATATTCCATGTTACCTTCAACCAATACAGGGTCCGGAGGTGCCACCCCAGGGACTACTGGTTCAACAAACCTCTTCAACAAGGACTTATGAAACACATTGGATTTTAAATGTGACAGGAAGAGCCAACCGAAAAGAGACCGGATTAATGATCTCCAAAATCTTGTAAGGCCCAATAAATCTAGGCTTAACTTAGGAGAAGCTATCTTCATAGCGATATTTTTTGATGATAACCAAACCATATCACCCACCTTAAACTGGGGACCAACGGTCCTATGTCGGTTGGAAAACCGCTGGGCCTTTTCCTGGGAGAGAGATAACTTATCCACCACTTGGTCCCAGATCTGGTGCATTCTCTCCACCACAGTGTCAACACATGGGCAGGCAGAAGGCTCCACCTGCCCTGAAGAAAATCGAGGATGAAACCCAAAGTTACAAAAAAAAGGTGACATCAAAGTGGCAGAACTAGCTCTATTATTTAAAGCAAATTCGGCCAAGGGCAAAAATGAAACCCAATCATCCTGATCAGCGGAAATAAAACATCTCAAATACGACTCCAAGGTCTGGTTTGTTCTCTCTGTCTGCCCATTGGTCTGAGGGTGAAAAGCAGAGGAGAAGGACAACTGAATTCCCAGCTTGGAACAGAAAGTCCTCCAAAATCTAGACACAAACTGAACTCCTCTGTCAGATACAATGTTCTCAGGAATCCCGTGCAAGCGAACCACCTGTTGCAAAAACAGGGGCACCAACTCAGAGGAAGATTGCAACTTAGGGAGTGGTACAAGATGAACCATCTTAGAGAACCTATCACAAATCACCCAAATAACAGTCATTCTCTGAGAGACAGGCATATCAGAGATGAAATCCATTGAAATATGGGTCCATGGCCTCCTGGGGACCGGCAAGGGCATCAACAACCCACTAGAGCGAGAACAAGGTTTAGACCGGGAGCAAGTCCCACAGGACTGCACAAAATTCCTAACATCATGAGACAAGGTGGGCCACCAAAAAGACCGACTCACCAGATCTCTAGTACCAAAAATACCTGGATGACCAGCCAATGCAGAGCAGTGAACTTCAGACATCACTCTTTTCTTCCACTGGTCAGGAACATACAACTTTCCACTGGGACAACGCTCAGGTTTGTCCTCCTGGAACTCTTCCAGAGCACGTCTCAAATCGGGCGAGATGGCAGAAAGAACTACCCCTTCGCCTAAGATGGTAGCAGGCTTGGTCACCACAGGAGAATCAGTAAAGAAGCTCCTAGAAAGAGCGTCAGCCTTGACATTCTTAGTGCCAGGAAGAAAAGAGACCACAAAATCAAAACGTGTAAAAAAAAAAAAACAAGGCCCATCTAGCCTGTCTAGGGTTCAAGCGTTTGGCCGACTCCAGGTAAATCAAATTCTTGTGGTCAGTGAGGACCACGACTTGATGTTTAGCTCCCTCCAACCAATGTCTCCACTCTTCAAATGCCCATTTCATGGCCAACAGTTCCCGATTCCCCACATCATAGTTACGTTCAGATGGGGAGAACTTTCGGGAAAAGAAAGCACAGGGATTCATTTTAGATGTTACAGGATCCTTTTGGGACAAAACAGCTCCTGCACCAATCTCAGAAGCGTCCACCTCTACTTGGAACGGGAGTGAGACATCAGGTTGCTGCAAAAGCGGGGCAGAAGTGAATCTTCATTTCAGCTCCTGAAAGGAAGAAACAGCCTCCGGAGACCAATTCAACACATCAGCACCCTTCTTAGTCAGATCAGTCAATGGCTTGGCAATACTAGAAAATTTTGCTATAAATTTCCGATAAAAATTAGCAAAACCCAAAAACTTCTGAAGGGCCTTCAAAGAAGTGGGCTGAACCCAATCATAAATGGCCTGTACCTTGGCCGGATCCATTTCAATAGTTGACGGAGACAAAATAAATCCCAAAAATGAAATCCTCTGTACCCCAAAAAAGCATTTCGATCCTTTGACATACAGGGAATTCTCCCTCAAGATCCGTAATACCGTCCGAACATGTTCCACATGAGAATCCCAATCCTTGGAGAAGATCAAAATATCATCCAGATAGATAATCAAAAATTTATCCACAAAGTCTCGGAAAATGTCGTTCATGAAGCACTGGAAGACAGAAGGGGCATTAGTGAGCCCAAAAGGCATCACCAGGTACTCAAAATGTCCCTCTGGAGTATTAAACGCCGTCTTCCATTCATCCCCATGCTCAATGCGGATAAGATTATACGCCCCCCTGAGGTCAAGCTTGGTAAACCAGCAAGCACCTTTAACTCTGGAGAATAGATCCGAAATCAGGGGTAACGGATACTGATATTTAATAGTAATTTTGTTGAGGGCACGATAATCAATACAAGGCCTTAATGAACCATCCTTTTTGGCCACGAAAAAAAACCCAGCACCTAATGGTGAAGAGGATGGTCTAATATGACCCTTCTCCAACGCCTCCTTAATATAGGATCGCATAGCCTCATGCTCGGGTACAGATAAATTGAAGAGCCGACCCTTGGGAAATTTACACCCCGGGCTCAGTTCAATTGCACAGTCATAACTCCTATGAGGAGGCAAAGACGCAGACTCATTCTCACTAAATACATCATAAAAGTCCGCCAAATAGTCAGGGACATCATGCGACTGAGGAGAGGTGGAAAAAAACGGAGCCTCACTAAGGGCACACCGACAACCCCAACTCACCACAGACACAGATTTCCAGTCCAAAACTGGATTATGAATTTGCAACCAGGGAAACCCCAGAACAATGGTATCATGCAAATTATGCAACACCAAAAATCTGCAATTTTCTTGATGGTTTGGGGCGACCCGCATTACCACCTGGGTCCAAAACTGAGGTTTATTTTTCGCCAAAGGAGTAGCATCAATCCCCCTTAAAGGGATAGGCGTCCGCAGAGGTGTCATAGGAAATCCACAACGTTTAGCAAAATCCAAGTCCATTAGGTTCAGGGCTGCTCCCGAATCCACAAAAGCCTTGGCGGAAAATGTGGACAGGGAGCAGATCAGAGTAATTGCCAGAAGAAACTTAGGTTGAACACCACCCACAGAAAATGTGTGTGCAAAACGTTTCTCTCGTTTAGGACAGACAGAAATAATATGCGAGGCATCCCCACAAAAAAAACACAGCTTATTACGCTTTCTGAACTCCTGACATTGCTCCCTGGACAAAACTTCATCACACAGCATAGGCTCAGACACTTGTTCAACAGGTGGCAACACCTCTCGTGCAGTCCTGCGTTCACGCAAACGCCGATCAACCTGAATGGCTAATGACATAGAATCGTCCAGACCAGAGGGAACAGGAAATCCCACCATAGTATCCTTTACTGCTTCTGACAAACCCTTCCGAAAGGGAGCTGCCAAGGCATTATCATTCCAGGCAGTAAGGACCGCCCACTTTCGGAATTTTTGACAGTACAATTCTGCAGAATCTCGACCCTGGCTCAATGCCAACAGGGTCTTTTCAGCCTGATCAATAGCATTAGGTTCGTCATACAACAACCCCAAGGCTTGAAAAAATGCATTCACATTAGTCAGACTAGGATCATCAGGTTTCAAAGAAAACGCCCAATCCTGGGGATCGCCACGCAGCAAAGAGATGACAATTTTAACCTGCTGCGCGGAGCTCCCTGACGAGTTAGGCTTCAAGGCAAAAAATAATTTACATTTATTTTTGAAATTCAAAAATTTTGACCGATTCCCAAAAAAACACATCAGGAGTAGGGATCTTTGGTTCAGCAGCATGTGAATGAGCAAGGTAGGCGGAAATTCCCCGCACTTCCGCAGCGCGCTGCTCCACACGATCAGACAATTGCTTTATCTCCATTGAGAGAAAAAAAAAATTCCCCCTTGTAATGATCACGTGTGACTGGGCACAGCGCCTCCAGCAGGGCGAATTTAAACAATAATGGGACGTGCAGCCGGATATACCGCCTCCAGCTGGCGAATTTAAGAAATACACGTAAAACTGGATACCCCGCCTCCAGCTGGCGAATTTAAATAATAAGGGTAAACACAGGGAACAATTACAGTGGTGGGCCCTGCGATAGGGAATGGGGGACGTGGAGACCTCCTAAGCTCCCCTGAGCCAGTGTCCCTGCTCTCCTCACATTCCCTATACAGGCTCCTCACCTGTCGCCGTACGCGTGCCTTAATACCCTAGCAAGCCCTAAACCTAAACCCTAACTAGGGAATAGGTCGGTGTGGAGACTAATCCCACCACTGCACTAGAACACACATAAGGAAAGTCACAAACAGGGGAAAAAGAAAACTTAGCTCTCTCTGTGCTAAAGCTCCAGCACAGAGTCCAGCGACTGACTGCAGCCTTTCTCCTGAATAGCTGCCAAGAACTCCCTTCTGTGACTCCTTCCACACCAGGACTCAGATTGAGCCGAGCACTCTCTTCAGCTCCTTCCACCACCAAGGTTGGTTGCAAATGAACAACTAACACCAACAGTGATTGAAAACCCCTGGCTGTCCTTTATAGAGCCTAACACCAGTCATGTAATTAACGTGCACATTAACCTAAAACTAAAGCTAAGGTGCGATACCACTCACCACCACCGGGGACAGTCAAGACACCAGAACCTGACAAAGTAAAAAAAGTTCACTTTGTCAATTTAATACCGCCAGATCAAACACTGGATCATGACAGTACCCCCTCCTTAATGAGGGGCCTCTGGACCCTCAAGACCACCCCTCATTAGGGAAACACCTACAGCGGGGACGGCCAGACCCTGAGTTCAGCCCACCATTACCTGACACTCCAGGTATATGACAAATACACAGCTGGTATAGGCAATAAAGTTTATTTTTATTATTTTGGAGGAACCACCCATCTCCACAGCGCCGACCTGGTGAACGATTATATGTAAGTGTACGTTTGTTTGTTATGAGCTGATCAGGCTCCACAACACACTTCCACAGGATGTTTTTTTGGTGGCACACATACACGCTCGTTCACACACAGGTCCGGACCTGAACGTTTATTGCACACATTTGATAGTCATAAATTAGGTGAACTCATACTAGACCTGACCACAGAGGCGTCCCCCTGTGTCACCACACTCACACCCCCGCACTACACCATAGGGTACACCACCCTCCAACCCTTTCCACCACGAGGTCTGCTCCTCACAGGGTTTGCTAGTGGCGAGGGCTGGAACTTGCCCCTACTCCCCCGCCGCACAATCGCTGCTCTCACTGGAGAGGAAGGGGTCCCCTAAAGAGAGACGGCAGAGACAGTAGTCCCAAGGCAGCAGCCCCCACACGACTGCCCCCAGCTGACTACTTCCCTAGCTCGCCAATCTATCCCCGGGTTGTGTTTTTTCAGCCAAGGGAAGCCTAAAACGATAGGTACTGGCATTCCCTCCAAGACGTAGCATGACAAGGACTCCTCATGATGTCCTATACGCAGATGGATGTTTTCTACGACTTGGGTAAGGCTCCCCTGACTCAGTGGAACAGAGTTAATGGCCTGGACGCTTATAGGTTGGGCCAGCATCCTACACTTCAGGCCATGAGTCTGGACAAAACGAGCATCCACCAGACTGACTCCTGCTCCGCTGTCCACAAGCACCGGTACCACCTCCGGTACCCCGCCAGCTAACACTTCTGCTGACATAATACCTTGGGAGGGCAAAATGGAGGAAATGTACACTCCCTGGTTGCCTCCCTCCAAACGACCAGGGGTCTGCGGCTTCTGAGATGACACAGATATTTTGGCATGTAATGGGCATGCCTTAAGGAAATGACCAATCTGCCCACAGGAAAAACATGCCAACCCCACTCCCTGAACCGTAGGCAGGCCTGAACACAACCCAACACCTCCTACTTGCATAGGTTCGTCCGGAGACTTGGCACGCCCTGGGCAGGCTCCCATGAAATGGCCCGGCTTCCCACAGGAAAAGCATACCCCCCCACCACGGCGAACCCCAGGCAACCCCCTATTTGTACCAACAACACCGGGCTGCCTGGGTTCCACCAACCGTACCGGGGGGTCCTCACCCCCGGAGAGGACTACAGGGGGCACATTTTGTGTATGTCTTTCCCTAAGGCGTCTATCCACCCGAATGGCGAGGGACATGGCGGCCTCCAGCGACCTGGGGGCGGCGTACTGCACCAGAGTGACCTGCAACTTAGGAGACAGACCCTGCACAAATTGACTCCTAAGTGCAGGGTCATTCCACTGAGTGTTAGTGGCCCATCTCCTAAACTCAGAGCAGTACTCCTCAGCAATCCGGGCTCCCTGTTTACACCTACGGAGTCGGGATTCCGCCAGAGAGACACCATCAGGATCCCCATACACAAGCGCCAAAGCCGCAAAAAACTCGTCCACGGACTCTAAAGATGGTGAATCGTCCGGCAGGGAGAAGGCCCAGGATTGGGGATCCCCCTTCAAAAGGGACATAATGATTCCCACCCGTTGCTCTTCGCTCCCTGAAGAACGAGGGCGCAGCCTGAAATATAATTTACAGGCTTGCTGAAATACCAAGAATTGATCTCTCCCTCCAGAAAACCGGTCCGGGAGAGATATCTTGGGTTCTGGCTGAGCCTGTGCCTGAATCAAACCTCCAAAGCCCACCAATAGCTGCAGTTGCTGCACCATCTCACCGCGCAGCCCCCTAATCTCTTCAGTAAAAGTCTGCAGTACCTGGGTAAAGGTTTGCATTAGGTCCATGGCTCAGCAGAAAAAAAAATTTTTAAGGTTGGTGTTAATGTAATGATCACGTGTGACTGGACACAGCGACTCCAGCAGGGCGAATTTAAACAATAATGGGACGTGCAGCCGGATATACCGCCTCCAGCTGGCGAATTTAAGAAATACACGTAAAACTGGATACCCCGCCTCCAGCTGGCGAATTTAAATAATAAGGGTAAACACTGGGTACAATTACAGTGGTGGGCCCTGCGATAGGGAATGGGGGACGTGGAGACCTCCTAAGCTCCCCTGAGCCAGTGTCCCTGCTCTCCTCACATTCCCTATACAGGCTCCTCACCTGTCGCCGTACGCGTGCCTTAATACCCTAGCAAGCCCTAAACCTAAACCCTAACTAGGGAATAGGTCGGTGCGGAGACTAATCCCACCACTGCACTAGAACACACATAAGGAAAGTCACAAACAGGGGAAAAAGAAAACTTAGCTCTCTCTGTGCTAAAGCTCCAGCACAGAGTCCAGTAACCGACTGCAGCCTTTCTCCTGAATAGCTGCCAAGAACTCCCTTCTGTGACTCCTTCCACACCAGGACTCAGATTGAGCCGAGCACTCTCTTCAGCTCCTTCCACCACCAAGGTTGGTTGCAAATGAACAACTAACACCAACAGTGATTGAAAACCCCTGGCTGTCCTTTATAGAGCCTAACACCTGTCATGTAATTAACGTGCACATTAACCTAAAACTAAAGCTAAGGTGTGATACCACTCACCACCACCGGGGACAGTCAAGACACCAGAACCTGACAAAGTAAAAAAAGTTCACTTTGTCAATTTAATACCGCCAGATCCAACACTGGATCATGACACCCCTATGGCCTCAGAGATATAGAGTAAAAAATATACACACTTTTTTTTTTTTTTTTTTTTTTTACAATTCTTTCCTGCTATTGAGTACCCTAGGATCTGCGGTATGGCTGGTGATTCTGTTATGAATGAGTCACCGTAGGAGGCAAAAACAGAAATGCTAGCTAAGTCCAGAAAACCAGAGAAGTTGGCAGCTATCGGATTGCAGACCCCTGAACCTATCAACAACAACTAGCAGTAGCCGTGGGGGGTTCATACGATGCCCTAGACCCCTCGATCACAGCCGGAGAACTGCCTAGCCTAAAGACAGAAAGGGAAATCTAAACTGCCCCAGAGCAGACCCCAAAGCAATAGGCAGCCCCCAACATATAATGACGGTGAAGCAAGATGAAAAAACACTAACACAGATAGAAAGATAGACTGAGCAAATGATGGGGCCCAAGCTAACTAGATAGGACAGGATAGTAAAGCTGCTGTCTGCAATCCGCGAAAAACCCTATCAAAATAAGAGCCAACAGACTGACAGGGAAAAAGGCCCTGAAGACGCTAGGCTTCAAAAAGACTATGTCAGTACTCAGGTAATTTCTGAAGACAGAGCAAACAGACAAAAAAGGAATTCAGCTCACCCCAGCAGGGAATGGCAGAATCCAGAAAAGCAAGGCAAACTAAAACCAAAACACAAATGCAAAAAGGCAAAGCAGAAAACTTAGCTTTTGAGGAGCAGGAATCAGACTGGTCTCCTAGAATTCCACAGAGAAATCACCAGCGAGGCAGAAGGGCGTCGGCTGCCTTATATCCAGTCAGAGATACCCGTCGCCCAGTCATCCTCTCCCAGCTCAGGTGCTTGGTAATCAGCCTCACTACCTTCCTTCACCAGAAGAGGGAGTTCATCAGACCTCAATGGTGAAGGGGAAAATGAACTCATAACAGGGAAACACTACTTAGCTTTGCTCTGTTGCTAATGCTCCCAGCAACAAAGTTCAACACCTGAGTGCATCTTTTCCTCCGACCGAGTCCAACACCTGAGTGCAGCTTTAAAGCAACAGCGTCTAGCACCCAAGTGCAACCCTGGAGCAACAGAGTCCATCACCTGCGTGCAGCTTTCAGCATCCGAGTGCAGCTTCACACCATAGCTGCCACTCCACCAAGCTTTGCAAGAACGTCTCACTGACACCATAGCTGCCACTCCACCAAGCTATGCAAGAGCTCCTCACTGACACCATGTCTGCCACTCAAGGACTCTGACTGAGCTGCCTGGGACTCTCCTCCAGCTCCTTCCTTCACCAGACTTGGTTGGAACTGAGCAATATCACCAACGCTGATTACCACACCTGACCCTCTTTTATAGGTCAGAGCCAGGCAATCACACCTGCTACATAATCACGTGCACTAAACTAAAGTAACCAGTGTGCAATGACCCTAACGGCCACCGGGGGCAAACCTAGAACTCAAACCACCACAGTGCAATGCCCCTAATGGCCACCGGGGGCAAAACCAACTCCGAGCACATAGTTCAAGAAAAAAAAAGGTTGCTTGTACATTTATCTGTCAGATCCCACCTGGATCATGACAGTACCCTCCCTCAATGAGGGGCCTCCAGACCCTCAAAACCGCTCCTCATCAGGGAACCACCTACAGTGGGGACGCCCAGATCCACAGTTCACCCCTGCAACTACCTGCACGCCAGGTTTATGACAAACGCACCGCTGGTATTGGCAATGTATGTTCTGGAGGCACCACACATCTCCGAAGCGCCGGCCTGGGGAACGAGTTAACTATGTGTATGTTTGGTACGAGCTGGTAAGTCTCCACAACACACTTCCACTGGATGTTTTTTGATGGTCACCCATACATGCTCGTTCACACACAGGACTGGACCGTTTATTGCCACACATTCATTTGTCAATATTCGGTGAACTCTTTCTGGGATTGACCACAGAGGCGTCCCCTTGTGTCACCACACTCACACCCCCGCACTCCACCAAGGGGTATACCACCCTCCAACCCTTTCCACCACGAGGTCTGCGCCTCCCAGGGATGGCTAATGGTGAGGGTTGAGACTTGCCCCTACTCCCCCATAGCACACCTGCTGCTCACACTGGAGAGGAAGAGGCCTGGGATATGGAGGAAAAATACACTCCCTGGTCGCCTTCCTCTACACAACCAGGAGGAGGTGGCTTCGGTGGTATGGAAGATTTGGTGTGAGCCCCGCGGACCATATCACCAGTCTGCTCACTACAGGGACGTACCCCTTCACCTCAGGGATCCCCAGACAGCACCATGGAGACACCAACTCCTCCCACCTGCCTGGGTGCGTCCGCATGTATGAGCAAGTCCCGCTCCCCAGTAGGGACTCTAGGGGGCTTCTTTGCTGGAGCCACAATTTGATTTTCCGGTTGAGCCAGCGGGGAGGCCCCAGACCCTGAATACTGCTGCTGGAACTGCTTCCACACACCATGCAGCTCCTCACTCACCATAGTGAGGCCCAGCAGCAATTGCTCACAGGTCTGAGCATGGCCCAAGGCTCACCAGAAAAAAATGTAGGGTTGGTGATGTCATGGTCACGTGTGGCTGGACACACCGCCTTCAGCAGGACGAATTTATATGACACGCGTGACCCTGGATACACCGCCTCCAGAAGGGCGAATTTCAGTAGTACACGTAAGTCTGGATACACCGCCTCCAGGAGGGTGAATTTCAGAATAAAGAGGAAAACCAGGATACAATTACAATGGTGACCCTACGATAGGGAACGGGGACGTGGAGACCTCCTGCACTCCTCTGAGTCAGTGTCTCTACACTCCTAACGATCCCTATGCCGATTCCGCACCGGGCGCCGATCAGGATACCTAAAGTCCCTAGCTCGCCCTGCACCTAGCCCTTTCTAGTGAAGTGGACGGTGCAGAAACTAATCCCACCACTGCACTAAAACACAAACAAGGAAAAGTGACAAATGGGGAAACACCACTTAGCTTTGCTCTGTTGCTAATGCTCCCAGCAACAGAGTTCAACACCTGAGGCATCTTTTTCTCCGACCGGGTCCAACACCTGAGTGCAGCTTTAAAGCAACAGCGTCCAGCACCCAAGTGCAACCTTGGAGCAACAGAGTCCATCACCTGCGTGCAGCTGTCCAGCAACAGAGTCCAACACGTGAGTGCAGCTGTCCAGCAACAGAGTCCAGCACCTGAGTGCAGCTTTCAGCAACAGAGTCCAGCATCCGAGTACAGCTTCACACCATAGCTGCCACTCCACAAAGCTTTGCAAGAACTCCTCACCGACACCATAGCTGCCACTCCACCAAGCTATGCAAGAGCTCCTCACTGACACCATGTCTGCCACTCAAGGACTCTGACTGAGCTGCTTGGGACTCTCCTCCAGCTCCTTCCTTCACCAGACTTGGTTGGAACTGAGCAATAACACTAACGCTGATTGCCACACCTGACCCTCTTTTATAGGTCAGAGCCAGGCAATCACACCTGCTACATAATCACGTGCACTAAACTAAAGTAACCAGTGTGCCATGACCCTAACGGCCACCGGGGGCAAAACTAGAACTGAAACCACCACAGTGCTATGACCCTAATGGCCACCGGAGGCAAAACCAACTCCGAGCACACAGCTCAAGGAAAAAAAAAGGTTACTTGTACATTTATCTGTCAGATCCCACCTGGATCATGACAGAAGCCACGTTAAGGCATTTCTCGTTTTCCAGGTCCCTGTCTATGCCAATCCTCACTAAGACTGAAGTCTCCATCTGAATGGGAACCTATGAAAAATCCTCTGTTTAGACTGAAGTCTATATCTCTGTGAAGGGGAAGTGGCCCTGCTTTGATTAAA
The DNA here is from genome assembly GCF_039654945.1 of Dendrobates tinctorius. Lineage (NCBI taxonomy): Eukaryota > Metazoa > Chordata > Amphibia > Anura > Dendrobatidae > Dendrobates > Dendrobates tinctorius. Next base: position 11,023,691 of record NW_027361757.1, on the reverse strand, counting down.
AACGCCTGTGGCTAACAGGTGGAGTGCTCAGTCAGAAGGTAAATGAATACAAATTTCAAAAACTGACCGTCACATCCAAGCATAAACATTGTGTGAACAGGTGCTTAACCTAGAGTCACCAACTCATATACATTCAAGCAAAAAAGGAAGCACACTGTAGCGCCATAACATGAAAAAATGAAAAATGAATTGCATTACTGCATTAAGAATATGAAAAATTGAGAAAGTTTAGCGCATAAAATGGCCAAGTTATGTGTACCTGGAAGCCACGTTAAGGCATTTCTTGTTTTCCAGGTCCCTGTCTATGCCAATCCTCACTAAGACTGAAGTCTCCATCTGAATGGGAACCTATGAAAAATCCTCTGTTTAGACTGAAGTCTATATCTCTGTGGAGGGGAAGTGGCCCTGCTTTGATTAAAAACGCCTGCGGCTAACAGGTGGAGTGCTCAGTCAGAAGGTAAATGAATAGGCTCCCATTCAGATGGAGACTTCAGTCTTAGTGAGGATTGGCATAGACAGGGACCTGGAAAACGAGAAATACCTTAACGTGGCTTCCAGGTACACATAACTTGGCCATTTTATGCGCTAAACTTTCTCAATTTTTCATATATTTAATGCAGTAATGCAATTCATTTTTCATATTTGCATGTTACGGCGCTACAGTGTGCTTCCTTTTTTGCTTGAATGTATATGAGTTGGTGACTCTAGGTTAAGCACCTGTTCACACAATGTTTATACTTGGATGTGACGGTCAGTTTTTGAAATTTATGAAATCAGAATAAACCTTTCCCGTTTTAGGTCAATTAGGATTACCATAATTATTAATATGCGCCAAATAAATGCCAGAATAATGAGAGAATGTTTTTTAGACATTTTTATTACGTAGGCTAGTTTCACACTAGCGTTACCGGGCGCAGTGCACGGCCGCCGCTAAGCTCCGCCCCCGGCCGCGCCCCCACCAGTCAGCTCCTCCTCTGATCGCATGACGCTGTATGCGATCAGCATACCCTATATTTAGTGTTGGGTACGCTGGTCGTGCGCTGGTACACTTTTGACGGCGAATGCGCCCTTTTGGCACTGCGCCAACATGCGCCAAACGCACTGTGTTGCATTTTTGTGCTCTCGGCGCAGTGCCAAAAGGGCGCATTCGCCATCAAAAGTGTACCAGCGCATGACCAGCGTACCCAACGCTAAATATAGGGTACGCTGATCGCATGCAGCGACATGCGATCAGAGGAGGAGCTGACTGGAGGGGGCACAGCCGGGGCGGAGCTTAGCGGCAGCCGTGCGCTGCGCCCGGTAACGCTAGTGTGAAACTAGCCTTACTGCAAAGCCGTACAACGCTGACGTCGTTGCAATACTCGGACTGGCCGGTGGCTATCCTGGCCCAAGCATGGCAGCATGTATTGCAGCTGTCACACTAGGGCCAGGAGAGATGCAGACCAGTCCACGCACTATGATACGATCCTCATCTGCGTTGTACAACCGTCTGACTTCGCCCTTACTTTTAGAAAGCAGAAAAACAAAAAGAATCTTTAATTCCCCCTTGTGAGTTCCGTGGAATTTTTGGAAACAAAGAAGTAAAGTAGAATTGAGAGTTATATATGCTGATTGAAAAAAAGAGCACAAATAGGATGGTAAATGTACATAAGAGTGGAAATACATAATGGTGCGGCATTGTGCAGAGTTGGGAATATACACATCAAGTAACCATTGGCACAAGCGACAGAGAAGAGGGTTTTTTCTTGCAATAGCAGCTAAAAAGGAACAATAAAATGCCATGAAATATCCCACTCCTGTACAAGTCATTATTACGGATTATTATAGTCTAACAAAGGTTCTGAGATTCTCGGCTGCTATAACCATGTTGCTGATAGGAAATGAAAGAAATAAAGTAATAATACAAGACTGTGACCTACGAATACATTCATTTACAACATAGCGCCGTATTTGCTGTAGTAAACCATTTACAACCATTCATACCAGTGTAATAAACTCAATCATACATCACAAAGGCTTACACTATAACAAGTTGTTCAGTAACTAAAAGGTAAATAAATTCATGGCGTTCCACATAAAACTTTACGTATCATTACAACTTGAAAAAAAAAAAAAAAAACCTCTTGCAGAACACACTGTAAATGGACCCGGGATGACCACCTTGGCCAACCATCATCTGGAAATTATATGCAAACCATCTTTCGCTACAAATGACAACTGAGTGCAAAAATTGTGACTGGTCGGCTTTTTTTTTTTTTTTTTAAATCATTGATGGTTAATGGGGTTATCTGGTCTAAAATGAAAAGTTTGCAATCTCTGTGTGACTGCAGACTTATGATTCCCACTTGTGCGCTGCAAGGGATGCACTGGTTTATGAGCTGGTGATATTTGCGATATGCATACTCCGAGCAGAGTATGGAGTGAGGCTGCGTCCACTAGATGTTCTCTGCCCGGGAGTATGCATAAAGCAAACATACCCTATAGTCTCTGCTTGGAAAATGGGAAATCCTTGCAGTGCACAGTGCATCCACTGGGGGGGGGGGGGATTCAGAAGACTTCAGTCACACAGAGTGACTGCAGACTTATTAGTGTAGACCAGACAACCCCTTTAACCCCTTAACGTCCAATGACAGACCTAGTCTGTTTTGAACAGCTGACATGTGCCCGCAATAGGCGCAGATGGAATCGAGATGCACCTGCACCTATTAACTAGTTAAACACCGCTGTCAAACGCTGACAGCGGCATTTAACCGGCACTTCCGGACGCGCGGCCGGAAATGTGCACATCGCTGACCCCCATCATGTGATCGGGGGCAGTGAAGCGTTCGCATAACAACCGGAGGTCTCCTGGAAATCTCTATAGTTGTTGATGCCGCATTGCTATGAGTGCCACTTGGTGGTCGGTGCTCATAGCAATGCAGTAATTTAGCTACATATAGGCGATCTGCTCACCGCCTTTATGTAGCAGAGCCAATCAAGTATGGGATGCTTCTAGGCTCCCATGGAGGCTATTGAAGCATGCCAAAACTTAAAAAAAAGTTTTAAAAAATATGAAAAAAATAAAAAAAATATAAAAGTTTAAATCACCCCCCTTTCGCCCCATTCAAAATAAAACAATAAAAAAAAAATCACACATACATATATTAGGTATCGCTGTGTTCAGAATCGCCAGATCTATCAATAAAAAAAGGATTAACCTGATCGGTAAACGGCGTGGCGAGAAAAAAAATGCAATAACAGGCGATCAAAAGATCGGATCTGCACATAAATGGTATAATTAAAAACATCAGCTCAGTGTGCAAAAAATAAGCACTCACCCAACCCCAGATCACAAAAAATGGAGACGCTACGGGTCTCAGAAGATGGTGCAATTTTATTTTTTTTTTTAACAAACTTTGGAAATTTTTTTCACCACTTAGATAAAAAAAGAACCTAGACATGTTTGGTGTCTATGAATTCATAATGGCAGGTCACTTTTAGCATTTAGTGAACCTATCAAAAAAAGCCAAGCAAAATAACAGTGTGGGATTGCACTTTTTTTTTGCAATTTCACCGCACTTGGAATTTTTTTCCCGTTTTGAAGTACATGACATGGTAAAACCAATGGTGTCGTTCAAAAGTACAACTCGTCCCGCAAAAGATAAGCCCTCAAATGGCCATATTGACGGAAAAATAAAAAAGTTATGGCTCTGGGAAGAAGGGGAGCGAAAAATGAAAATGCAAAACCAAAAATACCCCTGGTCGTTAAGGGGTTAAAGCTGAGTGCTTGTTTACACTGATTGAATCATAGCCTTAAACTACCCCCGATTGGCTACATAGAAGGATATTGAGGGTCATTTAATAACCCACTTATAGACTGACCGCGCATCAGTAATAGAATCTTTCAGTGCGCACATAGGCTATCATTGTTCTCGTAGCACATATTTAATTTACACAGGATGATGAATCATTTCACCTGATGAACAAGTGTTTTGCTAATTTGTCAAGTAATTGGCAGCCTGTTTACACTGCAGGATTATCAGGAAACCAGAGTTCCTAGGAATGCTCATACACAATAATCGGGCAGCATAAATCCAGTTTAAATTTCAACAAAAAATAACCGTCACCTGGCTGATCTACAAGGTACACTACTGGGTGCTAACAATCTCACTGATTGAAAGTCAAGGTGTGACGACACAAGTGGAACTTGTATGTGACTAGTCTTTCCATTCCCAACAGCTCCATGCTTGGTTCCTGCTTTCTTTAAACTACAAAACAGATGTTACCTCTCCAACATGCCCAAGTGTTTTATGATACAACCCGTGGTAGCAGTGCTGTGCATCTGAAATTGTTCCACCTCCCAAGAGTCTTTGCCAATCCACCTAGACCTGCCTAAAAACCTGAATCCATGCCTGTAAAGAAAATTAATACATAATGTCTTTACAGACAATACTCACACGAGCGGTTCTGGTAATTCTTTTAAGGCCTGTTTCACACATCAGTTTTTTCAAATCAGTCAAAATCCGCCAAAAGGTGTAAATGGCGGATCCGCTAAAAATGTGTAAAAACAGATTCAAGCGGATGGTACGGATCCGTTTTTTTGACAGATCCGCTATACGGATTTTTGTACGGATCCGTCAAAAACCGGATCCGTTGCATCCGCTGGCATCCGTTTTTCCCATCCGTTGGTTCCGTTTTCTGACGGATCCATTTTTCCACACCTCCAAAATGGGATGCTCCCAAATATGATTGGCTCTTGAAAAATGCTCCCAAATGTGATTGGATCCTGGAAACTAGGGAAAAATTATATCTATGGTGGTGTAAAACAATATCTTTGAAAGGTTGTAGAGCTAGTGGCAGCGATGGAAGGAGTTATTGCGAGTATTAACAGCTTCTGTGTGGAATTTGATCTTCACTGCAATCGTTTGGCAACTATTGCTCTCCAGAGGGAGAAAAGAAGACTGCGACTCCTGCGCTGGAGAAGGAAGAGACGACGGCAGTGGATTCATCCGATAAATGCACAGAGGTTTACCCTTGGCGTGTTTTCTACACTGTATCTTGAATTGAGGGATAACCCGGACAAGTTCTTCAACTATGTGCGCATGAGACAGGACTTGTTCGAGATTTTGATGGAGTGTGTTGGAGCGCAAATCCGGAGAAGGGACACCTACACGCGCTTTTCTATTTCACCGGCGGAGCGTTTGATGGTGACCCTTCGGTAAGTAATCTATTTTTTAAAATGTTTAAGATTCTGCACACTTTTATTGTTATGTTATGGCTTGTAGTTTGCATAAATTGTACTTTTTTTTCCCTTTTTTTTACCAGATTCCTGGCAACTGGAGAATCCTTCACCTCCCTCCATTACCAGTTCCGGCTTGGGATTTCAACAATATCTGGAATTGTCCAACAGACCTGCCGGGCGTTGTGGAATTGTCTACATGAGGAGTACATCCCACAGCCAACACAGGAAAGGTGGCTGGAGATTGCGGACAACTTTGAACAAATCTGCCAGTTTCCAAATTGCGTTGGTGCCGTGGATGGGAAGCATATTAGGATTGTGAAACCCATTGGATCTAGATCAGAATTTTTCAACTACAAGAAATTATTTGTACTTATGGTCATTGCAGACGCCAAATGCAAATTTATTGCCTTGGACATTGGTGCGTATGGTCGTTCAAATGATTCTCAGGTCTTCAAGATGTCCGCAATGGGGCGTCGTTTGTATGGAGACAATTTTGATTTCCCACCTCCAAGACCACTCCCTGGAACAACAGGCCCACCAATGCCATATGTGTGTGTTGGTGATGACGCATTTCAGCTGTCCAAACATCTTCTCAAGCCATATGGTAGTCATGGACTGACACACGGGAAAAAAATATTTAACTATCGATTGACCAGAGCGCGAAGAGTGGTGGAGTGCGCTTTTGGGATTTTAACTGCAAAATGGAGAGTGCTGTTGACGGCCATAAAAATGAAAACTGACACTGTGGATGAGGTGGTGAAGGCATGTGTCATCCTGCACAACTTTTTACTTTCAAAGGAACCTATTTCCATGGAAGAAAATGTTTGTGAAACCACCTTGTGGGATTATCAGCAGCCAACTGTTCGGAGTACTGGGTCAGGGTCAAGAATGAGGGACACATTTGCGGATTATTTTCTGTCACCAGAAGGAAGATTGGAGTGGCAAGATGACAAGGTATAATTTTTTCTTTTTTTTTTTTTTTTTTACCAAGGTTCCTTTTTTGGTTAAGAAAAACTTTAGTAATTTTTCCTTTTTTAGTTTTGATACCTTTACACAAATTTTGGGTAATAACAGTGTTGTGTTTTATTACCTGTACACCACCAGTGTAATTTACCAAGTGTTGTGTATTTGTATCTGTACACCACCGGTGTACTTTGAAATGTTACCATGTGTTGGGTATTTGTATCTGTACACCACCGGTGTACTTTCAACCTTTTTCCAAGAACTAAAGAAAAAAAGGAAAATACACAATAAAATTCTTTTGAAATAGAAACATGTTTATTTTGCAATTTTTTTTCAAAATTATAAACTGTTTTATTATTTTTGAGAAAACTGTTAATTTTTTTTTCAGAAAACTGTTGTAATTTTTTTTAATAAAATTAAATATATAACATAGATTACAGATGCCAATATTGTTGGGTGGAGATATCAGCGGAGGGATTAACAAGGTTGACCACATCGAGGGGGGGGTGGAGGACTGGGAAGGGAGTTGCTGAGGATCAGAAGTGGAAGGGGGGTTGAAAACATGAGGTTGGGATGGGAGTTGATGGACAGAGGAGGTTTGTGGGAACATTGAAGGTGTGTGTGGGGGTGGTTATGGTGAGGGCATTGGGGTATAATGCAATGGGGAAGGAAGGTACTGGGAAATAGGGAATGGGGAACTAGAGAAAGGAGAGGGAGTGGTAGGAGGATGGATGGTGGTGGAAGGTTGGCGGGGGAAGGATGGACAGAGGGAGGATGTGATGGAATAGGTGCATGGGTAGAATGGGATGCTTCGGAGAGTACAGCCACTAGAGCATTGTGACAGGCTTGCATCACATGCATCTGCTGGTGAGTACTTAATCCTTCCATTTGCCGGACAACTGACTGAAAAAAATATGTCTCGGCATCTGGTTTGACCCTGCATTCATCCGTTCCATGTTCAACCCAGAAGCTAACTGTTGTCCATAAGTGTGGAAACCATTCTGGACGGATGAGTTCAGACTCAAACAGTCAGACAAGGTCATCCTTTCCTGACCTCTCAGACGCTGTCGGCCAGAACCAAAAGTTAGTAGAGATGTTGCGGCAGTGTCAGAGTGGTGGGGTAAAGGGTACTGTAAGTTGTCACCAGCAGCTTCATGTGATGAAGTCTGCCCTGCTGCTGCAGTGCTGGTGGAGGGGATAGAGGGACGAGACAAGAGGGAAGGTAGAGAGGGGTCGGATACCTCAATGTGGTCACCGGTGGCGGTCTCCGAAGGGATCCCTCCAGAGGGAGGCAACGCAGAAGCAGGCTCCCGAGTGCTGCAGACGGTGCTAAAAAAAAGAAAAAATATATATATTAATATATTTATATTTCATTTAACATTGCTGAAAAAGAAAATAGGTTAAACATGTAAACAGTTGTACTATAGAAATGGTGTGTGGAATATTTACCTTCTGCTCACCATCGTTGACCGGAGGAACGACAGGGCTCTGTAATGTTTATACGGGGTGCTCCTGCGTCCTCCCGATCCACTCGGGGCCTGCATCTCCTTGTTGAAGTCCCTCTTAAAGCGATCCCTGAGCGACCGCCACCGTATGATAACCCTGTCACCTGTGAAGGAAAAAAAAAAAGTGGTTAGTATTCAACACTTCACATGCTGGAATATAAGTTACTAAAATTGGAATACTTACGCACAAAATCCCTGGCCCTCACATCGAGCTCATCCCAGTTCTCTACAACCTCCGAACACACCTCATCCCATAGCGTCGGGTGGTTGGTTGGTCGGCATGTTAGCGGTTTGCCATGTTCCACATCGGCTCCCGTGGTTGGACAGTCTCAATGAGGAGGTCGACATCAATAGCAAGAGCCTCTTCCACATGTCGTTGGGGAGCACGCTGTGAAACCTGTGAAGAAAAAAAAATAAACAAAAAAATTGATTACATTCAAACACATGAGGTTCATTAATCAATCACCCGAATAAAGTGTTACTTACCGCTCGCTGACCACCAGATGCAGCACCTCGACGACGCTGGGATGTCCTGGGAGTCGCTCTAGTGCGGGCACCGGATTCTGAACTCTAAAAAAAAAAAAAAAAATTAGGGTTGTATGGATGCGTAGTTATTGTGTGTGCTGTGATGAATGTTTGTGTTGGGTGTAGCATTATGTATGTGTTTTTTTTATCTGCTAAACTTACACTCTGCGTGCCCCCTCCTTGCATTTCTCCACCCTGAATGTCTCCTCCTGGAAGCTCCTCAGATTCAGCTTCCTGTGAAAACATAATACATGCATATAGGGTTAAAAAAAAAAATAATTTACCTCAGTTCGCTGATGCTGTGAGGGGGAGCTCCCAGAAGAAGACATATTAAACTGCTGCGGTTTTGCTGGCAGGTCTGCTGCGGAATTGCTAGCGGTTCTGCTGCAACCTTGCTGGCTGGATCTGTAAGTATAAAGACACTTGTTTAGCTACTATACAAAGGATTAAATAAGCTTTCAGGCCTTTATACTTACTTGGAAAACTGAAGTGTTTTCCTAGGATGCTCTGCTGCAATCTTGCTGGCGGGTCTGCTGCGGAATTGCTGGTGGTTCTGCTGCAACCTTGCTGGCTGGATCTGTAAGTATAAAGACACTTGTTTAGCTACTATACAAAGGATTAAATAAGCTTTCAGGCCTTTATACTTACTTGGAAAAGTGAAGTGTTTTCCTAGGATGCTCTGCTGCAATCTTGCTGGTGGGTCTGCTGCGGAATTGCTGGCGGTTCTGCTGCAACCTTGCTCACTGGATCTGTAAGTATAAAGACACTTGTTTAGCTACTATACAAAGGATTAAATAAACTTTTAGGACTTTATACTTACTTAGAAAACTGAAGTGTTTTCCTAGGATGCTCTGCTGCAATCTTGCTGGCGGGTCTGCTGCAACCTTGCTGGCTGGATCTGCAAGTATATAGAGAATTTTAGTAACATAAGAAAAAAAAATTCTTCATTGGTATTAATGTGTGTAATTCCCTGAAACTCTCACTGAGAGTATACCCAAGTGTTTGCATGTGTGTAATTCCCTGAAACTCTCACTGAGAGTATACCCAAGTGTTTGCATGTGTGTAATTCCCTGAAACTCTCACTGAGAGTATACCCAAGTGTTTTTTTCATGTGTAAATTCCCTTGCAATCTCTCACTTGAGAGTATAACCACACTTGTATACCAAAAACCAACACTTAATGTAACCTTTTTTACACATATACCCATACTTAATTTTACCTGGTTTTAAAATAATACAACGGACCGTTTTTAAAAACAGTTTTTATTAAAATTTTTTTATATTTTTTTTTCACAAGTAGGAGCTACTCTCCTCTTTATTTTAAATACAACAATAAATGAAAAATAAAAAAACAGTAATATACAACAGAAACACCACATACAACACCACAGTTGCACCACAAAAACCAGGGGAAGAGTCTTGAGGAGATCATTTGCATATTCCCAGTGCCTTCTGGGATAAGTGAAGAGTCTCCGCGAGCTCAACAATCACTGGGTTTTGGCCGTTGCAGCTGAAAAGAGGAAATCGGAAAACCAGGGGAAGAGTCTTGAGGAGATCATTTGCATATTCCCAGTGCCTTCTGGGATAAGTGAAGAGTCTCCGCGAGCTCAACAATCACTGGGTTTTGGCCGTTGCAGCTGAAAAGAGGAAATCGGAAAACCAGGGGAAGAGTCTTGAGGAGATCATTTGCATATTCCCAGTGCCTTCTGGGATAAGTGAACAGTCTCCGCGAGCTCAACAATCACTGGGTTTTGGCCGTTGCAGCTGAAAAGAGGAAATCGGAAAACCAGGGGAAGAGTCTTGAGGAGATCATTTGCATATTCCCAGTGCCTTCTGGGATAAGTGAAGAGTCTCCGCGAGCTCAACAATCACTGGGTTTTGGCCGTTGCAGCTGAAAAGAGGAAATCGGAAAAACCTCATCTCATGGCTCATGGCTCATCTTTCATCGTTTTTAAGAAATCTCAAGATGGAAGAGGCCAGGAGCCATTTGGTGAGCTGCATTTCTTGCTACATGTTCACAGACTTACCAGTGGAAAAGCCAAACTTCACATGCCACAAATGCAAGCTTGTGTCCCTGTTGGAGGAAAAGTTGCAAAATCTCGAAGAGAGGTTAGCTACGTTGAAGATCATTAAGGAAGGTGAAGAGTTCTTGGACAGAGCAGAATTATCTCTTCATGTTACAGAAAGAGAAGAAATTCGAAGTGCACCTGAAGAAACAGAGGAATGGAGACATGTGACCCAGAGAAGCAGGAGGATCAGGAGGCAGTCAGCACCCATACTGCTCAGAAACCAGTACCAGGCTCTCACGCAGGAAAACAATGAAGAAATACATCAGGATAAGACTTTGCCAACAAGCAGCAACCTTGTACGCCTTCAGAGTCCTTCTGGATGGAGAAAGAAAAATGTTGTGAAGAAGAAACGGAGAGTGGTGGTCATGGGGGATTCCCTGTTGAGAGGAACTGAGGCCGCTATCTGCAGACCGGATATAACTTCAAGAGAAATGTGTTGTCTTCCAGGTGCAAAAATTAAAGATGTGTCTGACAGGATATCAGGACTCTTCAGACCTACAGATGACTACCCATTCCTGCTACTACATGTGGGGACAAATGACACTGCAAGAAACGACCTGGAAACCATCTGCAGAGACTTTGAAGACTTAGGCAAGAAAGTGAAAGAACTGGGAGCGCAGGTGGTCTTCTCTTCCATCCTCCCAGTGGATGGCCATGGAACAAGGAGGTGGAATAAGATTCTGCAGGTGAACAACTGGCTACGTCGATGGTGCCGTCAGCAACGATTTGGATTTCTGGATCACGGAGTGAACTACTTATACGATGGACTACTTGCTAGAGATGGGGTGCACCTTACGAAGACTGGTAAGCATGTATTTGGAAGTCGCCTTGCTACACTTGTAAGGAGAGCTTTAAACTAGAACAACATGGGAAGGGAAGCAAAAGACCAGAAAAAGCCATACACCTGACAAATGCTATTGAGAACTCTGCTATTAGAAGTGGAAAGGAAGAACAAAGACGAAAGAATCTAATTAATAAAAATATTGGAGAAAGAGAAACCAATCACACACTGAAATGTTTCTATACTAATGCACAAAGCATGGGCAACAAACAAGGAGAATTGGAACTACTAACACAGGAAAAGAAATATGATGTCATTGGAATCACTGAAACTTGGTGGGACAATACACATGATTGGAATACAAGACTAGAAGGATACAACTTATTTGCAAGAAACAGACTTGATAAACGAGGAGGGGGTGTCGCATTGTATGTTAGAAACGCGTATATCTGCACAGAGATTGAAGCTTCAGAGACTGGGAGTTCTGTGGAAACTGTTTGGGTAAGAATACAAGGACAGAACAATGGAAAGGACACCATTGTAGGCATTTACTACAGGCCGCCTGTGCAAGCTGAAGATATGGATGAACTCTTTATGCATCAAATGGCCAAGTTCTCCAAAAAATATGACATAGTTGTCATGGGAGATTTCAACTATCCAGACATTTGTTGGGAATCTCTCTCAGGCAAAACTAACAGGTCAAGGAAATTCTTATCCTCTCTTGCTGACAACTTTATCTTCCAAAAGGTAAGGGAGAAAACAAGGGGAACTGCTACCTTGGATCTAATCCTTATAAACAGGGAGGAAATGGTTGAGGAGGTAAAAGTGGCTGGGACCCTAGGAGGTAGCGACCATGCTATTTTAGAATTTTGGATAACTAGAGGCGGAAGACCTGTGAAGACTCAGACGTCAAGGTTAGATTTCAGAAAGGCAGATTTCAAGGGATTCAGAAAGAGAATTGGAGGGATCCAATGGCTGGATATCCTTAAAGACAAAAATGTCCAGGAAGGATGGGAAATCTTGAAAAATGAAATTCTCAAAGCACAGTTGTTAACAATTCCGAAAAGAGGGAAGAATAGGAAGCAGTTAAGGAAACCAGGATGGATGAACACAGAACTTAAGCACATGCTAAAAAGGAAGAAAAAAATGTTTATAAAATGGAAAGAGGGAGGCATATCTAAAGAAGAATATAATGCTGTCTGCAGAACCTGCAGGGCACAAATCAGATTATCTAAAGCTGAAAATGAATTGAGGCTTGCAAGAGATGTCAAAAGCAATAATAAAGGATTTTGGGGATATGTCAAAAGTAAAAGAAAAGTCAAAGATGCTATAGGATTTTTACAGGATGAAAATGATGAAATGGTAAGACAGGATGTTGAGAAGGCTGAACTTTTAAATTCCTATTTTGCATCTGTTTTCTCTCAGAAAGGAAATGTAACATCAACTGTTATTCACTGTCCTATTAAGGGAATAGAAGAATCCAGGATATCTATAAACAGAAAGATAGTGAGGAAACACTTAGCTAGCCTAAATTCAAGTCTCCAGGTCCAGATGAATTACACCCCAGACTACTGAAGGAGATAGCAGAAGAAATTTTTGAACCCCTCTCTATAATCTTTGAAAATTCTTGGAGAACAGGAGAAGTGCCAGAAGACTGGAGAAGAGCAAATGTTGTTCCTATCTTCAAAAAGGGGAAGAAGGTGGACCCAGGTAACTATAGGCCGGTGAGTCTGACTTCTATACCAGGAAAGATCTTTGAACAAATTATTAAACAACATGTATGTCAATACCTGGATAAGAATTAAGTGATTAAACAGAGTCAGCATGGGTTTGTAACTAATAAGTCATGTCAGACTAACTTAATTTCCTTCTATGACGGTATCACTGATTGGGTGGATCAAGGAAATGCTGTAGATATAGTATATCTTGACTTCAGCAAAGCATTTGACAAAGTATCTCATACAATCCTTATTGAAAAAATGACTAAGTATGGAATGGACAAGGCAACTGTTAGGTGGATTCATAACTGGCTTAGTGATCGGACCCAAAGAGTGGTCGTAAATGGCTGCACATCCAGTTGGAAGATTGTCTCAAGTGGGGTACCACAGGGCTCTGTCCTGGGCCCTGTATTGTTCAACATCTTTATCAACGATTTAGATGAAGGAATTGAGGGTAAACTGATTAAATTTGCTGATGACACAAAGCTAGGAGGGATAGCTAATACTAGAGAAGAGAGAGAGAGAGGATTCAAAAAGATTTAAATAAACTGGAGAAGTGGGCAGCAACTAACAGAATGGTTTTTAACAGGGAGAAATGCAAAGTACTACATCTGGGCAATAAAAATGGAAAAAGCATATATAGAATGGGAGGAATAGGGCTAAGTGACAGCACATGTGAAAAAGACTTGGGTATACTAATAGATCACAGACTGAATATGAGTCAACAGTGTGATGCAGCAGCAAAAAAGGCAAATGCAATTCTAGGATGTATTAACAGAAGCATACAGTCTAGATCACGTGAAGTCATTATTTCCCTCTACTCCTCTTTGGTCAGACCTCATCTGGAATATTGTGTCCAGTTTTGGGCACCACATTTTAAAAAAGACATCAACAAACTGGAGCAAGTTCAGAAAAGAGCGACCAGAATGGTGACCGGTCTGCAAACCCTGTCTTATGAGGAAAGGTTGCTGGATTTGGGAATGTTTAGTTTGCAAAAGAGAAGACTGAGAGGAGACTTAATAGCTGTCTTCAAATATCTAAAGGGCTGTCACATTGTAGAAGGATCAACTTTATTCTCATTTGCACAAGGAAAGACTAGAAGCAATGGGATGAAACTGAATGGGAGGAGACACAGATTAGATATTAGAAAAAACTTTTTGACAGTTAGAGTGATCAATGAGTGGAACAGGCTGCCACGAGAAGTGGTGAGTTCTCCTTCAATGGAAGTCTTCAAACAGAGGCTGGACAGACATCTGACTGGGATGATTTAGCGAATCCTGCTTTGAGCATGGGGTTGGACCAGATGGCCCAGGAGGTCCCTTCCAACTCTACGATTCTATGATTCTATGACATACAATACACAGCACAATTGCAAATATGGAAATAAAATTACAGCACTATGAAAATAAAATTCAGTACATATGCAACAGAAAAACAATTAAAGTATGAAAAAAAGGCATAATAAAAATACACACACAGACATGTAACACTGGGAGACCACGAAAATACATGCAGGAAGGCAGACCACACACACACAGGCCACACAACACAATCACAGCACAATTGCAAATATGGAAATAAAATTACAGTACTATGAAAATAAAATTCAGTACACATGCAACAGAAAAATAAATAAAGTATGAAAAAAAAGGCATAATAAAAATACACACAGACATACAACACTGGGAGACCACGAACATACATGCAGGAAAGCAGACCACACACACACACACACACGCAGGCCACAAACACAGATAGACCACACACACACAGGCAGACAAGCCACAGACATGCCCCACACAAATAGTTTAATACTCACACAATTGCAGGCTTTGGTAGCGGGCCTCTCCGTCCTGGCTTGGTGCTGGGCAGCTGGGCAGGTGCTGTCAGGCTTCTTGCTCCAGGAGTCTTGCAGCTGGGGGTCTTGCTGCTGGGCAGGTTTTATAGCTCAGCTGGGGGTCTTGCTGCTGGGCAGGTGCTGTCTGGCTGGCTCTGTCTCTTCAGTCTGGCTGGTGCCGGATGTCTGGGACCAATGATTAATTAGCGCACCTTATATAGTTTTTGGACTGTCTGGAAAAGTATCTTTTTTTCTGAGCATGCTCAGTGCGATTTAGCGGATTCTGCCGGCAGATTCTGCAAAATAGCGGATCCCAGCGGATCCGCCGCCTATAGGCGCCCATTCTACTGCATGGCGGACGACGGCGGATCCGCCGTCTCCCGCCATTTTGACGGCGCCAAAAAACATTGCAAAGTCCGTTCACCTCAGATAGAATCCGCCAGGGATCTGGCGTATCCGCCGACTAGCGGACGACCATCCGCCAAAATCCGCCACTAATGTATCTCTATGGGGAAAAAATGGCGGATCCGCCACAAGAAAAGCGGATCCGCCATTTTCAAATTTTGGTGGATTTTGACTGAGTTGAAAAAACTGATGTGTGAAACAGGCCTAACAGACAGAGCGTCTCAGGCTTTCAGCACTCACTGTGCATCCTATACTCTGAGAAGAGCAACGGCCACATTTGACGTCATGTTGATTGACCGCTGGTTCTTCACTGCACTAGGCTGAGCTAGCTGTCAATCAGCGTGACGTCAGCAGTGATGCTCTGTTGACAGAGCAGAGAGGACGAGAAGGAACTGGTCTGTTGGCGTGATGTTAAAGGTAACCGGGAGAGATCGTCACAGGGCAGCACAGGCAGGTAATTAGCAATTTACTCCCGATGATGCTTAACCACATGGGGAAAATAAGAAGTCTCGGATTACCCCTTTAACAAAAGTGCTGAGAAGGGTCCAAAATGTCCCCTGAAAGACTTTTGCTACGAAGTCGGGATTGTACTTCTGGTTTGTGGGATTCCCCAGCCCTCATGGCTGCTCTTGCAGTGAAAGAGCAGAATATTTTTCTTAGTATTAATTAAGTGATACCACAAACTTTACACCGCTCGGTTACATCCTAAAAGAGTACATGGCAGTGTTCGGTTAGTGCAAACAAAAAGATCTCGCCCTTTCATGGCTTGAGTTGTGGGATCCCACTGTGCAAGCCAGGAATCCCACAACCTGGAAGTCCAGGCCTGACCTTTGCTAGAAAGTTATGCCGTTATGGGGGGACATTAGGGAGCCTTTTGAGTACTTTTGTCAAAACATGATATTTAGAAAGATCACCAATATTGGGCTTCCCACTCTTATTAAATAAATATGGCATCCCTAGACTGGCAATATAATTTTTTAAAGTTTGATTATAAGATCTTTATATATTGTAATAGACATAGTATTTGGTCTCCTGTGCTGCTGTCTATCATATAAACCAATTTATGAGTCTTAGTCTTATTCACAAGTCAGCATTTTGGTTCAGTATTCCTTCAGTATTTGTAAGCCAAAATCACGAGCGGCTCTAAAACACAGAACAGGTTTGAATTTTTCTTTTTCGCCACCAGCTTCTTCCCCTTCTCTTTCTTCTTCCTTGGAAGAAGCTGGCAGCGAAATGCACATCGGGGTGAGGGGATGCTGGAGTGTCTACGCCAACCCTGGACACTATTTACATCTTTTCCATTGCACTTTTTTGCAATATATATATATATATATATATATATATATATATATATATATATATATATAGCTCAATGTGGGTGTGTATGTATGTATGTGTGTGTGTATGTCCGGGATTGGCATCCGCACCATCGCAGCTACAGCCACAAAATTTGGCACAGTCACACGTCTGGACCCCGAAAGTGTCCTAGCCTATGTTGTGAGGTGAAATTTTAACCCCGCGTGTTCCAATTCACCAAACAATTTTGCCCCTATCTACATAATGGGGAAAAAGTGTGTGTGTCAAGCCCCGCCCCTCATTATGATGTCATAATGGTTGCCATGGCGACGCTGATGTCATCATATGTTGCAAGCCCCGCCGCTCATTATGATGTCATAATGGTTGACTATGGGATGGAGGATGTGTGATGGGTATATGGGCACTGGACTATGAGATGGAGGATATGTTTGACGGGTATATGGGCACGGTACTATGGGATGGAGGATGTGTGTGATGGGTATATGGACACGGGACTATGGGATGGCGGATATGTATGATGGGTATATGGGCACGGGACTATGGGATGGAGGATATGTATGATGGCTATATGGGCATGGGACTATGAGATGAAGGATGTGTGATGGGTATATGGGCACTCGACTAGGGGATGGCGAATATGTATGGTTCTCCGCCATGCAGCAACATATACTTTCAAATATGGCACAAAGTGAATGAAAGTCAAGTGTTATCCAACATTAAAAAAATCCTAAAAATGTCAGTAGTGGAAAATAACAAAGGAAACAATACTCACTAGTATCTCCACTAGTGATCCCATGCAAACCCTTCTGTGGGTCTCCCAAACACGAGCCATACTACTGGCATCTTGTAACTCTGGACGACTACTGCAAAGCCAATTATTCAGAAGAAAATGTCTGTAACTCCACACAAGTCTTCATTTACATATTCTATTTCTACCAGAAGCAAAAAAACAACAATCCCCACATCAATCTACTGACCATGACCTGCATAGAGTACATAGAGTTAAAATGCAGAACCACAGCCCACATCGGTCACCGAGGTTTCCTAAAATAGAAAACATCTGCACCATATGAGTCCTACACCCAAAACGTGCTGACTCCACCAAACCCGGCCTCCAGCTGAGAGCACAGGACTTGTAGTCACTGTCAGCTGCTGCCTATTAAAACGTGTGAACTGTATGTGCGAGTGTGTGGAGTACGTGACGTGAGTGTTCGGCATAGACTGAAAATATACTTGGCTTCGGTTCACACACCATGAGGACGGCGTCATACAATATGCCATAATATGACTCACTGCTGTTCGCCTTACCATTAATCATAGTGATAACTGCACAAATCCAAATGCCTCCTCAATTATCAAAAGAAGTTTTTGGCAGCTCACCATATAATGTTTTCACAATCAATGCATATAAGTCTGAGATCCAGAAAGCCCGTCGGAAAGAGGAAACTGGCATCTCAGGAAAAATTATCTTTCTTTATAATTATGTGGTGCCCCGAGGCTCAGTCGCCACAGAGGTACTGCACCTTCTCCTAAGGTGTGGTGCCCCACCATCCAGGTAAGTTGGAGGCTCCTGACCATGCTCCAACACTCGCACCCCACACAATAGAGTAGTTCAGCACAACCACATTGCGGCTCCTTGCTTAGAGAGAAGCAGAGCACCTTTGGTGGTTCCCTGCTTGGAACACTAGACGTGCTGGGAGGTGGGTGGAGTTCAGTATATATATATATATGAGCGGGATGGTTTAGGATGACGGGTCAGTCTGACAGGAGGTCAGTGAGGAAGGAAGCCACTCGGGAAGAGTGGGGATCCCTGGAAGAAGGGATGGAGGAAGGAGTGCTGCAGCTGCCTCAGTGGCCTGAGCCAGCTGGCACAGGAAAGGAAAGGAGAGAAGGAGAAGGACGTTGACCTGAAGCCTGAGCTTCCATAGAAGGGAAAGGACAAGTATGGAACATAGGAGTAAAAGGGAACACAGAGAACGTGGGTTAGAGGAAGAACCCTGCCTAGAAGTTCTAAGCGCAAGGCCGGTGCCCGGACCCCGAGGTTGTATGCACACTAATGGTTCTGCAGCAGACACCGGTGGAGTACTGGGCTGTAAATGCACTACTCCCATCTAAGACTTGAGGGCACAACAGCAATACGGATAGAGAGCCGGGACTTAGGAGTAGAGAGTCCCCGAATCAGGCTACAGCTGTCTGCCGTGCAAGTAGAGTTCTTGGGAACATCTGTCAGGAGGAACTCCAGAGTACCATGGTACTGGAGATCTTCACACTTAAAGGCGCTATAGAGGAGACGTTCAGGAAAGGCATATAAGTTGGCGGAGTGTTGAAGGGAGCTTTCCATCTTGCCTGGGGGTTGACTGAGTCCCTGACCTGGAGGACACGGCACAGAAGCGGGGACTACAGACTGTGAATAAAGCTTTGGAACTGCATGCCCTGGTGTCCTCAATTCCTTCCTGCGTCCGTCCACCTGACACTGCTACATCCCCTGCGCCAGACACTACATCACCTAAGTGTCTCCACATCTACACTGCCCTGGGACAACAGCCCTGCCTGTGGAGGGCTATACCATCATTGCTGCACCACACCATCTATCCCGGAGGATCTGCATGCAGCGTCGGCTTAACACCTCCCTTGCCGAACACCACAGGTGGCGTCACAAACTATTCATCCAAACCCAAACCATTACATTCCCCCATTACTTGGGCGCCCAGGGCCACGGTCCGGGTCACCGCTGCTGTGACTCATCCCACTGATACTGGCCCGGTACCGAGTACCCCACAGCCCTGGGAGGGCGACCCAATTACACAGTTTGCTCTTGAGGAGTGGGCCAGAATACCTGTCGAGAGGTGCAGAAGTCTCATTGACAGTTACAGGAATCGTTTGATTGCAGTGATTGCCTCAAAAGGTTGTACAGCAAAATATTAAGTTAAGGGTGCCATCATTTCTGTCCAGGCCTAGTTCATGAGTTTTATTTTTTTTTAAATTCTGTGGAAGCGTGGTTGAAAAGCAATGTCTGACTTGCATTTGTTCATTTTCATAGATTTTTTTTTTATTATTAGTTTTGTCAGATTCACGATATTTCTGTGACTATTGTGGGTTTTTTCTGTCATTAAACGAGAGGTACCAACAATTTTGACCATGTGTGTATATGCTTCCTCAATTATACATGTCCAGAACATAAAGGGTCCAGGG
The DNA here is from genome assembly GCF_039654945.1 of Dendrobates tinctorius. Taxonomy (NCBI): domain Eukaryota; kingdom Metazoa; phylum Chordata; class Amphibia; order Anura; family Dendrobatidae; genus Dendrobates; species Dendrobates tinctorius. The sequence goes on along the minus strand of NW_027361757.1, from coordinate 11,004,159 downwards.
TTTTTATTAAATACTTACTTTTTTAGGAACTTACTTAAATGTACAGCTCCAAATTCATCTTTTTTTTTTTAATTTTCCCACTTTTCAAAGTTTTTACACCACTTTTGTGGTGTAAAAGCTTTGATGAATTAGCTCCATTGTTTCCATTTATCAATTATGTCCGGCTAGTTTTAATTTTTATTTTTTTAAGTCCAAAATGGACACAAACAAACTTGTTGTGCATCGGTCAGAATATGGTCTGGGGTCCAAACGGGTTTGGCCATATAACTGACAGCTAAGGTCACATTCACATGTAGTTCGGGAACTGTGAGGTTTTCTGAAAGACATCACAATGCAACTGGAATGGCTGTGTTTTCCCCACTAAAAGTTGGTAATAGACATTAAAGGGAATGTATGGTCTCATTGTAACCTGTTGTCTAAATCAGGGTTTTGTGTTACATGTACATGTTTTCCATACATAACCTTACAATTTTTACACTTGTCAGTGCAGCTATTTTAGACTAATACTTCTTGTCCCTTCAGGAAGCTTTTACTGCAGTTTCCTTATCATCAGAGTGAGGATTACACATTAGATTCTACATCGGCCAAACCTGCTGACCATCTATTGCTTGTCTCTCCTTCAAAAACAGATGTAAGGAGGGGGAAAAAAGGATTGGGCATGTTTTATTTTAATCTACCCCATCATTTGTTCTCACAGGAGCTTATCCGTTCCTATAGAGGGCCTCACTGATACATTCTCGCTCATTCGAAAGGAGCGTAAAGGCACCGTCACACATAGCGACTCACCAGCGATCCCGACAACGATATCAACGTGTCAGGATCGCTGGTGAGCTGTCAAGCAGACAGCTTTACCAGCGATCAGGACCAGCGACGCTGAGCACGCGGCGTCGCTGTGTACTTAGTTACCAGCGCACTGATGCAGGGAGCTGGTAACTAAGGTACACATCGGGTTTCTAACGGACGTGCGTCACTTAGAAACCCGATGTGTACCTTAGTTACCAGCTCCCTGCATCAGCGCGCTGGTAACTAAGGTACACACAGGGTTTCTAAGCACAGCGCGTTTACCTTAGTTACCAGCTGATTGCTGGTCTCCCGCCTGTCACACGCAGCAATGCGTGCTGGCCAGCGGGAGACCAGCGAACAAAAAAATGTCCAGGGCTTTCCTACAGCGATCAGCGATACCGGCAGGGGGGGTCGGTCACTGATCGCTGTCACACATAGCGATCTCGCTGGTGAGATCGCTGTTACGTCACAAAACTTGTTACTCAGCAGTGATCTCGCTAGCGAGATCGCTATGTGTGATGGGGCCTTAAATGTGTATAGTGGGTTGGCAGATTTTGTGGTCAGCCACCATAATCCTTTAATTAAAAAAAAAATTGGCTTAATGTATTTCATCTTCTAATTATGTCATTTTTTTATTGTAAAGCTTTCTACTAATATGGGAGCAACTCAGCATAAGCGCAAGTCTTTCAAATATTAAGAAAAAAATTGGCATGACTGTCTGCCTTTATTATCATAAGTCACAGAGCAAACAAAACCCCAGAGAACTGTGAATGTTCTGCCAGCCAAAATTTTAGTTTAGAACTGTGTATAAAAAAAAATCCTCTCCCTGCCCAAGACAAACACCCAAGCCATGGCCAGAGGAGTAATCAGGTTAGAGGGCTCCAGCCACAGACCACAAACGAAAACAGCAAGAGGAACTCTATGAAAGCGCAGCCACCGAGAACCCAGGTCACAGCGTGAACCCAGGTCACAGCGTGAACCCACACATCTGCCAGAGCAGTAGTTACAGCACAGTCAGCCAACAAATGAAAGTTTATTTCAGACAGTCAGCATGACAGGCTGCAAAAGTAAAAAAAAGAAAACGTGACCTGACGACCGTCGTTTCCCAATATTGTACAGTACGTAAACGCTGACACATTAAGTATACGTGACAGACAGAACTGCAGATGGCAAAGTAATTGCAGACAGTGTGAATGACTGCATGATGACTTCAGGAAAATAATGTTATATTTAATATTAGTTTCACCTATTTTCCTTAAAGGGAATGTGTCTACATTTCTTCAATTGTTGAAAAAACATTAAGTATTAATGTTTTCATTAAAAAAAATCATTTTTTGTATTAATATAAAATATGTAAAATAATTTTACTTCTGTATATATATTTCCCACTTTTAAACACTAGGGGGAGAAGCTACTGAAATTTGCCATGAAAAATCTAGTGCACTACTATCTTGCATTATGACTGCTGTAAATGTGGGCGGGATCTGATGTCACTGCTCCCATCCCCTTCTGGGAGTTTGCACTGTGATCCTAAAGCCCCCGTTACACACTGCGATATCGCTAGCAATATTGCTGTAAAGTCACCGATTTTGTGACATAGCAGCGATATTGCTAGCGATATCGCTACATGTGATACTTACCTCCGACCGGCTCCCCCGCTGCTCACGCGAGAACGTCCTGGATCATTTCTCGCCGGGCGCTTCCTGCTGGGCTTCCTGTGGCACCGACAAGCGACGCGTGGATGTGGGCGGGAGGATGTCAGGATCGCCGCGTCTGACAGGTAAGTAGCGACCCCTGCTATGTCGCTGGTGAGATCTGCCTGTGTGGCAGCTCACTAGCGACCACTTAGCGATGCACCAGCGATCCATATCGTTGTCGGGATCGCAGGTGCATCGCTAAGTGTAACGGTACCCTAAACTTCAATTTCTTTTATCCTTTTCCAGAGACATTTTGTTGGTGACTGCCACCTGATACCTAATAAACTTTTTTTTTTTAAATAATAATTTTGCCCAGCATAGAAAGTTATGAATCTTTGTAAATCACTTTATTAGGAAATAGGTCTTTATTCCTGTATAGAAAAATGGTGGTAAACCCTGCTGTTTCCCAGTCTTTTAACCTTTAGCTGCATTGATATAAGAATGTACACATTGGAGAACAGATGATGACAGTGAAAGGGTCAGCACTGGTCTCCTCCTCTCGCCAGCTTCACACTACCATATAAAAGATGGCCAGTAGAGTTGAGCGATTTTTGGTTTTTTAGGGTCGCGTTTCGTTTCGTTTCGTGAAACCCGACTTTTCCAAAAGTCGGGTCGAGCAAGATCGTCCGATTATAGGGAAAAGTCGGGGTCGTCCCGAAACACGAAACCCAATGTAAGTCAATGGGGAATAAAAGTCGGCAGTGAGAGGAGGACAGGAAACACACCTACAGTGCCCATTTGAATGCCAAAAGCATCAATTCTTCTTACTTAAGCTTGTCAACCTTAATTAACTTCATAATACAAGTTACTCACTGAAAAATGGGGGTTATTTGGCTAAAGTTGTGGGGGGGGGAGGGCTGGTTGCAGGTTTTCATGTGCCCTGGGCGAAAGAGCGCCCCTTTAACACGTACCACAACTCATCATGCTCCGATACGGCAGAGAAATAGCGGTATAGTACAATGAAAAATACCTCACTTTTTACATCTCATGACGAGGCCCATCTATTTCTCCATACAGAATCATTGGTCCCATATAATGTTTGAAACAGTATATGATGAGCTCCACATAATGCTACAGTATATGTTGGTCCCCATGGATGAAGCTCCACTGTCTTATGGGCCCAAATAATGCTCAAAACATAATGGGCCCCATTTATAATGCTCTAGTGTATAATGGGACCTGTAAATGCTGCTCCAGTGTCTGATGTCCACCTTTGGAATGTTCCAGTGTATGGTGGGCCCCATCTATCATTCTCCAGAGTATAGTGCTCCCCAAAAATTGCTGTCCCAACATTGAAAACAATCAAATAAGTCTCCTCGCTAGGGAATCCCTGTACTTGTCTGGACTCCTCGTCGTCCCCATCTTCCATCTCACTGCACAGTATTTCAACTTTGCAAGTGCTGTGATCCTGGGCAAGCAGGGGGGGCCCACTCGTTGGCGACGGCACTGGCACAGGGCCCCTGATAGTACGGTGGTGTGTCTGATGGCGGGTGGGCCGAACCTGCACTTTCATCTGCAGCTTCCTCTTTGTCACCGTGTAAGATGGAACTGTATATGGGAAGGGTAACCTGAGTTTCATCAGGGTCAGATTCAGGTCGTGTAGCGTGCGAGGGGAATGTAGTGGGCTGGGTCAATGTACCAGCAGATTCATCGAGCAGTGGCTGGGCATCAGTGCACTTGTGTCACCCCCAGGAGTACGGTCGCCACAGTAGCATTACCTTCTTCCTAGGGAGTGTGATGTCATGCTTGGGAGCAACGAAGGATCTCTCTAGCAGGTTAACTGATTGGGCGGCGTTATTCCCACGAGTCATGACCCTCCAAACAGCGTTCATGAAGGCAAAGGGTTTGTTTTACGTGGGCAGTATGGTTGCAAAGCTGAACCTTAAAGGAATGTCCAGAAGGGCACCACCAGGAGTGGAGCCTACGGTTAAATTCGACTCCACCTGGGAAACCTCAACCATGCCAGCTACAGAACAGATGCACACATTGCAAGCTTAATTCCGTTAACGAACGAGACTCCGTCATGCCCCGCGGTCCGAGTCCGGCTTACTAGAGGGACACGTGAGGCTCTGGCACATGAGATTGGCCAATAACTGGTGTGTCATGCCCTTACATGTCCGTGGCTGCATGTGCGCTACACTGAAAAGGCCAGCGTTTGTCGCTTACAGGTGCAGATAACCCGCTGAACAACGTTAGTGATGGGGATCACTGATTACAATTATTACCCGCGAACAATGATTTCCCAGTAAGTGCAGGTCAACCGCAGTTCTGGAATTAGGCCTAACCGTCATTCCTGAAAAAATGAAAAACTTACGTGTGCAAACCACAGGTGCTGTAGCTTGCTTAACAGCTCGCCAGCCGTTCTCACGCCCAGTATGGATTACACGTGATTGCACAAAGGTGAGAAAGGGTACCGTATCCCCAGATAACATGTATGGATAGCGTACACATTCAAAATATATGTCTCAGGAGGCAGACTCAGACGGTGTTAGGCCCAGTATGGATTGCACGTGATTGCACAAAGGTTAGAAAGGGTACCGTATCCCCGGATAACATGTATGGATAGCGTACACATTCAAAATATATGTCTCAGGAGGCAGGCTCAGACGGTGTTAGGCCCAGTATGGATTGCATGTGATTGCACAAAGGTTAGAAAGGGTACCGTATCCCCGGATAACATGTATGGATAGCGTACACATTCAAAATATATGTCTCAGGAGGCAGGCTCAGACGGTGTTAGGCCCAGTATGGATTGCACGTGATTGCACAAAGGTTAGAAAGGGTACCGTTTCCCCGGATAACATGTATGGATAGCGTACACATTCAAAATATATGTCTCAGGAGGCAGGCTCAGACGGTGTTAGGCCCAGTATGGATTGCACGTGATTGCACAAAGGTTAGAAAGGGTACCGTTTCCCCAGATAACATGTATGGATAGCGTACACATTCAAAATATATGTCTATACATCAGGAGGCAGGCTCAGATGGTGTTAGGCCCAGTATGGATTGCACGTGATTGCACAAAGGTTAGAAAGGGTACCGTATCCCCAGATAACATGTATGGATAGCGTACACATTCAAAATATATGTCTCAGGAGGCAGGCTCAGACGGTGTTAGGCCAAGTATGGATTGCACGTGATTGCACAAAGGTTAGAAAGGGTACCGTATCCCCGGATAACATGTATGGATAGCGTACACATTCAAAATATATGTCTCAGGAGGCAGGCTCAGACGGTGTTAGGCCCAGTATGGATTGCACGTGATTGCACAAAGGTTAGAAAGGGTACCGTTTCCCCGGATAACATGTATGGATAGCGTACACATTCAAAATATATGTCTCAGGAGGCAGGCTCAGACGGTGTTAGGCCCAGTATGGATTGCACGTGATTGCACAAAGGTTAGAAAGGGTACCGTTTCCCCGGATAACATGTATGGATAGCGTACACATTCAAAATATATGTCTCAGGAGGCAGGCTCAGACGGTGTTAGACCCAGTATGGATTGCACGTGATTGCACAAAGGTTAGAAAGGGTACCGTTTCCCCGGATAACATGTATGGATAGCGTACACATTCAAAATATATGTCTCAGGAGGCAGGCTCAAACGGTGTTAGGCCCAGTATGGATTGCACGTGATTGCACAAAGGTTAGAAAGGGTACCGTTTCCCCGGATAACATGTATGGATAGCGTACACATTCAAAATATATGTCTATACATCAGGAGGCAGGCTCAGACGGTGTTAGGCCCAGTATGGATTGCACGTGATTGCACAAAGGTTAGAAAGGGTACCGTTTCCCCGGATAACATGTATGGATAGCGTACACATTCAAAATATATGTCTATACATCAGGAGGCAGGCTCAGACGGTGTTAGGCCCAGTATGGATTGCACGTGATTGCGCAAAGGTTAGAAAGGGTACCGTTTCCCCGGATAACATGTATGGATAGCGTACACATTCAAAATATATGTCTATACATCAGGAAGCAGGCTCAGACGGTGTCAGGCACAGTATGGATTTGACGGCCCAGATTACACAGCGGAAGAGCAGGGAGAGGTAAAGATTGCAAATGCTGGGGCCCTGCCCAAGCAAGGGGGGCCCACTCGTGGGAGTCGGTACTGGCACTGGGCCCCTCATAGTACAGCGGTGTGTCTGACGGCGGGTGTGCACCACCACCGTCAGAGACACTTGATTGCACTATGAGGGACCCTGTGCCAGTGCCCGCGCCCAAGAGTCGGCCTACCCACCTGTCCAGGGCAACGGCACTCGCACGGTGTCGTGCGCTAGGTGGTGACCCCGGCCATGGGGGGGAGGCAGCACAGTTAGGGAGTTTTAGAAAGTGGCATATGTTGATGTTGGACATTCAGCTGATGCAAAAGGCGAAATAGGTGAAGTCCCAGGAAGAGGTGGACCAAAGCAAGCCATTTTTCTGTCACCCTATGTGTCATCAGGGGAAGGTGGGACAAAATCCTTGGAAACCCATGCATGGTTCATTTTAATGAAGGTTAGATCATCCACATTTTGGGTTGACAGACTGGTCCTTTTTTCTGTCAGGATTGATCCAGCTGCACTGAAGACTCTTTCCGATAGCACACTTGCAGCTGGGCAAGCGAGCTCCTGTAAGGCATATTGGGCCAATTCAGGCCAGGTGTCCAGTTTAGCAGCCCAATAGTCATAGAATCATAGAATCATAGAATGGTAGAGTTGGAAGGGACCTCCTGGGCCATCTGGTCCAACCCCCTGCTCAAAGCAGGATTCGCTAAATCATCCCAGTCAGATGTCTGTCCAGCCTCTGTTTGAAGACTTCCATTGAAGGAGAACTCACCACTTCTCGTGGCAGCTTGTTCCACTCATTGATCACTCTAACTGTCAAAAAGTTTTTTCTAATATCTAATCTGTGTCTCCTCCCATTCAGTTTCATCCCATTGCTTCTAGTCTTTCCTTGTGCAAATGAGAATAAAGTTGATCCTTCTACAATGTGACAGCCCTTTAGATATTTGTAGACAGCTATTAAGTCTCCTCTCAGTCTTCTCTTTTGCAAACTAAACATTCCCAAATCCTGCAACCTTTCCTCATAAGACAGGGTTTGCAGACCGGTCACCATTCTGGTCGCTCTTTTCTGAACTTGCTCCAGTTTGTTGATGTCTTTTTTAAAATGTGGTGCCCAAAACTGGACACAATATTCCAGATGAGGTCTGACCAAAGAGGAGTAGAGGGAAATAATGACTTCACGTGATCTAGACTGTATGCTTCTGTTAATACATCCTAGAATTGCATTTGCTTTTTTTACTGCTGCATCACACTGTTGACTCATATTCAGTCTGTGATCTATTAGTATACCCAAGTCTTTTTCACATGTGCTGTCACTTAGCCCTATTCCTCCCATTCTATATATGCTTTTTTCATTTTTATTGCCCAGATGTAGTACTTTGCATTTCTCCCTGTTAAAAACCATTCTGTTAGTTGCTGCCCACTTCTCCAGTTTATTTATATCTTTTTGAATCCTCTCTCTCTCTTCTCTAGTATTAGCTATCCCTCCTAGCTTTGTGTCATCAGCAAATTTAATCAGTTTACCCTCAATTCCTTCATCTAAATCGTTGATAAAGATGTTGAACAATACAGGGCCCAGGACAGAGCCCTGTGGTACCCCACTTGAGACATTCTTCCAACTGGATGTGCAGCCATTTACGACCACTCTTTGGGTCCGATCACTAAGCCAGTTATGAATCCACCTAACAGTTGCCTTGTCCATTCCATACTTAGTCATTTTTTCAATAAGGATTGTATGAGAGAGTTTGTCAAATGCTTTGCTGAAGTCAAGATATACTATATCTACAGCATTTCCTTGATCCACCCAATCAGTGATACCGTCATAGAAGGAAATTAAGTTAGTCTGACATGACTTATTAGCTACAAACCCATGCTGACTCTGTTTAATCACTTCATTCTTATCCAGGCATTGACATACATGTTGTTTAATAATTTGTTCAAAGATCTTTCCTGGTATAGAAGTCAGACTCACCGGCCTATAGTTGCCTGGGTCCACCTTCTTCCCCTTTTTGAAGATAGGAACAACATTTGCTCTTCTCCAGTCTTCTGGCACTTCTCCTGTTCTCCAAGAATTTTCAAAGATTATGGAGAGGGGTTCAAAAATTTCTTCTGCTATCTCCTTCAGTACTCTGGGGTGTAATTCATCTGTACCTGGAGACTTGAATTCATTTAGGTTAGCTAAGTGTTTCCTCACTATCTTTCTGTTTATAGATATCCTGGATTCTTCTATTCCCTTAATAGGACAGTGAATAACAGTTGATGTTACATTTCCTTTCTGAGAGAAAACAGATGCAAAATAGGAATTTATAAGTTCAGCCATATCAACATCCTGTCTTACCATTTCATCATTTTCATCCTGTAAAAATCCTATAGCATCTTTGACTTTTCTTTTACTTTTGACATATCCCCAAAATCCTTTATTATTGCTTTTGACATCTCTTGCAAGCCTCAATTCATTTTCAGCTTTAGATAATCTGATTTGTGCCCTGCAGGTTCTGCAGACAGCATTATATTCTTCTTTAGATATGCCTCCCTCTTTCCATTTTATAAACATTTTTTTCTTCCTTTTTAGCATGTGCTTAAGTTCTGTGTTCATCCATCCTGGTTTCCTTAAATGCTTCCTATTCTTCCCTCTTTTTGGAATTGTTAACAATTGTGCTTTGAGAATTTCATTTTTCAAGATTTATCATCCTTCCTGGACATTTTTGTCTTTAAGGATATCCAGCCATTGGATCCCTCCAATTCTCTTTCTGAATGCCTTAAAATCTGCCTTTCTGAAATCTAACCTTGACGTCTGAGTCTTCACAGGTCTTCCTCCTCTAGTTATCCAAAATTCTAAAATAGCATGGTCGCTACCTCCTAGGGTCCCAGCCACTTTTACCTCCTCAACCATTATATAGAGATTGTGAATATGGAGTACTATATGCCAACAGGTTTTCTAGTCGTCAAGTTATAATCTTCTTATAAAACAGTGATTTTATCAAAATTGCAGCAAGCAACTCAGTAAGTGACACATCGCTGGAATCAGGGTCTCTGGCCCTACATTGTGCTGCTCAGATTAGGTGGTAAAAGTTTGATGACAGATTCCCTTTAATACTATTCGCAGCCATTCAGTCTGCCAGCTTCCCAAATATAGAGAAATATTAAGGAATACCATGCAGCCTGGGGTGACACAAGCTTGTGTTTTGTGTACTATTTATGACCAGCAATTGTATCTTTCATGTAGGATTGCTGCATTCTCCTTAAGGCTTGGTGTTGAAAGACACATCAAATTCCACAATCCCATTACCGCGGCTCTATAACTCTTGGAGGTCATGAGTCGGTTTGCTGCATAGTATGCTGAACCAAACATTTCTTACCTCCTAGTGTAGCAGTGCTCTCAAGATTTCTTTTCATGATTTAGGAAATGGCGTTTGCAAACATAATTAGTTCCATGTTCACAGTAAATCTTTTTTTTTTTTCAACTTTTAATGAGCTGAAACTTTGCATTAACATGATGTAGTTGTTTGCCCAGAGCAGCACGACTGCTTTTCTAAGATCTAATTCATCCAGAGAGTGGACATGGAGGACGATCGACGTGATTAAAAATTTTAAATCTGAAATCTATTTACCAGTTATTTGATGACCGTTTCCCCCACACCAGCAGGGCAACATATTGGAAATGTAACGTTTCCGACATTCCTAATAACAATTTTGTATTGTTACTAGCAACTTGCTAAAATTTTACAAAACTGAAATAGTTTTGACAGTTTTTGACTTCTATCAGATGTATTTTTAAAGAAGATGACATTTCTTTTTTGATCCGTGTTTGGTAGAAAATAGTCTGATGCCTAAATGGTTGGTCCGAAACTAAAATTGACTTTAATCCTTAATGCCTGTCTATTTTAAAGAAGCACCTGTTAGTTTTGCCTGAGAGAGATTCCCAACAAATGTCTGGATAGTTGAAATCTCCCATGACAACTATGTCATATTTTTTGGAGAACTTGGCCATTTGATGCATAAAGAGTTCATCCATATCTTCAGCTTGCACAGGCGGCCTGTAGTAAATGCCTACAATGGTGTCCTTTCCATTGTTCTGTCCTTGTATTCTTACCCAGTTTCCACAGAACTCCCAGTCTCTGAAGCTTCAATCTCTGTGCAGATATACGCGTTTCTAACATACAATGCGACACCCCCTCCTCGTTTATCAAGTCTGTTTCTTGCAAATAAGTTGTATCCTTCTAGTCTTGTATTCCAATCATGTGTATTGTCCCACCAAGTTTCAGTGATTCCAATGACATCATATTTCTTTTCCTGTGTTAGTAGTTCCAATTCTCCTTGTTTGTTGCCCATGCTTTGTGCATTAGTATAGAAACATTTTAGTTTGTGATTGGTTTCTCTTTCTCCAATATTTGTATTAATTAGATTCTTTCGTCTTTGTTCTTCCTTTCCACTAATAATAGCAGAGTTCTCAATTGCATTTGTCAGGTGTATGGCTTTTTCTGGCCTTTTGCTTCCCTTCCCATGTTGTTCTAGTTTAAAGCTCTCCTAACAAGTGTAGCAAGGCGACTTCCAAATACATGCTTTCCAGTCTTCGTAAGGTGCACCCCATCTCTAGCAAGTAGTCCATTGTATATGTAGTTCATTCCGTGATCCAGAAATCCAAATCCTTGCTGACGGCACCATCGACGTAGCCAGTTGTTCACCTGCAGAATCTTATTCCACCTCCTTGTTCCATGGCCATCCACTGGGAGGATGGAAGAGAAGACCACCTGCGCTCCCAGTTCTTTCACTTTCTTGCCTAAGTCTTCAAAGTCTCTGCAGATGGTTTCCAGGTCGTTTCTTGCGGTGTCATTTGTCCCCACATGTAGTAGCAGGAATGGGTAGTCATCTGTAGGTCTGAAGAGTCCTGATATCCTGTCAGACACATCTTTAATTTTTGCACCTGGAAGACAGCACATTTCTCTTGAAGTTATATCCGGTCTGCAGATAGCGGCCTCTGTTCCTCTCAACAGGGAATCCCCCATGACCACCACTCTCCGTTTCTTCTTCACAACATTTTTCTTTCTCCATCCAGGAGGACTCTGAAGGCGTATAAGGTTGCTGTTTGTTGGCAAAGTCTTATCCTGATGTAGTCAAAGGGGAATGACCTGTGTGGGAGAACATCGATATGGGAGGAAAAGTAGTTTGTAACCATAGTTGACAACTGCTGTCTCCTGTCACTTTCCATCGATGCAGTATTACCAGTTGTGTGAGCGGTATTTGAAAAATCAGTCCACAACATTGTCATGAAACCCCTGTCTCCAACGCCACTTCTGCTGTGTGCACCACGAACACCTCTGCCAAGCTGCCCCCGGCCCGTACAGCTCGTGTGAGAACCATCACCGCTGCTGTGTGCTGGGAATGCCTCAAGCAACCGATTTACCAGAGTTGCTTGTTTATTAGCCAATATTAGGTCAAGGTTCTCCTGTGGCATGATGTTTTGTAATTTGCCTTTATAGCGTGGATCCAGGATGCTGGCCAACCAGTAGTCGTCATCGTTCATCATTTTGGCAATGCGGGGGTCCCTTTTTAGGATCTGCAAGGCATAATCTGACATGTGGGCCAATGTTCCCGGTGTCAATGATGCACTGCGAGTGCTGGGTGGAGGAGCACTTTCTGGCAAATCCACATCCCTCCAGTCACGCACAAACCCTGTACCAGACCTTGCCACGCCAACATTTTCACTTGCCCCACGAGATGCATCCTCCTCCCCTAAGTAATCATCCCCATCATCATCCTCCTCCTCCTCTTCTTCCTCCACCTCGTCCAGGAGAGGTCCCTGAGCAGACAATGGCTGAATGTCATCAAGGATTCCCTCCTCCTCTTCCTCCTCATCAACATTGGCTGCAGACGCCTGCTCCTTAAGGTGCGTCAAAGTTTGCATGAGCAGACGCATAAGTGGGATGCTCATGCTTAGGATGGCGTCGTCTGCGCTTACCAGCCGTGTGCATTCCTCAAAACACTGAAGGACTTTACAGAGGTCTTTCAGCTTCGACCACTGCACACCTGTCAACTCCATGTCTGCTCTCAAAGTGCCTGGCCGTGTATCCTCCCACAAATGCATTATGGCCTGCCTCTGCTCGCACAGCCGCTCCACCATGTGCAGGGTGGAGTTCCACCTTGTTGCAATGTCGATAATGAGGCAGTGGTTGGGAAGGTGGAGCAATCGCTGCAGCTTCTGCATACGAACGGAGTGTACAGGCGACCGGCGGATGTGCGCGCACAGTCTTCGCACCTTCTGGAGCAGGGCTGTTAACTCCGGATAATTTTTGAGGAAGCACTGCACCACCAGGTTCAAGGTGTGAGCCAAGCAAGGTATGTGGCTGAGTTTTGAAAGGGCTATGGCTGCCACAAAATTACGGCCGTTATCACTAACTACCTTGCCTGCCTCAAGATGTACACTGCCCAGCCATGACTCAGTTTGTCGCTTCAAGTACTCGGCCATCACCTCGGCGGTGTGTCTGTTGCCCAAACACATCATCTGCAACACAGCCTGCTGACGCTTTCCACTAGCTGCTCGATAGGGGGACACATCGTGTGCAACAGTGGCAGCTGCAGATGGAGTGCTCGTACGACTGCGCTCTGTGGACGAGCTTTCGCTTCTGGAGGAGGAGGAGGAGGAGGGTCGAACGCCTACAGCCAACTGTTTCCTATACCGTGGGCTAGGCAGCACTGTCCCGCCACCGCTGTCCCCTGTGGACCCTGCATCCACCACATTAACCCAGTGTGCAGTGATGGACACGTAACGGCCCTGGCCATGCCGACTGGACCATGCATCAGTTGTGAGGTGCACCTTTCCGCTCACTGACTGCTTGAGTGCATGGACAATGCGGTCTTTCACATGATGGTGGAGGGCTGGGATGGCTTTGCGAGAGAAGAAGTGGCGACTGGGTAGGTCATAGCGTGGTACTGCATAGGCCATGAGTTCGCGGAAAGCTGTGCTTTCCACCAACCGAAAGGGCATCATCTCAAACGAGATTAGTTTGGCAATGTGGGCGTTCAAACCCAGTGTACGCGGATGAGAGACTGAGTACTTTCTTGACCTACTCATAGTGTCTGGGAGGGTGAGCTGGACTTGAGAGCTGCATATGGTGGAAGTAGCGGTGGACAGGGCGGACTGAGAGAGGGTTGATGATGGTGATGGAGTTGGTGTTCTTTCTCATGGCCTAGAATCAGTATTTCGTTGATATAACAGTGGGATTCCCTGACTGCTGTGGCCTTGCAACGACACCTCAACATTTGCTGCTGTGCTAACCGGTGCTAGCGGCACATCACACAGCTGCTATAGGGCCCCTTGAAGCAGGGGGCCCGCTTTCCCCCAGTGCCGACTCCCCCCGCCACCGCATTGAACTATACCGGCGACTGCCAGTACAGTTCAAAGCAATAATGGAGGAGAGAGCGTCAGCCAACGCTCCATCTCACATCATTCCCCGCTCTGCCACTGACACAGCGGGTGCGCGATGACATCATCGCACTCTCACTGTGTGCCGGCAGAGCAGGAGACAGGAGCAGCCAGCAGCGCGGGCACAAGGAGAAGGTGAGAATAGTTTTTTTTTTTTTTTAATATATCAGTGTGAGTACTGGACTGTGGGGCCATTCTGGGGGGGAGCGGCTATATGCTATGCTGGGCTATACTCTGTGCTGGGCTATATACTATGGTGGCATTGGTGGGCTTTATACCATGCTGGGCTGTATACTGTGCTGGGTTATATACTATTGTGGCATTGGTGGGCTATATACCATGCTGGGCTATAAACTATGGTGGGCTGCATACTATGCTGGGCCGGTGACAGGACAATTGTGTACAAGATTGTCATGGAACCTGCTGGGCTATATACCATGCTGGGCTGTATACTGTGCTGGGCTGTATACCATGCTGGACTGTATACTATGGTGGGCTATATACCATGCTGGGCTGTATACTGTGCTGGGCTGTATACCATGCTGGACTGTATACTATGGTGGGCTATATACCATGCTGGGCTGTATACTATGGTGGGCTATATACTATGCTGGGCTATATACAATGCTGGGCTGTATACTGTGCTGGGCTATATACCATGCTGAGCTGTATACTGTGCTGGGCTATATACTATACTGGGCTGTATACTGTGCTGGGCTATATACTATGCTGGGCTGTATACTATGCTGGGCTATATACTGTGCTGGGCTATATACTGTGCTGGGCTCTATACTATGCTGGGCTATATACTATGCTGGGCTGTATACTATGCTGGGCTCTATACTATGCTGGGCTCTATACTGTGCTGGGCTATATACTATGCTGGGCTGTATACTGTGCTGGGCTGTATACTATGCTGGGCTGTATACTGTGCTGGGCTATATACCATGTGGTGCTGGGCTATATACCATGATGGGCTATATACCATGTGGTGCTGGGCTACATACCATGCTGGGCTATATACCATGGTGGGCTGTGCTATATACCATGTGGTACTGTGCTATATACCATGGTGGGCTGTTCTATATACCATGGTGGTGCTGTGCTTTATACTATGCAGCTAAGTTATATACCAAGGGGGTACATTTTACATTATAATCTATGGGGGAGGCTGTGTTATATAATATAGGGGCTTACATTATATTCTATGGGGAGGTGGGCAGTATTTTATTCTATTTGGGGCTACATTATATTCTATGGGGGGCTGTATTATATTTATTATATTCTATGGGCGGTGATTGCATCATACTCTATGAGGGGGCTACATTATACTATATGAGGAGGCTACATTGTATTCTATGGGGGGACAGCATTATCTGTGGGGGCTAGATTATATTGTATGGGGGCTTTATTATATTCTATGGGGGCTGCATTATACTATATGAGAAGGGCTACATTATACTATATAAGGGGCTGCATTATACTCTATGAGGGGGTTGCCATATATTCTATGGAGGGGCTGCATTATATTCTGTGGGGGGTTACATTATATTCTGTGGAATAGCTGCATTATACTCTGAGGGGTAGCTGCATTATGCTCTAAGGGGTGGCTGCATTATACTATAAGAGGGGGGCTGCATTATATTCTATGGGGATTACATTATATTGTATGGTGGGGCTGCATTATAATCTGTGGGGTGGCTGCATTATGCTCTATGTGGGCTGCATTATACTGTATTGAGGACTATGGGGAATACATTATATGATGAACTATGGTGTGCATTATACTATGGGAAGTGAATTGTACTACATGGATGACTATGGCGGTGCATTATACTATATGGAGCACTATGAGGAGTGTATTATACTATATGGTGGACTGAGCAGTGTATTTTAATATATGGAGGACTATGGGGAGTGTATTATACTATATTGAGGACTATGGGGAGTGTATTATACTATATGGAGGACTGAGGAGTGTATTATACTATATGGAGGACTATGGAGTACATTATATTATATGGAGGACTATAGGGAGTGTATTATAAAATATGGAGGACTATGGGGAGTGAATTATGCAATATGGAGAACTGAGGAGTTTATTATACTATATGGAGGACTATGGGGCACATTATATTATATGGAGGACTATGGGGTGTAAACTGTAGATGTGCTGCTGATAACATGATACTGTATGGTGATTTGTTAGTGATCCATTAGTGATTGTTCTGTCTCCATCATTCTTTCTCAGACGGTGGAAAGAGGCCGGGAAACAAGTGTTGAACGACTTCAATATTGTCGATCACACTCATTTAGCGGCCTGAACTCAGCGCATATAAATACAACCAAAATGCTTCTGTGTGATGTGCAATATGTTAGCTTTTGGGGCCCCATTTTAATCTTTGCCTAGGGCCCCACTTTGCCTAAAACCGGCCCTGGGATTACTGCATATATCATGTGTTAGGCTGGTTTCACATTTGCGTTTTTTAGCGCTGGAAAAAAACGCATACCTGCGCATGCGTTTTTTCCCCTATATTTAACATGGGTGCGCATACCTGCGCGCTGGTAAGCGCATGTATGCGATTTTCATGCGCTGCGTTTTTTTGGGGTGTGCGTTGGTATTTTCCAGACGCAGCATGTTGCATTTTTTGGCCCTGCAAAAAAGCGCATGCGCACATATGCGCACGTTTTGCGCTAAAAATGGCCATTATAGCCTATGGATGCGCATATGTGCGCACTGGCATGCTCATGTATGCGTTTTTTTGCATATGCGTTTTTTTTTTTAACCATGGAATTTAGGGGTTTGGGTTAGAGTTAGGGTTAGTTAAGGGGGTTTAGGGTTAGGGTTAGGGTCAGGGTCAGGGTTAGGGTTGGGGTTTGGGTCAGGGTTAGGGTTAAGTATGGTTTGGTTAAGGGTTAGGGTCAGGGTTAGGTTCAGGATTAGGGTTAAGTATGGTTTTGTTAAGGGTTAGGGTTAGGGTTAGGGTCAGGGTTAGGGTTAAGTATGGTTTTGTTAAGGATTAGGGTCAGGGTTAGGGTCAGGATTAGGGTTAAGTATGGTTTTGTTAAGGGTTAGGGTCAGGGTTAGGGTCAGGGTTAGGGTTAGGGTTAGGGTTAGGGTTAGGGTCAGGGTTAGGGTTAGGGTTAGGGTTAGGGTCAGGGTTAGGGTTAGGGTTAGGGTTAGGGTCAGGGTTAGGGTTAGGGTTAGGGTTAGGGTCAGGGTTAGGGTTAAGTATGGTTTTGTTAAGGGTTAGGGTCAGGGTTAGGGTCAGGGTTAGGGTCAGGGTTAGGGTTAGGGTCAGGGTTAGGGTCAGGGTTAGGGTTAGGGTTAGGGTTAGTTAGGGTTTAGGGTTTGGGTTAGGGTTAAGTATGATTTGGTTAAGGGTTAGGGTTAGGGTTAGGGTCAGGGTTAGGGTTAGGGTTAGGGTCAGGGTTAGGGCTAGTAAAGTCATGGTTTGGGTAGTGTGAGGGGCCACCTAAAAATGTTGGAAAAAAACGCAAACGCGGTAAAAACGCACTAAAAACGCATACAAACGCATAAAAACGCTGCGTTTTTTTCATGCATGCTCATAAAAATGCTTGAAAAAAACGCAGCAGTTGTATGCTTATGTATGCGTTTTTTCAATGCGTTTTTTTGCGGGATAAACGCGCTGCAAAAAAAAGCAAGTGTGAAACTAGCCTTAGAACATGAAAGTAGCACAAAAAGATCAAAAATAGATAATACGTGGTTAAATTGATTAAAATGTCCACTCTCTGTCACATGGCTGAAGAGCAACAAGAGCACTGTGTCCCACACCTCCAGCATGTCCAGGGTCAGGCGATATGGCCGCAGGTGTTTCCTGGTTAGACTTTCCCTGGCTTTTGCTCAGTACTTGGTTAAACTGCGCATAATAATAAAAACAAAAGATAAAACAGATTGTTCCAGCTAAAGAACACATTGTCTATCAGGCAAAGGTGTGAAATATATCTTGTTTGGCCCTTTCATAACTCACATAAAAAAGACACACACGTCATTGTAACAATTCTGATATGAGTTGTATCCAACAAACAAAGCAGTAAAAAAATATAGATTTAATATGACCTCATCCACACTTTTATTTCATTGTTGCTAGTGGCTTTTTATGTTGTTGCCTTTGTAAAATTCCTTTACTTCAGCATTTTCATGTCCTACAGAAAATTCTAAGGAAAAAATACCATAAAAACATGCCATATCATAAGCAAATAGAGTTTTGGAAAAAAAACAACTACAATGAGGTGAGGGTGTCACAAAATACAGGAGATTATTTACAATGATGGTCCAGCCATCTTGAGGGAATGGAGATGGATAAAGGCTGCATGAGGTAGTCACCAGCCAGTTTTTGTGGTGCTGTTGGGTGTGGTGGAGTTTGAAGGAGGGTTATTCTCAGATAGAAAGTGAATGGGCTACACAAACAAACATAAAAGCACTTTGATTAGGGAACATGAGAGGCTGTTCTGAACAGATGTGTTTTGAGGGAGCGCCTAAAACGGTGCAAGTTGTGGATACTCCTAATTTCTTTGGGTAGAGCATTCCAGAGGATTGGCACAATGCAGGAGAAGTCTTGGAGCCGGGAGTGGGAGGTACGGATTAGTGCAGAGGTTAATCGAAAGTTGTTTGCAGAGCGCAGTGATCTGCTAGGCCAATAGACAGAAATGAGGGAGGAGAGGTAGGGGGGTGCCGTACTGTGGAGAGCTTTGTGGGTTAGAACAAGCAGTTTGAATTGGATTCTATAATGAATGGGCAGCCAGTGCAATGACTCACACAGAGCGGACGTGTCCGAGTACCGATCAGCCAGATGCATTAAGGATGGACTGGAGAGGGGAAAGTCAAGTTAGGGGGGAGTCCAATTAATAGAGCATTACCGTAGACCAGGCGGGAGTGGATCAGGGCGACAGTGAGTGTTTTTGTTGTTTCCATGGTGAGAAAAGGGCAGATTCTAGAGATGTTCTTTAGCTGTAAGCGACAAGAACAGGCAAGAGATTGTATAAGGGAGGTGAAGAAAAGATTGGTGTCAAAAATAACACCCAGACAGCGCACCTGGTGTGCAGGTGTTATTATGGTGCCACCCACGGAGAGGGAGATGTCAGATTTAGGGAGGTTAGTACACAGCAGGATCAGAAGAAGTTCAGTTTTGGACAGGTTGAGTTTCAGATAGAGAGCGGACATGATGTTGGATACAGCTGACAGACAGTCACTGGTATTCTGTAGTACAGTGGGGGTAAGGTCAGGGCATGACATGTATAGTTGTGTGTTATCAGCATATAGATGGTACTGAAAGCTAAATCTGCTGATGGTCTGTGCAGTTGGGGCCATGTAGAGAGAGAGAAGAGAAGGGGGCCAAGAACTGAGCCCTGAGGTACCCCAACAGCGAGAGGAAGAGAAGATGAAGTGAAGCCAGGAAATGATACACTGAAGGAGCGGTCAGAAAGGTAGGAAGAGAACCAGGAGAGAGCAGTGTCCTTTATGTCTATTGACTGGAGCATAGAGAGTAAGAGATGGTGGTCAACAGTGTCGAAAGCTGCAGAAAGGTTGAGAAGAATGAGCAGATAGTGGTCACCGTTACGTTTTGTTGTCAGAGGGTCATTGGTCACTTTGATAAGTGCAGTTTCTGTCAAATGTAGGGAGCAGAAGCTGGACTGTGAGGGATCTAGGAGACAGTGAGTGGAGAGGTAACTGGTAAGTCGGGAGTAGATCAGGTGCTACAAGAGTTTAGAGCTGAAGGGGAGATTGGAGACTGGTCTGTAGTTGTTTGTGCAGGATGGATCTAGAGATGTTTTTTTTTAACAATGGAGTAATGATAGATTGTTTGAAGGAGGAGGGGCAAAGGCAAGAGGAGAGGGAGAGATTAAAGATTGTAGTTAGGTGAGTGATGACGACTAGAGAGAGAGACTGGAGGAGATGTGAGGGAATGGGGTCAGTAGGGCATATAGTCAGACGAGAAGAAGAGAGGAGCCTTGAGACTTCTTCTGTGATGTAATCAAATGTGGATAGTGAGCAAGAGGAGATGTGGGGAGGAATGGGAGTCACAGCACTTGGTGGCTGGGAGCGGAATTCCTGATGGATATTCTCTATTTTCCCTATAAAGTGGGAAGCCAGGTCATCAGAACAGATGTCTATGATATGGGGCCTGTGCTTTCGGACTGAGGAGGGAGTGAAAGGTGTGGGATTGTTAGATAGTGAGGTAATCAGGGTGGTGTTCATCCGCTTATCTCAATAGTAAAATGAGAGGAGCGATGTGTGACCATCAATATGCAAATCTCATACTGGCGGTTATATGACCACCTGATCAATCTGGAAGTACAGGGGAGTCCTGACAGTATGCATATTTTTGGATCGCCAATAAGTAGTCACACAGAGTTTCTGCAGAAATTCAGTCCAGAAAACCCCTTTGAAGAGAAGCCAGCTTAAAGATACTCAAAATGAGTTAAGAAGAGTATGACTCTTAATTAACTTGGTGAACTTTAGGCTGTCCATGCAATATAAGCCATACATGCCCCACATAAAGCCGGTGTCACACATCCATGTATCATGGCCTGAGTATGGACTGGCCGTAAGTCTCCCGACTTGAAACCAACAGCTTCCCCATGTCACAGTTCGTACTTGTACCGTGATACATGGGTGTGTGGAATTAACCGTATGCTCCATCCAACAGGAAATCAATCAAAGTGGAGTCAGAGTGCTAACAGCGTGGGAACTCTGTGGCTTCACATTGAAGTCTGCAAGGAGTGGACTACAGTAAGCGGTTTTGCAAGTTGTAGCCACAGAAAATTATTTGTTTTTATCTTTCCGAATTCTTCTCTGGTCTTGTATTTTGTTAATGTCCTCAGCCCATTCAGGTTGCACATGTAGTCCAGCTCCTCCAGGATAGCACTTTCATGCATGCCATCACAAGAAGCTTTGCTGCATCTCCTTGTTATGCTGGGATGGCTTTTACATTTTTTTTTTATATTAAAAAATGGCGTTAACTAAGTACCTATGTTTTTTCCATGTACTATTACTATTTATTTACTTACTGCAGGGTATATGCTCATTTTGTTTTTATCTTAGGTCTTGTCTGTTAAATGGTCACAGTGTGAACATACTCCTAAACATTGCACTTATACCAACTTAGGCTAGTTTCACACTTGCTTTTTTTTGCAGCGCGTTTTTCCCGCAAAAAAAGCATTGAAAAAACGCATACAAAAGCATACAACTGCTGCGTTTTTTTCAAGCATTTTTATGAGCATGCATGAAAAAAACGCAGCGTTTTTATGCGTTTGTATGCGTTTTTAGTGCGTTTTTACCGCGTTTGCGTTTTTTTCCAACATTAGGTGGCCCCTCACACTAACCCAAACCATGACTTTACTGACCCTAACCCTGACCCTGACCCTAACCCTGACCCTGACCCTAACCCTAACCCTAACCCTGACCCTGACCCTGACCCTAACCCTAACCCTGACCCTAACCCTAACCCTGAAAAAAAACAGACAATGTGATTTTCTGGATTTTTTTTTCTCAGTTTGTCTCCCATAGTTGAGGTCTACCTATGATGCAAATTACAGACGCCTCTCATCTTTTTAAGTGGTGGAACTTGCACTATTGCTGACTGACTAAATACTTTTTTTCCCCACTGTACATACAGTGCCTCACAAAAGTTTTCGTTCCCTGGAACTTTTCAACCTTTCCCCACATATCATGCTTCAAACATAAAGATACCAAATGTAAATTTTTGGTGAAGAATCAACAACAAGTGGGACACAATTGTGAAGTTGAACGAAATTTATTGGTTATTTTAAATTTTTGTGGAAATTCAAAAACTGAAAAGTGGAGCGTGCAATATTACTCTGACCCTTTAACTTAATGCTTTGTTGCGCCAACTTTTGCTGTGATTACAGCTGCAAGTCACTTGGGGTATGTCTCTTACAGTTTTGTACATCGAGAGACTGAAATTTTTGCCAATTTTTCCTTGGCAAACAGCTCGAGCTCAGTGTGGTTTGATGGAGATCGTTTGTGAACAGCAGTTTTCAGCTCTTTCCACAGATTCTCGATTGGATTCAGGTCTGGACTTTGACTTGGCCATTCTAACACCTGGATACGTTTATTTGTGAACCATTCCATTGTAGATTTTGCTTTATGTTTGGGATCATTGTCTTGTTGGAGGATAAATCTCCATCCCAGTCTCAGGTCTTTTGCAGACTCCAACAGGTTTTCTTCAAGAATAGCCCTGTATTTGGCTCCATCCATCTTACCATCAATTTTAACCATCTTCTCTGTCCCTGATGAAGAAAAGCAGGCCCAAACCATGATGCTGCCACCACCATGTTTGACAGTGGGGATGGTGTGTTCAGGGTGATGAGCTGTGTTGCATTTACACCAAACATATTGTTTGGCATTGTTGCCAAAAAGTTCGATTTTGGTTTCATCTGACCAGAGCACCTTCTTCCACATGTTTGGTGTGTCTCCCAGGTGCCTTGTTGCAAACTTTAAACGACACAACACTTTTTATGGATATCTTTGAGAAATGGCTTTCTTCTTGCCACTCTTCCATAAAGGCCAGATTTGTGCAGTATATGACTGACTGTTGTCCTATGGACAGACTGTTCCACCTCAGCTGTAGATCTCTGCAGTTCATCCAGAGTGATCATGGGCCTCTTGGCTTCATCTCTGATCAGTCTTCTCCTTATTTGAGATGAAAGTTTCTAGGGAAGGCCGGGTCTTGGTAGATTTGCAGTGGTATGATACTCCTTTCATTTCAATATGATCACTTGCACAGTGCTCCTTGGGATGTTTAAAGTTTTGGAAATCATTTTGTATCCAAATCTGGCTTTAAACTTCTCCACAACAGTATCATGGACCTGCCTGTTGTGTTCCTTGGTCTTCATGGTGCTCTCTGTACATCAAACAGAACCCTGAGACTATCACAGAGCAGGTGCATTTATACGGAGACTTGATTACACACAGGTGGATTATATTTATCATCATTAGTCAATTAGAACAACATTGGATCATTCAGAGATCCACAATGAACTTCTGGAGTGAGTTTGCTGCTCTGAAAGTAAAGGGGCCGAATAATATTGCACGCCCCACTTTTCAGTGTTTGAATTTCTTCAAAAATTAAAATAACCAATAAATTTAATTCAACTTCACAATTGTGTCCCACTTGTTGTTGATTCGTCACCAAAAATTTACATTTGGTGTCTTTATGTTTGAAGCATGATATGTGGGAAAAGGTTGAAAAGTTCCAGGGGGCCGAATACTTTTGCAAGGCACTGTATGTGCCATCACAAGAGGGGTTGCTGCGTCTTCAAGCAACACTCAAGAACATAGAGCAGATACTAGGACACAGGTTGTTATATGAGGAGAATCGGAGAGGGTCATAGAAGGGCATCATCCCAGTAGCAAGACTTGTATCTCCTTTTTTTGCGAGGAGGAACAGGAGGACCACTGCCAGAGCCCCTACAAAATTACCTTCAGTGAGATACTCGGGTGCATGTTAAGGACCAAACTGTCAGAAACAGAATCCATGAAGGTGGCACAAGGGTGCAATGTCCTGTAACTGGACCTTTGACACATCTCAGTGCTGTGCAGCTCACTTGGCATTTGCCAAAGATTATCAGAATTGACACTCCATTCTCTTCTCAGGTTCTCACTGAGATGGAAGTGAAAGAGATTGGAGATGCTGTGGTGAACATTAACATGCCTGTAACATGACTGGTTTGGCGGTGGGTTAGTGATGGTCTGGGGAGTGATATCTTTGGAGTCTCGCACAAGCCTTCAAAAGATATTCATCAATACCCTAACTGCTGTTATGTCCTGTGATCAATCCTCAAGTAATGTCAGTCCTTATGCTGGTACAGAGGAACTAGGGTTCCTCTTGGTGCATGAAAATGTCTGACAAGTGGCCAGGCAGTGCCTGGATGATGAAGGCATTGATGCCATTGACTCATCCTCACATTTCCCAGAACCAAATCCAACTGAGAACATCTAGAACATTATGCATCAGTGCATCCAACTGCACCAAGTAGCACCAGAAATTGTCCAGGAACTTAATGATGCCCTGATCCTGGTCTGAAAGGAGATCATCCCAGGATACCATCTGCCCTTTCATCAAGAGCATGCCCAGATGTATCAATGGAATACATGCAAATTAAATTCTATTGAATTCACTTGTGATTCCAATTCCTTAGGACAAATTCAAATGTCCTTGGACTTGCCGTGGGCTTCTTGTCCTGACACGAACAGATAAAAATATACAGTATCGACAAAGTTTTTTGTTTTTGTTTTTTTGTTTAAAGTGATTACTTCTGTCTGGATATTGTGATGCCATTTTCATGTGATTTTAGTAAACCAGAAGCAAATGGTAGTTGGCTATAAGGAGGAAAATTGTTTGACATTGTTTTATCCTTTTTTTGTGTTAGTTTTCAACATTTGCTAAGTCAAATGTTTTGTATATTTTGTTATTAGTAGTCAAATTTTGTCTAAAAATTTTTTTTTTTTTTTTTGCTGGTGTGTTTTTAGGTTAAAATATGGAAAACACCAAGCCAAATTTATCAACAGATGTCAAGAAGCTTATTATTCCTCCAAAGTTGATCACATTATTAAGAAAAAGTCAGCATCTAATGTCCATAAAAGTGCGGTACAGATTTTGCATGAAATGAACAAAGAATATGGGGTCAAAGTGAGTTGCCAAACTGTGGTGCGACTGCTAAGAGCAGTAGGGTTGAATGCACAAGTTCTAGTCAAGAAGCCTTTCATCTCTGCCAGGAACCGGATGTCCAACTTGAGTTTGCTAGAGCACACAGCCAATGAAAAGATATAGACCAATCTAAGGCTTTGTGGCCGGATAAATCCAAGTTCAATCTGTTTGGTAGTGATGGCAAGCATTATATAAATACCACCCAATTGAAAAACATAATAATGTAATTTACCAAACACCTACAGTGAAACATGGTGGTGGCAATGTCATGAAAAATGGCATCACAACAAACTTTTAGTTGCTACCGTATGAGGTTGTCAATGTTGGGTCAGTCAGGAGACAACTGGCCAGTCTGTGCATCACGATCTGCATACGGACCATGCTGCAAAGATATGTAAATCTGATCTTACTATGATATGACCATTGATGCATTACTATATTATTAGCAATGACTATTTATATAAGTAGAGATTTCAAAGTGAATCTTTCGGTCATCAAGATCCAACGTGTGATTTACGCATTGCCTTAATTGTTTGTGAGCAGTGTATTATGAGCACCACATTGTACTATTTTTTCACATCTGAATAGTCATTTTAATATAATATTTGTCATCACATAAACTTCAGTTAAGTAAAGTTTATTTTCTGAACATCCAATTTGACATCCAATTTCCTGTGCTGAATGTAAAACAAAAAGCTCTTATTTTCCAAATGTTTTCATGCTTTTGCTTTAAAAAGAACAGGCTTTAGCAATTTAGCTGCCTTGAATAGAAAGACCAAGGTTGGAACCTTGATTTCCATCCTTCAGTGATTTTCTAAGTCAGAAATAATAATAGTAGAGCTGTGCTTCATTACAGGACAGCCGAAGTCCTAGTGTTCTTACCTCTTGCTCAACTCTGACCCTTAAACTTTTTTTTTGCCTAAAAGAAAAACTCATAAATTTGGCAAATTGAAATCACTAGTGTCACAAAGCAGAAAAAATCACTGTTAATGAGGCATAATTTGCTTATCTGTATAAGTAAAGTTAACAAACCCATCAAAACTGGGGACAAATGTCAGGAGAGACACATGACCACCCAACATTCCCAAAAGGTAAAGCGACAATGAACAGAAATAAAAAAAAAAAAAAAACTTTTTTCAATCTTCAAAAGCATATTAAGTATTCCCACAATCAATATCCAAATGACCGCCGGCTTATTTGTGAATATCACTGCTTGCTTTTCTTACTGGCATGTTGGGGTTGAACACATCGATACATAGCCAAATTTTAAAGCCATCACTGACAATTGCAATTTTGAGAAATCAACGTGAATAGGCAGATGTAGAGAAAATAATCAGTATTTTTAAAGAATATATATATATATATATATTTACCACCCTAGAGTTTTTATATCAGATGCGAATCGATTCTCTACAGGTTTGCAATTAAATGACTAAAATAATTGCTTGTATTGATGATACAGACGGAGAATACAGAATTGATGTTCTAAACTCAGAAGAAGGAAGTTATTATCCCAGTATAAGAAGACATCCACAGCGGCAAAGGAACTTACACTCAGGACTTCAAAAGCCTCAAGATATGTTACAGCCACAGACAAGACAGCTAAAAATAAAAAAAGTCATTATCATTGTCTTGAGCAGACATTCTCAATGCCCTATCCCTCCTTCTGGACCCCCATATCATTGCACTGGTCCACTCCCGTCTTATCCGCTATCTCTTTGATAACTCTCTTCTCGACCCTCTCCAATCAGGTTTCCGTTCTTTACACTCTACTGAAACTGCCCTCACTAAAGTCTCTAATGATCTACTAACAGCTAAATCAAATGGTCATTACTCCATGCTAATTCTCTTGGATCTCTCTGCAGCATTCGACACTGTGGATCATCAGCTCCTCCTCACTATGCTCCATTCCATTGGCCTCAAGGACACCGTTCTCTCCTGGTTCTCCTCCTATCTCTCTGACTGCTCCTTTACTGTATCTTTTGCTGGCTCCTCCTCCTCTCACCTTCCCATTACTGTTGGGGTTCCTCAAGGATCAGTCCTAGGCCCCCTCCTCTTCTCTTTGTATACTGCCCCTACTGGTCAAACAATCAGTAGATTTGGTTTCCAGTACCATCTCTATGCTGACGACACCCAATTATACACTTCTCCTGACATCACGCCAGCCTTTCTAGAAAACACCGGCGATTTTCTAAACACTGTGTCTAACATCATGTCCTCACTATATCTGAAACTGAACCTGTCAAAGACTGAACTCCTTGTGTTTCCTCCCCCTACTAATGTACCTATACCCGACATTGCCATTTCCGTGTGTGGTTCCACTATTACTCCCCAGCAACATGCCCGCTGTCTTGGGGTCATACTTGACTCCGAGCTTTCCTTTGTCCCCCACATTTGATCACTGGCTCGCTCTTGTTATCTGCACCTCAAAAACATTTCTAGAATTCGACCTTTTCTTACTTTTGACTCCGCAAAAACTCTTACTGTTTCTCTTATTCATTCTTGTCTCGACTATTGTAATTCCCTTCTAATCGGTCTCCCTCTTACCAAACTCTCCCCCCTCCAATCTGTCTTGAATGCTGCTGCCAGGAACATATTCCTCGCCAATCGTTACACCGATGCCTCTATCTTGTGCCAGTCATTACACTGGCTACCCATCCACTCCAGAATCCAGTACAAACTTATTACCCTCACCCACAAAGCTCTTCATGGCTCAGCACCACCCTACATCTCCTCCCTTGTTTCAGTATACCATCCTACCTGCGCTCTCCGTTCTGCTGATGACCTGAGGTTAGCATCCTCAATAATCAGAAACTCCCACTCCCGTCTCCAAAACTATACATGTGCTGCGCCAATTCTTTGGAATGCACCTCCCAGGTCAATACGAGTAGTCCCCAATCCCCACAATTTTAAGTGTGCCCTGAAAACGCTTTTATTCAGACTGGCCTATCACCTCAACACATTAACCTAATCTATCCCTGTGTGGCACAGCCAAAAGTTTTACCATAACTAGGTTCCCCGCATCATGTTCCCACATGCTTTATGCATCCATTAGCCCTCTGTGTCTGTACTGTTACAAACTTAACATTATGGCTGGTCCATACAATCAGGGCAACTGTTACCACCCACCTTTCGTGTCTACCTCTTTCCTCATAGATTGTAAGCTTGCTAGCAGGGCCCTCATTCCTCTTGGTATTTGTTATAATCTATGTGATTATTGTTATGCTGTAATGTCTATTGTCTGTACAAGTCCCCACTGAAATGTAAAGTGCTGCGGAATATGTCGGCGCTATAGAAATACAATTTTTTATTATTATTATTATTATTATTATTATTATTATTGCACTCTCATTATTAGTCTCTTTTTGCATTTACTTTTTTCTTCTCCTTCCCAGAGCCATAACTCTTATTTTTCTGTCCACATAGACATATTAGGGCTTGTTTTTTGCAGGACACCATTCACTTTACCACATAGTGTACAGGAAAATGGGGAAAAAATTCAAAGTGGAGAAAAATTGTGAAAAAAGGCAAATCTGACATTTTTTGGGAATTGTTTTTAAGGTGTACATTTTGTGGTAAAAATTACTCGCAATATGATTCTGCTCATCAGCACAATTGCAAACATCCATTTTTTAAAATTATGTTAGTGGTGAAAAATATCTGAAGTTTGCAAAAAAAAATGTTTTGGGTTGTGTTGCCATTTTTCGAGACCATGTTATTTTTGGTCAAGGGAGTGGCTTAGTTTTTGCGTTAATCTTTATTGATACCATTTTGGGATAGATGTGACATTTTGATCACTTGTTACAGCATTTTTTGGGAATTGTAGCGACCAAAAAATGTAATATTTGGCTTTTTTTTTTGCTTACGGTGTTATTTACCAATCAGGTTAATTATTTTTAGATTTTGATACATGAAAGTTTTTTGAACGTGTTGATACCACATGAGTATTCTTTTAAAAAGGGGGATTGATTTTAACTTGTGTTTTTTTTTATTGGCCCCTTAGGAGACTTGAAGCTGCAATTGTCTGATTGCTGCATATAGCAGAAGTCATGGTCTCCTATGAAGCCCGACCACAGGCAGGGTTTTAAAGGAGCTCTGTATTGAGAGGCACGGGGGGGGGGGGGGGGAGGGGTCTTCAGAAGACTCCTGGCTGTTCTGGTGACTCATCAGTGACCCATGATCAGGTCATGGGCACACTGACGGTGCTATGGAATGATGCAACCCCATGCCAGTGCGAATTAAATGTCGCTGTCAGGAGTTTGACAGTGGCATTTAAAAGGCTAACAATCTCGAGCTCCAATCTGCTTCACCCACGATTGTTAAAGGAAGCTTCTGGCTGTACCACACAGCCATGAACTGCTGGGTATGGTACGGGTGCACCCCATGAGCCCGCTCCATATACCACTTCCACGCATCATGTATGTATGGCAGATGTTGTGAAGGGGTTAAGGTCATTCTTATTGTCCAACATGTAGATTAGATTAACATTAGTCAAAACATAACGTTTATGGGGTTCCTTACAAAGATGATTGTCAGGTTGCCCAATTTTGGACTGACAATCCTTTTGATCACTAGTGATAAGCTGCCGCCAGAGATGACTGGCAGCAGCTCTCTTACAGAGAACAGAAGAGCGCGCTCGGATTAGCGATTATGGAGCGCTACATTGTATGGCTAGGTCGGGAGAGATAGCAGCTGGCCAAATGATGGAACGGCAATCCAATGTGTATGGGGTAGGTAAAAGCTTTTGGCCTTATTCACACCGAATTAGAGCCCTCATGTTTACTGTATACAGAGGAAAAAGATTCAGGTGTACCCTCCAAACGTATCCATAATGCTGCATTCAACTGGCAAAAGGCCCAAAAAGTGCCCTTTGGCCTTTGTCAGGCCGTTTAAGTCTTTTGGGTTCATTTACATCGGCATGGAAATAATATGAATTAAATTCAAATGTGTATTGTATTTAGATTTGTTCTGTTTCATTATGGAGTTACCAATTTATCAACTGTATTTTATGCATAAAAAACCCCCCTCTCTCTATCTGATACTGAAGGCACCGTACAGATTTATAGGATCGCCACATTCCGAATATGTGAACTAGCATTTCCATCACCCATCCTAGTATCAAGATTATAACTGCCGCAGTGGCGACTGAGCCAGGATAGCACAAGTGCTCTATCACTGCCATTGTCGAAAAAAAATCCTTTTCTCTCTCTTATATTGACAATTTATACCATGAATAGTCAAAATTATTTTTCTCCTATAGAGGATTTCCAAAATGTTAATTTTGTTCCAGAAATCATATTGTAATATTTATAAGAGTCTTATTCACTTTCTTTGCGAAAATACATTAAAATACATTTCAGCATATCCCAGAGTAACAGCTGGAACCGATTAGGTAATATCTGCTGTTTTATAATTGCAGATGTAGCCTAACTAATACATGCACAATAAGTTGTTAATAAAATCTCAGGAGGTCGGTGAAATGTTAAGACTTAAAGTGATTAATGACGCTGCTGATGGATGTAGCCCCCCTTCCTCACAATCCCCTCGGATTGTACATATACAGCGTATATATAATACACAATTTTCTAAATGTCAGGAGGGTATCTGTATCACAGCTGATACATGCATCTGGAGATATCCAGTGCTACAGGCCTTTCTGAATGGGATTTCAGAGACCGTAAAGTCATTTTGTCTGCTCCAAAGGCCAAAAGTCAAACACTCCCCACTGACAAGCCCTGGAGTAAATATATCATAGCCTTGGAAAAACAGTGTCCCTAGGACAAAGGACCAGATTTAGCAGGATTCAGCAAGATTTGACAGAGGCGCTGCACAACGTGCAATGCTAATAGCCCTCTCTATTGACAAGTGAAGTTAGCATTTCTATGGCTTTGAAGAGTGATTCCTATAATTGGGGTGGCTACAAGGATAGTCTAAATGAAAAAGTATAGCAAAAGCAATTCTGTTTTTTTTATGACGCTTTATAAAAATTAAACAGTTACTTTTTCAACTTTACTTTTTTTAAATGTATTTATTTTTTTAAATTCTGGATGCTCTCTCAGGCAAATAACAGCATATTATAACGCAGAGAGTTCAATCCCCATCGAATGCTAGATAACCGTGCCATTTACATCCGTGTTTTGTGCAGGTAGTGTAACTCTGCAGCAAAGCCACTTAAAGGGGTTTTCCCATGAAAAAAAAGTTCATTTTAATCAATAGATCTTGGAATAATAAAAATCTCATTGATTGGATGTGTTAAATAAAATGTTCCTGAGACAATCTTATAAATGTGCCCCTGCTGTGTACCGTGTAATGGATGTGTCTAACCGTACAGGGACATGGTCATACTCGTGTGCTAACCAAGTGTCTTCGACGTACTTGAGAAATATGTTTGGGTCCCGCGGTTGCATGTCTCGCATCTGTTCGACAGCCACAACATATGCAGGGATTGCCTGTTTGTTACAGACATGCAGATGTGCAGGTGCGGCGACTAGAAAATATTATTCGAGCACAAAGAAGCCACAAGGGTTGGCACCTTAGCACGCCTGTGAAACAAGGGCAACCGGGGGGGGGGTAGTTGTGGCGAGTTAATTTAAAGGCACAGTACATAGTCAGGACCAACACAGCTTTTCCCCACAGGTTACCTTCTCTTCTTCTGGTCACAGCAGTCCAGGCAAATAAGGGTCCGGAAGGCAGCTGTACTCCAACAGGGAAAAGGATTCTTTAATAAACAGTGGTAAAGAAGAAGACTGGCACGAGTACAACACTGGTTTTCCTCTCCCTGTCACGCTCTACAACCGCACCCACAGCAGCTGCAGCAGCCAAAGATTTGAGGAATTCCACCTGCTGGAGTCTGAGTGCTTCCAACCCCTCTAGTGTGGTCCCTTCTAGAGTCCTTAGCCCTTTTGTCCAGTCCTTCGTCCAGAGCAACTGACCTCTCCCATTCAGGGGGGTCTGACAGTTCCCCATCTTGAAAACACGTCTGTCCGGGTCAACGTATCGGGCAGTTCTGAGGAAGCAACAGCTTCCTCTCCCCTTGTGGCTGCAAGTCCAGCCTCTCTGCTGCTGCTGGACCAGCCCCTATTTTAACTATTGCATGTCCCTAACTCTGCAATAGTGATGTGAGCAGGTTGCGGGATGCAGTAACGGACAGGAGACAGCAGCACGGTGGCTCAGTGGTTAGCGCTGCAGCCTTGCAGCGCTGGGGTCCTGGGTTCGAATCCCACCAAGGACAACATCTGCAAGGAGTTTGTATGTTCTCCCCGTGTTTGCGTGGGTTTCCTCCGGGCACTCCGGTTTCCTCCCACACTCCAAAGACATACTGATAGGGAATTTAGATTGTGAGCCCCATTGGGGACAGTGATGAAAAATGTGTGCAAACTGTAAAGCGCTGCGGAATATGTTAGCGCTATACAAAAATAAAGATTATTATTATTATAGGAGACAGCCCCGACAGTTCCGGACCCAGCGCAAGACAGGTACCCCCGGTCTGGTCCTTCTTCTTACACTGACACATATAGAAACATTATACATTGCATATACAGCACTTAAAGGAAACATCCCCCTCTCTTCGCTCGCCATTCCACGGGCGAGATTTCTTGTAGTAAGTGTTGACATTTCCCTATTTCTTGGACGATCTGTTGCCAAATAAATTTGTCTTGGTTGTATCTGTTGGGAGGTATGCCGGCCGTTGTTTGTTCGGTGTGCCATAAGTCAGAAGGATTAGTCGAATCAGGCTGAGTGGTCGAGTCAGGTTGAGTAGTGAATCGGGTTGAACAGGCGAGGGCGGGGAAGCGCCCGAACCCAACGGAGCAACTTCTTCAGGAGCTTCAGGCACCTGCCCCTCTTCTGTGACTACATGTGGTAGGTCAGGGAATTCTTCTTCACAATCAGCAGCTGCGGGAGGAAGCTCTTTGGGAACAATCTGCACCTCCTCCACTTGATCAGGATCTCTTGAAAAGCGAGGCCGTACATATTCCGATGGTCCACTCGAGTAGGGGCATCTTTCTCCCCTACAGATAGGGCTTCGTAGATGGGACCTTCAGGGCTGATTCTTTGTTTCACTCGATACAGAGTTTTTTTTTCATCGGTAGTCCAGATTGTCCCGAGGGCGCTTGTCTCGGACCAACACTCGGTCTCCGGCTTGAAAAGCTGTCCCTCGCAGGGGAGCTGTCTCTCGATGCTAAAGTTCCCGAAACTTAGTCTGAACAAGGCGGTGTAGTTTTTGCTGCCGGTGACGATGTTCTCGAACCCAGGTGGATACCCCTGTTCACAGGTTGTCCTCCTCTGGATCTAATTTCAGTTCAGTAATCTCTCTTCCCGGTCGGCCGAATAACAGGGTATATGGAGTGTATCCGGTGGTGAGAAGTACTCGGTTGTTGTACACCCAAACTAATTCAGCAACAAATTCAGACCAGCGGGTCTTTCTGTCTTCCTCTAGCATCCTCAACATCTGAATGAGAGTATGATCGAATAAGTTCACAGGCTCCATTTCCTTGAGGATGATAGGGCGTCGTCCAAGACTTTCCATGCTGTTATATGCATTGCAATTCTTCCATTACTCACCCCTGGAAGCAGGCGCCTTGATCAGAGTGGATCCTCTTCTGGCAGCCATACACTTGAATGAAATTTCTGCAAATGGCTTGTGCCGCTGATTGAGCAGTTTGATTCCAAGTTGGAGTCTCAACAGCAAACTTGATGAAGTGGTCAGTCATCACCAGGCAATGTTCATATCCAAGGGAGGCCAAACCTATTGTCAGATAATCTATCATCAACACTTCCAAGGGGGCAGAAGTCATGATGGTCTGTGTGGGAGCCAACTCACAGCTTTTACATTGCCGACATGCCTCTTCCACCACAGCTTTTAGTTGAGGATGATAAACTAGCTTCTGTAGCCACTGAAAGGGTTTTCTCTTGACCGAAATGAGCTCCTCTTTCGTGTGCCTCTGTGGCCACCATATGAAGCAGCGTCTCAGGAATCACCACTTGCCAGGTAACACCCAGTTCCCGCTGCAGCTGAATCTCCCGGTACCTCTTTGAGGTGGAGCCTTTCCCATTGTCATAGGATCTGCAGAGTCCCCGGGGACAGGGCATCTCTCTCTTTCTCTGACTGGGTAGTTGTTTTAGAGTTATCCACTGTCTCATTTGAACTAGTTCCCCATCTTCCTGTTATAATCGAACGGTCGTCCCAGAATTCATTCTCTGGACGCTGTCTGAATCTGTTCCTGCGTAGCCGCCAACGTCCTGGTGGAATCACGGAACTCAGGGAATTCATCAGCCTCCAGTTCCTCGTCCCGGTTGGGTCCAGGCCTCTCATATGTCACTCAGGATAAGGCGTCTGCGTGAGTGTTCTCAGTTCCCCTCTGGTAGGCAATTCTATATCGATACTTCGCCATCCGAGCCACCCAGCACTGCTCCATCAAAGCTGGCTCTATCTGAATCTCGACACCTTCCAGAGGGGTGCAAGCTCGGACTGGCAGGGTGTGCATGGTTTGGCCCCGTGATAGAACAAGGTTGGCTACTGCTAGAACGATCACTTTTCCCAGCATCTTCTTATCACTGTGTTTTAGGCAGCCCCCAAATCTAAGAAGCATCATTGTCAGAAGCTCCCTGTCCTCTCCAACAGCTGCAGAAACCTTTCCTTGCAACCAGAAAAAATGTAAAACCTGTCCATATATAATGACCACGGACAAGATAAAGATCTCCAATTCACATCAGGACTACAAGATCCCAGGTACTTTCAGCTGCATCACATCTAATGTGGTGTACTTAATTATTTGTACTAAATGTCCAACTGGGGGTCTGTATGTGGAGGAGACCGGGCAAAAACTGAGAACAAGGATGTATTCTCATCGCCACACAATAAGAGAAAAAAGAATGGATCTACCTGTGGCAAAACATTTTTGTATGCCTGATCACAGCACCATGGACATGAAATTACTGGTAACTTCACATCTCAGCAGCGCACATAAAAAATAAAAAAAACACAATTGAAAGGTAAACTCACCAAACCCTGACTGATGCACCAGCAGGATGCAGCAGACCCCCATTGATAAAGGCTGGGGCAGCACAGGTGCAATCCACTGATGAGAACAGCCAGTAACCCTAAAGGGCTTGACTGCCTAGTGGAAAAAATGCACACAAATAAGGTTTGCATGAGACATCAGTCACACAGATAAGTGTGGTGCAAAGGGTCTGAGCAGCCTATTAATGACGCCCATAGTATTAGCAGGCGGGCCGCTCAGCACCATGTATATGCACCACACAGAGAAAACCAAGCCAAAATGAAGAGGTCTAACTGCATCCTGCAAATATGATAAAAAGTGCAAAAAGATAAAAAGATATGGGGTATTTTTTTTATTTTTTATGTGCTCTGTTCAGATTTAGTGTTAGGGACTCACAATATCTGGGGACCCTTGATGTTGGGTTGTGAGCTTATCTGCTTTGGCCAAAATAGTAACTAATACCCCATATCTTTGTGACGAGCGTCAGCTTATGCTGAGTCGTTTTTCTTGAATGAGTGGAGCCTCTGGGCCGTGGCACCCACCCACCTAGGGCGAGCTGACCTAGTGATGAACCACCCCCTATACAGGGAGTGTCAGGGGCAAGACCAAGGGGGTGAGCCACCATGGCAGCTGGACCAGATGGCCGGCTCAGGGAAACAAGATAAGGCGAGACAAGACGTTAGTTCAAGGAAACTTCATTAAGGTACACAACAGGTGCACAACGTAAACACACAGAGTACATATAGCAAGGAGCGTGCAAGGGCACACCGAGGTCCAAGGCATGGCACGTGCAGATGGTAGGCAGGGGCACGATGACATCGGACTCCGGACAGCAAGCGAAGATCAACCAGGCCATCAGGTTCTACGGCTCTGATGGTCGATCGGCAGGATCCGGACATCCGAATGTAAACCAGGGTTCCACGCAAGGAGACAAGACAAGGTTAGGCCTCTTTCACACTTCCGTTTTTGACCATCAGTCAAAATCCGCCAGTTTTTGAAAAAAACGGATCCGCCATTTTTTTGGCGGATCCGTTTTTTTCCCCATTGAGTAGCATTACCGGCGGATCTTGACGGATGGCCATCCGTTGCATCCGTTTTTTTGCGGATCCGCCAAAATGTTTGCGTCCGCCAGCATGCCCGGACGGACCCTGCAATGTTTTTTTGGCTGTAGGATCCGCATTTTTCAGTGCGCATGCCCGGAGAAAGGAAGTCAGTCGGGGATTTAACCCTGAAATCCTTTCTGGCAGTGGAAAAAAAAATCTCTCTCTCTTTCTCTCTCTCTCTCTCTTTCTCTCTCTCTCGGACTGCGGTTCCTTTAAAATTCTGCATTCAACGGATCCGTCAAAAAAACGGTCCGGTGGCATCCGTTTGCATCAGTTACAAACGGATCCGCTTTAAAGTGTGAAAGAGGCCTTAGCGACATGATGAGTGTCAACGGACACGCCAGGGTCAGATTCCAGGACGAGGGCCTGCGCGTGTAGGGGACATGCCAGGGACAGGGGTTCATCCTCATCATTTCCCTGACCCGCTCAGTCCAGTCCCATAGCAGAGTGTTGCTTCCAGAAAATTTTGGGAGATTATTTAACATCACCACCAGGGATATGCTGGACCTTGGGCCTCCCCAACTGCTTGCTCTGCCGCCTCCGTGCTGTTGGACTGCATCCTGCCGACTACGCCAAGTGTGAGCAGGTTGTGGGATGCAGTAACTGACAGGTGACAGCCCAGAGAGTTCCGGACCTGGCGCAAGACAGGTACCCCCGGTCCGGTCCTTCTTCTTACACTGACACATATAGAAACATTATACATTGCATATACAGCACTTAAAGGGAAACATCCCAATACATTACAGGTACATAACACAACAGAAGGATACAATAACATACAGGTGCATCATATGGTGGTATACAGGGTACATCACATACATTGCAATAATTAACATATCTGTATCAAGTGCACGGGGAGGGGGTCACAAGGAAGGAGGAGGAGGCATAATAGAGTGGACCGGCCACCTCCTTACACCTACATAACACCTTATCTGAGCACGTTGCCTACACACTACAAGAGAGTCATGTGTGAAACCAAAAAGTGACAGAAAATCCAACACGTTTGCAACTGTTGCAAGTCACAATGTGCCACCATTGGAAATCATTAAATAAAATGTCACAATGTGACAATGCGATTTCAGTGTGGCTTTCGCCTTATTCTACTGTTTTTCCTCTTGAAAATATATGAACAGCCCAAAGAAATGTTCTAAGAGAAGATTCTCCAGCATTGTTGTGGAGAACAGAAGTACTTACTAGAACAGACAGCTGAACAGTGGGCCCGAGAGGCAATGTTTCTGGTGGGTCCATGACATTCCAGTCCGACACTGTACTATGGTGAGAACATTACTTTGCAGGAGTTCTGAAAAGACTTTCAAGTTCTCTGAAAAGAAAAAAAATGTTTCTTTTAGTGAATTGATGTACATTCTGTATGGTCCCCAAGCATCGGGACACAGACATGGTCCAGGAAGCCAAGGCATTAAAAGACAGCCCCATCCTACATCCCAAGATAAGATGGCAACGCAGCTTTCTCTACTCTTGTTAGTGTAAGGGATTGAGTAGAATATCCCTTTAATGCTACCTCCCCTTTAAAGAGTTCTAATAGTAATGTGTATTGTAAATTAATGTAGTTTTTTTTATGATGTTTCAGTACTCTACACTCAGGGCCGGTTTTAGGCAAAGTGGAGCCCTAGGCAAAGTTTAAAATGGGGCCCCAAATGCTAACATATTGCACATCACAGAAGCATTTCGATTGTATTTACATGCGCTGAGTTCAGGCCGCTAAATGAGTGTGATCGACAAAATTGAAGAAGTCGTTCAACACTTGTTTCCTGGCCTCTTTCTACCGTCTGAGAAAGAATGATGGGAACAGAACGATCACTAATGGATCACTAAGGGTGTGTGCACACGTTGCGGTTTTTGCTGCGGATCCGCAGCGGATTTGGTCCTGTGGATCCGCAGCCATTTTTATGCGGTTTACAGTACCATGTAAACCTATGGAAAACCAAATCCGCCGTGCACATGCTGTGGAAAATTCCGGGCAGATTTGCTGTGGTTTATTTTCCGCAGCATGTTACTTCTTTTTTGCAGAACCACAGCTGCAGTGTACGTTCCGGGACATACAAATCAATCTCTCTCTCATCCCCACTGCCAAACCGCACTAGAACCTGCATCAAATCCGCTGTACACATGCTAGGAATCCGCAGGGAAAATGCATGTGTGTTACCCTGCGGTTTCTGCCAAGAGATATGAATTCTCTGCAGAAAAAGCCGCAGACTAATCCGCAACAGATCACCATACGTATCATGTTATCAGCAGCACATCAACAGTTTACACCCCATAGTCCTCCATAAAATATAATCTGCCCCATAGCCCTCCATTTGGTATAATACACTCCTCATAGCCCTCCATATAATAAAATACACTGCTCAGTCCTCCATATAGTATAATACACTCCTCATAGTTCTCCATATAGTATAATGCACCGCTACAGTCACCCATGTAGTACAATTCACTTCCCGTAGCATAATGCACCCCATAGTTCTTCATATAATGTATTCCCCATAGTCCTCGATACAGTATAATGCAGCCCACATATACTATAATGCAGCCCCCCTCTTATAGTATAATGCAGCCACTCCTTAGAGAATAATGCAGCCCCCCTCTTATAGTATAATGCAGCCACTCCACAGAATATAATGTAACCCCCATAGAATATAATGCAGCCCCACCCCCATATGTATAGTATGATACAGCCCACTATGGTATAATACAGCCCAGCATGGTATAATACAGCCCAGCATGGTATATAGCCCCCCCAGAATGGTATAATACAGTCAAGCATGGTCTAATACAGCCCAGCATGGTATATAGCCCCCCAGAATGATATAATACAGCCCTGCATGGTACATAAACACCCCCAGAATGGTGTAATACAGCCCAGTATGGTATATAGCCCCCCCACCCAGAATGGTGTGATACAGCCCAGCATGGTATATAGCCCCCCAGAATGGTATAATACAGCCCAGCACGGTATAATACAGCCCAGCATGGTATATAGCCCACCCAAAATGGTGTAATACAGCCCAGCATGGTATATAGCCCCCCCCAGAATGCTATAATACAGCCCAGCATGGTATAATACAGTCCAGCATGGTATATAGCCCCCCCAGAATGGTATAATACAGCCCAGCGCGGTATGTAGCCCCCCCCCAGAATGGTATAATACAGCCCAGCACGGTATAATACAGCCCAGCATGGTATATAGTCCCCCCCAGAATGGTATAATACAGCCCAGCACGGTATAATACAGCCCAGCATGGTATATAGTCCCCCCAGAATGGTATAATACATCCCAGCATAGTATAATACAGCCCAGCACGATATATAGCCCCCCAGAATGGTATAATACAGCCCAGCATGGTGTATAGCCCCCCCAGAATGCTGTAATACAGCCCAGCATGGTACAATACGGCCCAGCATGGTATATAGCCCCCCCAGTATGGTATGATACAGCCGAGCATGGTATAATACAGCCCAGCATGGCATATAGCCCCCCAGCATGGTATATAGCCCCCCCAGCATGGTATGATACAGCCGAGCATGGTATATGGCCCTCCAGAGTGGCCCCACAGTCCAGTACTCACACACTGATTTAGCAAAAAAAAAAACTCCTCACCTTCTCCTCGTGCCTGCACTGCTGGCTGCTCCTGTCTCCTCCTGCTCTGTCTGGCACACAGTGAGAGCGCGATGATGTCATCGCTCCCCCGCTGTGTCAGAGGCAGAGCGGGGAATGAAGGGAGAGGGAGCGTCAGCTGACGCTCTCTCCTCCATCACTGCCTCCTTCAATGTGGCGGTGGCGGGAGTCGGCGCTGGGAGCAGGCGGGCCCCCCTGCCTCACAGGGGCCCCATAGCGGCTGTGTGATGTGCTGCTGGCTGGGGGCCCTTGGAGGAGCAGGGGCCCTAGGCAGCTGCCTGGTCTGCCTGCCCCTAACGCCGGCCCTGGCTACACTACGGTGTGTTACCTCTTGTTCATTGGTACTGCCACATTATGTGTTACCATGATGTATTATATTATGTTATATACCATATTATGCCTTTGTATTTCTGTATAGATTAGGGAAAGTTAGTGCATCCTTTGGTAACATTAGAGGAGGGCACTTGTAGTATATAGTATTCATAGACTGGGTAAGTGTAGTTTTGCAAAGGGCCACTAGATGGGGGTACGCTAGTGGGTCTTGTTAGGTACAGTTGATAAATAGTTCATATAAGGGCTATCTGTAAGAGGAGCTGCTGTGGGTTAAGTTAGAGTAGGTTATAGGAATAGTTCAGAGGGGCGAGCACGCCCGACTAATCCACAAGGGCTCTAGGCCCAGGACTCCACAGCAGCTGCGTAACATTGTGGAGAAGCAGAGAAGCACGGGCACACAGGCAGTTGGGTGCTGTATAAGAGCGGAGCACCCGTGGAAATTACAGTTTGAGACAGCAGCGGA
The DNA here is from genome assembly GCF_039654945.1 of Dendrobates tinctorius. Lineage (NCBI taxonomy): Eukaryota > Metazoa > Chordata > Amphibia > Anura > Dendrobatidae > Dendrobates > Dendrobates tinctorius. The sequence goes on along the minus strand of NW_027361757.1, from coordinate 10,963,979 downwards.
AACAGAAAGGAAAGAGTGGTCCAAGACTCGTGCAGGGCGCAGAGGATTCACTATGTGGAAGATCTTAAATAGGGCTGAGGCCTGCAAGTCTGAGGCGAAGCGGATGAATGGGTTCCCCTATGTATTGAGGTATCACTGGAGTGATGCTGCAGTCCTGCCTGGGGCGGTACTACCCCGGACTGTGCGTGAGGACGTAGAAACTAAACAAGGGAAAGTGCAGGAGGAAGGCTGTGTGAACTGTAATGTAACTGATGTGTTTCGGGACCGTTGAAGAAGAAAGCAAACTTGCTGGATTGGCATCAGAATCGGTATCTGTGTCTGTTATTTCAACCCTGAGCACTGGAACTAAGAGTGCAGGAGCTGTGTAACACCACTGTGGAATCCCTGATGGTGTACCAGCATCTCAAACAAGTACGCCGGCAGAAGATGATGGTTTTTCTGTGGGAGGGGGTCAGGGCACCAGAACCCCGGTGTCCTCGGCTACGACTACTGTCCTGGCCCCCTCTTACATTAGGAATATCAGCTCAAGAGGTGGAAGACACCGGTCAGAACTCACATACATCTTTTATGCCAAAGCCAGTGAGTGGCAGTAGCGAGGAATGGCAAGCCACAACCTGGTAGTATTTATAGTCCGCTGTTAAAGGGGTTTTCCTCTACAATTTGCCCCACTTTTATTTGTCTTAACTCTGTGTAACAATCACTTTTCTAATATACTTTTATTCCCTGCGCTGCATATATGAACCCATGTTTGTGTGCATCACATTACCGGAAATGGATGGAATGAGAAGAGGTCATCATTGATGGGGATGGGACAACCTTTCAATAATTGACAGGAGTCTGAGCACACATGCTCATAGCTCTCACATCACTGATCTTCTCTGCATGGACCCTGCTGTACCTTTGGAGCACTGGCCCCTTCGGCTGACTAGCGCTGTGATATGCTTTCTAGTGACAAGCAGCACATCACAGCGCTTGTCAGCTGAAGGGACGATGCTCCAGAGCATTGGCTGGATACATGCAGAGGACAGTGAAGTCTGATCTTAATATGTGCGCTCAGACTCCTGTCAGTCATTGAAAGGCAGTTCCATCCCCATCAGTGACGTCCTCTAAAGTATAACAAAAGTAACAAAACAGGAAGTAAAGGAGGCATGACAACAAAAGTTGTGACCCACACAAAGAGGGGTAGATAGAAGCAGCATAGGTAAGAAAAGTATATCAGAATAGGGAATGTTAGGAAGAGTTAGGGCATGTGAAAGTGGGTCAAATTGTAGTGGAAAACTCATTTAAGCAATGACTGGTGATGAGCGAACGTGCTTGGATAACGTTATCCAAGCATTCTCGGGTGTTGTCCAAGTATCTTGGGCATGCTCGGATATTACCGTATATGCTCGAGTATAAGCAGGGTAGAAGTATTAAAATACTTTTACTATGTTAGGATAAAATAGCCATAGGCTAATTAACAAAACAATGCAAAAAGTACACAAATAAAATTCATGGGTAATTATCACCTAACAAAATGAGTTGCACTAGTCAGTAGTCATGTGCAGTGAGGTAATATAAATCTGGTAATATAAGTATATATATATATATATATACTGTATGTATATATACGTATATACTCGTGTATAAGCCGACCCGAGTATAAACCGAGGCCCCTAATTTTGCCACAAAAAACTGGGAAAACTTATTGACTCGAGTATAAGCCTAGGGTGGAAAATGCAGCAGCTACTGGTAAATTTCAAAAATAAAAATAGATACCAATAAAAGTAAAATTAATTGAGACATCAGTAGGTTAAATGTTTTTGATTATCCATATTGAATCAGGAACTCCATATAATGCTCCATACAGTTCATAAAGACCCCATAAGATGCTCTATTAAAAATACGCCCCATATAATGCCGCACAAAGGTTAATAATGGCCCCATAAGATGCTCCATAGAATAATATGCCCCATATACTGCTCTATAAAGATTATGGCCCCATAAGCTGCTCCATAGAATAGGCCGCATATGCTGCTCCATAAAGGTTATGACCAAATAAGATACTCCATAGAATATGCCCCATATTTTGCTTCATAAAGGTTATGGCCCCATAAGATGCTCCATAAAGGTTATGGCCCCATAAGATACCCAATAGAATAGACCCATATGCTACTGCTGTAAATAGAAAGAAAAAAAAAAGACATACTCACCTCTTGCGTGCTATGGGGGCCAGGTGCCAGTGTCACCGCTGGCTCAGGGCCCCAGCACCTGCGATATTCACCTGTCCCTGTTCCACCGCCGCGTGCCGCTCTGTCTTCCAGGTCCTCTGTCAGTGACTGTTCAGGCACAGGGTATGCACTAGCTACATCATTGCGCCCTATGACCTAAATGTCACAGCCAGAGGATGCGGAGGACAGGTGAATATCGCATATGGTCCCCCTGTCATACTCACCCCCTCCTAGCGCAGTCTCTGCAGCCCCTGCTTCTCCCGTGGTCTCCAGTACCTGTGTTCAGCGGTCACGTGGTACTGCTCATTAAAATCATGAATATGCACATATTCATGACTTTAATGAGCGGTACCACGTGACCGCTGAATACAGGTGCCGGAGACCATGGAAGAAGCAGGGGCTGCAGAGACTGCACCAGGAGGTGGTGAGTATGATCTGACACCCCCCCGCTCCCCCTCCCCTATCGACCCCCTGGTATATGACTCGAGTATAAGCCGAGAGGGGCACTTTCAGACTTAAAAAATGGGCTGAAAATCTTGGCTTATACTCGAGTATATATGGTATGTTCGAGTCCCTGCGGCTGCATGATTTGTGGCTGTTAGGCAGCCACAGTACCTGCAGGAATTGCCTATTTGTTAGGGAATCCCCACATGTGAGAACATATTATCCGAGCACATTCGCTCATCACTAGTAATGACAGCTTAGCCAATGCTGCATGTTATGTCAAACATATACATATACGATGCATCAGCACACTGCAATCAATGAATACATGAACTCCAATATTGCTGCAAACGTTAAAAACATTTCCACTTTTTTTGATCAAAGAGCACAAAAGCCAACTAACCACATCAACGTCATGTATTCATAAGTTGCTGTGTGCTGACTCATCGTGTAGTATATGTTTGTTTATTGGCCACATAGCGTATTTGTCCACTTGCATATCAGATTAATACTAAAGGTGTGCGAGTTCTAGTTTTTTTTTTTTATTTCAAACATGAATTGCTGCAAGATGCCAGCCCAGGAGTCATTTCATTCTCAGAGAAATGATAAGACTGGACAAATAAAATAAAAACAGTCTATCCATGTTCCTTTGTGAGGATCTGCTAGGCACCAGAGACATTACCGACATTGATCCTGAAATCTATAGGATGTTCTGGCAAACATGTCAGGTCTGTAGATGGCTTTAGAAGTGTTCTGTTTCTATAGTGTCTGCATCTTCCATGGAACCCACTGATTACACTGTCTGCAGACCATAGACATAAAGGGAATTTTATCTCTGGGCCTATGCTGTATACTATACTAGATGAATCATCGTAACCATTTGTGCACACGGCCTTAATAAACCTTGAAACTAAAAGTTACCCTGCTATGTTACAGGAAAGTTGTATTGGGGACAGGGAGTGATGTAAGTGATAATCTCTGCACATTGAATCAGAATACGGTGAAATCACGTGTTTGGTGTCATACAGTATAAATGGTTGTCTTTGATCGCTTACCGTGATCCAGTAATGCCAAGCATAGGCATACACGTCTGAATGATTGTTAAAGAGGTTGGCAGATGTAAAAATATTATCCCATAATGTGTCATGGTAATCATTTTCCTGATTTACATTTAATACAAAAAAATGCCTTTCTGTCACTATTGCCCCTGGTGATGCAATGTCCTGCTTTTAAAGGGAACCTTTACACAGTAACAGTAACCTACAGACAGTGTCAGGTCGGCGCCGTTATACTGATTACAATGATAACTGGGTGATGAAATCTGTCTTGTGGTTGTTGTTTAATCTTTATTTTCAGTTTTGAGTTAATGATATGCTCGTGCCCCGGGGCGGCCTGTGGTGGGGTCTTCATATGGTCCTCTGATTACATATCTGTGGCTTCTGACAGGACACTAATTCCTCACTGACCTGCCCACTATTTTACATAATGAATATTCTATATATTTAAAAAACAAAAAGCAACTTCAGCAGGCCTGCACTGCAGCATGATCGCATGTGAAATGTGCATATAGTTCTTTTATTTGATGCTATAAATAAATTCATTTAAAAAAATTTCCATAACAACTACAAAGGAATCCCAGATTTCCTCACATTTCTGTGTGACTCACAAACTGGTTTCAGAGTTCATGCAGCATAAGAAAGGCACTCATAACTTTTTTGTTAAATATATTTTTGGATGTACTGTGTGCAATGCTTATTAAATATCATCCTGGTTCCTGGAAAATAAAACAAACCTTGTCCAACTTATTGTGCTGGATTATTTCCCAGAATATTATAAATACATGGATTGCCTTCAGCAGTTTACTTCAAGAATAGATGTGGTAGGTTTTATTTTATGGCTACATAGGGAAGAGCAACAACATCAAAACCAAACCCCTGGAAATAAAATTAAAAGCACCTTAGTCTGGGTGTAATGCTGCCTGTGAATTTCTCTCATTTGCTAAATTTAACAATTTTTTTTAAAGTTATTCTGCAGATGTTCATGATTTCTGTATTGTATGTGTCCTAACCCAGGGTGAAATTTGCTTGTCATAAAATGTAACTGTCTTCCACAACCTCACCTGTGTAGCAGATTTTGTCTGTTTCCTACGCTGTTTTAAGCCTCTACACAACTGTTTCTGTTTAAGTAAAACTAACAGCTGGTACATGATGCCCAATCCATTGGCAGCTGTTAAAAAGGGAATCTGTCACCCCTATTTTGATATGTCATATAATGATATCATTCAATTGTGTGTCAAATAAGGATTCTCTTAGTACTTTTGCTTCCCCCTGACTCCGCACCTTTCATGCATAAATACCTTTTTTATATCGGTTCAGATGTATGTAAACTGCCGCTGTCCGGTCCTCTGGGCGGGGCTTATTCACCTGCTCCCCCCTCCCTGTCTTACTCTACACAAGAAGAAATGCGGAGAGCAAGACAGGGAGGGGGGGAGCAGGTGAATAAGCCCCGCCCAGCGGACCGGACAGCGGCAGTTTACATACATCTGAACCGATATAAAAAAGGTATTTATGCATGAAAGGTGCGGGGTCAGGGGGAAGCAAAAGTACTAAGAGAATCCTTATGTGACACACAATTGAATGATATCATTATATGACATATCAAAATAGGGGTGACAGATTCCCTTTAATCATGTTATCATAGAGTCTATCTCTGACAGCGCCAATTAAAAGGAAGTGTGCAGGCGTTTGTGTGCAACTGGCGCTGCCCTCCGCCGCAACATAATCATAGGAGACTGATGGGTTACTTACAGTTGGAGGTCTGCTGAAAACTCCTGTCACAGGAGACCAAGATTTTCACTAACTAATAATGTATAACTGGTGAAGAAAGTTTGAACTTGATGGACCTATGTATTTTTTTTTTACCCAAGTAGCAATATACTGCAATACTGTGGTATTGCTTGTATATAGTATAAACCATAAAATGATCACAGGTTGTCCCCTAAAAGGACCATGCCATTTTCTGCGGCCCCCAACCTTCTGTAGTTTCCATGTCAAAGAGAAGATGATGTAGCACACTGCTCAGGAGCAAGGATGGGCAACCATACATTGAGCACCATGTAACCAGATCTGGATCTCCATTACTTGAAGAGACTAGGGTTCCTTGAACCTGTTTAGCATTTCAGACAGGCTTATGGGAGTTGAAGTGCTGGCTGCCTATGTATGCAGCTCTCTATATTCTATTTTAAGGGAATTGACAACACCCATAGTCATCAATGTAGAGAGTTACAAATATGCATTGTATCCATCTCTATTAAGCATTGACTGGGGGAAAAGAGCACCCCATTCTCCAGATAAGTGGGACTCCTAGTGTTGGAACCTACATCTATCAGACATATATGGCATATAATTTTGATATACTGCCATAAATCTCTCAAAATGTAATACCTTTTTATGTTTTAGTGTGGTCCTTGGAAGTCGTTCAATATGACATTGTGGCCCTCAAACCAGAAAAGGTTGTGCACCCTGCTGTAGACACTCCAATCTAGTTTCTTCCCATATGGTTTTCTCGCTAATTTTCCTGACACGTTGGCCTTTAACAAAGAGTCTCTAGATGCACTGATGACATGCCTACCAGCTCTTTTTTCCGTAAATTTTATTTTTTATGCCATTTACTAATCACCACAAATAATTTAATATATTTAATAATCAGGTAAACATGGTAATACCCAATACATATTATTTGTTGTGTTGTAAAAATATGTTAAAAAAAGCACTAAAAAAACCCTGTTTTTCATGACTTTTGCCAAATTTTCTGTGTTTTAGACACTTTCAGCATCTCTGACAAGGTGATTGTGCTTGAGAAAAAAAGCTGTGACATTAAACATCAAAACGTGCCAAAACCTTAACACAAATTCCTGACACAAACAGGGATCAGACACATGCGCCGACGGGGCCAATAGGCTGCAATGGTGACAGCAGAGCGATTGTACCTCTTTGCAGTGCACATTTTTGGGGAGTGTACGCCTACAGGAGGTGGACACTCAGATGTAATACACTGCCTCTGAGTGTCCACCTCCTGTAGGCATACAGTACATTGTCTACTGGTCCCATCGGTACATGTGTCCGGACCCCATTTTGAGGGGAATTTCGGACATATGCCTGATGGGGACACAGAACGCAATGTGAAAGTGCCCCACCATATAGTTTAAGGTGCCTAAAAATTAAACAGTATTGATAAATGTGTTTTTTACAAGCATTTTTAATCCATTTTTATTATTTTTTTAAATTCCATAATTGTGCTTTTATTATTTTATTTAATCAAGAGTTTGCATATCTATAATCACACAGTCATACTTTACACTGGTCACTCGGCCTGAGGAACCAAAGACATCACCCCTAAGCGGAGTCTACAACCAGACATGGGAAATAGAATTTGTGAATTTTTACTATAAATGTAGGCGCTGACTTCAAGTGTTTATGTTAAAGCTTTACTAAACATACAAAAAAAAATATTTATCAGAATAGGCACAAAAGAATGTATATGAGCGTATCATAACCTTATAGTTCAAAGGCTGGAGTGAAACGTTTTTCTGTGCATGTTTCTATACTTTGCCAGATGATCTGACTTGGCCGAAAAACAAGCCCTTTCCAAAATTGCCTCATGGCCATGACTAATGAGGCCAGGCCTGTGAAAGAAGGTGGGGATTCTTTAGCAGTTATGAATCACCTATGTGAGCAGCCATTGCAACAGACGGGTGTTACAGATGTTATGTGGTCAGGTACCTATAATTGTTTTCCAAATGTTTTATTTGAGTTTCAATAAATGGGGAGGATGGGGGAAGAAAGATGGGAAAAAAAAAGGGGGGGGGAGGGAAAAATGTAAAGGGAAAGAAGGAAAAAGGAAGGACAATAAAGTCCCAAATATAAAGAAGACATAAAATGAAACAAGTTAATGCAGACGCATATTATACAGTGAATTATTACAAAGGTAGATATTTAAGCATATAATATATTAATATATATGTTCCAAAGACCCAAACACAAGGGGCCTTAGGCAGGTGTACTCTGGGTGAAGACTTAAGAGAACAATTCCAGACATCTAGACCATTTCCTAGAATATTTAGCAAATTGATCATGCACATTCGCAAATTTCAATTCAAAAGAATGATGAAGGCTAAGTTTGTCTATAATTTCATTAATTTGTGGGGGTTTTGGGTTTTTCCAAAGAAAGGCAATACTATGTTTGGAGACTAGTAAAATGTGCATAATCAATAGCCTGTTAGAAGTACCAATTTTGTCTGCGTCCAGAGAAAGAAGGGCCAGACGAGGAGACAAAATAAGTCGTGTTCCTAGGATAAAATCGATAAGGTTAGAAATCTTTCCCCAAAAGGGAACAATTTTGGGACATTGCCAAAATATATGCAAGATATTTCCTGGCCTTCCACAACCCCTCCAACAGAGCGGAGAATTGTCAGGGTTGATTCTATGAAGTCTCACGGGGGTATAATACCATCTCGTTAAAAGCTTGAAGTGGGTCTCTTGTAGTGATAAGGAAATGGAAGAGGCATACGAGAGGGTACATGCCTGTTCAAGGTCAGAAGGGTCAATTGTCATGTGCAATTCGGTTTCCCATTTGACAATATTTTGAGTCTTTACCGCTTCAAAGCTATTGTTACACCATTTGTACGTGTATTCAAAACTCCAAAAAATATTATGATCTATATTACAAATAAGGTTAACTGCTGGTTCAGAGATTCTCGGGTAGATAGTAAGGAACTCATGGATTATGTCTTTGAGGATAACATATTGTAAGAAAGCAGGGGCAGTAGATTGAAATCTTTCCTTGAGTTTATTGTAAGGTGTACAAGTAACGCCATCATATATAAATCTTTAATTTTTTTAAGTCCAAGTTCAGACCAAATGGGGTCAATGGTCTGATTAGATGCTTGAAAGATAACTGATAGAGCCAGATTTTTTATTGTGACTTCTTTGTTAGAGCCTCTTTTTGGAGCAGAACATTTTTTCCAAGCTTCAGAAATAGCTTGAAAAATCGGATGAGAATTTGTAATTAATTTTTTATGAAGGAGTTGGTTCAGAATTAGTAGGTGAAGAGGTTTATAATTATTAAAGAACAGTTCTAGTTCATGCCAAGCTGGTGTCGTATCATGAGGCCACCAGTATGAGCTTTGTTTGACTAAATTTGCAATGTAATAGGCCGTAATATTTGGGGAACCAGCTCCACCATAAGATTTATGGTTGTATAGAATATTTTTTGCTATTCTGGGTCTTTTGTTATTCCATATAAAGGAGTTTAATGAGGCTTGAAGGTTTGTGAGAGAGGAAGTGGGTATTTTTAAAGGCAGTGAGTGAAGTAGGTATAGGATTTTTGGGAAAATATACGACTTGACCATCATGATTCTTCCCCACCAAGAAAGCCCATCATCTCTAGATGTACGGAATTCATTAAAAAAAGCTTTTTAGTAAGCAACTCTGTTTATTTTTATTAGAGAGTTTACGTTTTTGACGAATTTTAGGCCTAGATATGTCAGCCCATCAGTGGCCCACCCCCAAGGTGAGAGGCCCTCAATTTCCTCTTGGTCTTATCCTAGGTTAAAGCCAAGTATTTTGGATTTTGAGTCATTTATTTTAAAATAAGAGATTTTAGCAAAAGTCTGGATTAAGGTTTGTAAGGCAGAGATAGAGTTGCTTGGATCTGTGAGGGTAAGAATAATATTGTCTGCATACAACGCTATTTTAAAATCTCTGTGCAGTTTTGATTCCCGAGATCTTTGTGCTGTTCCTGATTAGTTGGGCCAGAGGTTCAATAGCTAATGCAAAAAGCAATGGTGACAATAGGCAACCCTGTCTGGTCCCATTAGCTATATTAAACGTAGAGGAAAGATGATTGTTGGAATAAACCCTTGCACCAGGGCCGGAGTACAAAGCCATAATACCTCTCGCGATCTGAGAAGCCATTCCAAATTTTTTGAGAGTTGCTTTGAGATATGACCAATTAAGGCGGTCGAATGCTTTCTCAGCATCAAGAGAGATAACAATGGCCCTGAGTTTGTTCGAGGAAATAAGCTTAATTATGTTAATGAGTCTTCTTGTACCATCTATGGATTGTCTTCCTTTGATGAAGCCTATCTGATCATTGGAAATTAAACTCGTGAGGAATTGATTTAGTCTATTGGCCAAGATCTTTGCATAAATTTTTACGTCTGTATTGATGAGGGATATAGGTCTATAATTAAAAATTTGGCTAGTGTCAGAATTTGGTTTTGGGATTACGATAATTGTCGCTTCCAGCATCTCTTTAGGAAATTGACCTGTTTGGAAAGCTGAGTTAAATACTTTGACAAGGTGGGGGGTTAATATATTACTAAAAGACTTGAAATAAATCATTACTAAATCTGTTTGGGCCAGGTGATTTGAATGTTTTAAGTTTGTTTATGGTATCTAGGACTTCTTGTTCATTGAAGGGAGAAGACAAAAATGATAAGCTTTAGAAGGTTCATGCTGGAAAGAAATGATCCAATCTCTGACGTAGATGGCTGCATTTTGTGGTTGTCTTGGTTGATATTGTACAGATTTTTGTAATAATCGGCAAAAGCTCCTACAATATCTTTAGGGTGGACCAGGGATGTACCATTAGAGGAAGTTATACTGTCAATTCATTTCCGTTTCCGTATATTCTTAATTCTGTTTGACATGTATTTTGAAGGGCGATTTATAGATAAGTAATGTTTGCATTTTGCTGATCTAATAGCTGAGTCGTAAAAATTGAATATGATTTTCCTTAACTGCAACCTGAGATCAGTAAGTTCTGATAATACAGCTTGTTTGTTAGAGGAAACAGAGGATCGACATAGTTCCTCATCTTTAGATTTAATAGACTGTTGTAGGGTAAGGATTTTATCCCTATTCATTTTTTTTTGTCAGGAGGAAATTTGAATCAAGACTCCCCTCAACACCGCCTTGTGAGCATTCCAATAGGTAAACGGATTGAGGAGGTTTGATTCGTTTTCACTAAAATAATTTTGTAAGGCTGAGCTGATTTCAGATTTGATGGTGGGGTTATGAAGCAGAGAGGAGTTGAATTTCCACATGAATTGGGGATGAAATGGGGACCCTATTATCAGTTCTGCAGTCACCGGGGAATGATCTGAAATAGATTTATTAAGTATGGAGCTGGAGGAGAACCCTTTCAAGGAGAAGACATCTGTGAGTATCAGATCTATTCTAGATGCCAACTGATGGCCATCAGAAAAATGAGTAAATTCTCTAGATGTGGTGTTCAAACAGCGGAATGAGTCGAATAGCTCGTGATTATAAATCCAGCTGTTCAAGGATTGAGTTTTTTGTCTGCTGGGAGAGGTGGAGTCTAGTACACCATCTGGCACCATATTAAAGTCCCCTAACAAAAGTAGGGTTCCTGAGCGTAAGATGTCTAATTTTTTCATTAGTTTATTCAGGAAGCTAATTTGTCTGATGGTGGGAACATAAGTATTAACTATTGTGAAGGTTTGACCGTTCAATTTGCACAGGAGAATATGATAATGTCCTTTTTCGTGTTTTACTTCAGAAAGCAATTCAAAGGAAATTGAGTTACTAATCAGGATTAAAACCCCAGCTTTCTTTCGTGGGCCGCAAGATTCAAATACAAATGGGAAATATTTGAGCTTTATAGAAGGGTGGTTGTCTTTTTTGAACTTGGTTTCTTGAGGGCATACAACCTCAGGATGCATCCCGTTAATCTCCCTACCAATGGAAAATCTCTTCCAAGGGCTATTTAGCCCCCTGACATTGTATGATACGAATTTTATTTTCATGTTACAAGAATGGCTGGGTTCGTATGAAGTGGGGTAGAGGAAATGCAGAAACCAGAGTGCACCTACCTTTGTAGAACTTAGTTGTCCAAAAACCTCAAACTATATACCTATTTGAAACCAAAAACAAAAGCGACACAAAAACAATAGGAACAAAATTGTCCTTCAGGAAGAGCCGATCTGGAAGGCTCTAATTCCTTAGTGGGGAAAGTTTGTGTATGGATCCCATTGGAGGCATCCCTTGGCATAACAACACTATTCCCAGAAGGAAAATAATCTCATGTGATATGAGTCCATAAAGTAGTAGAGAAGTGAGAAAACCTGTGGAAAGAAGAATAATAAGCAGTACAATACAATACATTGACCAAATAATCAAGAAGTGTAGAGAGGCCTTATAACAAGGTGAGTAAATATATTGGCCAGGTCTCTCCGTTGGATCATCCCTTCTCTGACGAGGGCCCAGGGTCTTGAGAGTTTGAGATTCTATGGCGGTCAGGTATCCTGTAGTAGGACAGGAAATCTCTTCCTTCTTTAGGTGAGACTAGGACGGTCGTCTTTCCTTTGTAGATTATCAAAAGTTTAAGTGGGAAGCCCCATTTATAGGGGATATTATTTTCCCTCAAGGTGGAAGTGACTGGCTTAAAAGACTTTCTTTCTTCAATTGTTTCCTTTGAAACATCCGTAAATAGCTGAAGGTGAGCATAGGGTTCTGGAAAACCTCCTAGATCTTTAATCGATTGTTTAATTTTTTCCTTAATCTTGAAGAAGTGTACCCTTAAGATGGTATCTCTAGGTAGATCTTTATCAATATTCCGTGGTTTGGGAAGTCTGTGGATCCTATCTATGATGAGATCTTGGTCTGTAAGTGTCGGTAGTAATTTTTTGAAAATTGTCTTGATGAAGTCTTCTAGTTTATCCGGTGAGATAGATTCTTGTATTCCTCTTATTTTCAAGTTGTTTCGTCTGTTCCTGTCTTCTATATCCGCAACTTTAATTTTAAGTCTGTGAAATTCAGATTTGAGGTCATGGGTGTCTTTTGATAAATCATCAGTGTGCTCTTCCACTACAGTTAGCCGTTTTTCGTGGTTGTCTAACCAGCTGCTAAATTTATCCAAGGTGGACTGTAATTTTATTTTGGTTATCAAATGATTGAGACATACTGGACGTGATTTTCTGGGCGAGAGTATCCATGTAAGAGTGTATGGATATAACATCCAGATTTTGGGAAGAAGGATCGGTGTTATCCATCTTAAATTTTGATCTTTCCGGCGAAAAGTTTGGTGAATTATCTCCAGACTCAGGACTTGAAGCGTCGGCTGGCTATGTGAATTTTTCAGAAGTTTTGCCAGGATTTTTCCTTTTTGATGAGAGAGATGTATCCATTACCTCTTTATAAGGAGATCTGGCCTTAAATGGGTTAATGATATCCACTTGATCTTTAAAGTGAGGATTGTAAGAATCCTGAAATTTTTGTGCTTTTTGAGGAGTCGTATTAGACACTTTCGTTGATTTGGACACTGGAGTAGCCTTGTGACTCATCTTGTGCCCTTTTTTTAATCCTGCCTTGCAGGGATTATATTAGAGAGAATTGATATTATTGGTGATGTTTATACTGAATAAACGTTAAAAATATAGAAAATTCTTGTGTCTTCCTATGCCTTTTTATAAAAGGGACCGTGAGGAATGAGATACACAACAGAATCAGATGGCACTTTTAATATTGTATGATGCATACAGTAAAATCCTTTATTAACTGCTCGCCGATATAGACGCGCTCCCTGTGACTTTAAATGCAGCCGTGACAGGCGGCTAGCCTTCACACAGGGCCCAGCGACGTCAGTCCCCGCTCATAAAATATGCAAAAGGGGAGCCGGCAGCTGATACACGGCACCGCTGAAGAAAGGCAGATCACCCCAGTGGAGCCGCACAGGAGCGGTGGGGAGCGGAGGTAACATAGAAATAGGCACAAATCACGGACTATTTTGTGCCTTCCGCCTCACAGATCTGTTATGACAGGAAAATGGCGTACTTGAGATAGGACGTTGAGATGAAAGCGATCCCTCCGCAGCCGTTATAGCTCCCGCAGCCTCGCACAAAGCAGGGGAATATAGCTAAATTAGGACACCCTGGGACTTCCTAAGGGTCTCTGAGTAACGAGAAAACAATCCTTCCATGGGTTATCGAAGAGAGCGATTTACTTTTGCTTTATTTGTCGCTTTAGGAGATGCCTCCTCAGAGATCCTGAGCCGTGCGTGTTACACCATCGCCAGCTCAGGCCACGCCCCCAGGTACCTATAATTGTGCCTGTCACAGTAAGGGTCATTCAGATATCAGTTTTTATTGTACAAGTTCAATCCATGTTTTTGACAGATAGAACTGGCTCCTACTAGTGGCATAACTGGGCAAAATGCATGTTGTGGGGCACATCCGGCCTTCGGGCTCTTACAGTCTGGTCCACGGTCCAAGAGACGCTTAGGCCTGAAAACACTGGCTCACACTTATTCTCCCGATTTCATCTCTATCTCCATCCTTAGGATGCAGAGAGCAGGGAATACATTGGTGGAGGATAGAGCCGCCGGCTCCTTCTTCCACCAATCTTTGTGTGCGCGTCTGAGACAGCAGATGCTATGACATCAGTACATCACATCTGCTGTGCACATATTGCACCAGGACAATGGGAGCGAGGTATGTGGGTTTTTTTTTATATGTGTGGGATGTGTGCCATTACATAAGGGGCTATGTGACAGCTCACACCGAATAGAGGGAGGCTGTGTGAGGGCTCACACCGAATATAGGGAAGTTGTGTTAGGGCTCACACCGAATATAGGGAGGCTATGTGAGGGCTCACACCGAATATAGGGGGGCTACATTACGGCTCACGCCAAATATAGGGAGGCTATGTTAGAGCTCACACCGAATATAGGGAGGTTATGTTAGGGCTCACACTGAATATAGGGAGGCTATGTTAGGGCTCACACCAAACATAGGGAGGCTATGTGAGGGCTCATACCAAATATAGGGAGGCTATGTGAGGGCTCACACCAAATATAGGGAGTACATCACGTCTGCTGTGCACATATTGCACCGGGACAATGGGAGCGAGGTATGTTTTTTTTATGTGTGGGATGTGTGCCATTACATAAGGGGCTATGTGACGGCTCACATCGAATATAGGTAGGCTGTGTGAGGGCTCACACTGAATAGAGGGAGGCTGTGTGAGGGCTCACACCGAATAGAGGGAGGCTGTGTGAGGGCTCACACCGAATATAGGGAAGCTGTGTTACAGCTCACACCGAATATAGGGAGGCTATGTGAGGGCTCACACCAAATATAGGGGGGCTACATTACGGCTCACACCAAATATAGGGAGGTTATGTTAGGGCTCACACCTAATATAGGGAGGCTATGTTAGATCTCACACCAAATATAGGGAGGCTATGTTACGGCTCACATCAAACATAGGGAGGCTATGTGAGGGCTCATACCAAATATAGGGAGGCTATGTGAGGGCTCACACCGAATATAGGGAGTACATCACGTCTGCTGTGCACATATTGCACCGGGACAATGGGAGCGAGGTATGTGTTTTTTTTTTTTATATGTGTGCCATTACATAGGGGGCTATGTGAGGGCTCATACCAAATGTAGGAGGGCTGTGTGAGGGCTCATACCAAATGTAGGGGGGCTTGTGAATGCTCATACTGAATATAGCGGGGTCATTCTGTATATAGGGGCTCATATTGTGTATTGGGTCTGCGTGTGGACTCACTTAATTCTGCTCAATATTAAGTGATACAATATTAATGTAATAATTAATGTATTAATAATAACTAGCAAAATTAATTTCAGCCTCTTGGTTCGGCCCACCACAATTGTTACGGTATCTCATGTGGCACCTTGGGAAAATTAATTGTCCACCCCTGGTCTATTGGGTAATTCACATGTCCATGGAATTTTGCTGACTGAGTGGTCAGCACAAAATCACAGAGACTTGTCCGACTAATTGGAATCTTGGATCAATCACCCCAGTGCAATTCTATGGATTAATGAAAAAAAAAATTGGACAGCACTTGGATATTTTGATATGACAATGTTGAGAAACCCGTTCCCCCACCCACCCATCAGAGAAAACTAATGAAATTGATAAGCACTGACATACTGACCGAGCTCTGATGGCACCTGATCAAAAACACTGATGAAACTTGGACCAATTTTCTCACGCGAAATTCACTGACGTCTGAATGATCGCTAAGGGCAGTTTCACATGTCAGTGTCTCCGGTACGTGTAGTGACAGTTTTCTCACGTACCGGAGACACTGACACACGTAGACACATTTGTGAATGTGTCTATGCAGATGTCAGCGTGTTTTCACGGACCGTGTGTCCGTGTGCAAAACACGCTGACATGTCCGTTTTTGTGCAACAGCATGGAACACACGGACCCATACAAGTCAATGGGTCCGTGTAAACACGTACCGCGCACGGATGCTGTCCGTGTGCGATCTGTGTGCGTTTTTAAAAGTCAAAGGGTTAACATTGAAAATAATTTTTCAAAAACATGGACACGGACAGCACACGGATGGTACACACGGACATACGGATAGCATACGTATGCACACGGACACGGATAGCTCCGGTACCGGAATTATCTGGACGTGTGAAACTGCCCTAAGGATGGGGCTACACGGTGACGGACACAATCTGGTCACACGGCCAAAGATCACTCTGTGTCACTGCTACATTCCACATTTAGGCCTCATTCACATATCTGTGTTTAGTACGTGAAAAAAATCAGTGTTTCCACCAGCACTGTTTTTCATGGATTGATGAATGACAAAACGTCTCCTACCCTCTGCAATGTTACACATGGACAGCACATGGACCATACACTGATGACAGCTGCCTTTCTCAGACCCATACACTTGTATTGGAGCTTTTTATCTGTGCCGTCAGGAGAAAAAAATGGACATGCCTCCATGTGTTTTGCACGGATACACGGTCTGTGAAAAACACACGGACATGTGAACAGAGGCACAGGTTATAATGGATACATGTTGTATCAATGAAGAAAACGAACACAAGATCATGCAACGCGGACGTCTGACTGAGGCCTTAGGCAGGGGAATGGGGTCACAATCCCCAGGGTATCGTGACAAGTCAATCGCAGAATAATCAGGACCCAAACAGGTTGCACAGCACAAAATAATCATGCGTGAGCGCTGTATGATTAGAATTGGTGTTTCAATGCTATTTTTTTACTATTTTATTTAGTCCAGGACTCCAGGACTCTTACTATAGGCGCAGGCGGGCAGCTAGCCACTATTACCATGGAGGTATATCCTAACATTTACAGCCCATTCATTATTGAGTGGCCATTATAGTGATACTTAGACCAAGTACCGCTCACTATTGTCTACATTGATTATTGGTTATTTAACTCTGATGAAATATATATATACTGTATATATATATATACAAACACGTTTTAAAGGAACCCTGTCATGTAAAATAACGCTATCACCCTGCAGCTATTATCATAGTGCCATTTATTCCACGGCGCCTTACATGTGAAAAGGGTATTAAATAGACAGAAACACTGGACGGAGCTATGATATGTGTCAGAAAAATAAAAGATTATTAATGAATGTCTAGTATGACAAGGAGAACAACATAGGATAGGAATGGCGGCCCATCCGGAATGAATCAGGAAATCCAAGAGAGAGAAACACCGAACATGAGATGACAAATCGGTCAAGAAAACATGGAAGGGAAAATATAAAATTCTTTATTATGGAGTAATAGGTGACATGATAAACGGAAGCCCACACGACATAAAATACCTAGAATAAAGGAATCACACATAATGAAAAATGCCTGAACCACCAACAACAGGAACCATGGGGGAGCAAAAGGAAACCTGAGGTGGTCAGAGCAGGTCACTGCCTAGCATGGAAGGGGAGAGTATGGCCCCAATGTGTAGCATACACTGCGCTCTGACGCTCTTACACAGCATCTTGCATCATCTTGTGCTAGAATTGCAACTTTTAAGCCCAAATTGCATCAGTTTAGGCGATGAGTCAGGAGAGGGCGCCTGACAAAACCTCAGCAGGAAGCATGGAGGATACAGTACAGTGTGTTAGTCATTGGCCAGCACGGTCTGCTACATGTGCACGCTGCCTGCACTACACAGCGCACGCTGCCTGCACTACACAGCGCACGCTGCCTGCACTACACAGCGCACGCTGCCTGCACTACACAGCGCACGCTGCCTGCACTACACAGCACGCCGCACACTGCCTGCAGCGCACTTAACGTGACGGCCGCCCGCACTGTTCTCCATATTTCGGCTTCCTGCCAAGCGCGCCCCCGCGTGTTCCCACACCAGAAGTGCACCCACATGCGTGCTGGAGAGCACAAATCACAGCGCGTCTGCTGGAGGCTCGACAGTGACGTCACGCTCTCAGCAACAAGCCTCCTAGGAAGTGTTGGCAGTCCGGAGTCCGCTGGGCCCCAACGCCGCCGGCTGACAGCGCAGTGAGAATACAGTTCTCCTAGATCTGAGTCCTGACATCGTCACTTTCTCAGCTTATCAACCAGCACGTTCGCACTATTAATAACTCCCAACAAGTCATTCAGCCGACTGCTACTGCAGCTTCTATTGGTAATGAAGGAGATGTGAGATGTATATTCCACAGTGATGTCCTGACTTTTAAACCTCTTCAGAACCAGACATTTTTTCTTTTGTTGTTTACAATCTCATTTTTTCTCCCTCAGCTATAACTTTAATTTTTCTTTACAGTCACTTTTGTCACTTTTGTAAAAAGGGCTGATTATAGGGAAAAATTGTAGTTTTAGATGACTCCATTCATTTTACCATTTATCACTGGAACAGCGCTGGCTCCTCTGGAACAGCACCGGAACCTCTGGAACAGCACCGGAACCTCTGGAACAGCACCACTGGAACAGCACCGGCACCATTGGAACAGCGCCAGCACCACTGGAACACCGCCGGCATTTCTGGAACAGCACCAGCACCTCTGGAATAGCGCAGGCACATCTGGAACAGCGCCAACAACTCTGGAACAACACCAGCACCTCTGGAGCAGCGCCGGCTCCTCTGGAAAGGTGCCGACACCTCCGGAACAGCACCAGCACCTCTGGAATAGCGCAGGCACCTCTGGAAAGGCGCCGACACCTCTGGAACAGCACCAGCACCTCTGGAACAGCGCCGGCTCCTCTGGAACAGCACCAGCACCCCTGGAACAACACCAGCACCAATGGAAAAGCGCCGACACCTCTGGAACAGCATCAGCACCTCTGGAACAGCACCAGCACCTCTGGAACAACACCAGCACCTCTGGAACAGCACCGACACCTCTGGAACAGCACCAGCACCTCTGGAACAGCATCGGCTCCTCTGGAACAGCTCCGGGACCTCTGGTACTGCACCAGCACCACTGGAACAGCGCCGGCTCCTCTTGAACAGCGCCAGAACCACTGGAACAGCGCCAGGACCACTGGAACAGTGGCGGCACCACTGGAACAGTGCTGGCTCCTCTGGAACAGCATCAGCACCACTGGAACACCGCCGGCACCTCTGGAACAGCGCCGGCTCCTCTGGAACAGTACTGGAACCTCTGGAACAGTGCCAGCACCTCTGGAACAGCACCAGCACCACTGGAACACCGCCGGCACCTCTGGAATAGCGCAGGCACCTCTGGAACAGCTTCAACACCTCTGGAACAGCGCCAACATCTCTGGAACAGCGCTGGCTCCTGTGGAACAGTGCCGGCTCCTCTGGAACAGCGCTGGGACCTCTGGTACAGCACCAGCACCACTGGAACAGCACCACTGGAACAGTGCTTGCTCCTCTGGAACAGCGCCGGAACCACTGGAACAGCGCCAGGACCACTGGAACAGTGACGGCACCACTGGAACAGTGCTGGCTCCTCTGGAACAGCATCAGCACCACTGGAACAGCGCCGTCACCTCTGGAACAGCGCCGGCACCACTGAAACAGTGCTGGCACCTCTGGAACAGCGCTGGCACCTCTGGAACAGCACCAGCACAACTGGAACAGCACCAGCACCACTGGAACAGCGCTGACACCACTGGAACAGCATAAGCACCACTGGAACAGTGCCAGCACCAATGGAACAGCACCAATACCACTGGAACATCGCCAGCACCTCTGCAATAGTGCCGGCACCTCTGGAACAGCACCAGCACCACTGGAACAGCGCTGACACCACTGGAACAGCATAAGCACCACTGGAACAGTGCCAGCACCAATGGAACAGCACCAATACCACTGGAACATCGCCAGCACCTCTGCAATAGTGCCGGCACCTCTGGAACAGCACCAGCACCACGGGAACAGTGCCGAAACCTCTCCAACAGCGCCAGCACCATCAGTAACATCTGCTTTTGAAAAAATGTGCAAGCTTCTCATTCATACAACAGTGAAGACAGGATCGCACATGTATAAAACACAAAAGGCATCCATGTGCTATCCATTTCTTCACAGACCCATTTTTATTTCACAGACACTCAATTCACAAAACAATGCGGACCTGTTTCGACACTATAGATAATAATGGGTATGTGATCTATCCATAAAAAACTCAGAATATAGAGGAAAAATGGTGATCTGAAAGAGGTCCAGGAAATTCAACAGAGATATGACGCATCTGCACTGGTAATGTGCTATCCACTCAGTACATTGGCATTAGTAATTACAACCTTATTGTGTTGTGTGCTTTTAGTGTTATATTGTATTGCTATCTGAATTCTTTACTTGCCAACTGCCAGGACACTTTCGAGAACCAGGGGCATAATATCTTGGTATTTTCTGGGTATTTCCAGTCATTCCTAATGCAGAGCTTAAATGTCCAGAATTTTTTCTAGTAAATGTGGTGAAGTATAAAATACACAATACTAATGTGGTATTTACCTGCAGTCACAGTGATAATCTGGAGACGCATACCATTTTAAAAATATGCTGCCTGATTAGAAATGCAGCTGCAGAGAGAAAATGAAGTTATATTCTCCCTGCAGCTGCTCTCTTCCAGTCATCAGGGCAGCGTCGGGCAGTGATAAGTCAGTGCTCACAGCGCTGTAATCACTCACCCCGCTCTTGGACTAATATCCTGCTTTAGGCGAGAGTCACACTTGCGAATGTGATGCGAGTCTCTCGCATCAATACCCGGCACTGCCACCGGCACTCGAACCGGAGTGTGCGGCTATGTAGGAGGAGGGGCCCCCGCTGAGTGTCTGGGCCGGAACCAAGGGGACCGTCATCTAGGTTCCTAGGGGGTTTGTTTCCGGGGAGCAGAGTTAGGGGGCGGATCGCGAGGACTTCCAGGATGGTTGGGGAGGAGCCTATATAAAGGGGCGGAGGACGCCAATCGGAGTGAGTCAGCAGAACGGGAGAGAAGAAGCAGGAGACCGTGGAAGCGCCAGGGAGCCAGAGCCTCCAGCAGTAACCGGAGAGGACAGCGACAGAAAGGAGACTCTCGGTGTTCCGCAGGGAGATGGCACCGAGCCGACCGACTGAAGACCACCTCGCTCCAGCCCGCTGCGGCCTGCCCACAGCCACCCGCGGCCATTGCCGCTTCGCTCCAGCCCGCAGCTGAGGCCTGCCCGCAGCCACCCGCAGCTGTTGCCGCCCCACTCCCGTCCGTGGCTGCGGCGTGTCCATTGCCGCCCGCAGCCACCACCGCCCAGCTCCAGTCCGTGACGGGCTGAGCCACTGCCTCCACTGGGGGCACATTCCGCGAAAGAACTCTTCTAGGGCCTGTTGTGCCCCTGCTTCATCTGGGCATCGGAACGCCCAAAGACTACGCCAGATCCTCGACGGCTGGGCCCAGCTGCTGCGACGCCGAAGCACCACTGAACAGCATGTCAAGGGACGTCAGGATGCCTAAGTGACACATAATAACTAAGGATCCGTAGTCGGCCCTATAGTGACCAGCCTTTGCCGGAGTAGTCGTGTTCTGATTATAATTAGTGTTTTCTTGTATTTGAGTCCCTGCAAGGACAATTACTGTTAACGTGTTTGGTTGCTTAGGATAGTCCTACCAGCTTCCATTTATAAAAGTTACTACCCAAAGTTCAACCCGTCTCGTGTCTCGTCACTGCATCCCGCATACCTGCCATTACTACAGCTACATAGAAAGACATACAGCCACACACTTCAGTCCTGAGTGTAGTGCCGGGTATTGATGCGAGAGGCTCGCATCACACTCACAAATGTGACCCCGGCATTACAGACATGCTCAGTCGAGGAGCGGTGGCTATGATTACAGCACAGTTAAAGAGTTTTAATAAATGTGCCCCGATAGATGGAAATGTGGAACAAGCAGATATAGCTTTATTTCTTACAAGTTACATAAAGTGAGTTATATTACATTCTGTGCTGCATATCTGCACATGAAATTACATCAAAGTGCTCAATGGCAAAGTGTTCTTGATTTCAGAAACCGTGGTTATCAGGTCTAGTGCGAAAGGAAGGAAATGAATACTGAACGAGACACAATATCTGTACAAGTATGCCAAGTCTGGGGGTTTCTTAAAAGATCAGTGGAACCGGAGTCTGAAATATTCGACTTTTCTTATATCTGCAGGAACAACAATTCTCGTATTGGCAAAATCAATTGTAATCTTGGGAGGAGTGCGCCTCTTGGTATCTGTTGACATGTGTTAACTAGAGATGAGCGACTTTGGCTTTTTTCGGGTCGAGTCGGGTTTCATGAAACTCGACTTTCTCAAAAGTCGGGTCGAACGAAATCGGCCGACTATAGGGAAAAGTCGGAGGCCGACTAAAACACGAAACCCAATGCAAGTCAATGGGGAAGCAAAGTCGGCAGGGAGTGGAGGACAGTAAACACACCTACAATGCCCATTTCAATGTCAAAAACATCAATTCTTATTACTGAAGCTTGTCAACCTTAATTTACTTCATAATAATAGTTACGCATTGAAAACAGGGGGTTATTTGGCTAAAGTTGTGGGGGGGTAGGGCTGGCTACAGGTTTTCGTGTGCCCTGGGCCAAAGAGTGTCAGTGCGCCCCTTTAACACATACCACTACTCATGATGCTCCGATACGGCACAGAAATATAGGTATAGTACAATGACAAATACTTCACTGCTTGCATGACATGACTGATCTATTTTAAAATGTACAATAGCTCAAAAAAGGACAGTTTATTACTCCATACAGTATTAGGGCCACCACATTGTGCACCATACAGAATAATGAGCGACATATATTTCTCCATACAGAATAATTGGCCACATATAATGTTCCATACAGTATATGATGAGCTACACATAATGCTACAGTATATGATGGTCCCCATGGACGATGCTCCAGTGTGTTATGGGCCCAAATAATGCTTCACATATAATGGGCTCCATTTCTAATTCTCCAGTGTATAATGTGCCCCATAGATGCTGCTCCAGTGTCTGATCTGCCCCGTAAATGCTGCTCCAGTGACTGATGTCCCCAATCTGGAATGCTCCAGTATATGATGGGCCTCATAGATGATGCTCCAGTGTATGATGGGCCCTAATAATGCTCAATATATAATGGGCTTCATTTGTAATGCTCCAGTGTATAAAGGGCCCCGTAACTGCTGCTCCAGTGTCTGATGTCCCCCATTTGGAATGCTCCAGTATATGATGGGCCCCATAGATGATGCTCCAGTGTCTTATGGGCCCTAATAATGCTCCATATATAATGGGCCCCATTTCTAATGCTCCAGTGTATCATGTGCCCCATAGATGCTGCTCCAGTGTCTGATCTGCCCCATTTGGAATGCTCCAGTATATGATGGGCCTCATGGATGATGCTCCAGTGTCAGATGTCCCCCATTTGGAATGCTCCAGTATATGATGGGCCCCATAGATGCTGCTCCAGTGTCTGATCTGCCTCATTTTGAATGCTCCAGTATATGATGGGCCAGAGGCGTATCTAGGCTTTCTGGCACCCGGGGCAAGAATTTGGTTCGGCGCCCCCCCCAAAAAAAAAAAAAGTACATATGTGACTTGCACACTTAGCCATGTAGCCACGAGCTGCTCTCCCTAATGCTCTCAATGTTCAGTAAAAAACTGAAAGCAGGAAGAGAAGCTCGTTGTCACAGGACCATAACTATGAAAATCGCATATGAGTGAAGTGTCCATGTGATGACTACTGGAACCTGCAGAGCTGAGTCCTGACATTGCAGCTTCTGAATTCTCACAATGAATGCACTGCACACTTTTAGCATTCTCCCTTGCCGATGTACAGTCATGTCAGAACAAGTATGTGATTTGTATACTTCTGGCCACATTCCGACTAGACGTGCCCGGCCTCGCTCTGTTCATTATCATTGAGTGAGGCCACACATGTCTAGTCAGCATGTGACCGCATGTATGTAAATTACCGGCATGAGAGAATCCTGACAGTGTTCAGTGCGCACTGTGAGAATTCAGAAGTCTGCAGTCACATAGAATGTCTGCAGACTCCGTACAAACCTGGACAACCCCTTTAATGTTCCTAACAAATAAAAACATGAGAATTAGTCAGTATCACAAATAACATTTACATCCAAGTACCTTATAGATGACGTCATCTCTAGAGTCTTTCTCCTTTTCTTCTTGTTCAGACCCCATGATGAGTTTTCTCATCCACATCTCGTCTCTGCAGACTTCCATCTTCTCCGGTCTTCTGCAGCAAATCTTCACACGATGCCCTTAAAGACAGAAGTGTTATTATAATGCCCCTAAATAAAAATATCTGCAATATACTGTCGCCTCACACTATTCCCCTCCCTCCTCTAACATCCCTCTGTTCACCATACTGTCTCATCATATATTTACCCCCTCACTCTCTATACTGTCTGCTCACACATACCTCTGACTCCCCATACTGTGTCTGCACACATGCCATCACCCTCACTCCCCATACTGTGCCCACATACATTCATCCGTTCGCACCCCTTACTGTCTGCACCCATCCCCCATACTGCTTCCTCATATATGCCCTCATACATACTCTTCATTTTGTGTCCTCAAATCTCCCCACGCACGTTAAATACCATCCCCACTCCAAATCCCCCATCCCAAATCCAGCACACACATTAAGTACCCCCCATCCCCACTCCAAATCCCCCCACACATTAAGTATCCCCCATCCCCACTCAATAATCCCTTGTCCCTACTCCCAAATCCCCCCACACATTAAGTATCCCCCATCCCCACTCCCAAATCCCCCCACACATTATGTACCCCCACTCATTAACCCCCATCCCCACTAATTAACCCCATCTCCACTCATTAACCCCCACACGCATTAACCCCCCCACTTATTAACCCCCATCCCCACTTATTAACCCCCATCGCCACTCATTAACCCCCACACTCATTAACGCCCCACTCATTAACCCCCATACTTTAACCCCCACACATTAACCCCCCCACTCATTAACCCCATCCCCACATTAACCCCCATCTCCACTCATTAACCCCCATCTTCACTCATTAACCCCCCACTCATTAACCCCATCTCCACATTAACCCCCTCACTTTAACCCCCATCCCCACATTAACCCCCATCTCCACTCATTAACCCCCATCTTCACTCATTAACCCCCCACTCATTAACCCCCATCTCCACATTAACCCCCTCACTTTAACCCCCATCCCCACATTAACCCCCATCTCCACTCAATAACCCCCCACTCATTAACACCCATCCCCACATTAAACCCCATCTCCACTCATTAACCCCCCACTCATTAACCCCCATCCCCACTCAATAACCCCCCCACTCATGAACACCCTCACATCTCCCATCTTTGGTGGTTCTTCAGCTCCACAGTGGAGCACACTTACCACCAGCGTTTGCTCTGGGCGCCGGGGAGTGACGTCAGCAGCGTGATCACATGACATGATCACGCTGCTGACGTCTCTCTGACCCGGCGGTCAGAGCTAATTGTACAGGCGTCTGTATAGACGCCAGTACAAATGCTGCCTGGGAGCCGGCGCGGCCTCCTTCTCTGCGCCGGCTGTCAGCTTGACAGCCGTCACAGAGAACAGCCGGCTCACAGGATGGGGGGCGGCAGAGCGCAGCCGCCGGGGGGGAGACACTGCGGACCGCTGCATTAGGCGGCCCGACTGCGCCCCCCTGCTGGCTGCGCCCGGGGCAACTGCCCCGGCTGCCCCCCCCTGGATACGCCACTGTGATGGGCCTCATGGATGATGCTCCAGTGTCAGATGTCCCCCATTTTGAATGCCCCAGTATATGATGGGCCCCATTTTTAATTAACCCAGCCATGGTATGTGAAAAGAGCTCTATGGAGTAATCTGAAGTGTGTGCTGCCGCATCCTTCACTTTTGGTGTGGGTGAAGGACACAAGGAAAGTGGTTGCTCCTGACCAGAAGCCTGCACTTATGACTCAGTGTTTGCATTTTTTAAAACTTCAGAAGAGGAGGCGATAGAGCTGGAGGCTGTTTCAGCAAAGTAAGCCAAAAACAATTCCTGATGCTCCGGCTTTAAAAGCAGTCTACCTACTCCCAGAAAATGGAGCCTTACAGGCCTTCCAGAGCTACACCATGACGCAGGCTCAACACCTCCTGCCTTAGCTGCTATTGTGTTTTTGGCACTACCAGCAGATGCATCACCACCACCATCAGTACCAGGTGGCCCCCCACGTCCGCGTCCTCTTCCACCATACTTCCTCATGTTTTAGAAAATTGACCCAAAATACCAGCAGATATATGGTACTGTATCAGAAGCATACAGCTCTATACAGTCTAGGGATAACAGTAAATCTCTGTATATATTTCATGAGTCATACACAGACGCTCACAGGCTCAGTATGGATTACCCAATAAAATAAAAAGGTGAAAAAGGGTACAGTATCACCAGATACAAGGTATATATAGTATAGTGCAAACATTCTGAATCTCCATATACATTTCAAGAGGCAGACACAAACGCTCTCAGG
Source organism: Dendrobates tinctorius (assembly GCF_039654945.1). Lineage (NCBI taxonomy): Eukaryota > Metazoa > Chordata > Amphibia > Anura > Dendrobatidae > Dendrobates > Dendrobates tinctorius. Next base: position 10,937,507 of record NW_027361757.1, on the reverse strand, counting down.
CCCAGTATGGATTACAGAAGAATATGAAAAGCTGTAAATGGGTAATGTAACACAAGCGTACAGCTGTATACAGTGTTGGGCAAATTTGAAATCTCAGTATATATTTCCGGAGTCACCCTCAGACGCTCAATCAGTCTGGGTTTGACCATAATGAAAAATGTGGTAAAAAAGGTACTGGATAACAAGATAGCAAGAATATATATGATAGGGTACAATTGAAATCTCCGTATACATAATCCCGTAGTCAGTCTCAGATGCTTACTCAGTATGGATTTGACCGTAATGCTAAATGTCGAACAAAGGTACTGTATAACAAGATACAAGCTGTATCAAGTATAAGGTAAAAATTGGTAATTCCGATTCACCGCATATATAAAAGGCGTAAACCACACACGCTCACTCACTATGGATGATACCGTAATACAAAATTTGGAACAAAGGTACTGTATCAGCACATACCAGGTGTATCCAGTCTAGTGGTAATTGTAAATTTCTGTCTATACTTCCGGAGTCAGACACAGACACTCACAGGCTCAGTATGTACTACACCAGAATTTAACAAGTAGAAAAAGGGAAAGGTAGTCGAAGCGTACAACAGTATACAGTGTTGTGGTACTTTTAAATCTTCGTATATATTTAAATCTCAGTAAGCCAGTCCAGACTCACCGCTACTGGAAACTACATGGATACAAGTACAGACGGAAAGTCGAGTGTTAGCAGAAATTTGGGAATTACTCATCGTGGGAAAACCTCCCGGTAGATGTTGCAGAGGCGAATTACTGTGTCTGTGGAGACAGCGTAAATGGTTCTTTGTGAAGAAAGGATTGCTTTATCGCAGTAGTATGGATCACATCACCGTTACTCGTCTCCATCAAACTGTGATCACAGGGAGAGATGTAGACATGGTCCTCACTGCCTATCATGATGTGTCTGGTCATTTTGGAGTGCCAAAGGCAGAAGCCACAGGCCGTAGGCGATTCTATTTGATTGGCATGAGAGGAGACATTGAAAAATGGTGGCAGGAATGTCACACGTCTGTGACTATCACAATTGTGAAAGGTGATCATAAAGCCTCACTGCATCCGCTTGTAAGTTGACGTCCATTACAAATGGTTGCCAGTAATCATCTGAAGGTAGAGGCCAGCAGGACAGGGCATAGCTACATCTTAACCATCATCGATCAATACACCAAATTTCTAGTGGCCGTCCCTTTGAAGGATTTAACTGCCCAAACTACACAGCGGTGGAGCGCAGGGAGAGGTATTGCAACTTGCAAGTGCTGTGGCCATGACCAAGCGGGGGGGCACACTCGTGGTCGACGGTACTGGCACAGGGCCCCTCATAGTACGCTGGTGTGTCTGACAGCGAGTGGGCCCCCCCACCGTCAGAGACACTGTATTGTACTATGAGGGGCCCACTGCCAGTGCCGTCAGCCATCTGTGGGCCCATCCACCTGTTCAGATCAATGGCACTTGCCCGGGTGCGCCAGGTGTTGACCCCAGCCATTGGGGGGGGGTCAGCCCACTTAGGGAGGTTTAAAAAATGGCATATGTTGATGAGTTGGCTGGACATTCAGCTTCTGCAAAGGGCGGAATTGGGCAAGTTCGAGGAAGACGAGGACAAAAGCGAGGCAGTTTTCTGGCAACCTATGTGTCATCAGGGGAAGGTGGGACAAAATCCTTTGCAACCCATGCATGGTTCATTTTAATGAAGGTTAGATCATCAACATTTTGGGTAGACCAGTCCTTTTTTCTGTCAGGATTGATCCAGCAGCACTGAAGACTCTTTCAGATAACACACTAGCAGCAGGGCAAGCGAGTTCCTGTAAGGCATATTGTGCCAATTCAGGCCAGGCGTCCTGTTTAGAGGCCCAATAGTCAAAGGGGAATGACTTGTGAGGGGGAGCATCGATATGGGAGGAGAAGTAGTTTGTAACCATAGTTGACAACTGCTGTCTCCTGTCACTTTTAATCGATGCAGTATTAGCAGTCGTGTGAGCGGTACTTGAGAAATCATTCCACAACATGGTCATTAAACCCCTGTCTCCAATGCCACTTCGGCTGTGTGCACCATGAACACCTCTTCCATTGTGCCCACTACGGCTCGTGGGAGAAACAGCACCGCTGCTGTGTGCTGGGAAAGCCTCAAGCAACCTGTTTACCAGAGTTGCTTGTTTGTTAGCCAATATTATCTCTGGGATCTCCTGTGGCATGATGTTGTGTAATTTGCCTTTGTAGCGTGGATTGAGGATGCTGGCCAGCCAGTTGTCATCATCTCTCATCATTTTGGCAATGCGGGGGTCCCTTTTTAGGATCCGCAAGGCATAATCGCACATGTGGGCCAATGTTCCAGGTGTCAATGATGCACTGCCAGTGGTGGGTGGAGGTGCACTTTCTGGCAAATCCACATCCCTACAGTCACACACAAACACTGTACCTGACCTTGGAGCAACAACATTTTCTCTTGCCCCCTGAGAAGCATCCTCCTGCCCAAAATAATCATCCCCCTCATCCTCCTCCTCCTCCTGTTCCTCTTCTACCTCCACCTTGTCCAGGACAGTTCCCTGACCAGACAATGGCTGACTGTCATCAAGGCTTCCCTGCTCCTCCTCCGCTGCAGATGCCTGATCCTTAATGTGTGTCAAACTTTGCATGAGCAGATGCATAAGTGGGATGCTCATGCTTATGATGGCGTTGTCTGTGCTTACCAGCCGTGTGCATTCCTCAGAACACTGAAGGACTTTACAGAGGTCTTTCAGCTTTGACCACTGCACACCCGACAATTCCATGTCTTCCCTCAAACTGTCTGCCCGTGTATCCTCCCACAAATGCATTACAGCCTGCCTCTGTTCACACAGCCTCTCAACCATGTGCAGGGTGGAGTTCCACCTTGTTGCAACGTCTATGATTAGGCGGTGCTTGGGGAGGTGGAGCAATCGCTGCAGCTTCTGCATACGACTGGAGTGTACGGCCGAGTGACGGATGTTCGAGCACAGTCTTCGCACCTTATGGAGCAGGGATGTAAACTCCGGAAAATTATTAAAGAAGCACTGCACCACCAGGTTCAAAGTGTGAGCCAGGCAAGGTATGTGTGTGAGTTTTGTACGGGCTATGACTGCCACAAAATTACGGCCGTTATCACTGACTACCTTGCCTTCCTCAAGATGTAGACTGCCCAGCCATGACTCTGTTTGTCGCTGCAAGTAGTCGGCCAGTACCTCTGTGGTGTGTCGTCACCCAAAGATATCTTTAGCACATCCTGCTGACGCTTACCACTAGTTGTTCGATAGTGGGACACCTTGTGTGCAACACTGCCAGCTGCGGATGGAGTGCTCATGCGACTGCGCTCTGTGGATGAGCTTTCGCTGATAGAGGAAGAGCGAAAGCCTACAGCCAACTGTTTCCTATTTCCCTGGGCTAGGCAGCACTGTTCCACCACCGCTGTCCCCAGTGGAGCCTGCATCCACCACATTAACCCAGTGCACAGTGATGGACACGTAACGGCCCTGGCCATGCCTACTGGTCCATGCATCTGTTGTGAGGTGCACCTTTCCACTCACTGACTGTTTTAGTGCATGGACAATGTGGTCTTTCACATGCCGGTGGAGGGCAGGGATGGCTTTTTGAGAAAAGAAGTGCCAACTGGGTAGGTCATAGCGTGGGACAGCGTAGGCCATGAGGTCGTGGAAAGCTTCGCTTTCAACCAAACGGTAGGGCATCATCTCTAATGAGATTAATTTGGCAATGTAGGCATTCAAACAAAGTGTACGCGGATGAGAGGATGAGTACTTTTTTGTCCTACTCAGATTGTCTAGAAGGGTGAGCTAGACTGGAGAGCTGCATATGGGGGAAGTAGCGGTGGACCGGACGGAGTGAGAGGGGGTTGGTGATGGTATTGGTGGTGATGGCCTAGATTCTGTGTTGTGTTGCAAAACCATTGTGATTCCCTGAGTGCTTTGGCCTTGCGACGACACCTCCACAATTAGTGCTGGTGGTGTGCTTAACGGTGGCGGTGGTCTTACAGTGGGGGAAGCGATGGAGCGTTGCTGGCTACCTTGAGTCGGAGCAGGTGCACACGTGCTACCTGAGGTTTTGTAGTCCGTCCACGCTTGCAAGTGCATGTTGATTAAATGTCTAAGCATGCAACTGGTATTCAAATTTCTGAGTTGTTTACCTTGGCTAAAGGTCCTTCCGCACTTCTTACAGGTAACCTTTGCCTCATCAGTAGAATTTTGGACAAAGAAGTGCCACACTGCACTCTTCCTACTATGGTATTCATTTTCTGGCCTTGCACGCTGTGCTAAGTTGACTGTCTGGTCAAGCTGTCATGCAACTCTTTTAGTTTTTGGTCCACGTTTTTGGACAGCTATAGGCCTGCCAGATAACCGCTGCTGCGATGTCAATGCCTGCTGCGGATCCTTCTCCTTATCTGAACTATTGCCAGCGCCACCCTCCTCCCCCAATGGATGCCAATCCGGGTCAAGAACTGGGTCATCCATCACCTCCTCTTCAAAGTCATCTGCACATTCCTCTTTACCTTCCTCTGTGTCACCATGTAAGGTGGTATAGTATGCGGGAAGGGGCACCTGAGTTTCATCAGGGTCAGATTCTGGCTCAATAGACTGCGAGGGGAATGTAGTGCCCTGGGTCGATGTACCAGCAGAATCATCTAGCAGTGGCTGTGCATCAGTGCACTTCATGTCAGATTCATCTTGGACTGGGGAATTCAGGATTTGACTGGATAACCCAGGCATGGTATGTGAAAAGAGCTCCATAGAGTAATCTGAAGTGTTGGCTGCCGCATCCTTAACTTTTGGTGGGGGTGAAGGACACAAGGAAAGGTGTTGTGAGTTCATTTTCTGGTCTACCAGTTGTGAGTTCTCCTTCCAGGCTCCCTCTGGTGGTAACAGGAGGTATTGAGGCTGATTTAATCAGTGGAGATCTGCCACCTGATAAGGAGGATGACGATTGGACCTCAGGAATCTCAGACTGGATTTAAGACAGCCGACGCCCTATTCTGGTGCTGGTGATTCCTTCTGGCTTGTCAGGTCTTGGTTCTCAGCTCTGTTCCAGTCAGCTCAAGCTAAGTTTTTCTGCTAATGTTCACACTTGATTTTGTTGGTCTATTCAGTTTTTTGTGTGGTCAGCCAGCCTCGGCTGGGGCTGTGCTGAATTTCCACTCTTATTTATCTGTATTTGCCAATTTGCTTTTTGTCCCTTATTAGATTGGCCTCTTTTTGCTCTGTCTCAGAATATTTCAGAGTGCTGATATAGTGGGAGAAGTCTAGTGACTTCAGGGTTAATTTTGTTATCAGAAGTGTTGGACATTATTTTTGTAGGGGTTTTGGCAGATTGCAGACAGTGTCTTTCCTTTTTTATGCTTTCTAGTTAGATTGGGCCCCATTGTTTGCTCAGCCTATTTTCCTGCCTGTGTTTGTGTTTTCATCTTGTTTCACTGTCAATACATGTGTGGGGGCTGTCTTTCCTTTGGGGTCTGCTCTGGGGCAGTTAGTTTTCCCCTTTTCTTGCTTTAGGCTTATTTAGTCCTCCGGCTGTGACGAAGCATCTAGGTTCATCGTAGGAACTCTCCACGGCTGCTGCTAGTTGTGTGGTTCGGATCAGGGATCTGCAATCTGCATAGTTACCAACCTCTCTGGTTTTCTGTGACTTAGCTTGTTTTGTTTTTTCCTCCTCGGTGACCCATTCATAACAGAATCACCAGCCATACCGCAGATTCTAGGGTACTCAAAAGCAGGAAAGAGTTGTTAAAAAAGAAGAAGAAAAGAAAAGTGTCAGAATTTTTTTTTTTTAAATATATTTTTTCCTCTTTTTTTTTCTGGGGCCGTAGGAGAATTTTTTTTTTCCTAATGAAGATTAAGCAATTGTCTGATCGTGTGGAGCAACTTGCTGCTGAAGTGCAGGGAATTTCCACCTACCTCATTCAGTCACATGCTGCTGAACCTAAGATCCCTACTCCTGATGTGTTTTCTGGGGATCGGTCTAAATTTCTGAATTTTAAGAATAATTAAAAATTATTTCTTGCCTTGAAGCCTAACTCATCAGGGAGCTCTGTGCAGCAGGTTAAAATTGTCATCTCCTTGCTGTGCGGCAATCCCCAGGATTGGGCTTTTTCTCTGACACCTGAAATTCCTATTCTGACTAATGTGGATGCATTTTTTTCAAGCCTTGGGGTTGTTGTATGATGAACCTAATGCTGTTGATCAAGCTGAGAGAACCCTGTTGGCATTAAACCAGGGTCAGGATTCTGCAGAGTTAAACTGTCAAAAATTCCGAAAGTGGGCGGTCCTTACTACATGAAATGATAGTGCATTGGCAGCTCTATTTCGGAAGGGTTTATCAGAGACCGTAAAAGATGTTATGGTGGGATTTCCTGTTCCCTCTGGTCTGGATGATTCTATGTCATTAGCCATTCAAGTTGATCGGCGTTTACGTGAACGTAACACTACACGGGAGGCGCTGCCACCTTTTGAACAAATGTCTGAACCTATGCAATGTGATAGGGTTTTGTCTAGGGCGCAACGTCAGGAGTTTAGAAGGCGTAATAAGCTGTGTTTTTTCTGTGGAGACGCCTCTCATACTATTTCTGTCTGCCCTAAACGAGAGAAACGTTTTGCACACACATTTGCTGTGGGCAGTGTACAAACTAAGTTCCTTTTGGCAATTACTCTGATCTGCTCCTTATCCACGTTTTCCACTAAGGCTTTTGTGGAATCAGGAGCAGCGTTGAATCTGATGGATTTGGACTTTGCTAAACATTGTGGTTTTTCTATGACGCCTCTGCGGACGCCTATTCCTTTGAGGGGTATTGATGCTACTCCTTTGGCGGAGAATAAACCTCAGTTTTGGACCCAGGTGATAATGCAAGTTGCCCCAGACCACCAAGAAAATTGTAAATTTTTGGTGCTGCATAATTTGCATGATACTATTGTTCTGGGTTTTCCCTGGTTGCAAACTCATAATCCAGTTTTGGATTGGAAATCTAGGACTGTGGTGAGTTGGGGTTGTCAGTGTGTTCTTAGGGACGCTCCTGTTTTCTCCACCTCTCCTCAGTCTCATGATATTCCTGATTATCTGGCTGATTTTTCTGATGTATTTAGTGAGAGTAAGTCTGCATCTTTGCCTCCTCATAGGAGTTATGACTGTGTGGCGCCCCCAGGAGTATGGTTGCCACAGTGGCTTTGCCTTCCTCCAGGGGAGGGTAATGCCAGGCTTGGAGGTAATGATGGGTCTCTCTCGCAGTCAATCCATACATGCAACACAGTTCCACTCCAGGTCACCAGGGGGAACTCTGAACCAGGATTAAGGGGAGGAGTGCCCTTCTGAGAGCCAAGAGGAAGGAGTGGTCAGATAGTCTGCGGAGGGTGAAGTGTGCAGACGTGTGGAACGAAGCTGGAGGTTGAGCTAGGAAGGAGAGCTCCCTCAGCTGAGAGCGCACAAACTGGAGCCTGGTCTCCATGGCTGTATGGATACTAAAGGTCCTACAGCACATACCAGAGGAGTAGGAGGCTGTAAATGCCCTACTCCCATCTAAGACTTGAGGCACAACAGCAGCTTGAATAGAGAGCCAGGACTAAAGAGGAGTCCCCGAGAGAGGCTACAGCTGTCTGCCGTGCAAGTGAAGTTCTTGGGGAACATCTGACAGGAGGAACTTCAGAGTAACTAAGTACTGGAGTGCTTCACACCACAAGGCACTAGGAAAGAGACTGCACAGCCCGTCTGTGAGAGAGAATCCCTGAGTTGCTTCCAGGCTAGCCTGCTCCAATACCATCTGTAATCAGGACCCTGGACTGCAGTTATCAAGTAAAGGTACAGAAATTGCACCCCGCTGTGTCTTGTCTGCTTCCTACCCTTACGGCACTGCTACATCACCATGCCAACCACCACTACACTGCCCTGGAACATTAGCCCTGCCTATGGAGGGCTATACCATCACTGCTGCACCACACCATCTGTCCCAGCGGAGCTGTCTGCAGCGTCGGCTTAACATCTCCCTTGCCGAACACCACAGGTGGCGTCACAAACTATTCCATTCCATTAACTATATCCCCCATTACTTGGGCGCCCAGGGCCACGGACCGGGTCACTGCTCCTGTGACACTTTCCCCTGACACCGGCTCGGTATCGAGTACCCCACAGCCCTGGGAGGGAGACCCAATTTGGCGTCACAAACAGGATTACGGAGCCCGGTATCCCCGGGTCCTGTGTGCCATAAACTGTGATTGTGAACTGTGTGTAATTGGCGCCAGTTGCCGGGAAGAAAGAGGCAGGCCTTCGTGGGCGGAGCCTGTAACAGAGCGCGAAGAAGCGAAGTGCCGCGCGGGAAGAGAGGACAGTGCGCGAGAGGAGGAGGAGCTGAGGCCTACAGCCCGGAGCGTCGGGCCTGTGAAGCGGCCGCCGGTGAGCTCACACAATCCCCGGCCCTGGCTAACGTTAACTGGGGGGGAGAAGATGTCCGCGCCAAACGGCGATGCAGCAGCAGGCGCTGTTGCCAACCCAGCGGTACCACCAGGAGGAGCGCCCGCCGCAGCGGTCCCCATAATGCCGCTATCCATGCCCTACATCCCGGGAGCAGCCTGGCTACCGCAGTACTTAGGTGAGTCACACACCCTGAGTGAATTTAAAGTGAGACTGTGCAGTTTGTTCAAAGTCTACCCTCTGTCTGAAAGCCAGAAAGTAAATATCCTGATTGGACAGCTAACGGGTGCAGCGCTGAGAGAAGTGAAAGCCTGGCAGGACACTGATAAAGAGACTGTTGCAAAGGTCCTGGCCAAACTGAAGAGCAACTTTGACACCCGCACTGCCGCTGAAATCAAGATGAGGTTCTTTGGCTGTAAACAGAAGGCGCAGGACAGTATCAGGGACTATGCTCTCAACCTGCAGGAGGAGCTGTGAGCAGTTAAGCAGGTTGATCCTGACAGCGTAAAGGAAGAAGATAAACTGTTGATGGAGCAGTTCATTGAAGGACTCCTGTCCAGTACCCACAGAGGACAGTTGCGTATCATAACCTTGCAAAACCCTGATCTGGACTTTGCTGAATTTAAGGACAGGGCTATTCGGGTACTGCAGGAATCCCATGACAGCCGTCCAGCGCCCCCTAGGCGTCTAGCGATCACCTACCATCAGGAAGTCCCATCTTTCCCTTCCATCCCTGTGGAGGCTGATGCCCAAACTCTGGATAAAGATCCCACTGAGGAGCTGCATCTTCAGGTCCAGGAGTTGACCAAAGGAATGGCTGCACTCACCAAAACCGTGCAGTCCCTGCAGGTGTCCTCCAAAGACAAGATCCAGCTTGCTTCCAGTCCAGAGGATGTCCCGTGGCTCCGGAAGAGGAGAGCCCCGCCACTTCGAGGAAGGAACAACGATCGCTATGACCAAGATGGACGTCCCATCTGTCGTCGCTGTCACAAGGCAGGCCACCTTGCAAGATATTGTCCTTTAAACGAGCAACCCCTGGGGCAGAGGGCCTACCCCCAGGAGTAGGATCCCCAGGCCCAAGGAACTGGAGAGCCAAGTATGTGGGAGGGAGACCAATCCTTCCTGTGGTGATTGACGGCATCCCCATGAACGCTTTGCTGGACACTGGCTCCCAGGTGACCACTATGCCGTACATTCTGTACAAGAGATATTGGGCTGATTCAGAGCTTACCCATGGCCCAACTGATGAACTGACAGTAGTTGCTAGTAATGGTCAGTCTTTACCGCAGATAGGATGTAAAGAAATTACTGCCAAAGTGGGACGGGTAGAGCTAAAGTCTCAACGGTTAATAGTTGTTGATATTGACCAACGTGAATGTAATCCCATGATGACTCTTGGTACAAATGTAATTGAAAACTGTCTGTCCGAGGTTATTGTCTTGTTGCAACAGGTGGCTGAGACTGCTGGTTCCGGAGAACAACGAGTCCTGCAGAAGGAGATCCGAGCCCTGATGCAAAGACAACAGGTGGAACTCTCTGGCGGAGAGATTGGCAGCGTCAGAGTGAGTGATGCCTTCCCCATTGCAATACCCCCCAGATGTGAAATGTTGTTTTGGTGTCGGGCAGCTATAGGTCTTAGAGGGAGAGATTACCAGGCATTGGTAGAACCCGTATACTCCGAGAGCAGGCCCACTGTCCTGACAGCCAGAGGGGTGGTTGATGTAAAAAAAGGGAGAGTACCTGTACGCCTTTTGAATTGTGGGGAAGAGGAAGCCACAATACCTCGGTACGCCACAGTTTCCAAGCTGCTCACTGTCAATAACAACTCTTTGCAGGCAGCAGAACCCTTGGTCTCATCCGATCAGGTGGAGGACAATGGCTCTGTGATGCAGCCAGATGGGTGGTGTCAGCAACTGCAGGTGGGAACTGACTCTGCACCTTCATACCAGAAAAATGGGGTTTACAGAGTGACACAAGAGTATGAGCGGGTATTCAGCAAACACCCACTAGATTTTGGGCAGGCAAAAGGGGTTCAATATCATATCCCCACTGGAGACCATCCACCCATAAAGGAGAGGTACAGACCTATACCCCCAACATAATACCAGTGTGCTAAGAGTATGTTGAGGGAGATGAAGGAGGCAGGGGTCATCAGAGACAGTTGTAGCCCCTGGGCAGCTCCAATAGTGTTTGTAAAGAAAAAGGATGGTACCATGAGAATGTGTGTTGAATACAGGAAAATTAACAGCATTACACATAAAGATGCCTATCCATTACCTAGAATTGAGGAATCATTAGTTGCACTTAAAACTGCTAATTACTTTTCCACCTTGGATCTCACCAGTGGGTATTGGCAAGTTCCTATGGCAGAGGCAGACAAGGAGAAAACCGCATTAACCACTCCAATGGGTCTCTGTGAGTTCAATTATATGCCATTTGGGCTCTGCACTGCTCCAGGAACATTTCAACGGCTGATGGAGTGCTGCCTGGGACACATGAACTTTGAGACGATCCTGTTGTACTTGGATGATGTCATTGTTTACTCCAAAACCTATGAAGATCATCTGGAGCACCTAGCTGAAGTGTTTGAAGCTTTGTCCAATTTTGGCCTGAAGGTGAAGCCCACCAAGTGTCACCTCCTGAAGCCCAAGGTGCAATACCTCGGTCATGTGGTCAGTGCAGAAGGTGTGGCACCAGATCCTGATAAGGTCACAGTCATCCGGGACTGGCCAAAGCCCAGCAACCTTCATGAAGTACGCCAATTCCTTGGACTGGTAGGCTACTACCGAAGATTCATCAAGGGCTTTACTGAAATAGCCACCCCTATGCAAAATCTCCTGGTGGGGCAGTCAAAGAAGACCAAACAGAAAAATTCCACCTTTGAATGGACTAAAGAGTTGGAGAGATCCTTCACCCGGTTGAAGATGGCTCTCACAGGTGACAAAGTTCTGGCCTACCCAGATTATGACAAACCCGTTGTGCTGTACACAGATGCCAGCAACGTGGGACTAGGAGCAGTACTGTCACAGGTACAGAATGGGAAAGAAAGGGTGATCTCCTATGCCAGCAGGAAGCTGCGCCCCACTGAAAGGAACCCTGATAATTACAGTTCTTTCAAGCTGGAGTTCCTTGCCATAGTCTGGGCTGTCACCGACAGGTTCAAACATTACCTAGCCTCTGCCAAGTTCACTATCTTCATGGACAACAACCCGTTGACGCATTTGGACACTGCAAAACTAGGTGCACTGGAACAGCGATGGATGGCTCAGCTATCGAACTATGAGTTTACCATCAAGTACTGGCCAGGGCACAAGAATGCCAATGCTGATGTGCTGTCCAGAATGCCTAACCTACCACATGCCGGAGAAGACCTGAGGCTCTTGAAGAGATAGAGCTACCTCCCTTCCACCGGCCACTTGCGGCCCAGCGTGCTCAAGGAGTGAGAAACAGACGGTCTGGCTTGAAGGAGGTCACCCTGAATCCATTGCCCCATCATGACTGGGCAGAAACTCAAGATAGTGACCCTGCAGTCCGCCTGGTAAAGGAGCTGCTGACATGAGCTGACTCACATCCAGAGTCGGATGCTCCCGAAGAAACTCAGCAGTTGTGTAAGAAGAGAGGTCGGCTGTTCATTTACGAAGGGAAGCTGTGTCGGAGGAGTATCAATGCCCGCACTCATGAGCTGGTTTGGCAGGTGGTAGTCCCAAGGAGAGAGGCATCAATGGTCCTGAAAGCATACCACAAAGGAGCTGGACACTTCGGATGGAAGAAATTGGAAGTTTTGCTCCGAGAGTGGTTCTACTGGGCTGGTATGAGGAAAGCCATTGAGAGGTGGTGCCGGGAGTGTGGACAGTGTATCCTGCACAGAAAGGATCAAGACAGCCAGCGAGCTCCCCTACAGCCAATCATCACCAAACAGCCCCTTGAGTTGGTAGCCCTGGACCATGTGAAGCTGGTTCCAAGCTGGTCAGGCTACATCTATGCACTTACCATTGTGGACCACTACTCAAGATTCCTGGTAGTTGTACCTGTCAAAGATCAAACTGCCAGGACAGCAGCCAGAGCATTCCAACAGCACTTCTGTAGACCACATGGGTATCCTGAAAGAGTACTGACAGATCAAGGTCCAGCTTTCGAGGCAGAAGTGTTCCAAGAATTCTGTAACCTGTATGGTTGTAAGAAGATCCGGACAACACCGTATCACCCACAGACCAATGGCATGTGCGAGAAGATGAACCAGGTAGTGATTGACCTCCTGAAGACTTTGCCCTTGGTGGAGAGGAATCTGTGGCCAGAGAAGTTGCCCGATCTGGTGGACCTCTACAACCATATCCCAGTGAAATCCACCAACTGTACCCCAGCCTATTTAATGAGAGCCAGACCTGTTAAACTGCCTATTGACGTAGACATGGGAGTCCTGACGCCTGAAGTAGCATCCCCAGATGCTGATTGGGACACGGAAAGGCAGCAACAGTACCGGAGAGTTCAAGAATGCGTGGAAAGGAGTCTGGCTCAGGCAAGGCAAAAGCAGGAGAAGCTTTACAATCAAAATGCACCTGCCGTTCCTGAACCAGGTAGTGATTGACCTCCTGAAGACTTTGCCCTTGGAGGAGAGGAATCTGTGGCCAGAGAAGTTGCCCGATCTGGTGGACCTCTACAACCATATCCCAGTGAAATCCACCAACTGTACCCCAGCCTATTTAATGAGAGCCAGACCTGGTAAACTGCCTATTGACGTAGACATGGGAGTCCTGACGCCTGAAGTAGCATCCCCCGATGCTGATTGGGACACGGAAAGGCAGCAACAGTACCGGAGAGTTCAAGAATGCGTGGAAAGGAGTCTGGCTCAGGCAAGGCAAAAGCAGGAGAAGCTTTACAATCAAAATGCACCTGCCGTTCCTTTGTCGCCGGGGGAACAAGTCCTGAAAAGGAAGAGAAGATTGCACAAGTTGGATGATCAATGTGAAGCTGAACCTTATACCATTCTGCCCTCGAACTTTGATAATACTAAGGTATGCCTTGTGAGTAAAGATGGAGGAGAGACCTCAGCAGCGGTATCAAGAGATCACTTGAAGTTGTGTTCTGACCAGTTGAAGGAAAGGAAAGAAGAACCAGATAACATCCATCCCATAGTGGAAGAAGAGAAGGTCAGCACAGTGCTTGGAGAATTCCCTGCGAATTGGATTAGAGTGAGCGATGCTATAGTGGTGCCAGTGTTACTGTTTCCCCAAGCGGTAGCACAGGAAGATGTGACTCAAGAGAATCAGGAAAATCGGGTAGCAGATGCCACACCAGCAGTGGAGCCAGAGAACCCTTGCCCTGCCAGTGGTGAACCTGTTGTACCTTTGGTGAGTAAGTCACAGTCAGTCTAGTATCCCTGTGTTACATAGAACCCCCAGTAGTGTATCCAGTACACTACCCACTACAACAGTAATACGCAGGTCTACCCGCACCACACAAGGCATACTACCAGTTAGATAACGTATATAAAGTAACGTAATTGTTGAAATTGTGTAAATATGTAACTGTTTTTCAAGTTTTGTGCCTACAGGTAACCTGTAAGAGTTCCCTTGGAATTTTCTTGTTTTCCTTATAGACACTGAACCACAGGACTTGTGTGTGGTCAAAAACTTTCACCATTTGCCCAGGAATGGACCATGGACATTGATGCTTGGCCTTATCATCATTGGACCCTTTTTGAGCTCTTGGTTTTTGTACATTTTTCCCTTTTTCAAATCTTGTACAAATTATTATTGTTCAATTGTTTATATGTTATTCATGTTTTCTTTTGTTCAGCCCAGGAGTGCTGACTTGCACTAGGGGGAATGTGGCGCCCCCAGGAGTATGGTCGCCACAGTGGCTTTGCCTTCCTCCAGGGGAGGGTAATGCCAGGCTTGGAGGTAATGATGGGTCTCTCTCGCAGTCAATCCATACATGCAACACAGTTCCACTCCAGGCCACCAGGGGGAACTCTGAACCAGGATTAAGGGGAGGGGTGCCCTCTGAGGGCCAAGAGGAAGGAGTAGTCAGATAGTCTGCGGAGGGTGAAGTGTGCAGACGTGTGGAACGAAGCTGGAGGTTGAGCTAGGAAGGAGAGCTCCCTCAGCTCAGAGCGCACGAACTGGAGCCTGGTCTCCACGGCTGTACGGATACTAAAGGTCCTACAGCAGATACCAGAGGAGTAGGAGGCTGTAAATGCCCTACTCCCATCTAAGACTTGAGGCACAACAGCAGCTTGAATAGAGAGCCAGGACTAAAGAGGAGTCCCCGAGAGAGGCTACAGCTGTCTGCCGTGCAAGTGAGGTTCTTGGGGAACATCTGACAGGAGGAACTTCAGAGTAACTAAGTACTGGAGTGCTTCACACCTCAAGGCGCTAGGAAGGAGACTGCACAGCCCGTCTGTGAGAGAGAATCCCTGAGTTACTTCCAGGCTAGCCTGCTCCAATACCATCTGTAATCAGGACCCTGGACTGCAGTTATCAAGTAAAGGTACAGAAATTTCCCCCCCGCTGTGTCTTGTCTGCTTCCTACCCTTACGGCACTGCTACATCACCGTGCCAACCACCACTACACTGCCCTGGGACATTAGCTCTGCCTGTGGAGGGCTATACCATCACTGCTGCACCACACCATCTGTCCCAGCGGAGCTGTCTGCAGCGTTGGCTTAACATCTCCCCTGCCGAACACCACAGGTGGCGTCACGAACTATTCCATTTCATTAACTACATCCCCCATTACTTGGGCGTCCAGGGCCACAGACTGGGTCACTGCTGCTGTGACACTTCCCCCTGACACCGGCCCGGTACCGAGTACCCTACAGCCCTGGGAGGGCAACCCAACTGTGCAACTGAGTTGATGCCTGGGTGTAAATTTCCCAAGGGTCGGCTTTTCAACTTATCAGTACCCGAACATGATGCTATGCGATCCTATATTAAGGAGTTGTTGGAGAAGGGTCATATTAGACCATCCTTGTCACCTTTAGGTGCTGTTTTTTTTGTGGCCAAGAAAGATGGTTCATTAAGACCGTGTATTGATTATCGTTCCCTTAATAAGATGACGGTTAAATATCAGTACCCGTTACCTCTGATGTCTGATTTATTGTCCAGAGTTAAGAGTGCCTGCTGGTTTACTAAGCTTGACCTCAGGGGGGCGTATAATCTTATTTGCATCAAGCACGGGGATGAATGGAAGACAGCGTTTAATACTCCGGAGGGACATTTTGAGTACCTGGTGATGCCTTTTGGGCTCACTAATGCCCCTTCTGTCTTCCAGTCCTTTATGAATGATATTTTCCGTGACTTTGTGGATAAGTTTTTGATCATCTATCTAGATGATATTTTGATATTTTCTAGTGATTGGGATTCTCATGTGGAACACATCCGGACTGTGTTCCGGATTTTGAGGGAGAATTCCCTGTTTGTCAAGGGATCGAAATGCCTCTTTGGTGTACAGAGGATTTCATTTTTGGGATTTATCTTGTCTCCATCGACTATTGAAATGGACCCGGCCAAGGTACAGGCCATTTATGATTGGGTTCAGCCTACTTCTTTGAAGGCCCTCCAGAAGTTTTTGGGTTTTGCTAATTTCTATCGTAAATTTATAGGTAATTTTTCTGGTATTGTCAAACCACTGACTGATCTGACCAAGAAGAGTGCTGATGTGCTGAATTGGTCTCCTGAGGCTGTCTCAGCATTTCAGGAGCTTAAGCGGAGATTTACTTCAGCTCCAGTTTTACGACAACCTGATGTCTCACTTCCATTTCAGGTGGAGGTAGATACTTCTGAGATTGGTGCAGGAGCTGTTTTGTCCCAAAAAGACCCTGTGACTTCTAAGATGAATCCCTGTGCCTTCTTTTCTCGAAAGTTCTCCCCATCTGAACGCAACTATGACGTGGGGAATCGGGAATTGCTGGCCATGAAATGGGCATTTGAGGAGTGGAGACATTGGTTGGAGGGAGCTAGACATCAAGTTGTGGTCCTCACCGATCACAACAATTTGATTTATCTGGAGTCGGCCGAACGCTTGAATCCTAGACAAGCTAGATGGGCCTTGTTTTTCACACGTTTTAATTTTGTGGTCTCTTTTCTTCCGGGCACTAAGAATGTTAAGGCAGACGCCATTTCTAGGAATTTCTTTGCCGATTCTCTTAATGGCTCAACACCTCCTGCCTTAGCTGCTATTGTGCTTTTGCCAGAACCAGCTGATGCACCACCACCATCAGTACCAGCTGCGCCCCCCTGCCCACGTCCGCGGACTCTTCCACCATACTTCCTCATGTTTGGGAAAATGTACCAAAAATACCAGCAGAGAGCTGGTACTGTATGAGGAGCGTCCAGCTGTGTAAGGTGTATTAAAAAAATTAAATCTACGAATATGTTTTGTATGTCACAGACGCTCTCACAGTATGTATTGGACCGTAATCCAACAAGCAGATATACGGAACTGTATCAGAAGTGTACAGCTGTATATGTTTTTTGTGTAACTAACAATCTCCGTATATGTATTTACGGAGTGTCACACACACACACACGCTGACTCTGTATAGATGTGACTGTGTGTGATGCGAACGGCAGATACAGTCATATGTTAAAGTTTGGGCACCCCTATTAATGTTAACCTTTTTTCTTTATAACAATTTTTGTTTTTCAACAGCTATTTCAGTTTCATATATCTAATAACTGATGGACTCAGTTATATTTCTGGATTCAAATGAGGTTTATTGTACTAACAGAAAATGTGCAATCTGCATTTAAACAAAGTTTAACCGGTGCAAAAGTATGGGCACCTCAACATAAAAGTGACATTAATATTTCGTAGATCCTCCTTTTGCAAAAATAGCAGCCTCTAGTCGCTTCCTGTAGCTATTAATGAGTTCCTGGATCCTGGATGAAGGTATTTGTGACCATTCCTGTTTACAAAACAATTCCAGTTCAGTTAAGTTTGATGGTCGCCGAGCATGGACAGCCCGCTTCAAATCATCCCACAGATGTTCAATGATATTCAGGTCTGGGGACTGGGATGGCCATTCCAGAACATTGTAATTGTTCCTCTGCATGAATGCCTGAGTAGATTTGGAGCGGTGTTTTGGATCATTGTCTTGCTGAAATGTCCATCCCCTGCGTAACTTCAACTTCGTCACTGATTCTTGCACATTATTGTCAAGAATCTGCTGATACTGAGTTGAATCCATGCGACCCTCAACTTTAACAAGATTCCCGGTGCCGGCATTGGCCACACAGCCCCAAAGCATGATGGAACCTCCACCAAATTTTACTGTGGGTAGCAAGTGTTTTTCTTAGAATGCTGTGTTTTTTAGCCTCCATGCATAACGCCTTTTTGTATGACCAAACAACTCAATCTTTGTTTCATCAGTCCACAGGACCTTCTTCCAAAATGTAACTGACTTGTCCAAATGTGCTTTTGCATACCTCAGGCGACTCTGTTTGTGGCGTGCATGCAGAAACGGCTTCTTTCGCATCACTCTCCCATACAGCTTCTCCTTGTGCAAAGTGCGCTGTATTGTTGACCGATGCACAGTGACACCATCTGCAGCAAGATGATGCTGCAGATCTTTGGAGGTGGTCTGTGGATTGTCCTTGACTGTTCTCACCATTCTTCTTCTCTGCCTTTCTGATATTTTTTTGGCCTGCCACTTCTGGCTTAACAAGAACTGTACCTGTGTTCTTCCATTTCCTTACTATGTTCCTCACAGTGGAAACTGACAGGTTAAATCTCTGAGACAACTTTTTGTATCCTTCCCCTGAAAAGCTATGTTGAATAATCTTTGTTTTCAGATCATTTGAGAGTTGTTTTGAGGAGCCCATGATGCCACTCTTCATAGGAGAATCAAATAGGAGAACTACTTTCAAGTGGCCACCTTAAATACCTTTTCTCATGATTTGAAACACCTGGCTATGAAGTTCAAAGCTCAATGAGGTTACAAAACCAATTTAGTGCTTCAGGAAGTCAGTAAAAAGTAGTTAGGAGTGTTCAAATAAAGAAAATGATAAGGGTGCCCATACTTTTGCACCGGTCAAATTTTGTTTAAATGCAGATTGCACATTTTCTGTTAGTACAATAAACCTCATTTGAATCTAGAAATATAACTGAGTCCATCAGTTATTAGATATATGAAACTGAAATAGCTGTTGCAAAAACCAAAATTGTTATAAAGAAAAAAGGTTAACATTAATAGGGGTGCCCAAACGTTAACATATGACTGTATACAATACTGTTTGAGAATCAGACAGCTCTATACGGAGTGTGTATTGAAAATTGTCAATCTCCGTCTATTTGTATAGGGAGTGACACATGCTGTCTCTGTCTAGTTTTGACCGTAATTAAACAGCATGTTATGAATGAGTCACCGGAGGAGGAAAAAACAAAAACACAAGCTAAGTCCAGAAAACCGGAGCGGTTGGTAGCTAGCAGATTGCAGACCCCTGATCCTATTCACAACTAACAGTAGCTGTGGGGGGTTCCTACGGTGCCCTAGACCCCTCGTCACAGCCGGAGAGCTAAATAAGCCTAAAGAAAGAAAGGGGAAATCTAAACTGCCCCAGAGCAGACCCCAAAGCAATAGACAGCCCCCAACATGTATTGTCGGTGAAAAACAGATGAAAACACAGACAGAAAGACAGGCTGAGCAAATGATGGGGCCCAACTAACTAGATAGGAAAGGACAGAAAAGATGCTGGCTGCAATCACGCAAAAAACTCTGCCAAAAATAAAGTCCAACACGTCTGATAGAAAAGGCCCTGAAGTCACTAGACTTCAAAATCACTATATCAGCACTCAGGTATATTCTGAAGACAGAGCAAAGAGATCAACTGATCAGAGACAAAAATGGAGTTCAGCCCGTCCCAACCAGGGCAGGCTGAACACAAACACTAAGTAAACAGACAAAATCTCATGGAAAAATAGCACAGCAAAAACTTAGCTTTTAGTAGACAGGAACTAAACTGGATGCCGGAGCTCAGAGCAGAAAGGATCACCAGCAACCCTGCAGGGCGTCGGCTGCCTTATATCCACTCAGAAATTCTGGATGTCCAATCACACTCCACCTGTTCAGATGACAGGTTCTTCCTATCCAGATCAATTTCACTACCTCCTTTCACCAGCAGAGGGAGTTCATCAGACATCAGAGGTGAAGGAGAAAATGAACTCATAACACAGCAGATATGCGAAACTGTTTGAAAAGCAGACAGCACTCTAAGGTGTAGGTCTGGAAAAATGGAAAAACTCCTCGGCTTTTTTCCAGAGTCACACACAGATAGCTTCTACTTGTCCGTGATACAAGGCGGTACACGGTAGTATATGAGGAGCCTACACCGCTACACGGTGTCTGCATGGAAAATTGTCAATCTCCGTCTATTTGTATAGGGACTGACACATGCTGTCTCTGCCTAGTTTTGACCGTCATCAAACAGTATATATATGAAACTGTTTGAAAAGCGGAGAGTACTCTAAGGTGTAGGTCTGGAAAAACTCCTCAGCTTTTTTTTCCAGAGTCACACACAGGTAGCTTCTATTTGTCTGTGATATCAGCTGGTACACGGTAGTGTGTGAGGAACGTACACCGCTATACGGTGTCTGTATGGAAAATTGTCTATCTCCGTCTATTTGTATAGGGACTGACACACGCTGTCTCTGTCTAGTTTTGACGGTAATCAAACAGCAGATATACGAAACTGTTTGAAAATCGGACAGCACTCTAAGGTGTAGGTCTGGAAAAACGGAAAAACTCCTCGGCTTTTTAGCAGATATACGAAACTGTTTGAAAAGCGGACAGCACTCTAAGGTGTAGGTCTGGAAAAACTCCTCAGCTTTTTCTTCCAGAGTCACACCCAGATAGCTTCTATTTGTCCGTGATACAAGGCGGTACATGGTAGTGTGTGAGGAGCCTACACCGCTATACGGTGTCTGTATGGAAAATTGTGAATCTCCATCTATTTGTATAGGGACTGACACACGCTGTCTATGTCTAGTTTTGACCGTCATCAAACAGCAGATATACGAAACTGTTTGAAAAGCGGACAGGACTCTAAGGTGAAGGTCTGGAAAAACAGAAAAACTCCTCGGCTTTTTTTTCCAGAGTCACACACAGGTAGCTTCTATTTGTCTGTGATACCAGCCGGTACACGGTAGTGTGTGAGGAGCGTACACCGCTATACGGTGTGTGAAAAAATGAACGCTCAGTAACTCACCAGGACAAAATAATAAAAGTTGGAGTGCTTTGAAAAAAGCAGTTTGAACAGCAGTGTGCACACAGCAATGCAGCTAGCAGGTAACCTTAAAAGGCAGCCTAATCACCACCAGCGCTGCTGCACAAAAGCAAAAATCCTCCCCTTTCACTGCACAATAACTGCACAGTGAAAAGTGCTATCAGCAGAAGCAGTTTTTTTTTCTTCTTCCCTGCCTAACGCTCTCTGTATTCAGAATCAGCAGCAGCAACCTCTCCCTATGCTAAGATCGGCAGAAGTAAGATGGCGGTCGGCGGTCACAGCCTTTTATACCCACTGTGACGCCACACAAAGCCAGCCAATCACTTCAATGCCCTTCTCTAAGATGGTGGTGGCCACTTTCCATGTCATCGCGTTGCCCACAGTGTGCGTCCTCCATCATTGGCTGAGAAAAGGCGCTGGAAGCATTATTTGAAACGCGACTTTGGCGCTCTGATCGGCGACCTCATGGCCGACCTCACGCTATGGTTGGATTTCGATCGGCGAAACCCGACTTTAGGGAAAGTCGGCTATTTTTGAATTTGACCGACCTGTTTCGCTCAACTCTAGTGTTAACTCTTATGTCTTTATTGTCTGTACAAGTCGCCTCTGAAATTGTTTTTATTATCATTCATGCACAAGACTACAGCCCTGAGTAATAGGAGCACAATATGGTATTTATACTGGTCCTTGGGGAATTTCTGTGTCTCTGATGCCTTCTACTTCAAACAAAGGCTTGTGGGTTCTTTTTCCTCTTGGGTTCGGTATGTTTCTATATGGAAACCGCCAACACATAGGTGTTTCTCACTAAATTAGAATATCATCAAAAAGTGAATTTATTTCAGTTCTTCAATACAAAATGTGAAACTCATATATTATATAGAGTCATTACAGAATGATCTATTTCAAGTGTTTATTTCTGTTAATGTTGAATATTATGGCTTACAGCTAATGAAAACCCAAAAGTCATTATCTCAGTAAATTAGAATACTTTATATCACCAGCTTGAAACATGATTTTAAAATCCGAAATGTTGGCCTACTGAAAAGTATGTTCAGTAAATGCACTCAATACTTGGTCGGGGCTCCATTTGCATCAATTACTGCATCAATGCGGCGTGGCATGGAGGCGATCAGCCTGTGGCACTGCTGAGGTGTTATGGAAGCCCAGGTTGCTTTGATAGCAGCGTTCAGCTCATCTGCATTGTTGGGTCTAGTGTCTCTCATCTTTTTCTTGACAATACCCCATGGATCTATGGGGTTAAGGTCAGGTGATTTTGCTGGCCAATCAAGCACAGTGATACTGTTGTTTTTACACTAGGTATTGGTACTTTTGGCAGTGTGGACAGGAGCCAAGTCGTGCTGGAGAATGAAATTTCCATCTCCATAAACAGCGTCGGACTGGAGCACCTTAAGGCCCCTTTACATTTAGCGATGCACCAGCGATCCCGACCACGATATGACCCGGTCAGGATTGCTGGTTCATCGCTAAATGGTCGCTAGAGAGATGCCAAACAGGCAAATCTCACTAGCGATGCAGCAGCGGTCGGCGGTCACACTTACCTTTCAGACGCGGCGAGGGTGTCCGTCTTCCGCCTGCGTCCATGGCGCGCTCGTCGGCGCCAGCAGGAAGCCGACGACGAGAAATGGACCAGGCTGATCTCGCGCGATCAGCGATAGCCAGCGGGGGAGCTGGTCGGAGGTAAGTATCACATGAAGCGATATCGCTAGCAATATCGCTGCTGCGTCACAAAATCGGTGACGCTTTAGCGATATTGCTAGCGATATCACTATGTGTAAAGCCCCCTTTAGGCCCACCAGAGAAAAGCTTTCTTGGGGCCCACTATGTAGCTACATAGAAATAAATGCAAGACCACCAATTGTGCGGTAAAACACTCTAATATCAGGGTAGAATATAAGGTAGTACACGTCTTAATTATGTAGCAGGGGTTGGGATAGAATCATAAAGGGGTAGCCCCCTCATAGAATATAATGCAGCCCACCTCATAGGGTATAATGTAGCACCCCACAAAATATAATGCAACCCCCTCATAAGGTATAACACAGTCCCCACCATAGAATATAATGTAGCACCCTCATAAGGTATGATGCAGCCCCCTCATATAATATAATGCCGCACCAACACAGAATATAATGCAGCCCCCATAGAGTATACTGTAGCCCCCAAATAGGGCATAATGCTGCCGCCCAGATTATAATGTAGTCCCCTGAGAGAATAATGCAGCCCCACCACAGAATATAATGCAGCCCCCCCATAGAGTATACTGTAGCCCCCTCATATAGTATGATGTAGCCCCCCAGAATATAACATAGTCCTCTGAAAATAATGCAGTTCCCCAAAAGAATATAATGTAGCCTCCTCATAAAGTCTAATGCAGCCCCTCTCCACCCCCATCATTGTCCTCATCACCACCTCCATCATTGCCTTCTCCCCCACCACCCCATCACTGCCCATTCCACCACCTCCATCATTGCCTCTCCCCACCACCATCATTGCCCATCACTTTCATTATTTCCTCCCCCCACCTCCATCATTGCTTCCCCCACTTCCATCATTGCCTCCCCCACCAATCATTGCCCATCACCTCCATCATTGCCTCCCCCCACCATCATTGCCCATCACCTCCATCATTGCCTCCTCCACCATCATTGCCCATCACCTCCATCATTGCCTCCCATCACCTCCATCATTGCCCATTGCCCCCATCAATGCCTCCCCGTCATCATTACCCATCACCTCCATCATTGCGCATCACTTCCATCATTGGCCATCACCTCCATTATTGCCTCCCCCACGACCATCATTGCCCATCACCTCCATTATTGCCTCCCCCCACCAATATCATTGCCCATCACCTCCATCATTGCCTCCCCCACTGCCATCATTGCCCATCACCTCCATCATTGCCTCCCCCACCAATATCATTGCCCATCACCTCCATCATTGTCTCCCCCACTGCCATCATTGTCCATCACCTCCATCACTGCCTCCCCCCACCAATATCATTGTTCTTCCCCACCACCCCACTCACACACACACACAGCACCGGTCCCCATCATTCACTCACACTCACACAGCAACGCATCACACACACACACAGCACCGCATCACTCTCACACACACATACAGCACTGCATCACTCTCTCACACACACACAGCACCGCATCACTCTCTCACACCGCACCACATACACACGCAGACACACAGCACAGCTCACCTCCCCGCAGCAGCAGCACATCCCGGAAGCCTTTTTCTCTCTGGCAGCTTTCTCTCTGAGACAGCACGCTGAATGATGACATCATCCGGCTGGGCTGTCTCAGACAGGAACCGCCCAGAAATCCGGTATGTGCTGCAGCTGCGGGGAGGTGAGCTGTGCTGTGTGTATGTGGTGCTGTGTGTGTGAGAGAGTGATGCGGTGCTGTGTGTGTGGTGTGGTGGTGGGGATGGGCTGCCCGCTATTAAAGAGGAATGGTATACACGGCTCTCCACGCCCATAGGGGCGTGGGGAAGCGTGAATATTCATTTCGCTTTAGCAGCAGACAGGATCCTGTTTCCCGCTGCTGCTAGTTGGCACAGGGCGAGCCCCCTTGACTCAGGGACCCTATAGCCACTGGCTTGGGGGCCCCTCGAGCAGTCAGCAGAGGGAAGCATGAAGGGCTCTAAAATTTCCTGGTAGACGGCTGCGCTGACTTTGGTCTTGATAAAACACAGTGGACCTACACCTGCAGATGACATGGCCCCCAAACCATCACTGATTGTGGAAACATCACACTAAACCTCAAGCAGCTTGGATTGTGGCCTCTCTACTCTTCCTCCAGACTCTGGGACCTTGATTTCCAAATGAAATGCAAAATTTTCTTTCATCTGAAAACAACACCTTGGACCACTGAGTAACAGTCCAGTTATTTTTCTCCTTGGCCCAGGTAAGATACTTCTGGCATTGACTATTGGTCATGAGTGGCTTGATACAAGGAGTGTGACACTTGTAGCCTATATCCTGGATACGTATGTGTGTGGTTGCTCTTGAAGCAATGACTCCAGCATCTGTCCACTCCTTGTGAATCTCCCCCAAATTTTTGAGTGGCCATTTAAAGGGAATCTGTCACCCTTTTTTTTGCCTATCAGCTGCCGGAATTGGCATCAGGGGCTTATCTACAGCATTCTGTAATACTGTAGATAAGCCCCCCGATGCAACCTGAAAGATAAGAAAAACATGTTAGATTATACTCACTGGAGGGGGCGGTCCGGTCCGATGGGTGTTGCGGTCCAGTCCGGCACCTCCCATTTTCATACGATGCCGTCCTCTTCTTCCCTTCCTGTAGTGGCTCTGGCGCACTGCTCTGCCCTGTTGAGGGCAGAGCAGAATACTGCAGTGCGCAGGCGCAGGACCTCTCTGACCTCTCCCGACGCCTGCGCACTGCAGGACTCTGCTCTGCCCTCAACGTGGCAGTGCAGTGCACGTGTGCTGGAGCCACCACAGGAAGGGAAAAAGAGGATGGCATCACATGAAGATGGGAGGAGCCGGACTGGACCGCGACACCCATCGGACCGGACCGGCCCCCTCCGGTGAGTATAATCTAACGTGTTTTTCTTACCTTTCAGGTTACATCGGGGGCTTATCTACAGCATTACAGAATGCTGTAGCTAAGTCCCTGATGTCAATGCCGGCAGCTGATAGGGCAAAAAAAAGGGTGACAGATTCCCTTTAAGGCCGCGGTTATCCCGGTTGCTTGTGCACCTTTTTCTACTACACAGTAATGACTCAATATAATATGAGTTTCACTTTTTGTGTATTGAAGAACTGAAATAAATTAACTTTTTGTTGATAGTGAGAAGCGCTTGTATTAGGCTATGTGCACATGTAGCAGAAAATTTCTGCTTAAAAACCAGACTCCCTTCCCAGAAACCGCAGGCTTTTTTCTGTGCGTTTTCCACGCGCTTTTTGCGCAAAAAAAGCGCGGTTTTTATGCGTTTTTTTCTGCGCAGTTCCAGACCCATAGAAATAGCCAGAAATGCGGAAAAATCAGCGAAATTAATGAGCATGCTGCGGTTTTTTACCGCAAAGCGGTTTTTTCGCGGTAAAAAAAACCCGCATCAATATGCACAAAAATTGCAAAATGCATAGAAATAAATGGGAAGCTTATTTTTAGCATTTTTATAGCGGATTTACTGGCAAATCCGCTAAAAAAACGCTAAAAAACGCTGTGTGTGCACACAGCCTTAAGCCTAGGGTCATACACCCCGGCAGCAGGCGCTCTGTCTAGGCGTTATGTTTGACACCAATCTCTCCTTCACATCCCATATACAATCTCTTACCCACTCTTGCCGCTTACACCTAAAGAACATCTCTAGAATCCGCCCTTTTCTCACCATGGAAACAACAAAACCCTCACTGTAGCATTGATCCACTCCCGCTTGGATTACTGCAACGCTCTATTAATTGGCCTCCCCGTCACTCGACTATCCCCTCTCCAGTCCATACTTAATGCAGCAGCCAGGGTTGTTCATCTGGCTAAAGCCCCCGTTACACACTGCGATATCGCTAGCAATATCGCTGTAAAGTCACCGATTTTGTGACGTTGCAGCGATATTGCTAGCGATATCGCTGCATGTGATACTTACCTCCGACCCGCTCCCCCGCTGGTTATCGCTGATCGCGCGAGAAGCTGCTGGATCATTTCTCGTCGTCAGCTTCCTGCTGTGACGACGAGCGACGCGTGGAGCCGGGCGGGAGGACGCAGGCTCGCCGCGTCTGACAGGTAAGTAGCGACCCCCGTCCCCAGCGATGTCGCTAGTGAGATCTGCCTGTGTGGCAGCTCACTAGCGACCACCCAGCGATTCACCAGCGATCCTGACCGCGTCATATCGCTGGTCGGGATCGCTGGTGAGTCGCTAGGTGTAACGGTACCCTAATCGGTACTCTGACGTGTCCTCTCTTCGTCAGTCATTACACTGGCTGCCAATTCATTATAGGATCCAATTCAAAGTACTTGTTCTCACCCACAAAGCTCTCCACAGTGCGGCACCCCCCTACATCTCCTCAGTAATTTCTGTCTATTGGCCTAGCCGATCGCTGCGCTCTGCAAACGACTTTCGAATAACCTCTGCACTAATCCGTACCTCCCACTCCCGACTCCAAGACTTCTCTCGTGCTGCTCCTATCCTCTGGAATGCTCTACCCCAAGAAATTAGGACTAACCACAATCTGCATAGTTTTAGGCGCTCCCTCAAAACACATTTGTTCAGAGTGGCTTATCACCTTCACTAATCAAAGTCATTCTATGTGTAAGTGTGCATGTGTAGCTCATTCACTATATCCATCCATCCTTCACTCCTTCAAGATGGCTGGACCTTCATTGTAAATACACAACTGTAAATACGCACCTTTACTCTGTATCTCCCCCACCTCATGTAGATTGTAAGCTCTCACGAGCAGGGTCGTCTTATTTCGGCTTATTTTGCTTTAATTATTGTATTGTTAACGTTGTTACTTATGGCTTGTGTTTTGAAACTGTTAAACTGTAAAGCTGCGGAATATGTTGGCGCTATATAAATAAAGATTATTATTATTAGATGACAGTATTTTCTCTCATCTGAGAAAATTGGTCCAATTTTGCTAATCATGCTCTGATCAGAGTTTGATCTGTTTTTCTTGTATGTGAAGTTGGGAAAAAAATTCTCCATATTCTCCATTCTGTCAGTCCGTGAAAATCGCACTGCACTCGGATGTCATCTGAGTGTGGTCCGATTTTTTTGACCGATCTATTGACTTCCATGGCCAAATCTGATCCGATTTCTGGATGCAAATCGTGCACTCTTTTCATCAGACTCGGTCCAAGGAAATTTTGTACATGTGCATGGCCTCACTGAATAACATTGGTGATCTGATGTTTTGTCAGATCATACTTTGACTGAAAATACGGCCGTCTGCATGAACAAAACTCATGGTCTGTGCATGTAACTACTGTATTTATACTTTCAGTTACATTTGTGTTCTGTTCTGAATGAATGGTGGGTCTGCTCAGGAGATTAGAAATTCAATTGGGTTGTTTAGTTTATTTTACCTTATTGGAAACTGAATAGGGAGAGAGGGTCTTCCATTCAGAAACATCACCTCTTATCGTGGTGGAGAATGTGTCTACAATAGCATCTCTCCAGTAGCGTAGCTACCGGGGGGGCAGAGGGGGCGGTCGCCCCGGGCCCCGAGCTCTGAGGGGCCCACTGAGCTATGCTACTGTAACTGTATCTGCATGCACAGCGCACCCATACAGTTACATTCTGCGGTGCGGCAGAGCATGGAGAATCGATCTCCCTACTCTGCCGCCCAGCCGCTATGGGCCCCTGAGACGGCGGTGGGGGGCCCCCGTGCCAGCAGTGGGCCCCCCACCTCACAGCCAGCAATGTCATCCTGGGCTATTCTGTGCGCACAGGACCTGTGATGAGGTCACAGGAGGGGCGGAGTCAGGGGGTCACATGATAGGGGCTTCAGCACAGGGCTCTGCTGTGCTGGTTGTCATGGTGCTGGATGAGGTGAAGTAAGTTTCTGTGTGGGGTCAGGATTGGTTTACAGGGTGGATGTAGCAGAGCTGTGTGTGTATGAGGTGTACAGAGCGGAGCCGTGTGTGTAGAAGGTGTACGGAGCAGAGATATGCATGTATGCGGTGTACAGAGGAGCGGAGCCGTGTGTGTATGGGGTGAGCAGAGCTGTTTGTGTATGGAGCAGAGCCGTGTGTGTACGGGGTGTACAGAGCAGAGCCATGTGTGTGCGGCGTGTACGGAGTGGAGTCGTGTGTGCAAGGAGTACGGATTTGAGCCGTATGTGAACGAGGCGTACGGAGCGGAGCTGTATGTGTACGAGGTGTACGGTGCGGAGCCGCGTGTGTATGGGGTGTGCGGAGCAGAGCCGTGTGTGTACAAGGTGTACAGAGCGGAGCCAGGTGTGTACAAGGTGTACGGAGTGAAGCCGCATGTGTACAGCGTGTACAGAGCAGAGCCGTGTGTGTATAGGGGTGTGGAGCAGAGCCGTGTGTGTATAGGGGGTATCAGGTGCAGTAATAGGGACACATACGGCAGCAGTGGCTCAGTATTGGGGTATCAGGTGCAGTAATAGGGACACATACGGCAGCAGTGGCTCAGCATTGGGGTATCAAGTGCAGTAATAGGGACATATACGGCAGCAGCGGCTCAGCATTGGAGTATCAGGTGCAGTAATAGGGACACATACGGCAGCAGCGGCTCAGTATTGGGGTATCAGGTGCAGTAATAGGGACCCATACGGCAGCAGAGGCTCAGCATTGGGGTATCAGGTGCTGTAATAGGGACACATACGGCAGCAGCGGCTCAGCATTGGGGGTATCAGGTGCAGTAATAGGGACACATACAGCAGCAGTGGCTCAGCATTGGGGTATCAGCAGGATGATGGGTTTGTGCAGGTTGGGGATAGATGGTGATGGGGCTGGAATATGAGAAGTGAAACGTTTCGTTGTTGTATTCTCTGTAGCAGAGTCCTGGCTGGAGGAGTTGTCATGTCGGTCTGGGCCAGATGGAAAAGACGTGAAAAGTGACCGATTCCATCAGAAAGAACGTCAGCGGTAAGACACCAACTATACCTGTGCAGTAATCACATATGTTTTGTAGGACTGGTATTTACCACTGACCATATTGTGGTAATATCCATGTTGGTCTTTATATAGGGATTATTTTCAGTAACAGCGCAGTCATCTCCTACATCCACTATTAGGGTGCATCACCGAGTTGTTAATCAAAGTTACCTAGTTAGGGGCCCACTCAGAAGTTTCGCCCCCCCTGAACCGAAACCCTCTGCGTCTCTCTCCTTGGAGGACTCATCCTGTCCTTCCTGCACAGATAACCAATTGATTTGACTTTACATTTTTAATGTGATGGTGCTGTAGTGAAATTAAGCACAATTTTCTTTCCCGAAATGCAGCTGATCCCTGGAGGATCCCACAAGGAGGACACTTCAATATAAGCTTATTGGCAATGAACACTTTGCACAAGTAAGGATTGTCTAAAACAATGGATCCATTACATAAAAACATGGTCTATTTCATAAACTGTTCTTTGGACTCATGTATCAATAATTCTGCAGGATCTGGACCTCAAGTTGTTCTACTGAACAGAACTTAGTTTACCATAAGGTTCTATGCTGATATATGTTCACTTTAGAAGAATCGCCAAAGGGTTATACCATTTGTGCACATGGTTTTTCCATCTTCATGAGTGTCAAGTTCCATCTTTAGGTCTCGTGCGCATGACTGATTATCTCGGACAAGTGCTATCCATGGTTTTCATGGATAGCACTCGTACCTATGATATTCTATGGGACTGCGTACATGTTCAATTTTTTTCCCCGACTGGGTTTTCTGAGGAATATAATTCAAAGACGTGTCCAATTTTGATCCAAGTGACGAATTAGAATTGGCAATGCAAGTCTATGGATCAGTAAAAATAGTCAGATCGCACTCGGATGATATCCAAGAGAGGTCCTATATACATGGCCTGACAGAATGGAGAAGGAAACTTTTTTTTCTCTCCACATCCGAGAAAAACTGATGCCACTCTGATCAAAGTCTAATCAAAGTCTGGTCAGACTATTCGGATGGAGATGTGAACCTACCTTAAAGCATTATTCCCATCTTCATAAATGGGCATTGTCGTACAGCGCTTGTACATACAAGCAATTATGAGATTTACCTATTTAAATTTTCAGCTGTTCTTGGGATATTTATATTGTTTGTAGCTCACTGTCTTGGAGATCGACTACCGCTGTTAGTAGAACATGTGCAGTGCTTACAAGCTGTTTTTGTACTAAGCTTGTAAACACTATTTTGAAGCTGCCCAGGACAGCTGGAACGTGCTGCTACCACCTAATCTTGTCCACTTTCAGCACAGTGTTTACGAGCTGGACAGCAATGGTCGTTCTCCTAAGCATAGGACTCGTAAAGAAAAGTGTTAATATCTCAGAAACAAATGCAAATTCTAAACCATCTATATGGTCATGTAGGTCATAGAGAGTTGAATAAAATGATACCTTGATATCTGCAATCTGATGCCTTATTCCAGAGAAATTCACCTTTTCCTTAATATGTAAATGAGCTGTTAAGATCTATGAGCCGAACATAGATCTCCCGGAGAATCTGCCTCCAGAGATTATTCTAAATGAAAGGTGGTGTTATCAGTGTGAGATGTACATAAGAAGAACAGACTGTAAGCCATCACATCTCTCACACTGGTAATGCCCTCTTTCATTTATTATAAGCTCTGGGTGCAGATTGTCAGGGAGATCTATGTCCGGCCCATAGATCTTAACAGCTCACTTACATATCAAGAAAAGCATGGATTTCTCAAGAATAAGCCATCGGATTGCAGATATCAAGGTATCATTTTATTCAGCTTCCTATGACCTGCGTGCCCATATAGACGGCTTAGGAGGGATGATCCTACCAACAGATTTCCTTTAGTAAGCAGTTAATTGCTAAGCATGCATCTATGAAGTTGGGAACAAAATTTTGACAATCAAAATAGGGGATTAAGGCAGAATACAAATTCTTGTTACTGTTGTTGTTTTTACCCACAATCTAAAATACTATATTGTTATAAACTTGTCTGTGGGAGATTTACATTTCAGATGTTCTCACACCTCCTTTATAAAATGGGTCATCCCATTGATTTGTTCTATACATTACAGCCACTATGAAACAATGGATTGTCCAGTTACCAGTTTATCCCTTGTCACTTAATAGATACATTGTGATGTATAGGCAATCTTTGCACAAAATAAAAATTCCTTAGATAGTCTGCAAATTAAAGGGGTTGTTCAGACCGTTCTACTCAGGATGGTTAATCAATATCAGACTGATGCGGGTCCACTACTCAGCGCCCCCACAGATCAGCGGTATGCAACTATTCCAGCTCTGTACACTAGTAAGTGGATGTTCAAAGGTACCGCAGCTCAGTTCCTATTAAAGTGAATGGAAACTGAGCTTAAAGAAGTGCTCCCATGTATATTTATTATCTATGTGAATATTTACATGTAATATAGTATGAATATAGTAGTATACTCACTGCTGTTCTCTCCGGTGTCCAGCGCCATTCTTCTCCTCTTTGACGTCACAGCATTTCTGAATAGCTGTCTCTCTCTATGCTCCATTGGTGAGCGGGAAGTCTCTATAAGGCTACGGCCACACTCTCAGGATTTGTTCAGTATTTTTTCTCAGCATATGTAAGCCAAAACCAGGTGAGGAACAATCAGAGGACAAGGTATAATAGAAACACGTCACCACTTCTGCATGTTTGACCCACTCCGGGTTTTGGCTTACAAATACTGATGTGAAATACTGACGAAATACTGATAGTGTGGCTGTAGTCTTAGGGTACATACCCTTATGTGTGAAAAAAAATCCGATATCAGGACTGAAAAACCGGACAAGTGTCATGTGCATACAATGCAATTTTCACACCTAACATCTGATTTACATCCGAGTGCATTGCGATTGCAATACGATTTTAACATGAGCTTTTACATACAGCAGGTCTATGTCATTTGCACATCGTTTTCAAAGGAAATATTCATCAAAACACACACACATATATATGATAGATAGATAGATAGACAGACAGATAGAAATTAGAAAAGCTGGCAATTTGTGTGCGTGTACAGTAAAATCACACTGACAGGTTAGAATAGAATAGATAGGATAGATATATACACATAGATTATATATATATATATATATATATATATATATATATATATATATATATATATATATATGTCAGTGACACACACACACATATATACATATTTATATTGCATTATATTGCATAGAGAGATAGATAGAAGAAAAGCTGGTAAAACATCTGCCGGGTTCTGTAAAATCACTGCAGGAGCCGACAGGATAGAAGAGATGGATTGCATTCAGTAAATACAAACATAATAGGTAGATATATAGATGTATGTGACAAATATAATTATCACAGTGTGTGTGCAAATTACTGGACATGTATTTAATTAATAAAAGATTATTTTTCTGAAAAAAATGGCGTGGGCTCCCTCGCAATTTTTGGAATCAGCAGAGGGTAAGCCAACTGCTGGGGGACAATATTTATAGCTTGGGAAGGGGGTAATACCCATGGAGCTTCCCAGGCTATTAATATCAGCTCACAGCTGGGGGACCCCCCCAAAAATGACGTTGGGTCCCCCTATAATTAGTAGCCAGCAAAGGCTATGCAGACAGCTGCGGACTGATATTGATAGGAAGGGGCCATGGATACTGGCCTCCCCCTGGCTAAAAACATCAGCTTTCAGCTGCCCCAGAAAAGGCGCATCTGTAAGATGCGCCAATTCTGGAACTTGGGCTTGCTCTTCCCACTTGCCCTGTAGCCGTGGCAAGGGGGGTAATAGTTGGGGGGGGGTTAATGTCACCTTTGTGAAATCAAGCCCCAAGGCTAGTAACTGAGAGGCGTCAATAAGACGCCCCTATTACTAACCCTACAGTCAAATTGTAAAGAAAACACAGACACTCAGAAAAAAGTAATTTAATTGAAATAAAGACACAGACTCCTTTTATATTCTTAATTAAACCATACTTACAACCGTGCCTATTTCCCCGATGCCCTCGATCTCCTGTAATAAAATAAAATAATAAACCAACAATATACCATACCTATCCCTCATTGTGTCCCACGCCATAATCCATATCTGGGGGAGGAATAGTTTTCCACCTGCATGGTGCCAACATACGACCATCCCGGCTGAAAACTACTGATGAATGAGCTGGTTTTATATGTTCCATAGACTTACATTGTAAAAAGGACTTCCAGGTCACGGAGAGTCTGCAGAGCAATGACATCACTGAGAAGAGGAGAAGAATGGTGCTGGACACCAGACACTGAGAAGAGGAGAAGAACGGCGCTGGACACTAGATATACACCCATTTAGCAAAAAAAAAAAAATAGAGAGATGGGAGTGCTAGAGGGGCACACAAGGTACAGAGCTGTGCTGTTCTGAGTCAGTACACTGTGCACACCAGGGGCTGCACACAGCTGATCAGTTGTGTCCCCATGTGTCAGGTTTCTACTGATATGATATTCATGACCTACCTGTGAGATTGGTCATCAATATAAAATTGCTGGACAACCCCTTTAACGTTTCATTCTTCACCACAGACCTTCATCAGTCCTTGGTTTGCAGTGTGTTTTGGTGTAGATGAAGCACAGTATATCAAATGCTGATGTTTTGCAGCAGTAGCTGTAGTCTCAAAGGCAAATGCCAGCATTTCATTCACTACTGTTATACCCACATACACGGCACTCTGGCTGTCTGATGAAGGTCTGTGTTGAAGAATGAAAAATTAAATTGTATACAGTCTAAAAAATGGTGTAATATTCATAGATCTGTGCATCAGAAGATATCTATGAGGTGCCGGGTAGTCCACTAATATCTGACCACAGAGCGGAATTCTACGAGACCACCAAGCAGGAGGGCTATGTTGCCGTCTCACGGTGACATTGGTCTGTGTCATATGATCAGACTGATCTGGCTTCCTGGCAGTGGTGTGTGTCATTCTTGGCTACTCACGCTGTTCTCATGTGTAGACAGGTGTGAGTCACCTGGAATCACCTGATGTCGCCTGTCTGGGCGGAAACTTGGCTCCTATTCAGAAAAGTCAAGTTTATGTACAGTCTGTGTCTACAGATTTATGAGGGACGGGAAAGCAAGGGAATTTTCTTTTCAACTACTTTTGTCATGGCATTGTCTCTATATATGATATTATTCACCTCATTTACCACTTCCTTCATCTCCCTGATTCGATTTGCTTCAGTTACTCCACTAAAGGCCGGGGTCAGACTTGCGAGAAACTCGCACATGTCTTGCATCAATACCCGGCACTGCTGCCGGCACTCGGACTGGAGCGTTCAGCTGCATAGAAATACATGCAGCCGCACACTCCGTTCCCGAGTGCCGATGGCAGTGTCGGGTATTGACGTGTGAGACTCATGCGAGTTTCTCGCAAGTCTGACCCCGGCTTAAGATGTCCCCTCTCTTCCTTACCTTGTCTTGAAATATCCTAATAACTGACCAGCTCTGAATTACGCAATAGACCCTCTTTCCTAAGCTCGTCATGTCATGTCACCCATCTCTGGATATCTCAGGCCAAGAGGATGGGATAGGAAGGACACATCTGTATTTCTATTTCCTACAATCACAAGCTGGATGGATTTATTTTCCTACAGGCTTACTCACTATTAATCTCTTTCAGAGAGCAATTTTCCATTTTTTCCTCGCCTTCTTCCAAAAGCCATAACTTTTTATATTTTTCCTTCACTATATCCATGTGAGGGCTTTTTTTTAAGGATGAGTTGTAGATTTTAATGACACCATTTCTTTTACTGCATACTGAAAAATGAGAAACAAATTCCAAGTGGGGTGAAATGGTGAAAGAAGCGCACTTTCTGCATTTGTATTGTTTTGTTTTACAGAGCTCATATTGTGGTAAAAATTACCTGGCAACCTGATTCTTCAGTTCAGTAGGATATTGATGGCCCTAAGATACCAAACGTGTAGTTTTTTTGTGTCATTCAGAAAAAAATTTGATTTGTGTCACCATTTTCTGGGATCTGCAATTATTTTATTTTCCAATTGATGTCCCAGTAGGTGGGCTTGTTTTTCCTTAAAAGGTCAGCTGAATTTTAATTGCTACCATTTTGGAGAACTTAATAATTTTTGATTTCCAGCTCAAAAATATTTCCAGAATCCGTCCCTTCCTCAACCCTCAATCTAATAAAATGCTTGTGCATGCCCTCATCATCTCCCGCCTCGCCTATTGCAACATCCTTTTCTGCGGCCTCCCTGCTAACACTCTTTTTCTCTCCAGTCCATCCTCAACTCTGACGCCCGACTAATTCATCTCTCTCCTCGCTACTCTTACTAATACTGACCTACAAGGCCATCTACAACCTGTCTCCTCCATACATCTCTGAACTAATCTCCCGATACCTTCCCTCACGTAATCTCCGGTCCTCCCAAGACCTCCTCTCCTCCACACTTATTCGCTCCTCACCCAACCGCCTCCAAGACTTCTCCCGAATAGCCCCCATCCTATGGAATTCCCTGCCCCAACACGTCCGGTTATCAACCACACTCGGATCCTTCAGACAGAACCTGAAAACCCAACTCTTCAGGAAAGCCTACAGCTTGCAATGATCCCCGCTGCCTCCTCACCACTACTGGAGCTACCGCCTCACCAACACTGCAGCTGCTGCAACCACCCAACCTACTGTCTCCTTCCCCACCATCCTGTAGCATGTAAGCCTGAAAGGGAAGGGTCCTCTCTCCCCTCTATATCAGTCTGTGATTGTTAATTTGTTTACTGTAAGTGATATCTGTAATTTGTATATAACCCCTTCTTATGTACAGCACCATGGAACCAATGGTGCTTTATAAATAAATAAATAATAATAATAATTTCTTATTATTGCATTTTTGAGACCAAAATGGTAATTCTGGCACTTCAATTTTTTTTTCTCCTTCCTAATGACCTTTATCATATGGATCAATTAATTTTATCTTTTCATAGACAGGGCAATACCGAATATGCTTATTTTGCTTTAATTTTTTCATTAATTTATTTTTGACCTGCGAAAAAGTGTATGTGTGACAGACGGGGAGGAGGAGGGTGAGTCAAATTTTTATGTTTTTTTTTTTATTTTATTTTTTGAGCCTTTTAAAAAACATTTTTCAAAATTTAAGAATTTTTCGGGTCCCCTTAGGGGACTTGAAATGGCGATCGATTGCCTGTTGTGTATGCTAAAAAGCACATCGCTGCGTTTCACAGAAGTACCACAATGATGGCGACACAGACCTTCACCTTCTGTTCCCAGACTTCCTGCCACCTTTATCAATCACTTGGACATTCATAGGAGGCCAGGCGAGCACTTTAAAATGTTCTTGTAATTTTATTTAATAAATTGCTATAGGCATGTATAGGTATAAAAATGTAGCAGCGCTATCTTTGTAAAAACAGAGTTAACACATCATGATATGCCAAATTACATAGGATTATTTATTATGGATTGCTCATATAGCGCTATCATATTCTGCAGCGCTTTACACACATTGTCATCACTGCCCCAATGGGGCTCACAATCTAGATTCCCTATCCATACTGATATTTGGAATGTGGGAGGAAACCGGAATACCCAGAGGAAACCCATGCAAACGTGGGGAGAACATATAAACTCCTTGCAGATGTTGTCCTTGGTGGGATTTGAACTGTTGCAGAGACAGTGCTAACCACTGAGCCACCGTGCTGCCATTGGATTGAAAGTAATCTTACATAAAAGAGTTAGCATTCTGCACAGGTAACGCACTCATATGCTGCCGGCACTACACCAACCCAATGTTCTGAAAAGTGCAGCTGTTTTATAGATTATAGTATTCGTTTGATAAAGTATAATACTTTTTGAGTTTCTTTTAAATACCAAGAATGGTATACTTTTATGTAAACCTCTTTCAGGAAATTCCCCGTACATTATATCTACTTTTTTATCAATGTGACATTTCCTTCTATACATCAGACATGATTCAGATTCATTGTTATAAGGCTACTTTCACACATCAGGTTTTCGGCGTCAGGCGCGATCCGGCGTCGTGCCGGAACGCCGGATCCGGCAAATGTTTTGTAAAACCTGATGTGTCGGATCCGGTTTTCTGCCGGATCCGTCTTGTTCTTGACAGACAAAACCGGATCCGTCTCATCCGGTTCATCCGTTTTTCTATCCGTTTTTCGACGGATTACGCCGGATCCGGTTTTTAAAATTGACCCTTGTGGCCTTCCGAACGGGATTGGCTACTGGAAAACTATATATAGCATGTTCCTACAGCCCTTCTTTGACAGGTTGTAGAGGAGAAAGTGCAGGTTGGAGAGAAGAGCAAGTTAATGGCGAAGATGGATGTTGTCATTGGAAATATTTTGAAGAATTTGGCGGATTTTATAGCGGAGGCGAATCATTTGAGGGTGATTGTTCTGGAGAAGGAGAGAGCGAGACAGCAGCGCATCAGGCATCGTAGACGACGTTTGTGGATCCACCCCATCACAGCCAAGAGAATGACGCGTGGGGTCTATTCTACACTCTGCATGGACCTTCGACGAAACCCGGATAAATTGTTTGGATATGTTCGGATGAAAATGGAGAATTTTGATTACTTGGTGGAGCGCATTGCACACCTCATAAGAAAAGCGGACACCTATTGCCGCTTCTCTGTTTCACCCGCAGAGCGTCTGATGGTGACTTTAAGGTAAGCCACATTTATTGGATGTGATCGCATCAGAGCACACTTTCACTGCAATCTTGTTGGTGGTAGTTTGTATCTCCAAGTGTTATAGCTGAGTTTTGGTATGTAATGCTGTGATTTAAAACTAATTGATTGTTTTTTAATTCCTCACAGATTTCTTGCAACTGGAGAATCCCTTTCGTCACTGCATTTCCAGTACAGACTCGGGATTTCCACCATATCAGGAATAGTGAAGTACACATGCCGTGCACTGTGGGACTCCTTAGCTGAAGAGTTTTTACCAGAGCCCACAACAGAGAGGTGGATTGAAATTGCTGACAAGTTTCAACAGATATGTCAGTTTCCCAACTGCTTGGGCGCTGTGGACGGGAAACATATCCGCATTGTAAAGCCAGCCGGATCGGGATCGGAATATTTCAATTACAAGAAATATTTTTCAATTGTCCTCATGGCCATCGCTGACGCGGAATACAAATTTATTGCTGTTGATATCGGGGCCTATGGCCGCTTCAATGACTCTCAAGTTTTCAAACTGTCTGCCATGGGGCGTAAACTGTATGGAAACACCTTCCAGTTCCCACCACCTAGACCGCTGCCGCAAACATCTGGTCCACCTATGCCATTTGTCTGTGTAGGGGATGAAGCCTTCCAGCTGTCAGAACACCTTTTGAAACCGTACTCTAGCAGAGGATTGACAAGAACAAAACGCATTTTTAATTACTGCCTCACAAGAGCAAGAAGAATGGTTGAATGTACCTTTGGTATTCTGACAGCCAAATGGCGGGTCCTATTGACTGCGATCAACCTCAAGACAGAAACTGTGGACGAGGTGATCAAAGCTTGCGTGGTACTCCACAATTTTGTTATCTGCAAGGAACCCATTTCCATTGAGGACACCTCTGAAGAAACCACCTTGCAAGATTACCATGACATTACCACTAGAAGTTCTGTGACGGTTTCAGTAATGAGGGACAATTTTGCACTATACTTTATGTCACCTCAAGGCAGAGTACACTGGCAGGATGACAGAGTGTGAAAGATTTGTGCCCTAACCAAACTTGTGTACCTTCTGTACCAACAGTATATACCTTTGCCAACCAAAGTTGGCTATCTTGTCATGGTCTCTATTTTTAGCTTTAGGCCACAGGTGTGTACCTGGTTGTGTTTTATGCAAAGTATTTCACCTTTTAACAAAAGTTGTGTACATTGTTAGGAAATCACCAACAATAAACACAACTTTTTAGGTGAAATACTTTGCTTCAAACACAACCAGGAACACAACTGTGGCAAAAAGCTAAAATTTACCCACAGTTATATACCTGGTTTTGAATACCTTTTTACCTT
Organism: Dendrobates tinctorius; assembly: GCF_039654945.1. Taxonomy (NCBI): domain Eukaryota; kingdom Metazoa; phylum Chordata; class Amphibia; order Anura; family Dendrobatidae; genus Dendrobates; species Dendrobates tinctorius. Next base: position 10,898,169 of record NW_027361757.1, on the reverse strand, counting down.
TTAAATACCCTGTATTTAACCTTTTTTTTAAACATATTTCGCCGCAGAAAGAAATGACAGACAACCAGTGTAAACAATAATTTAACTTTTATTTAAAATATTTTTTTTTTGTAAACTGTTTTTAAAGATAAAAAAACTTTTTTAATAAAGGTTTGAAACCAACTGGGCATTTTTATTACAAAACACATCATAAATCTGTGTAGTGTGGGGTGGAAATACTGCTGGAGGGGCTGCGGGACACTTCGACAATGGGAGTGTGGAGAGAGGACTGGGATCGTGGTGGGGAAGGAACAGTTAGAGGTGATGGTGTGGAAAAAGCTACAGAATGGGTGGACATGTGGGAGGCAGAAGAGGTGGTGGACGGTGGAGTGGAGGGTTGGGCAGGGACTGTAGGAGCAGATGATGTTGATGGAAAGTTGTATGGGGAAGGAGTTTGGTACGGGGAAGGAGTTTGGTACGGGGAAGGAGTTTGGTACGGGGCAGGTTGCTGGAAGTGGGGAGATGTCTGGTACTGGGGAGGTTGCTGGTACTGGGGAGGTTGCTGGTACTGGGGAGGTTGCTGGTATGTAATAGGAGGGGGAGGATGGAAAGTGGCTGGAGGGGATGCAGATGTAATAGGAGGGGGAGGATGGAAAGTGGCTGGAGGGGGTGCAGGTGGAGGAACTACAGTGGTGGGAGGTGGAGGTTGGGAGGTAACCTGCTGTAGAGCACCGTGGCACGAATGCATTACATGCATCTGCTGGGTAGGAGATAGTGTTGCCATGCGCTCCACAACAGACCTGAAAAAGGTGTGGTTTGGCGAAGATCTTGCTTCTGAATGCATGGTTTGCAGAAGTGTCTTCACCTCCAGAATGCTGGAGTTGATCTGCTGAAAGCCTGCGGAGATTTGCTCTGACAAAACTTTTAGACAGTTCTGGAAAGATGCATTCAGATGCAAGAACTCTGGCGCATAACTCTTTTCCTGACCCCTCTGCCGCTGCCGCCCAGTACCCGCAGGTGTACTAGAGGTGGCAGGGGCAGAAGGGTGGGGTAAAGGGAAAGCGATCTCCTCACCAGCAGCTTCATGTAATGTAGGCGGCTACGATGCTCCTGTGCTGGTGGATGGGACAGATGGGTCAAATGTGTGGGAAGGCTGGGAAGGTGCAGATGTACCGGGGCGGTCGAAGTGTCCCTCGGTGCCGGTCTCCTCAGGGATCACCTCAGAAGGGTCCAATCGTGCAGGCTCCCGAGTGCTGCTCACCGTGCTGTGGAATAAAGAGAAAAAAAAACAATTAAAATAGTGACATGGTATGGCCCTGGCTGAAAAAAAAAAGTTACATCTAAACATTTTTTTGTCACATGTGGTGTGTAATATTTACCTTCTGGTGAGCATTGTCTCCCGGAGGAACGACAGGGCTCGTGCGTACTTGTACTTGCTCCTGCGTCCTCCAGATCCACTCGGGGCCCGCATCTCTTTATTAAACTCCTTCTTGAAACGATCCCTCACAGACCGCCACCGCTTCACAATTCTCTCCCCTGAAACGAGAAAGGACAAAGTGGTTAGTATACAACATCAGTGTTTCCCAAACTCCAGTCCTCATGGTCCCCAGGGGTCATGTTTTCAGGATTTCCAAAGTAAATAGAAATCCTGAACACATGATCCGTGGGGACCACGAGGACTGGAGTTCGGGAAACACTGGTTTAAATCAAGCAACCGGTACTGTATATACTTACGCTCTTTAATCTGGGCCCGAGCTTCGAGGTCCTCCCAGCGGTCCACAAGGAGCGAACAGATTTCCTCCCAGAGTCGTCGGGTAACGATAAGGTCAGCGTGGCGGCGGTCAGCCATATTCCAGAGCGGCTCCCTTTCTCTGACGAGATCGATGAGGTGGTCCACATCAATCCCTCCATCCTCACCGTCAGAGTCGGGAGCACGCTGTGAAGGCTGTTAAAGAAAAAGACAAAAATAACATAATTAGCCTCCACAAAAGAAATGAAATAAAAAGTGCAAAAAAACAAAGCAAAAATATTTATACTTACACGCTGGTGACCGCCGCGTTGCTGTCGCCGACGACCCTGGGAGGCACTGCGAGGACCTCTTGGCCGAGCACCAGATTGGGAAGACTAGAGAAGAAAACAAAAAATGTTATGTCTTTGGATGTAGGCATTTGTTTGCTGTGTGTGGTCTGCAGAACATTGTTTTCTATGTGTTGTGTGTAGTGTGATGTTGTGTTTCTGCGTTTGATGCAAAAAACTTACCAATTGTGAGCCCACTCCAAGTGTCTGTCCACCCCTTCCTTCTTCTGGGAGCTCCTCTTCATCTTGTGATTCCTGTTTTGAAATAAAAGGCAATGAATAGACATATATTACAGAGATGATGGATTTTTGGAAATAAAAACTTACCGTCAAACGCTGACGATGCGAGGGAGGGCTCCCAGAAGAAGATGTGCTGTCTTCCTCCTGGCCAGACTCCATGGCTGTGGGTGGTGTTCCTGCTGCTGCCATTGCTGCTGCTGCTGCTGCTGCATCTATTGGGCGGCTGTTGAATAAAGAGAAACAAAGGGCCAATGAATATCTTGATATTCCATAGCCCTAGTATGGAGGAATGGGGGATTTGATAATTACCGTCTCTCATCTGCTGCTGGACTCCCCTCCCGTTGTTCAGCATGCTGCTCCATTTGGGGTGGTGCTGATGGTGCTGCTGCAGATGTCTGCTGCCTTCTCCTGCTCCTGGTTCTTGGCTTGGGTGGCATGTTGGGTGTGGCTGAGGGTCCCACTGTCTTGCTTTTATATATGTCTTGTGGGCAGAGCTACTGAGCATGCTCAGACCAAAAAAACCGGATCCGGCCACCGGATCCGGCTGTCGCCGGATCAGGCGCATTGCGGCGCTCATAGGCTTTCATTGTATGAAAAAGTCGGACACGCCGGATCCGGCGTGTCCGGCTTTTTCGCCGGAGACAAAAAACGTTACAGTAGCCGTTTTTTCCAGACGCCGGATCGCGTCACATTGCCGGATCCGGCGAAAATCGGATGAAACGCATGGCCATCCGGCTCGATCCGGCTCTAATGCAAGTCAATGGGGGGGAAACCGGATCCGGCATTGCATTTCGCCGGATCCGGTTTTTGTCAAAAGCGCCGGATCGCGCCTGACGGCGAAAACCTGATGTGTGAAAGAGGCCTAAGGCCTCTTTCACACATCAGTTTTTTGCCGTCAGGCGCGATCCGGCTTTTTTTTGTAAAACCGGATCCGGCAAAATGCAATGCCGGATCCAGTTTTTCCCCATTGACTTGCATTAGCGCCGGATCGCGCCGGATGGCATTGCGTTTCATCCGTTTTTTGCCGGATCCGGCTACTTGTCTCATTCCGGCGTCTGGAAAAAACGGCTACTGTAACGTTTTTTGTCTCCGGCGAAAAAGCCGGAAGCGCCGGATCCGGCGCTTCCAGCTTTTTGCTACAATGAAAGTCTATGGGCGCCGGAATGCGCCGGATCCAGAAAAAGACGGATCCAGCCACCGGATCCGTTTTTTTAAGTCTGCGCATGCTCAGATCCAATTGGCCAGCCCCCAGGAAACAGATATAACCTGCTAGACGGATCCAGCAAAAAAACGGATCCGTTTCTACAGTTCTCCAAAATTTATGCCGGATCCGTTTTTTCTAAAAATAGCCGGATCCTGCCTGACGGCAAAAAACTGATGTGTGAAAGTAGCCTAAGCCAGTTTGGCTCAGACTGGGGCTTGAGCAGAAGCGGCCTGAACAAGCCAGGATTTACCTGTGGTTACAATAGAAGTCACATTGTTTTATTGCTCCGTTTTCTGCTACCAAGAACCGTATTTTCTAAAACCGCATTTTGGAAGGTGATTGCTCATTTCGCACAATATACATGATCAATGATCATACAATATGACTTACTTTACTGGACACATTGCTTTACATACGTTGGGCTGGGTTCAGACAAGCGTATTTCCGATCTCTGTGTGCATGGTGGAGTACGTATGGACAGTCACAGACCATCGTTAGTCTAAGTGCAAGTGCGCGAGATCAGTGCATTTAAGGGCAAGCAGCTCCTGCACCCGTCCACAATGCAAACTAGTACATGCAACTACACACAGACCCAATCATGTCCACCGAGACTAACGGGGTTTCACATTTTTAGAAAAATGTCCTCCAAATGATTCTTATTCTGTAAAATAACAAAGATAGACAGTACTCACCCTCCCCCGCTCCAGCGCCGGCTCCCCACTGCTGATCCAGTCGGTGTTTTGGCTGTAGGGATAGCATCATGTCAATAGCGCACATCACCGCTGCAGCCAATCAATGAGCTCAGCGGTTCTACCAAAGTTGATGACATGAGCTGCTGAGCTAAATAATAAGGGCTCATACTTGTCTCTCGCATGAAAACCTGGCACTGTCGCCGGCACTGGGACCGGAGCATGCGGCTGCGTAGAAACACATGTAACCGCACGCTCCGGTCCGAGTGCCGGCGGCAGTCCCAGGTTTTCATGCGAGAGACTTGCACGAGAACCGTGTGAGTCTCTCGCAAGCGAGTATGAGCCCTAATAGAGAATCTGGCGCTCAAGATGAGCATGGTGAAAAGTCATTTTAATTCAGTGGTCCACTAAATGATTTATTCACAAATTTGATGTCTTGGTCTTATTATGACCTTTATCAAACAAACACTGATATTATTTTTTATTTTTTGTTTATATTTTGTGCTTTTATTTTTGTTTATTTCTTTTATTTTTAATTTTGTTTGTATTTATTATTTATTATTTTTTTATTTCTGTTTCTCTCTCTTTGTTTTCTCCTTTTTTTCTTTTTGATTTCCCTCCTTTTATCCCTTTTTCTAGGTCAATTGAATTGTTTTCATTTACATCTTGTAGCTTATCCCTACTGTATACGAATCCCTCCCAATATCCTACGGTCTTACCTCCTCATCCCTTATGGCTGAATATTTATTTGTTTTTCCAGATGGACTTTTTTTTAGCATACTTAACCAGTATAATATCCATGATTGATTTTTTTCACAGCTTGGCTCAGCAACCTTTGTATATTCCATATATTTGCTCTAAAAGCGATGCACTTGCTTTCAATTGGTCTTCTTTATTTATGATTTGATTTTCTCCTATGTCGTCATTAGTTTTTATTTCTATTTTATTTTGTCATTTTTCTTCATTTGTTTCAGTGTTTGTTTGATAAAGGTCATAAAACTGAAACGCTACATTTGTAAATACATCTTTTAGTGGACCACTGAATTACTTTTCACCATACTCACCTTGAGTTCCGATTTCTTTACTATTTGATTTTTCAGATTGGGACCCTATCTGACCGCCTTCACCTTCATATAGGAGTGCCGTATTCTACTACTACTTATATCACCTCTGCAGCCAGTACACAGACCGATGCAACGGCGAGGAGCCAGCGATGGAGCAGGTGAGGGTGAGCACTGTCTAGCTCTGTTATTTTACATTACAGGAATTGTTTAGGGGATACTTATCTAAAAGTGGAAAACCCATTTAAAGTGCCAGAGCTATAGTCATAGTCCAGCTACCTGCAGTAAGAAGTTACAACACTTTTAATAAGAATCCATCAGCAGGCTTTTGTTATGTAATCTGAGAGCAGCATGATGTAGGAGGTGAGACCCTGATTCCAGCTATGTATCACTTACTGGACTGTTTGGTGCAGTTTTGATATAAATCAATATTTTCTCTGCTGTAGATTTAGATGCTGAATGCTGAGCTTTGTATAACCCAGCCCACACCCCTAATTGGCAGCTTCCTGTATACATTGTCAGCAATCAGCTAATCGGTGAGGGGTGTAGTGAGGTTACACAGATTAGCTGGACTGGCCTGCACCTAAAGCCTAGTCAGGAAGTGATAATCTCCTGATGATAAAACGCTTATTGTATTGAAACTACAACACACAGCCTAATAAGTGATACATCATTGAAATCAGGTTCTCGTGCCCTATATTATGCTGGCTCTCAGATTAAATGATTAAAGGTTTTCGTCACAATGCATTTGCACTATGAAAGTTTTCAGCACATACACCAAGTGGATCCATAGGTTCACATTCACCTGTGCTGTTCCGTACAGAGGAATCAAAAAATGATTACTGTCATATATACTTTTTTGTAACATGGGGGCTATAGGTGCAATGTGCACGCTATGAATATTTACAAGTCTGCAGTCACATAGTGTGACCAGACTTTGTGCCTATCCTGGACAACCCCTTTACAGGAGTCCCGTTATAAGTCAATGGCATCCGCTGTATTAGTTTGTATCTCTTGAATGGCTCTGGCACAGAGTCCCGTGTAGGTTATGAGACGCCATGACTCCAGTGTTACCCCACCTAAAGGCCCCGTCACACATAGCGATCGCTGCTGAGTCACAAGTTTTGTGACACAACAGCGATCTCACCAGCGAGATCGCTGTGTGTGATAGCGATCAGCGACCGGCCCCCCTGTCGGTATCACTGTTCGCTCTTGGAAACCTCTGACATTTCTTCCATCGCTGGTCTCCCGCTGGCCAGCACGCATCGCTGCGTGTGACAGGTGGGAGACCAGCGATCAGCTGGCAACGATACCCGATGTGTATGTTAGTTACCAGCTCCCTGCATCAGCGCGTTTGTAACTAACGTTCACAGCGACGCCACGTGCTCGGCATCGCTGTGTTGATCGCTGGTGAAGCTGTCTGTTTGACAGCTCACCAGCGATCATGTAGCGACTCAACAACGATCCTGACACGTTGATCCTGACACGGGATCGCTGGTGAGTCGCTATGTGTGACTCCAGCTTTAGAGTTCTTAGAGTACAAAGTAACAGTTTGGTCTCCATATGTCACCCTGTGGGATCGATTGGAGGGGGCACAGCAGGCTGAGAGGCCTGTATGAATGTATGATCCCAGTGAGGGCCCTGTGTGCTCGCTGGGATTTATCTCACTCTATAAACTTCTAATCATTTTGCTCATACATGTTTCACATTTCTGTTTTCAGGAAAAGTAGAACGCGTATCTTGCCTCGTAACAGTACATTTCCAGGTCTCCAGGACAAACAGATCCACTTTAAAATATACCTTGAAATGTCAAAATCAGATTTATGATACCTACTTAGCCAATTCCTTATGGGGAGTAACACTTGGCCACCAGCCAATCAAAGAGCAGGACTGTTTTGCTTAGTAAGTTGGCAGGCGTTCGCCTTGGAATTCGAGAATTCAGCCAACCAAGTAACAGCGAAGACACAGAGGTCCTTCTTATGGGGCGTAATCTGGCAAATGTGTGCGAGTTCATTGCCAGTTCCCTGATAAAGTATCAGGCACCGCAGTGTATTCCGAGGCTGGACATCAGCCAGCCTTCGACTTCGAAAAGTTTGAACAGACCCTCAGGCACATTGCGGAAATTGCCCTCCTATGAGTTGGATGGAGAGATAGATGGATAGATGATGGATAGATAGATAGGATAGAGCCTGTATTGGAAGAAAGGATTGCCCTCGCTCCAGCTGCATGTTGCAGATTTTGTACTAAAAGGTTAAGTTGTTTTTCATTATCAAACTTTTCGCTCATCTCTAGTGGTCGGCTCTTTTTCAGCCCCCCTTAGGCTACTTTCACATTAGGCCTCTTTCACACTTCAGTTTTTTTGCATCAGTCAAGATCCGCCAAAAGGACGGATGGCGGATCCGTTTTAGTACTGATGACAACGGATGGCACCCGTCCGTTTTTTTGAAGGATGAGAGAGAGAGAGAGAGAGAGAGAGAAAGAATTTTTTTTTTTGTCCGGCACCCAGAAAGAATTTCGGGTTAAATGAGTGTCTGGAGGATCCGCCACAGAAAAAAACGTTGCAAGCTCCGTTTTGAAATCTTTGAGGATGGTGACGGACAGCAACTTTTGGCGGATCCGCAAAAAAAACGGATGCAACGGACAGCAATCCGTCACAATCCGCCAATAATGGAAGTCAATGGGGAAAAAAACGGATCCTCAAAAGAAAATTGCGGATCCGTTTTTTTCAAAACCTGGCGGATTGTGACTGATTGTAAAAAACTGAAGTGTGAAAGAGGCCTTAGCGGTTTTTAGCGCAGCGCTTCGTGCGCAATAGAAACGCATACAAAAAATGCATCATGTATTTTGCATGCATTTACGTTTTTTAGGCGCAAGCGTTTTAACCAGTTTCAAGCCATGTTAACTCTTAAAATGCATGCGTTTTGTTCCCATAGACTGTAATGCGTTATTTTGTCGCATTCCATGCGCATGCGGTTTTTACGCCGTTGGATGCACCGAAAAATGCAACAGGTTGCGTCTGGCACGCTTAGGGCACACCTTAAAAAACGCATGCGCACGAAAATGCATATGAACGCGTGCAAACGCTAGGCCGTGCACACGCCATGTTAAACATAGGTGCGCATGACGCATGTGCATGGACGCGCACGATGCACTGCACAAAAAGCGCTAATGTGAAACCAGCCTTACCTCGGCCATGTCTCTGAGCACTGAGCAGCTTGCACTTCTGGACACTCCAGGGAGGTTCTGGAATATGGCAGCACTGGAGGATAATGGGGTCCTGGTCACTTCACGTTCGATCCCTCTCAAATCTTTGGCCGCTAAGGCCGGTTTCACATTAGCGCATTTTCAGCGCGCGCACGGCCGGGGGTAGCTCCGCCCCCGAGCCGGCTCTCTGCCCGGCGTGCCCGCCCCTTGCCTGTAGCGCCGCCTCCTAGCGGACGGCGGCGCCTGCGATCGGCGCACCCTATCTTTAGCATAGGGTGCGCCGATCGTGCGCAGGTCGTGCGCTAGTTGCGCTTTGACCTGCGCTGCGCACTTATGACGGTGCGCCGTGCGCGCCAAAATCCGAAAAGTTCGATTTTGGCGCGCACGGCGCACCGTCAAAAGTGCGCAGCGCAGGTCAAAGCGCAACTAGCGCACGACCTGCGCACGATCGGCGCACCCTATGCTAAAGATAGGGTGCGCCGATCGCAGGCGCCGCCGTCCGCTAGGAGGCGGCGCTACAGGCAAGGGGCGGGCACGCCGGGCAGAGAGCCGGCTCGGGGGCAGAGCTACCCCCGGCCGTGCGCGCGCTGAAAATGCGCTAATGTGAAACCGGCCTAATGTGCCTCTTTTTTATTTAACATGTTTTTTTTTTAAACTCTGTTGACTATTTGCAACAAAACGTTTGATGGTTCTGTGATCACAGCCCAATATCTTGACTAGCAAACTTGCATTAAAATTCTTCTAAATACATTGATCTCAGAAACCAATAGTTCAGCAGTATCACGCTGTACACGCAGGTGATGTAAGGGGCTCACATGAGTATAGCGCACTTTTGTACCCAAATCTCTCAGCTGCTTTTAATATAGCTGTTCCGGAAGAGAAGTGGTTTTCAGCTAGAACATGTTAGCAGCGGAGGAGGTATTTTCGGCAACCTTAACCCTTTGCTGGTGTTGTATACTGCTGACATAAATGTCAAAATACTAAAAATCTTTTCCATGTTAGCCTTTATTGTATATGATATGAACCAACAAAAATGTAGTCAACATGAACTAAGACTTTTAGATACTATGAAAAAAACTTAAAAAAATGTAATCAGCTCCATGAAAACTGATGTAAAGCACCGCAGTGATGGATGATGCAAAACGATTTCTCTATAAGGGCTCGCTCCCACTTGCGATTAAATCGGACAAATACAATATGATTAAAAATCTGATTGCATTCTTACCAATGTAATCCTATGCTTGTGTTCTCAATGATGATATTTTCCTCCTCCAATTTGATCGCAATCAGACAGGAAAAAAATGCAGCATGCTGTGATTGCATGCTGAATTTGCATCGCACGCATCTATGTAAGTCTATGGGTGCGTGTGAAACATTGCACTGCACTCGGATGTCATCCGAGTGCAGTGCAATTCCTGATGACCCCGGCAGGAGAGGAGATGGAGAAATTACTTTCTCCTATGCTGCGATCATGTTATGTGAGAGGATGAGAGCACTGACAAATGGATCATACTCGCAGTAGCGCTGGAGCTGAGGGTCATTAGCACATCGCATTGGATACTCTCACATCGGATGTGATATGCTAGTGTGACTCCGGCCTAACATTGATCATACACTGACAAAGGAAACATTTGTTCCTACGCTGGTTAGATATCATCAAAATCGTTTGATCACACAAATAATAGAATACGCAGCCAACAGGCATGCCATTTTAGATAGATCCGTCATCAGATTTCACAATGCAAACTGCATATGTTATTAAACAGATCCCTGTTGGAATGACTGAATAATCTGGAAAATTCATGCTCAATTTCTTCCCTCCTATCCTGACAGTTCCTCAGTGTCCCACCTCCCTGTTGTTGCTGAGATCTCACACTGCTCAGTACAAACTGCAGTTGTCAGTCCGTCTTGGTGGATAGAGACTGTAATCATAAAATGCTTATCTTAACATCTGAGGCACAGTGACATGGATTTTCAAAGTAAGTACACCAGTGTCATCAGACCTAAGCAATCTACTTAATAATGTGTGGAATTTTGTATTGTCAAATCTGGTGACAGATCAGCTTTAAGGCCTCACACACCTAGCAGAGCCGAGTACAGACCGGATTAGAGTCTGGCTGCAGCTGTATATGGTTTTCATTGGGGAGGTGTGTTTGGGGTGCTGATATTCTCCCCCAAATCTCTTGGACACACATGGAATATGACAGAGAAAACCTGTGTGCCTTGCCTTATATGAAATCGTAGGCATACTTAGGTACAGTCGGGCCCCACAGAAGCCTATTCATGCCCTATTATGCTTCTGTACCACTGATAATATGGTCGTGTGTATGATGCTTTAGATTTAATAAAACAGGTCTTCTCCAACAATATATGTTCCCTGCAAAAAAAAAATCCTACAGTGCTGTACAAATGTTCTAGGCAGGGGTGTAAAATGTTTTTAAGTAAGTATGCTTTATATGCTTTAAAATAAGAGTTTAATAGTTTATTTTTTTTTATCTATTAACAAAGCAAAGTGAATGAAAGACAGGAAAATTGGAAGCAGACCAATATTTACTCTGCCTTCAAAACAGCATTGGTGCTCCTCGGTGCACTGACACAGTTATTAAATGAACTTAGCAGGGAGATTGTTCCAAAGATATTGACATGTAATCTCACCCAGACTGGTGTTGGGATCAGGGTTCTGTGGGGGTCATATCATGTCTGGGGTTGTTGTTCTTCTGTAGAATAAATTTTGGAGCCAATTACACATGTCACTGATGGTATTGCATGATGGATATGGGCAGCATGGTGGCTCAGTGGTTAGCACTGCAACACTGGGCTCCTGGGTTCAAATCCCACCAAGGACAACGTCTGCAAGGAGTTTGTATGTTCTCCCCGTGTTTCCAGGGGTTTCCTCCGGTTTCCTCCCACACTACAAAGACATACTGATAGGGAATCTAGATTGTGAGCCCCAATTGGGACAGTGATGATAATGTCAGTAAAGCGCTGCAGATTAAGGTAGCACTATATAAGCAACTAGCTGCCCGGGCATAGTAACTAATTGTGGTTAGTTATAGCAAATTATAATTATCCTCCATCCCATAGTCCTGTGCCCGTATACCCATCATACATATCCACGATCCCATAGGCCCGTGCCCATATACCCATCATACATATCCTCCATCCCATAGTCGAGTGCCCATATACCCATCACACATCCTGCATCCCATAGTCCCATGCCCATATACCCATCATACATATTCGTCATCCCATAGTCGAGTGCCCATATACCCATCACATATCCTTCATCTCATAGTCCCGTGCCCATATACCCATCATACATATCCGCCATGCCATAGTCCTGTGCCCATATACCCGTCATACATATCCTCCATCCCATAGTCCAGTGCCCATATACCCATCACACATCCTCCATCCCATAGTCAACCATTATGACATCATAATGAGCGGTGGAGCTTGCAACCTATGATGACATCAGCGTTGACATGGCTGGCTGGTATATATACAGTGCTGCTGGGCTGTAGTGGGGTGGCTGGCTGGCATATACAGTGCTGCTGGGCCGCAGTGGGCTGGATGGTATATACAGTGCTGCTGGGCTGAAGTGATGTGGCTGGCTGATACAATGCTGCTGGGCTGCAGTGGGGTGGCTGGCTGGTATATATACAGTGCCGCTGGGCAGCAGTGAGGTGGCTGGCTGGCATATACAGTGCTGCTGGGCTGCAGTGAGGTGGCTGGCTGGTATATACAGTGCTGCTGGGCTGCAGTGGGGTGGCTGGCTGGTATATACAGTGCTGCTGGGCTGCAGTCAGGTGGCTGGCTGGCATATACAGTGCTGCTGGGCTGCAGTGAGGTGGCTGGCTGGTGTATACAATGCTGCTGGGCTGCAGTGGGGTGGCTGGCTGGTATATATACAGTACCGCTGGGCAGCAGTGAGGTGGCTGGCTGGCATATACAGTGCTGCTGGGCTGCAGTTGGGTGGCTGGCTGGTATATACAGTGCTGCTGGGCTGCAGTGAGGTGGCTGGCTGGTATATACAGTGCTGCTGGGCTGCAGTGGGGTGGCTGGCTGGTATATACAGGTGCTGCTGGGCTGCAGTGGGGTGGCTGGCTGGTATATACAGTGCTGCTGGGCTGCATTGAGGTGGCTGGCTGGCATATACAGTGCTGCTGGGCTGCAGTGGGGTGGCTGGCTGGTATATATACAGTGCTGCTGGGCTGCAGTGAGGTGGCTGGCTGGCATATACAGTGCTGCTGGGCCGCAGTGGGGTGGCTGGCTGGTATATACAGTGCTGCTGGGCCGCAGTGGGGTGGCTGGCTGGTATATACAGTGCTGCTGGGCCACAGTGGGGTGGCTGGCTGGTATATACAGTGCTGCTGGGCTGCAGTGGGGTGGCTGGCTGGTATATACAGTGCTGCTGGGCTGCAGTGGGGTGGCTGGCTGGTATATACAGTGCTGCTGGGCTGCAGTGGGGTGGCTGGCTAGTATATACAGTGCTGCTGGGCTGCAGTGGGGTGGCTGGCTGGTATATACAGTGCTCAGAGCTGCAGTGGGGTGGCTGGCTGGTATATACAGTGCTGCTGGGCTGCAGTGGGGTGGTTAGCTGGTATATACAGTGCTGCTGGGCTGCAGTTGGATGGCTGGCTGGTATATAAAGGTGCTGCTGGGCTGCAGTGGGGTGACTGACTGGTATATACAGTGCTGCTGGGCTGCAGTGGGGTGGCTAGCTGGTATATACAGGTGCTGCAGTGGGGTGGCTGGCTGGTGTATACAGGTGCTGCTTGGCTGCAGTGGGGTGGCTGACTGGTATATATAGTGCTGCTGGACTACAGTGGCGTGACTGACTGGTATATACAGTGCTGCTGGGCTGCAGTGGGGTGACTGGCTGGTATATACAGTGCTGCTGGGCTGCAGTGGGGTGGCTGGCTGGTATATACAGTGCTGCTGAGCTGCAGTGGGGTGGCTAGCTGGTGTATACAGGTGATGCTCGGCTTCAGTGGGGTGGCTGGCTGGTGTATACAGGTACTGCTGGGCTGCAGTGGGCAGCAAGGCAGATGGTGATGATATATATACAGGTGGTGCTGAGCTCAGTCTGCTGGGGCTTTACCTGGTGATGATGTGTATATACAGGTGGTGGTGCTGGGCTCAGTGGGCTGGGGCTTTAACTGGTGATGTATATACAGGATATGCTGGGCTCAGTGGGCTGGTGCTGGACCTTGTGGTGATATATATACAGGCGGTGCTGGGCTCAGTGGGCTGGTGCTGGACATGGTGATGATGTGTGTGTATATATAGGTGGTGGTGCTGGGCTCAGTGAGCTGGTGCTGGATCTGGTGATGATGTATATACAGGCAGTGCTGGGCTCAGTGGGCTGGTGCTGGACCTTGTGATGATGTATATACAGGTGGTGGTGCTAGGCTCTGGGCTGGGGCTGGACCTGGTGATGATGTATATACAGGAGGTGCTGGGCTCAGTGGGCTGGGGCTTTACCTGGTGATGTATATACAGGAGGTGCTGGGCTCAGTGGGCTGGTGCTGGACCTGGTGATGATATATATACAGGAGGTGCTTGGCTCAGTGAGCTGGTGCTGGACCTGGTGATGATATATATACAGGCGGTGCTGCTGGGCTCAGTGGGCTGGTGCTGGACCTGTTGAACATGTATACACAGGTGGTGGTGCTGGGGTCAGTGGGCTGGGGCTTTACCTGGTGATGTATATACAGTTGGTGTTGGGCTAAGTGGGCTGGGGCCTTACAGGTGGTGGTGCTGGGCTCAGTGGGCTTGTGGTGGACCTGGTGAAGATATATATACAGGAGGTGCTGGTCTCAGTGGGCTGGTGCTGGATCTGGTGATGATTTACAGTCATATGTTATAGTTTGGGCACCCCTATTAATGTTAACCTTTTTTCTTTATACAATTTTGGTTTTTGCAACAGCTATTTCAGTTTCATATATCTAATAACTGATGGACTCAGTTATATTTCTGGATTCAAATGAGGTTCATTGTACTAACAGAAAATGTGCAATCTGCATTTAAACAAAATTTGACCGGTGCAAAAGTATGGGTACCTCAACATAAAAGTGACATTAATATTTCGTAGATCCTCCTTTTGCAAAAATAACAGCCTCTAGTCGCTTCCTGTAGCTATTAATGAGTTCCTGGATCCTGGATGAAGGTATTTGTGACCATTCCTGTTTACAAAACAATTCCAGTTCAGTTAAGTTTGATTGTCGCAGAGCATAGACAGCCCACTTCAAATCATCCCACAGATGTTCAATGACATTCAGGTCTGGGGACTGGGATGGCCATTCCAGAACATTGTAATTGTTCCTCTGCATGAATGCCTGAGTAGATTTGGAGCGGTGTTTTGGATCATTGTCTTGCTGAAATATCCATCCCCTGTGTAACTTCAACTTCGTCACTGATTCTTGCACATTATTGTCAAGAATCTGCTGATACTGAGTTGAATCCATGCGACCCTCAACTTTAAAAAGATTCCCGGTGCCGGCATTGGCCACACAGCCCCAAAGCATGATGGAACCTCCACCAAATTTTACTGTGGGTAGCAAGTGTTTTTCTTCCTTCTTCCAAAATATAACTGGCTTGTCCAAATGTGCTTTTGCATACCTCAGGCGACTGTTTGTGGCGTGCTTGCAGAAACGGCTTCTTTCGCATCACTCTCCCATACAGCTTCTCCTTGTGCAAAGTGCGCTGTATTGTTGACCGATGCACAGTGACACCATCTGCAGCAAGATGATGCTGCAGGTCTTTGGAGGTGGTCTGTGGATTGTCCTTGACTGTTCTCGCCATCCTTCTTCTCTGCCTTTCTGATATTTTTCTTGGCCTGCCACTTCTGGGCTTAACAAGAACTGTACCTGTGTTCTTCCATTTCCTTACTATGTTCCTCACAGTGGAAACTGACAGGTTAAATCTCTGAGACAACTTTTTGTATCCTTCCCCTGAAAAGCTATGTTGAATAATCTTTGTTTTCAGATCATTTGAGAGTTGTTTTGAGGAGCCCATGATGCCACTCTTCATAGGAGAATCAAATAGGAGAACTACTTGCAAGTGGCCACCTTAAATACCTTTTCTTATGATTTGATACACCTGGCTATGAAGTTCAAAGCTCAATGAGGTTACAAAACCAATTTAGTGCTTCAGGAAGTCAGTAAAAAGTAGTTAGGAGTGTTCAAATCAAGAAAATGAAAAGGGTGCCCATACTTTTGCACCGGTCAAATTTTGTTTTGTCACAAATACCTTCATCCAGGATCCAGGAACTCATTAATAGCTACAGGAAGCGACTAGAGGCTGTTATTTTTGCAAAAGGAGGATCTATGAAATATTAATGTCACTTTTATGTTGAGGTGGCCATACTTTTGCACTGGTCAAATTTTGTTTAAATGCAGATTGCACATTTTCTGTTAGTACAATGAACCTCATTTGAATCCAGAAACATAACTGAGTCCATCAGTTATTAGATATATGAAACTGAAATAGCTGTTGAAAAAAACAAAATTGTTATAAAGAAAAAAGGTTAACATTAATAGGGGTGCCCAAACTTTAGCATATGACTGTATATACAGGTGCTGAGGCTGATGTATATACACCAGCCCCCAGCACCTGTATATATCAGCCACAGCACCTGTGTATACACCAGTACCTCCATATACTTATAAAATAAAAATCCTTTATTATAAATAAAACAAAACACAGTTTTAATTTTTTATTTAAAAATAACAAACACGGTTATACTCGCCTAACGCCTAATTCCACCAAAGCCCATGTTCTTCTGCAATAAACCAAAAAACAACAATATACCATACCTGTCCATCATTGTGTCACACGCCGTAATCCATGTCGGTGAGAAAGGCCTAGTAGACATCTCAATTGGGGTTTCCCCTTACAAAACTAAAAAATGTCAGTGGGGTCACACTTCAGTCACAGAAGGCTGTATCTCCCATATCTAAAAGGCAGGGAGAGGGACATGTATTGTAGCACTTACAAGTCATTTTCCCCTATTGAACCCCTTTAGTGTTCTCACCCATTATGATAATCCATTAATGGCCACCATAAAGCATGATACCAACACATTTTTCCCACAAACGCATTATTATTTACCGTAGTCATTAAAACTTATGAATAAGCGCATATTCATGAGTTTAATGAGCGGTACCATGTGACCTCTGGTGTATATGACTCGACCCCCTGGTGTATATGACTCGAATATAAGCCGATAGGGGGACTTTCACCCCCCAAAAATGGGCTGAAAATCTCGGCTTATATTCGAGTATATACGGTATATAGCGCCATTGATTCCATGGTGCTGTACATGAGAAGGGGTTACATACAAATTACGGATATCACTTACAGTAAACAAACTAACAATCACAGACTGATACAGAGGGGAGAGAGGACCCTGCCCTTTCGGGCTTACATGCTACAGGATGGTGGGGAAGGAGACAGTAGGTTGGGGGGTTGCAGCAGTCCCGGTGTTGGTTGAGGTGATATCTCTGGTAGTACTGAGGAGGTAGCGGGGTCACATGACACCCTCACAGTTACTGCCTCAACACTTGTTTTTGCACAATGCTAATATAATTACAAATGGTAGCTTTGTATAATGGTTTATTCAAGTTAGAGCAATCCACCTTGATAGTACTGGTTTTTTTTATCAAATAGATTTTTATTAATCAGAATTCAAAATACAGAATATACAGTAAATCTTCCACAAACACCTTGATAGTACTGTAACATGAAGCTGAATTACCACATGCAAACCTGCAACCAAAAATGTGTTGTGAATTTATCCTGTAGGACCATACTTTAAAGACATCTGTTTTATGGAAAATGTGTTTCTGTGGATCTGTAGAATTTCCCAGATATTTCTGATTAATCAAACTGTAGAGAAGAGGTTGCATTGAAAAAGACATCCTCACAATTTATTTATTTATTTTTTTTAAATTGTATGTGGGCTGCTTTGGTTCGTGTGCCAGGGCTGATTTTCAGACCCAGTCCAGCCCTGATACAGTATATATGTCAGTGACACACACATATATATATATATATACTGTATATATACTGTATATATATCTCACGGTGCTCTGCTATGAAGACATTGACCATGAACTGCCGTGACCTCATCACTGGCATTTTCCCACGGTCCTGAGGTCACAGCAGTTCAGCCTGGCTTCAAGAACAGCTTCAGTGAATAGCGGTGATGTCACTGATGCTGTGCTCCCTCACAGCCTGACCCGCGATGAAGTTTGGAGCATGGAAAAATGAACTGGCATTTTCCACGCTCCAGAGTTCAGCGCGGGTCAGGCTGTGAGGGAGCGCAGACTCAGTGACATCACCGGTAGTCACTGAGGTTGAGCTGGCAGCATCTACTCATTCACCAGTGGTTTTTCAGTCGGGATGGTCGCATTTTAGCACCGTCCAGGTTGAAAAATGTATATCCCCCAGATATGGATTACGGCGTGGGACACAACGACGGACAGGTATGGTATATTGTTGATTTTTTATTTTAGATTTATTACAGGAGAACGAGTGCATTGCATGGATTAGGTGTAGTTGTAAGTATGTTTTAATTAAGAATAATAAAGGAGTCTGTGTCTTTATTTCAAATAAAGGATTTTTTAATGAGTGTCAGTGTTTTCTTTACAATTTGACTATGGGGTTAGTAATAGGGGCATCTTACTGACGCCTCTCCATTACTAACCTCGGGGCTTGATGTCACCCCCCATCTATTACCCCATATGCCACCACTACCATTCAGTGGGAAGAGCAAGGCTATGTGCCAGAATTGGTGCATCTTAGAGATGCCCCTTTTATGGGGCGGTTGAGAGCTGATGTTTTTCGCCAGGGGGGCCATTATCCATGGTCCCTTCTTTGGCTGTTAACATCAGCCCTCAGCTGTCTGCACAGCCATTGCTGGCTATAAATTATAGGGGAACTCCTCGCCATTTTATTCCATAAAATAATCTTGAATCACTGAAATACCAGTGATGGGAGCTGCCCCACAGACTAACAGCGGTCCGAGTGCTTTGCGATGTTTTATCGCATAGCACTAGTCCGTATTCCTCACTAGGGTGACTACGGCCTAATAATTACCATTCCATTACAAATACCAATGCAAGAACAAAGACAAATACGGGTTTTTGTTCAAGCTGTGCTCATGTAATGATATTTGCAGGCTGTAAGGCTATTAAGCATGACAAAAGGCAAAAAATATTGTTTTTCTCTGTGGAATGTTCCATGCAACATAATATTCAGCATGTGATCTATTCATATAATAAGGAAGCGACCAGCTCCATATTTCTAAAGAATGAGTAGTGAACAAATTCGACAGTTAGTTAAATACTCTGGATGACACTTTTTTGGGGTGGGTATAAAAGTAAATAGTATTAGGGAATGTTCGCACAATGTCTTTTTCAGGTGTCCTAAAAGCGGAAGACACTTCAGGAAAATCTGATTTTCTCTGCTCTTTTGTAAACTTAATGCATTTTTTGTTGTTGTTTCCTCAATGGTTTTTCTAGGTCATTGACCAACGGTGGGTTTTTCAAGTGTTTTCCCATCATTGTAAGGCATTTTCAGACTTTTTAAAATTGTATTTAACCGCTAGCAGTTTTTGTAGAAAAAACGCTGAGAAAACACTTATGCATGTCTGCATACTATATGTGTGCATGTCTGAGTATTGCGTTGTATGTGTGCATGTCTGTGTACTGTATGTGTGTGCATGTCTGTAATACAGTTGTGGCCAAAAGTATTGACACCCCTGCAATTCTGTCGGATAATACTCCGTTTCTTCCTGAAAATGATTGCAAACACAAATTCTTTGGTATTATTATCTTCATTTAATTTGTCTTAAATGAAAAAACACAAAAGAGAATGAAGCAAAAAGCAAAACATTGATCATTTCACACAAAACTCCAAAAATGGGCCAGACAAAAGTATTGGCACCCTCAGCCTAATACTTGGTTGCACAACCTTAAGGCCTCTTTCACACATCAGGTTTTCGGCGTCAGGCGCGATCCGGCGCTTTTGACTAAAACTGGATCCGGCGAAATGCAATGCCGGATCCGGTTTCCCCCCCATTGACTTGCATTAGAGCCAGATCGAGCCGGATGGCCATGCATTTTCGCCGGATCCGGCAATGTGACGCGATCCGGCGTCTGGAAAAAACGGCTACTGTAACGTTTTTTGTCTCCGGCGAAAAAGCCGGACACGCCGGATCCGGCGTGTCCGGCTTTTTCATACAATGAAAGCCTATGAGCGCCGCAATGCGCCTGATCCGGCGACAGCCGGATCCGGCGGCCGGATCCGGTTTCTTTGGTCTGAGCATGCTCAGTAGCTCTGCCCACAAGACATATATAAAAGCAAGACAGTGGGACCCTCAGCCACACCCAACATGCCACCCAAGCCAAGAACCAGGAGCAGGAGAAGGCAGCAGACATCTGCAGCAGCAGCACCATCAGCACCACCCCAAATGGAGCAGCATGCTGAACAACGGGAGGGGAGTCCAGCAGCAGATGAGAGACGGTAATTATCAAATCCCCCATTCCTCCAAACTAGGGCTATGGAATATCAAGATATTCATTGGCCCTTTGTTTCTCTTTATTCAACAGCCGCCCAATAGATGCAGCAGCAGCAGCAGCAATGGCAGCAGCAGGAACACCACCCACAGCCATGGAGTCTGGCCAGCAGGAAGACAGCACATCTTCTTCTGGGAGCCCTCCCTCGCATCGTCAGCGTTTGACGGTAAGTTTTTATTTCCAAAATCCATCATCTCTGTAATATATGTCTATTCATTGCCTTTTATTTCAAAACAGGAATCACAAGATGAAGAGGAGCTCCCAGAAGAAGAAGGAAGGGGTGGACAGACACTTGGAGTGGGCTCACAATTGGTAAGTTTTTTGCATCAAACGCAGAAACACAACATCACACTACACACAACACATAGAAAACAATGTTCTGCAGACCACACACAGCAAACAAATGCCTACATCCAAAGACATAACATTTTTTGTTTTCTTCTCTAGTCTTCCCAATCTGGTGCTCGGCCAAGAGGTCCTCGCAGTGCCTCCCAGGGTCGTCGGCGACAGCAACGCGGCGGTCACCAGCGTGTAAGTATAAATATTTTTGCTTTGTTTTTTTTTGCACTTTTTATTTCATTTCTTTTGTGGAGGCTAATTATGTTATTTTTGTCTTTTTCTTTAACAGCCTTCACAGCGTGCTCACGACTCTGACGGTGAGGATGGAGGGATTGATGTGGACCGCCTCATCGATCTCGTCAGAGAAAGGGAGCCGCTCTGGAATATGGCTGACCGCCGCCAAGCTGACCTGATTGTTACCCGACGACTCTGGGAGGAAATCTGTTCGCTCCTTGTGGACCGCTGGGAGGACCTCGAAGCTCGGGCCCAGATTAAAGAGCGTAAGTATATACAGTACCGGTTGCTTGATTTAAACCAGTGTTTCCAGTGGCGGATTATAATGAGGTCAATTTGGGCAGTTGCCCCGGGCCCAGTGGGGTTAAGGGGCCCACAGCCCAGGCCAGTAAATTGCCCCATTATAATCCGCCACCGCGCAGGGCCGGATTATAGGCAGGGCAGGCGGGGCTTCAGCCCCGGGGCCCCCACCACAAGAGCTTCTAAGGGGGCCCCCACCACATTCCTGCTGGCTGCTGCAATGGCACTCCATCTTCTCCCCACCTAAAAGTGAGTGACCGTGGGGGCGGCATTATGTGCTCTGCTACCAGCAGCATCTACAAGTAGCGTGAACGCTGATGCTGCTGGTAGCGCGCAAAGGCTTGTGATGAGATCACAGGAGGTAAGGTGTCAGGGCCCCCGATCATGTGACCCCTGTCTCCTCCCCTCCTGTGACCTCATCACAGGTCCTGTGCGCACAGCACTGAGAGCAGCCATGTATGTGGAGTGAGGCTCTGCGGGTGGAGGTCGGTGCTGGAGGCCCCATTATTCTCTATGTGGAGTGCGGCTCTGCGGGTGGAGGTCGGTGCTGGAGGCTCCATTATTCTCTATGTGGAGTGTGGCTCTGCGGGTGGAGGTCGGTGCTGGAGGCTCCATTATTTTCTATGTGGAGTGCGGCTCTGCGGGTGGAGGTCGGTGCTGGAGGCTCCATTATTCTCTATGTGGAGTGCGGCTCTGCGGGTGGAGGTCGGTGCCGGAGGCTCCATTATTCTCTATGTGGAGTGCGGCTCTGCGGGTGGAGGTCGGTGCCGGAGGCTCCATTATTCTCTATGTGGAGTGTGGCTCTGCGGGTGGAGGTCGGTGCTGGAGGCTCCATTATTCTCTATGTGGAGTGGGGCTCTGCAGGTGGAGGTCGGTGCTGGAGGCTCCATTATTCTCTATGTGGAGTGCGGATCCGCCGGTGGAGGTCGGTGCTGGAGGCTCCATTATTCTCTATGTGGAGTGGGGCTCTGCAGGTGGAGGTCGGTGCTGGAGGCTCCATTATTCTCTATGTGGAGTGGGGCTCTGCAGGTGGAGGTCGGTGCTGGAGGCTCCATTATTCTCTATGTGGAGTGCGGCTCTGCGGGTGGAGGTCGGTGCTGGAGGCCCCATTATTCTCTATGTAGAGTGTGGCTCTGCGGGTGGAGGTCGGTGCTGGAGGCCCCATTATTCTCTATGTAGAGTGTGGCTCTACGATTCGTGACCCCCGTCACGTGACGAGGGGGGCCCACAGAGTCTGAACTGCCCCGGGCCCTGGCTACCCTTAATCCACCCCTGAGTGTTTCCCGAACTCCAGTCCTCGTGGTCCCCACGGATCATGTGTTCAGGATTTCTATTTACTTTGGAAATCCTGAAAACATGACCCCTGGGGACCATGAGGACTGGAGTTTGGGAAACACTGATGTTGTATACTAACCACTTTGTCCTTTCTCGTTTCAGGGGAGAGAATTGTGAAACGGTGGCGGTCTGTGA
This sequence comes from Dendrobates tinctorius, assembly GCF_039654945.1. Taxonomy (NCBI): domain Eukaryota; kingdom Metazoa; phylum Chordata; class Amphibia; order Anura; family Dendrobatidae; genus Dendrobates; species Dendrobates tinctorius. The sequence continues at coordinate 10,875,788 of NW_027361757.1, read as the reverse complement.
GGGATCGTTTCAAGAAGGAGTTCAATAAAGAGATGCGGGCCCCGAGTGGATCTGGAGGACGCAGGAGCAAGTACAAGTACGCACGAGCCCTGTCGTTCCTCCGGGAGACAATGCTCACCAGAAGGTAAATATTACACACCACATGTGACAAAAAAATGTTTAGATGTAACTTTTTTTTTTTCAGCCAGGGCCATACCATGTCACTATTTTAATTGTTTTTTTTTCTCTTTATTCCACAGCACGGTGAGCAGCACTCGGGAGCCTGCACGATTGGACCCTTCTGAGGCGATCCCTGAGGAGACCGGCACCGAGGGACACTTTGACCGCCCCGGTACATCTGCACCTTCCCAGCCTTCCCACACATTCGACCCATCTGTCCCATCCACCAGCACAGGAGCATCGTGGCCGCCTACATTACATGAAGCTGCTGGTGAGGAGATCGCTTTCCCTTTACCCCACCCTTCTGCCCCTGCCACCTCTAGTACACCTGCGGGTACTGGGTGGCAGCGGCAGAGGGGTCAGGAAAAGAGTTATGCGCCAGAGTTCTTGCATCTGAATGCATCTTTCCAGAACTGTCTAAAAGTCTTGTCAGAGCAAATCTCCGCAGGCTTTCAGCAGATCAACTCCAGCATTCTGGAGGTGAAGACACTTCTGCAAACCATGCATTCAGAAGCAAGATCTTCGCCAAACCACACCTTTTTCAGGTCTGTTGTGGAGCGCATGGCAACACTATCTCCTACCCAGCAGATGCATGTAATGCATTCGTGCCACGGTGCTCTACAGCAGGTTACCTCCCAACCTCCACCTCCCACCACTGTAGTTCCTCCACCTGCACCCCCTCCAGCCACTTTCCATCCTCCCCCTCCTATTACATCTGCACCCCCTCCAGCCACTTTCCATCCTCCCCCTCCTATTACATCTGCACCCCCTCCAGCCACTTTCCATCCTCCCCCTCCTATTACATCTGCACCCCCTCCAGCCACTTTCCATCCTCCCCCTCCTATTACATACCAGCAACCTCCCCAGTACCAGCAACCTCCCCAGTACCAGACATCTCCCCACTTCCAGCAACCTGCCCCGTACCAAACTCCTTCCCCGTACCAAACTCCTTCCCCATACAACTTTCTATCAACATCATCTGCTCCTACAGTCCCTGCCCAACCCTCCACTCCACCGCCCACCACCTCTTCTGCCTCCCACATGTCCACCCATTCTGTAGCTTTTTCCACACCATCACCTCTAACTGCTCCTTCCCCACCACGATCCCAGTCCTCTCTCCACACGCCCAGTGTCGAAGTGTCCCGCAGCCCCTCCAGCAGTATTTCCACCCCACACTACACAGATTTATGATGTGTTTTGTAATAAAAATGCCCAGTTTTTTTTCAAACCTTTATTAAAAAAGTTTTTTTTAACTTTAAAAACAGTTTACAAACAAAAAAATATTTTAAATAAAAGTTAAATTATTGTTTACACTGGTTGTCTGTCATTTCTTTCTGCGGCGAAATATGTTTAAAAAAAAAGGTTAAATAAAGGGTATTTAAAAGGTAAAAAGGTATTCAAAACCAGGTATATAACTGTGGGTAAATTTTAGCTTTTTGCCACAGTTGTGTTCCTGGTTGTGTTTGAAGCAAAGTATTTCACCTAAAAAGTTGTGTTTATTGTTGGTGATTTCATAACAATGTACACAACTTTTGTTAAAAGGTGAAATACTTTGCATAAAACACAACCAGGTACACACCTGTGGCCTAAAGCTAAAAATAGAGACCATGACAAGATAGCCAACTTTGGTTGGCAAAGGTATATACTGTTGGTACAGAAGGTACACAAGTTTGGTTAGGGCACAAATCTTTCACACTCTGTCATCCTGCCAGTGTACTCTGCCTTGAGGTGACATAAAGTATAGTGCAAAATTGTCCCTCATTACTGAAACCGTCACAGAACTTCTAGTGGTAATGTCATGGTAATCTTGCAAGGTGGTTTCTTCAGAGGTGTCCTCAATGAAAATGGGTTCCTTGCAGATAACAAAATTGTGGAGTACCACGCAAGCTTTGATCACCTCGTCCACAGTTTCTGTCTTGAGGTTGATCGCAGTCAATAGGACCCGCCATTTGGCTGTCAGAATACCAAAGGTACATTCAACCATTCTTCTTGCTCTTGTGAGGCGGTAATTAAAAATGCGTTTTGGTCTTGTCAATCCTCTGCTAGAGTATGGTTTCAAAAGGTGTTCTGACAGCTGGAAGGCTTCATCCCCTACACAGACAAATGGCATAGGTGGACCAGATGTTTGCGGCAGCGGTCTAGGGGGTGGGAACTGGAAGGTGTTTCCATACAGTTTACGCCCCATGGCAGACAGTTTGAAAACTTGAGAGTCATTGGAGCGGCCATAGGCCCCAATATCCACAGCAATAAATTTGTATTCCGCGTCAGCGATGGCCATGAGGACAATTGAAAAATATTTCTTGTAATTGAAATATTCCGATCCCGATCCGGCTGGCTTTACAATGCGGATATGTTTCCCGTTCACAGTGCCCAAGCAGTTGGGAAACTGACATATCTGTTGAAACTTGTCAGCAATTTCAATCCACCTCTCTGTTGTGGGCTCTGGTAAAAACTCTTCAGCTAAGGAGTCCCACAGTGCACGGCATGTGTACTTCACTATTCCAGATATGGTGGAAATCCCGAGTCTGTACTGGAAATGCAGTGACGAAAGGGATTCTCCAGTTGCAAGAAATCTGTGGGGAATTAAAAAACAATCAATTAGTTTAAAATCACAGCATTACATACCAAAACTCAGCTATAACACTTGGAGATACAAACTACCACCAACAAGATTGCAGTGAAAGTGTGCTCTGATGCGATCACATCCAATAAATGTGGCTTACCTTAAAGTCACCATCAGACGCTCTGCGGGTGAAACAGAGAAGCGGCAATAGGTGTCTGCTTTTCTTATGAGGTGTGCAATGCGCTCCACCAAGTAATCAAAATTCTCCATTTTCATCCGAACATATCCAAAAAATTTATCCGGGTTTCGTCGAAGGTCCATGCAGAGTGTAGAATAGACCCCACGCGTCATTCTCTTGGCTGTGATGGGGTGGATCCACAAACGTCGTCTACGATGCCTGATGCGCTGCTGTCTCGCTCTCTCCTTCTCCAGAACAATCACCCTCAAACGATTCGCCTCCGCTATAAAATCCGCCAAATTCTTCAAAATATTTCCAATCACAACATCCATCTTCGCCAGTAACTTGCTCTTCTCTCCAACCTGCACTTTCTCCTCGACAACCTGTCAAAGAAGGGCTGTAGGAACACTCTATATATAGTTTTCCAGTAGCCAATCCCGTTCGGAAGGCCACAAGGGTCAATTTTAAAAACCGGATCCGGCGTAATCCGTCGAAAAACGGATAGAAAAACGGATGAACCGGATGAGACGGATCCGGTTTTGTCTGTCAAGAACAAGACGGATCCGGCGGAAAACCGGATCCGTCACATCCGGTTTTACTAAACATTTGCCGGATCCGGCGTTCCGGCACGACGCCGGATCGCGCCTGACGCCGAAAACCTGATGTGTGAAAGTAGCCTTAGCCAAAATAACTGCGACCAACCGCTTCCGGTAACCATCAATGAGTTTCTTACAATGCTCTGCTGGAATTTTAGACCATTCTTCTTTGGCAAACTGCTCCAGGTCCCTGATATTAGAAGGGTGCCTTCTCCAAACTGCCATTTTTAGATCTCTCCACAGGTGTTCTATGGGATTCAGGTCTGGACTCCTTAGAAGACTCCAGTGCTTTCTCTCAAACCATTTTCTAGTGCTTTTTGAAGTGTGTTTTGGGTCATTGTCCTGCTGGAAGACCCATGACCTCTGAGGGAGACCTAGCTTTCTCACACTGGGCCCTATATTATGCTGCAAAATTTGTTGGTAGTCTCCAGACTTCATAATGCCATGTACACGATCAAGCAGTCCAGTGCCAGAGGCAGCAAAGCAACCCCAAAACATCAGGGAACCTCTGCCATGTTTGACTGTAGGGACCGTGTTCTTTTCTTTGAATGCCTCTTTTTTTCTCCTGTAAACTCTATGTTGATGCCTTTGCCCAAAAAGCTCTACTTTTGTGTCATCTGACCAGAGAACATTCTTCCAAAACGTTTTAGGCTTTTTCAGGTAAGTTTTGGCAAACTCCAGCCTGGCTTTTTTATGTCTCGGGGTAAGAAGTGGGGTCTTCCTGGGTCTCCTACCATACAGTCCCTTTTAATTCAGACGCCGACAGATAGTACTGGTTGACACTGTTGTACCCTCGGACTGCAGGGCAGCTTGAACTTGTTTGGATGTTAGTCGAGGTTCTTTATCCAACATCCGCACAATCTTGCGTTGAAATCTCTTGTCAATTTTTCTTTTCTGTCCACATCTAGGGAGGATAGCCACAGTGCCATGGGCTGTAAACTTCTTGATGACACTGCGCACGGTAGACACAGGAACATTCAGGTCTTTGGAGATGAACTTGTAGCCTTGAGATTGCTCATGCTTCCTCACAATTTGGTTTCTCAATTCCACAGACAGTTCTTTGGTCTTCTTTCTTTTCTCCATGCTCAATGTGGTACACACAAGGACACAGGACAGAGGTTGAGTCAACTTTAATCCATGTCAACTGGCTGCAAGTGTGATTTAGTTATTACCAACACCTGTTAGGTGCCACAGGTAAGTTACAGGTGCTGTTAATTACACAAATTAGAGAAGCATCACATGATTTTTTGAACAGTGCCAATACTTTTGTCCACCCTCTTTTTTATGTTTGGTGTGGAATTATATCCAATTTGGCTTTAGGACAATTCTTTTTGTGTTTTTTCATTTAAGACAAATTAAATGAAGATAATAATACCAAAGAATTTGTGTTTGCAATCATTTTCAGGAAGAAACTGAGTATTATCTGACAGAATCGCAGGGGTGTCAATACTTTTAGCCACAACTGTATATGTGTGTGCATGTCTGTACTATATGTGTGTGCATGTCTGTGTACTGTATGTGTCTGCATGTCATGTCTGTGTACTGTATGTGTCTGCATGTCTGTGTACTGTATGTGTCTGCATGTCTGTGTACTATATGTGTCTGCATGTCTGTGTACTATATGTGTCTGCATGTCTGTGTACTGTATGTGTCTGCATGTCTGTGTACTGTATGTGTCTGCATGTCTGTGTACTATATGTGTCTGCATGTCTGTGTACTGTATGTGTCTGCATGTCTGTGTACTGTATGTGTCTGCATGTCTGTGTACTGTATGTGTCTGCATGTCTGTGTACTATATGTGTCTGCATGTCATGTCTGTGTACTGTATGTGTCTGCATGTCTGTGTATTGTATATGTGCATGTCTGTGTACTGTATGTGTCTGCATGTCTGTGTATTGTATATGTGCATGTCTGTGTACTGTATGTGTCTGCATGTCTGTGTATTGTATATGTGCATGTCTGTGTTCTGTATGTTTCTGCATGTCTGTGTACTGTATGTGTCTGCATGTCTGTGTACTGTATGTGTCTGCATGTCTGCCTATATGAAGGAAGCAGTATTATACAGTTTTTTTGCTGTGCCATTTTGTATGTGACTTGCCGTGATTTAATGGTAATCTGTCACCTCATTTTTCCCCTATGAGATGCGGCCACCGCCATCAGGGGCTTATCTACAACATTCTGTAATGCTGTAGATAATCCCCCAATGTAACCAGAAAGATAAGAGAAACGAGTTATATTATACTCACCCAGGGAGCGGTCCGGTCCAATGGGTGTCGCGGTCCGGGTCAGTGCCTCCAATCTTCTAGAGATGATGTCCTCCTCCTTGCTTCTGTCACGCTCCTGGGCAGGCGTATTTCTCTGCCCTGTTAAGGGCAGAGCAGAGTACTGCAGTTCGCAGGCGCCAGGAAAGGTCAGAGAGGTCCAGCGCCTGTGCACTGCAGTACTTTGCTCTGCCCTCAACAGGGCAGAGAAATACGCCTGCCCAGGAGCGTGACAGAAGCAAGGAGGAGGACATCATCCCTAGAAGATTGGAGGCACTGCACCCAGACCGCGACAACCATCGAACCGGACCGCTCCCCGGGTGAGTATAATATAACTCGTTTTTCTTATCTTTCAGGTTACATCGGGGGATTATCTACAGCATTCTAGATTGCTGTAAATAAGCCCCTGATGGCGGTGGCCGCATCTCATACGAGAAAAATGAGGTGACCGATTCTCTTTAATCATAGTCAATGCAAAGCTCTATTACTATAGTTTCATAATAACTAATATGATTATACCATTGAATCTTGTTGATTGCCTGTATCAGTCACATTCTTTAACAAAGAGTCACAATTTTCCACCTGAGAAAGGGACAAGGCTTCTTTATAAATAGTCCGATTTGTGGTTATGATGATGTGGTGTTAGTTTCTAGGTGGAGATAAGGTTGGATGATGCAAGTTTTGTGCCAAAATTTAGCTGATCAATTAAGGTAATAATTACTATTTTACGTAATAGAGTTATACGTTCTAAAATATTCAATAGAAACAACAGTACTTGGTTTGCCATTAGGAAGTCTGTTGGCTTCACTCCTGTAAGATCTCACTTCATTGCTAGCAGATGTGATTAATGAAAGACATCTAGACACTTTATTACTATTATGTGGGCTTATAATGTGGCAGCATTATTTTGGCACTGTATTCTTTGGGCAGTGTCTTTTTTAAGGAAATTATTTTTTGCCATTATGTATATTAGATATATTCTACGGCTTTAATATATGGGAGTCCGAATCACATTTATCCTGAGTAGGAGTCCAGAATCAAACAATTGAAGATATAGAAACCAGTTATGAAGTGCAGACAAACGATGGAGCAGTTTTCTTTACTTTCCAATTTCAGCCTTTATTTCAAGCAAATTTGTCAGCAGGTTTTTTCTGTTTCATCCGAGAGACACCCCCTGACGAAGCAAGAGATTCCAAAACGCGCGTCGGGGTGTGCTCTGTGCTGGGACTCTGACGGACCTTAAAGGTATAGGCTCCTTATATCATATCTTGGCACATATGCACTTCATGTATTACTACTCTCCCCTTCTTATTTGCACTGTAGCTCTTTGAACTATTTATATACAGGAGGAGTTTCTTTGCTAAACACATACTATGCATGTTGATTATTTAATCTGCACTTTGTTTTTTACCTTTTGTGATATAATATATTTAACTACTCAATTTTGGGGCTCTGTATCTGGATCACATTATATTATTTATTTATTTTTCATGACCTCTTTACTTGCTGATTTATCCCTTGGGTCCGTCTTTTTGAATATTAGAACAATATTTTGATGTTATTAAATATTTTGCACCCAATTCCTTTATCCCAGCATGGGCACATACTTTTAATGTTGGATACTACTTACTTACAATGTTGTGAATAAAAGGCATTTTTTATCTGAATATTACTGTTGTCCGGCACTTTTTTCAGTCTTTGAGTTTTGGGTATTGCCTTTTTTGGTGAATATTTGAGTGGTTCCCACTTTTCTCTTTCAGTGCACCTGTTAACCAACATATTAGAACATTTATATTATTCATCTACTTATTCTTTTATTAGTATATGACTGTGGGCTTTTTTAGTGTTTCCTGCATTTATTCATCTGAGAGTAGCATAATGTAGGGACAGAGAATCTGATTCCAGGGATGTGTAGCTTGCTCAGCATCTTTTTGTAGTTTCAATTCAATCCGTGTTTTATCAGCAGGAGATTATTATTACAGGACTAGGTGTTGCGTGGCAGGCAGTCAAGCTAAGCTGTGTACCCAAGCCTCCATCACTGATTGGCAGCTTACTGTGAACACTGTGCATGGGCAGAAAGCTGCCAATCAGTGACTGGGGCAGGGCTACACAGAGCAGTAGGATTATCACAAGTTCTATAGTGATATTCTCCTGCTGATAAAACACTGGTTATATTGAAACAGCACACACAGTCTAGTAAGTGACACATCACAGTAATAAAGCTCTTTGCCCCTACATCAAGCTGCTATCAGACTACATAATGAAAACCTGCTGACAGATTCCCGCTAATATTATTATTATTAACTGCCCTCATTTCAATGTCGAGCCATGGTGACTTGATGAATGAACGCTCTGTACAAAGATCGATCTTGTGCAAGTCTAGGTAAGTTTACCAGGGTCTCCTCCGCCATTTTCTTGATAGTATCATGTGATCAGGTTGCTGGTCTTACTCTTTGCCTTGTTCCTTCTATTCTTCCGACCACAATGTCCTTCTCCAGTGATTGCTCTCTTCATATGATGTGTCCAAAGTAGGCCATTCGTAGCTTGGTGAGCCTTGCTTCAAGTAACATATCTGGCTTCATTTGTTCCAAAGTTAATTTTTTGTTCTTCTTGCCATCCATGATATTAATAGCATCCTTCTCCAGCACCACATTTCAAAGGCGTTGATTCTTCTTCTGTCTTGTTTCTTCATCGTGCAGGTTTCGCATGCATATGTTACTACAGAAAAGACCAGACTATGTACGATCCATGACTTCCATGACTTCGTCGTCAGTGAAATATCCCTGGATTTGAAGACCTTCTCCAGTGACTTCATTGTTGAATTGCTCATAACTATTCTCCTATTGACTTCCGGTGTCATCGCTGCATCTTGAGTGATCATTGATCCGAGTCCTTTACAACTTCCAGTTCGTCGACGTCCAACTCAAACATCTCGGTCGTACCTGGCAGAAGTCAATATTTTAATGTTCCTTGTATTGAGTAGAAGTCCTATTCTCGAGCTTTCCATGTTGACACTCTGTAATAGGTCCTACATTTCATCTATGCTTGTTGATGTCAATGTTGTATCATCTGCGTATTTAAGATTGTTAAACGAATCATAAACAATTTTGATTCCTTTTTCGGCAAGTTCAGCCCGTTAATCTTATGTATGTATTGTAAGGCAGTGAGGGGAATCATATACGAGGGTTGTTACGTGTCCCCCAGGATGTGCATAGAAATAAACTGAACCAGCTGGAGAGCCTGGTAATTACACCCACAGGTGTGGTTACTATGCAAAATAAAAGAGAGAGTGTGGACTAAGGGTCCCGTTACACTAAACGATGCACCAGCGATCCCGACAATGATACGACCTGGTCAGGATCGCTGGTGCGTCGCTACAAGATCGCTGGTGACCTATCAAACAGGCAGACTCACCAGCGATCAGGACCAGCGAGGATGCTGGTATCCAAGGTAAACAGCGGGTAACTAAACTGTGCAAACCTTCCTTTCTCTATTCTGACAAGTCCGTCCGTCCGTCAGGTCACCTTCTCTACACTCCCCCTTCCTTTGTCTATTGTCGTCCTCGACAATCGTAATCCCTGCCTTCGTCGTTCTGAAGCTTACCCTACCTTCTGTTGTCGGACCAGCTGTTGGGCCAAACCCACTACCCACGGGGCCGAACCAAACCGGGAGCACCATGCTCCGAGCAGCCTACTGCTACTCGCCAGCGTGCACGCCACATGACAACGTCTTTCAAATTGGGCTAGGTACACCTGGATTCTCTTTCCGGCGTGTACCTTCCCCTACTCTCCCCTTCTGTCACCTTCCACTATCCGGTACGCCATGATCGAGGCCTTACACCTGCCAGATCATTGTCGGCGTCCGTCTTCTTCCTTCAGGGGTGTCCGTGGTGTCAGGGACCTGACCTAGGACGACTGTCTTTCTCACGTCTTCCATCTCTTTGCCTTTCTTTTGGTTACATGTCATGGTCGGCGTCTCGGTCTCCCCGACCTTCTCAACACATAGACCCCCTTCAGATCTCACACTTCACTTTGGTCGCTCAGACCCTCTCTTACTCGGACCTGTTGCATTTTTTTGTGCATATTATATAGCAAACAACTTTACAATATCACAAGTACCCCATTTTTACATTTTTTTTTCTTTTAACTAATGCTTTAAAACCAACATATTATAACAAAACATCACATATCTTCTTCCCCCCCTTCCTTGGACATGGACACTCTCTCTCTTCTACGTATCCCCGCTCTGTCAGGCCACATATTTACGTATACTTTCTTATAAAAGGAACTTAGAAAGAAGAAAGAAAGAAAAAGGAGATAGTCGCAACAGTTAAACAACAAATAGGAACCAAGAAAAATCTTCACTCAAAACGCAACTGATCTTAGATCCTGCACAACGGTGCATCGAACTCCTGACAGTTCAATCCACCTTCTGGTGGTCAGTAGTAAGGGGCCCCACAGCCATGGAGTTCCCGGGATACCGAGAGCGTCCGCAACAGTTCTCTTTACGGGGGCTCGTGTTCCTCAGACTCTGCAAGCACGGCTACCGCATAGTAACCGCGGGGGCAGAATTCTTTATAATAAGACACCAGATCCCCCTCATGCAAAGCCCGGCCATGACAAATAGAGGTAATGTTTATTTAAACCTTCTGGCAAGTCGCAAGATCCCGTATGAATCCGTATCCTTTGGCGATGTTCGTATACATGAGCCGCCCCAAAGATCTCGTAGCCGCCATACCAGCCTCTCCCTTTGCATGGAACAGGTTCCATATCTCCTGCTCCCGGGCCTTCTTCTTCTTGCTAACCTCCGCAACCCAAATGGAGGGTACACTGCAAGCTCGGGAGTCCGGTGGGCGGGGCTCCGCCAAAGAAGGGAGTGGGGCAGAGGCGGCCGATGATGTCAGGGTGGGAGCAGCCGTGTTCTCAGAGGATTGGGCCACGGGGCCTGTCAAACAGGCCTCAGTCGGTTCCAGCGCCGGCATAACTGCAGCCGCAGGGCAGGCCGCACCTAAAGTTTCAGCTGGAGCCGGGGTAGCGGCCGACTTTGAAGATGAGGTCACTAGTGACAGAGGGGACGCAACAGCGTCTTCTTTGGTCAGACTCCGCACCGGTGACACCGGGAGCGGCGGTTCAGAACCAGAAGCAGAGGCCCTGCTCTATTCTGCATAGATGGCAGGGCCCTCCTTAGCCGGGCTCCCGGAAACACAGGGTGCCGCGTGCTGCGGCTGAATGGTTGGAGCTGCTTGCGAAGTCACTGACGGGGCCAGGGGAACTCTCACCTTCCCCGGCACCGTGGCCTCCGTCACATCATCACACAGCTCTTCCCGCAGTCTCCGCTCTTCATCCTGCCATCGGGTGGGGCTAGCCTCCAGGCTCAGGGGCTCCGCAGGGAGGCTCTCTGCTGGTGACTTTGGTGGCTGCTCCCGCTGGTTCCGCACAGGCTCCCCTTCTCCACTCAACATCCAACTGCCTGCCCGTGGCTCTGAGGGGGATGTTTTCTGGCGAAGCTCGACCCCCCGCCACCATCGCCACTCCAGGCGCCCCGGATCCTCTGTTAACAACGCGGGTCCTTCACAGTGTTTCCGATTTGTAATCCACAGGTGGGTGATTTGTATTCCACAGGTGCTTATAATCCACACAGGGCAGTCTGAGTTTTTTTCCATCCCTTAGGTCAGGCCTGCCGCAGAAGATGACGTATTAGTGGCGGCGATCCTGCCGACTACGCCAAGTGTAGGGTTGGTGGGCCGGACTGGGGGGTGGTCCCTCTCTTACCGCGCAGAGACGTAACAGAGACACGATGGAGGCAAGTGTCGGGTACAACAGGTCCAAGTTTATTCACTCGCCGTCCGCCTGACGGCCTCAGAAGTACACCGCACTTCACTTCAAGGCCCTCCGTTTCTAGGGCACGTTATGCACACTGTACTTTCACACCAGGGACGTACATGTACGCACCGTCCCTTCTTCACTTATTGACGCTCCTGACAGGTCCGTCACTGTGGCCGCCTTAGGCCCGTAAGCCAACAGTAATTTTACTGGTCAGTCATCTTCCTTAATACGGTATGCTTCACCTCTGTGCCTCATCTATATTGCGGTACCTTGTGTCAGGACCACCCCCCTGACTTCCTCTCTCCTCAGTCCCCCTGGTTTGGTTTTCCTCACAGTGCACAAACTGTCGCAGTCTTCCTGTCACTTGAGCTCCCCCTGGGGACTGGAAACTTTCTGGAACCCTCCTGTCAAATTTATAACTTTCCCGGTTCCCTCTGACTCCACCCCCCATGACCAACGGTTTCTTAAGCCCTAAGCTGATGTCAAGTCCTATGCTCACACTCCTCCCTGCCCTCTAATGGTCAACCCAAGGTACTGCACGTCCACTACACTTTCCTAGCTGTTTCCCCACTGTAATAACTGACACCTGTCTAAACTGTGCAAACCTTCCTTTCTCTATTCAGACAAGTCTGTCCGTCTGTCAGGTCACCTTCCCTACATACAGTTCTGGCAAAAATTAAGAGACCACCACATCAAAACCCTGTCATGGGCAGCCCATTCTCCAGACCTGAACCCCATTGAAAACCTCTGGAATGTAATCAATAGGATGATGGATAGTCACAAGCCATCAAACAAGGAAGATCTGCTTAAATTTTTGAGCCAGAAGAGGTGTGAAAGAGCTTTTTTTGTTTGCATTATTTAAGGTATGAAAGCACTGTTTTGTTTTGTTTTTTAATTTTGACCATTTCTCCTTTTCAGAAAAAAAAAATAAATGTATTGATTGGAAATTTGGAGACATGTTGTCAGAAGTTTGTAGACTAAAAGAACAATTTACATTTTACTCAAAAATATACCTATAAAGAGAAAAATCAGACTAACTGAACATTTGGCAGTGGTCTCTTAATTTTTGTCAGAGCTGTATATATATATAGATATATGTACAGAGTGGGCCATTTATATGGATACACCTGGGTGGGCCATTTATATGGATAAACCTAAATTAAATGGGAATGGTTGGTGATATCAACTTCCTGTTTGTGGCACATTAGTATATGGGAGGGGGAAAACTATTCAAGATGGGTGGTGACCATGGCGGCCATTTTGAAGTCGGCCATTTTGGATTCCGACTTTATAAATGGCCCACCCAGGTGTATCCATATAAATGACCCACCCTGTATATTTATTTATTTGCAAAATTATACTATTCAGTAAAAAAGTGCTCTTAGTATAGCTCGGACCCTCCTGTGGTCAGGTCCTTCCTGGAACTTTGAGCTTTCACTGTTATCACCATAGCTGATACACATAAACATTACTGGTGTACATATTGATGTAGGACCGATATTCTGAGTATGAGTATGTGGAAACCTTCCGAGCGTAAACGCATGCTCTATACCCTTCAGGACATACACGCTCTGGATTTGTTCCAAAGCAATTGAGAAGTGAAATTAATCCATTTTGTTATGATACAAAACTATGCAGAATTGCATCAGAGCGCTTATCACAGATCCAGCTGGCCTGAGCTCTAGAGTTGGAATAATCCCTCTTGATGATTTGTATAGAAGCTGGGAAAGACGAACTATTGGAAGATTAATTCTAAAATACAAATGACCTTACACCCTGCTTTGTATCAGAAAGAGGAGATTACAAGGGACAGGGTCTTCCCCTCAAGCTAAGTGAAAATATTTTTTAACAGTGTCATTGGCACTTTTTTTTGTAGTTTATATACTTTCATATTTAGGTAGAAGATCTCTGACTTTGTTACATTTTTTTAAGATTGCTGGCTGACAACTGGAGAGGAACATACAGGTGCTTCTCACAAAATTAGAATATCATCCAAAAGTTAATTTATTTCAGTTCTTCAATACAAAAAGTGAAACTTATATATTATATAGAGTCATTACAGAGTGATCTATTTCAGGTGTTTATTTCTGGTAATGTTGATAACATTATCTCAGTAAATTAGAATGTCCAAACCCCGCTTTAGAGCAACTAGCATGGGGGCTTCATGGGATTGCGGCACCAACTCCCCCTGTTGACTAAAGTCTAGTTTAGTTAGGGTTGAGTCTTGATATGTCCCGTTATTTCTCTTAGCAGTGGGCTTCTATTCCTTTTCTTCCCTCTATTTTTCTTATGTAATGTCTAATGGTACTTACCATCTCTAGATTGGTGTTTTAGTCTCCAGGTACCAGGCAGAAAAGAGCGACAGGAGCCTGATTGGTGGACAGATTTCGGCGCCAAACAGGAGAGCCTTTTTAAGCCCGGCATTCCTGTCAGAAGTCTCACAGCACCTGGGATTGTAAAGAAACAGCTGCCTGCCCGCCATCTCTTATGCATAATGTCGTCGTGGTATTTATTAGATGGGTGTTCACCCAGCTATGCTGGGTGGAGATTGGATGGTTTTAAGTTGCTATGAAGTAATTAATTTTTATGGTTGGTTATTGGTTTTATATAATTTAAAATATTTAATATTTGAGTAATCATTAATAAATACCGCGGCCTTTTATCTGCACACCATGTGTCGTGTTTCATTTAGTTAGTTGGGAAGGTGTTAAGGGGTTGGGGGGGATTGGTGCCTGCCATCCCATACTTTATAACACCAGCTTGAAAAATGATTTTAAAATCTGAAATGTTGGCCTACTGAAATGTACTGTACATTCAGTAAATGCACTCAATACTTGGTCGGGCCTTTTGCATCAATTACTGCATCAATGCGGCGTGGCATGGAGGTGATCAGCCTGTAGCACTGCTGAGATGTTATGGAAGCCCAGGTTGCTGTGATAGCAGCCTTCAGCTTCTCTGCATTGTTGGGTCTGGTGTCTCTCATCTTCCTCTTGACAATACCCCATAGGTTCTTTATGGGGTTAAGGTCAGGCGAGTTTGCTGGCCAATGAAGCACAGTAATACTGTTATTTTTAAACCAGGTATTCGTACTTTTGGCAGTGTGGACAGGTGCCAAGTCCTGCTGGAAAATGAAATTTCCATCTCCAAAAAGCTTGCTGAAAGAAGCATGAAGTGCTCTAAAATTTCCTGGTAGACGGCTGCGCTGACTTTAGTCTTGATAAAACAAAGTGGATCTACACCAGCAGATGACATAGCTCCCCAAACCATCACTGATTGTGGAAACTTCACACTAGACCTCCAGCAGCCTGGATTGTGGCCTCTCCCTCCAGACTCTGGGACCTTGATTTCCCAATGAAATGCAAAATTTACTTTCATCTGAAAACAACATCTTGGACCACTGAGTAACAGCCCAGTTCTTTTTCTCCTTGGCCCAGGTAAGACTCTTCTGGAATTGCCTATTGGTCATGAGTGGCTTGACACAAGGAATGTGACACTTGTAGCCCATGTCCTGGATACGTCTGTGTGTGGTGGCTCTTGAAGCAATGACTCCAGCAGCAGTCCACTCTTTGTGAATCCCCCCAAATTTTTGATTGAATGGCCTTCTCTTAACAATCCTTTCAAGGCTGCTGTTATCCCGGTTGCTTGTGCATCGTTTTCTACCACACTTTTTCCTTCCACTCAACTTTCCATTAATGTGCTTGGATACAGCACTCTGTGAAAAGCCAGCTTCTTTAGCAATGACCTTTTGTGGCTTACCCTTCTTGTGGAGTGTGTCAGTGACTGCCTTCTGGACATCTGTCAAGTCAGCAGTGTTCCCCATGATTGTGGAGCTACTGAAACAGACTAAGGTAGGGTTCCCCAACTCCAAGCCTCAAGGCCCACCAACAGATCATGTTTTTAGGATTTCCTTAGTATTGCTCAGGTGATAATTGCATCACCTGTGCAATACAAAGGAAATCCTGAAAACATGATCTGTTGGTGGGCCCTGAGGACTGGAGTTGGGGAACCCTGGACTAAGGGACCTTTATAAATGCTTAGGAAGCCTTTGCAGGTTGTTTTTTTTAATTATTCCAATTACTGAGATAATGACTTTTGGGTTTTCATTGACTGTAAGCCATAATCATCAACATTAACAGAAATAAACACTTGAAATAGATCACTCTGTCTGTAATGACTCCATATAATATATGATTTTCACCTTTTGTATTGAAGAACAGAAATAAATTAACTTTTTGATGATATTCTAATTTTGTGAGAAGCACCTGTATAGCTTCTCACCACCTCGGTCCAGGTCAGTGCTCTCTGGACGCAGACAGGAACTGCATGAATTTCCTAGACAAGCTAAGAGGCATCTGGTCATTTAACCCCTTTACGTGCAATGTCGGACATAACACATCATGAGTGGGTGTCAGTTCCCGCACTATGAAGTGCTATGTACGTCATGACAGGCCTGGGCAAACTGCGGCCCGCAGGCCACATCCGGCCCCCTGAGTGTTTGTGTGCGGCCCGCTGACATTCACAGCAAGAGGGCCGGAGAGGGACTGATTTTTGATTCTGATCTTTCTCAGAAGCGATTGTAGCCTCACCCCCATCTTCTCATTTGTGGATGCGGGGCTGCTCAGTTCCTGGCTTGCAGAGAGAGCTGGTGAAACCTGTGCAGGAGGCAGAGCGGTGATGGTCAGGACAGGAGGAGGGAAGCACGGACTACAACACCCATCTGCTGCAGATAATGGGCAAATAGCTTCTCAGAGGAGCCCAGATGCCACCTGGGAGGCAGCATTGTGTGTCTGCTGTGCTGAGTAGGTCATAGCACCTGTGTTGCCTTTCACACTGTGGAATGAAAGTTGTGGGAATGCAGATTATGTTAAGGGAGAGTGGGTTGCCCTCCCAGGGCTGTGGGGTACTCGGTCCCGGGCCCGATGAGCTTCAATGGGAGATGTCACGGCAGCTGGGACCCGGCCCGTGGCCCTGGGCGCCCATTGTAAACAGGGGAAAGTTTATGAATGATTCGTGATGCCACCTGTGGTGTTCGGCAAGGGAGGTGTTAAGCCGACGCTGCAGACAGATCTTCTGGGACAGATGGTGTGGTGCAGCAATGATGTTATAGCCCTCCACAGGCAGGGCTGTAGTCCCAGGGCAGTGTAGGTGAAGTGACACTTAGATGGTGGAGTGTCGGGCGCAAGGGATGTAGCAGTGCTGGGCGGGATGGCGCAGGAATAAGTGGAGGACACCAGGGCATGTAGTTCCAAAGCTTTACTCACAGTCTGTTGCAGGTACAGGTGCCCGCATCCGTGCCGTGTCCCCCGGGTCAGGAGCTCAGACAACTTCCAGGCAAGATGAAGTACTCCTTTCCAACACTCCGCCAACATATGTGCCTTTTCTGAACGTCTCCTCTTATAGCGCCTTTGAATGAAGTACTCCCAGTACTGAGTTACACTGGAGTTCCTCCTGTCAGATGTTCCTATGAACTTTACTTGTATGGCAGACAGCTGTAGCCTGCTTCGGGGACTCCTTACTACCTAGTCCCGGCTCACTATCGTTGCTGTTGTGCCCTCAAGTCTTGTGTGGGAATAAAGTGGTGACAACTTCTATTCCTCCGGTGTCTGCTGCAGGATCATTAGTATCCATACAACCTCGGGGACTGGACCCCGGCCTTGCGCTGTGAACTTGGGAAGGGTTCTCTCTTCCAACTCTGATCCTTAGTCCTCCTATTCTCCTCACATTCCGTACTAATCCTTCTTCCCAATGGAGAATCAAGCTTCCTTTCTCTGTCTCTTTCCTGTGCCAGCAGACCCAGATCACTGTGGTCTGCTGCAGCACTTCTCTGTCTCTCTCTCTGTCCTTCTTCATCCTCACTCACTCACTGAATGACTGGATGACTGAACGACTGACTCAACTCTTCCCGCTCTTTTATGTAAACTCAGCTCCACCCACCTCCCAGCACGTTTCGTGTTCCAAGCAGGGAGCCACCAAGGGGTGCTATGCTACACTCCAAGCAGGGAGCCGCCGAAGGTGCTTTGCTACACTACTTTGTGGTGTGGGATGCAGGTGTTGGAGTGTGGTCAGGTGTCTCCACCTTACCTGGATGGTGGGGTACCACACCTCAGGAGAAGGTGCAGTACCTCTGTGGTGACTGAACCCTCAGGGGCACCACAAGAGCAGCTAATTAGTAGCCACTGCAAATCCCTGGCTCTTCCTGGCAGCTGATAGAAGATAAAACACTTGGGCTGAGTACTCCTACTGAATATGGGGTCCAACAGTGAAGTGCCACCTCACCTACACTGCATGCAGTCAGCAGATGGGATATTTTGTATGCTTCCCAAAAGAGGCATATCCGGAGGGGGTAGCCGGGGGCATGTGCCCTGGGCATAGCCGGCAGAGGAGCGCAGTCGGACCGCTTAATGCGGCAGTCCGCAATGTCTCCCCTGGCGGCTGCATTCTTCCGCCCTCTGGCCTGGGAGTCGACCGTTCTCTGTGTCGGCTGTCAAGCTAACAGCCGGCGCAGAGAAGCTGCAGCGCCGGCTACCAGTGAGCAATTGTACTGGCGTTCGTACAGACGCCAATACAATTGGAGCTCTGACAGCTGGGTCAGAACGACGTCAGCAGCGTGATCAGGTCATGTTATCACGCTGCCGACGTCACTCGCCGGCGCCCAGAGCAAACGCTGGTGGTGTGTGCTTCACTCTGGAGCTGAAGAAACCACCGAAGATTAAGGAGGGGAGGGGATACATAAAGTGTGGGGGGATTTGGAGTGGGGATGGGGGCATTTATAAAGTGTGGGGGGATTTGGAGTGGGGATGGGGGTATTTAATGTGTGGGGAGAAATGGCATGGGGATGGGGGTTATTTAATCCATGGGGGGATTTAGAGTGGGGATAGGGGTTACTTAATGTGTGGAGAGATTTGGAGGGGGGATGGGGGATTATTTAATGTGTGGGGCATTTGGAGCGGGGATGGAGGGTGCATAATGTGTGGGGAGAACTGGCATGGGGATGGGGGGTATTTAATGTGGGGAGATTTGGAGTGGGGATGGGGGGATTTAATGTGTGTGGGGGGATGTGGAGTGAGGATGGGGGGATTTAATGTGTGGGGGATTTGGAGTGGGGATGGGGGGATTTAATATGTATGGGGAGATTTGAGGACACAAAATGGAAGAGTATGTATGAGGAAACAGTATGGGGGATGGGTGCAGACACAGTATGGTGAGTGGGGGGATGGGTGCAGACAGTATGGGGAGTGAACGGGTAAATGTATGTGGACACAGTGAGAAGCGATGCGAAAAGTGTATGTTGGCACATTATGGGGAGTGAGGGTGATGGGATGTGTGCAGACACAGTATGGGAAGTCGGGTATGTGCGTCGCCCTCCCAGGGCTGTGGGGTACTTGGTACTGGGCCGGTGTCAGGGGAATGTGTCACAGCAGCAGTGACCCGGTCCGTGGCCCTGGGCGCCCAAGTAATGGGGGTTGTAGTTAATGAAATGGAATAGTTCGTGACGCCACCTGTGGTGTTCGGCAAGGGAGATGTTAAGCCGACGCTGCAGACAGCTCTGCTGGGACAGGTGGTGTGGTGCAGCAGTGATGGTACATCCCTCCACAGGCAGGGCTAATGTCCCGGGGCAGTGTAGCGGTGGTTGGCACGGTGATGTAGCAGTGCCGTAAGGGTAGGAAGCAGACAAGACACAGCGGGGTGCAATTTCTGTACCTTTACTTGATAACTGCAGTCCAGGGTCCTGATTACAGATGGTATTGGAGCAGGCTAGCCTGGAAGCAACTCAGGGATTCTCTCTCACAGACGGGCTGTGCAGTCTCCTTCCTAGCACCTTGTGGTGTGAAGCACTCCAGTACTTAGTTACTCTAGAGTTCCTCCTGTCAGATGTTCCCAAGAAACTCACTTGCACGGCAGACAGCTGTAGCCTCTCTCGGGGACTCCTCTTTAGTCCTGGCTCTCTATCCAAGCTGCTGTTGTGCCTCAAGTCTTAGATGGGAGTAGGGCATTTACAGCCTCCTACTCCTCTGGTATCTGCTGTAGGACCTTTAGTATCCGTACAGCCGTGGAGACCAGGCTCCAGTTCGTGCACTCTCAGCTGAGGGAGCTCTCCCTCCTAGCTCAACCTCCAGCTTCTTTCCACACGTCTGCACACTTCACCCTCCACAGACTATCTGCCCACTCCTTCCTCTTGGCCCTCAGAGGGCACCCCTCCCCTCCATCCTGGTTCAGAGTTCCCCCTGGTGGCCTGGAGTGGAACTGTGTTGCATGTATGGATTGACTGCGAGAGAGACCCATCATTGCCTCCAAGCCTGGCATTACCCTCCCCTGGAGGAAGGCAAAGCCACTGTGGCGACCATACTCCTGGGGGCGCCACATATGCGTGAGCAGACAATATAGAGAGTGAGGGGGTAAATATATGAGGAGACAGTATGGTGAACAGGGGGATGTTGGAGGAGACAGAGGAGGGAGGGGAATAGCGTGAGTCAACAGTATCTTGCAGATATTTTTATTTAGGAGCATTATAATGACACTTCCATCTTTAAGAGGATCGTGTGAAGATTTGCTGCAGAAGACCAGAGAAGATGGAAGGTCTGCAGAGATGAGATGTGGATGAGAAAACTCATCATGGGGTCTGGACAAGAAGAAGAAAAGAAGGAGAACAACTCCAGAGACAACGTCATCTATAAAGGTACCTGGATGTGATGTAAATATTATTTGTGATACTGACTAATTCTCATGTTTTTATTTGTTAGGAACATTAAAGGGGTTGTCCAGGTTTGTGCTGAATCTGCAGTCATTCTATTTGACTGCAGACTTCTGAATTCTCACAGTGCTCACTGAACGCTGTTAGGATTCTCTCATGCTGGTAATTTACATACATGCGGTCACATGCAGACTAGACATGCTTGGTGTCGGGATCCCTCAGATACTTCTTTCATCCAAAGGACCGATGTTCTTGGGTGAAGGACACCATATGTCTCTAATTGATTGCCCCGTCGAGAAGAATTACACAGACACAAGCTGTATGATACAACTCGGGATGCCTGCTGAGCGCCTCTGCCCCCTCAGTCAAGCTTTCCCCTTTTATGATAAAGAATTTAGATATTTACAGACATGCTCAATAAAGAAAAGAAAAATAGTTACACAACTTGTTCTTCTACAACAGCTTTGCCATGTAAGCAGGAAATATTTGACCTTGGTTCACAAGGGAAAATGGCTGAGTCATATCCCTGAAGAAAAAATAATGTCCAGCAGATTTTATTTAACTCATTCAGTTCTTATCATTCCCCCCTTTGACATCTTCATTTTCCACAATCTGGAACACTGGATCCTGCAACAACAGCGTATAGTGGCTCGTTCACCAGGTACTATCCCAGGCCGACGGGTTGCCCAAGGGAGACAGGTCTTCTACCTTCTCCATCCCCCAGATACTGAAGCCACGTCCATCACTGCAAGAGTACGCTCCTTCATGCCAGAAATGAGATGTCAACCTAGGACTCAAAGGAATAATAGTTAAATTCTTGTTGTTTACAGTCAAACTTCCTTATCTATTTCTACATCTTTTCTTGCATACAGAGATACACCAAAAAACAAGTTTCAATAGCACATATATTATAAGGAGACAAACGGCAATACGTAATAAACTTAGTATAATCCCAGCTATCCAGCCTCCAATACCCTTAAACCAATTAGCTGGATTAAGAAAGGAGAAAGTGTCTGACCACCAACTATCTTTAGTACGATCATTGTCTTTATCATACTGATCTCTAAGTCTTTGAACATCCTCTATTTTTAATTTTAACTTTATAGTACTGTTGGGATCTATATAATGACAGCAAGCGGGTCCGATGACCTGACACATACCACCTTGCGCTGCCGTTAAATAATCTAGTACTATAGTATGTTGATTAGTGACTATAATAAGCTGATTTTGGACAGCAACAGTGGTGTTCAGTATATCCAGTATATCCCAGATTTGATCATCCAAATAATCTGTAGCCCTAACCAATTTATCCCACATTTGAGTAATCATAGGATAAATAAAAATAGAGCTGACAATTTTATTGGCCACACTCATCTGCACTATATGTGGTCTCCCAGAGAGGCGAGGTGTATTGTCAGCGGCTCTTTTGTATAACGTGTGTTTAGGTATGCTCTGAGTATTCAACTGGTCGTTCGGAATAACAAAAGTAGCTGGAGTCAAACGACCCAGAGTACAAGCACCTCTTACCCCTACTGGCAGCCATTTATATGCATTGTCTCCACATACCCAGAACATGTCACTAGGTAAGTCCCATAGGGCTGAATGTTGTAATACCAGTCTATGCACTAAATCGATGAATGCAGATGCATTCTGGAGCATGCACCAAGGTGGAGATTGTCCTAAGGGACTACAATAACCTGCATCAGGATTTCCACAAGGAGAGGTTCCCTTCTCATATCCAGAGGACTCGTTACAAGGCATATTACCGGGAACTTCAATACAAGTTTCGTTAGTGCCCTGGGGAAATAAATTGGAATATTCCCATGACATATTATGTAACCTTCTCTCTAGCAGCATTGGTTTGAAGGCATCAGTAGAGTGAGAAGTTACATTAAAACTAACTTGTAGACCATATGTTGGAACTTGCCCCAGGTAGGTTAACCGAGTTCTATTCCTGGGTACCCAAACCCCTCCTTTATATGCCAAATATTGAAGGTGTGTACTACTTCCTGAAAGGTTACCCTGCCACCAAAGGTATCCTACCCATCCCACAATGGGTATACCAACAGTCATATTCCATAACTTCACATTATTTGTGGCATTATTAGCAAGTGTATCAGAACAATTAGTCCAGGCAAATAACTCTTCAGGTGGAACAGGAATAACCAGAAACGGAATACTTGTGGCTGATACTGGTGAATACATGCAGATCCAGCAATCTGCTGGAGACTGAGTGTCATTTGACCAGTCTTTCAGTAATTTTTCATGATGTTGTATAAACTTATTATTCAAGGACATTGGAGAATTTAAACTGTCCCACGCAGCTACTATCATTAATATAGACAATGCAGAAAAACCAAACCAAAGCATTATGCACTCTTATGTATTGCTAACTCCTGTGGCTAGTTTGCAATGTGATGCGTGGATCCAGGTTGGTCGTCCTTCCAACTTAACAGAAGTAGGCGTTGTTAGGAGTACTTGGTAAGGTCCTTGGTATCGGGGTTCAAGCGTTTTTCTGGAGTGTTTCTTGACATATACGTAATCACCGGGTTGCAAGCAGTGAGTTCCTTCCACACTGTCTGGATCTGGAATGGAAGAGAAGACTAGAGAATGCATTTGAGTTAAATGCTTTTGCAACTGGATCACATAATTCGTCAAATTATCCACATTAAGTGTTAAGACCTGTGGGTAGTACAACCCTGTGTTTGGTGGTCTTCCAAACAATATCTCGAAGGGTGACAGTTTAGTTTTCCCCGTAGGTGTGTATCTTACTGAGAATAATGCTAATGGGAGACACTCTGGCCATGGTCTACGGGTCTGTTCCATGGTTTTCTGTATTTTTAATTTCAGTGTCCCGTTCATTCTTTCTACCTTCCCTGAACTCTGTGGGTGGTAGGGTGTATGGAACGCCTGTTCTACACCTATCATTTGCATTACATTTTGCATTACCTCAGCAGTAAAGTGTGTACCTCTGTCTGATTCGATTGTTTCAGGTACACCGAATCGTGGTACTAGCTCCATCACTAGTCTCTTTGCAGTGGCTCGAGCTGTGGCCGTTTTCACTGGGTAGGCTTCTGGCCATCCGGAGAACATGTCAACACACACCAGAACATACTCATATGGTCCACTTCTGGGGAGTTGAATGTAGTCGATTTGCAGTCTCTGGAAAGGATATAACGGCCTAGGACTGTGTTTCCGTGGAGTCTTTACCACTTGTCCAGGATTGTGTGCTAGGCATATGGGACAGGTGGTACAGTGTAGCTGCGCCACCTTCCCAAACCCGGGAGCAATCCAATCGTTCGTGACTAGGCGTGTCATTCCATTGGCGGACATGTGAGTTGGAAGATGAACTGCTTCTGCCATCCTTGGGTACAAAACCCTAGGCAGGCAGTACTTCTGATCTTTCTTCCATATTCCGTTCGTTTTTTCGGCACCCATCTTCTCCCAAGTTTCCTTGTCCGTCTGGGCGGAATCTTCTTGGAACTTTTGTAAGTCTGTAAACAATCCTGATGCATCTTGGTGCACTATGTTTACCTTTTCTGGAGTCCCCAAGGCAGCTTGTTTCGCCGCCTGGTCTGCTTTTTCGTTGCCTTTTGCTTCCATGTTGTCCTTTCTGGTGTGTGCTGGCACCCTCATAACGGCCACCCCCTGTGTCTGGGCCACATTCTCGAGGATTTCTCTGATCAGTGTGGCATGTTTTATGGGTGTTCCTGCTGCTGTCATGAAACCCCTTGTGCGCCACAAAACCCCAAAATCATGTACTATCCCAAAGGCATATCTTGAGTCAGTGTAGATATTTGCTGTTTTTCCTTTGGAAAATTTTAATGCCTCATTCAGAGCTGTTAGTTCAGCTTCTTGTGCAGACATATGGGGTGGAAGTGCCTTTGCTACAATAATCTCATGTGGTGACACCACAGCATATCCTGTGTGGAATTTTCCACTCTCATCGGCATATCTGCTGCCATCCACAAAAAGCACAAAGTCTGGATTTGACAATGGTGTGTCAGTGACATTGGGCAAGCCAACAACTTCTTGCTGCATCAGTGCTATGCAATCATGTTCAACCTCGTATGAAGGCTCAAAAGAAAGTGATAATGTGTTCTCATCTACATCCCCCCCTTCAGAATCTGCAATTGGCAACAGTGTAGCCAGATTCAAATTCTGAGTTTTGGTAAACGTAACATTAGGAGGCATGAGTAAAGCACATTGCAATCTGAGTTGTCTTGCCATAGAGATATGTTTAGAAGAAACCTGATTCAGGATACCGTATATATCATGTGTGGTACAGACAGTTAGTGGATTGTCCAATACGATATCAGAAACTTTGTCAAGTAGTAATGCAATTGCAGAAACTGCTCTAACACAGGATGGTGTTCCTTGTGCTACAGAGTCTAATTTGGCAGAATAGTATGCAAGAGGTCTATTCTTTTTGTCATGTTTCTGTGTCAAAATGCCAGTAGCATGCCCTCTAATTTCAGCGGCCATTAGTTGAAAAGGTATATCATAGTTGGGTATACCTAATGCTGGGGCTGATACTATGGCCTTCTTTAGATACTGAAATGAGGTCCGTGCAATGTCAGTCAATTGGAAAGGTGTTGTGTTGATGCAATCATACAGTGGCTGCATGTGTTCACTAGCATGTATGACCCATTGGCGGCAAGAAGAAACTAAACCCAAAAAGGCTCTCAGCTGTTTGTGAGTTGTCGGTTCTTTTATCTGGGTGACAATTGTGATTCTGTCATTAGTTAGGTGTCGGGTACCATGAGATAGACAATGCCCTAAAAATATGACTTTTGGTTGACAGAACTGTAATTTCTCTCTGTTGACCTTACATCCGTTATCTGATAGAAACATCAATAGTGATAGTGTATGGATTCTACAATTAGTCTCATCAGGTGCACAAAGCAATAGGTCATCCACATATTGTAAGAGCACTACATCAGGTGGGTGTGGCCAGCCGGCCAACACAGACTGCAATGCTTGCGTGTAAAATGTGGGTGAATGCTGCATGCCCTGCGGTAGTCTGGTCCAGGCATATTGTTTGCCCTTAAATGTAAAAGCGAACAAATGCCAACAGCTTTTGTGGAGGGGCACTGAGAAAAATGCGTTCGACAAATCAATCACTGAAAAACATTTCGATTGACTAGGGATTTTTGCCAATAGCGTGTGCGGGTTAGGCACCACTGGTGTCAGAGGGACAAGGATTTTATTTATTTCTCTCAGATCATGTACCATGCGGTATTTTGGGGCATCACTTGGTCCTCCTTTCTTTTTGACGGGAAACAATGGTGTATTAGCTTGTGATTTAATTGACACCAATGCTCCATTGCTTACAAGATCAGTGACTTGTGCCTCAATGGCAGCCTCTTGTTGGGCACTAATGGGATACTGCCGCAGCTGTGGCAACCTTGTATCCATAGGCACCTCTACCACAACTGGGGATACGGGAAGTAGGCCAATATCCGCATTCCCTTTTGCCCATAAGGTATTAGGTAATTTGTCTAGGGCTGGGTCCCATGGTTGTGATGTGGTGTCATCAGGACCTTGTGACTCGAGAGCTTGAATTATCATGCAAGCCTCAAGAGTGTCCTCG
Organism: Dendrobates tinctorius; assembly: GCF_039654945.1. Lineage (NCBI taxonomy): Eukaryota > Metazoa > Chordata > Amphibia > Anura > Dendrobatidae > Dendrobates > Dendrobates tinctorius. The sequence continues at coordinate 10,849,921 of NW_027361757.1, read as the reverse complement.
TCCCCATCTGGGATAGTAAGGTGTACTGTACCATCTTCAGCAAATTTGATATCTGCATGTAGTTTCTTTAGTACATCTACTCCCAATAAGCAAATTGGTGCTCTTTTGACAAATAAAAACTTATTCAGGAACATTTTAGGTCCTATCTTAACCGGCAAAGGTTTACTAAAAGGAATTAGGCTAGATTGTCCACTGAATCCTGAGACAAAGGTTGAGTATTCTGAAAGTAGATCTGGAGTTATTACCTTGTCATTGACCACCGAAGAGGTTGCTCCGGTGTCTACTAGAAAGGGCACCTTTTTTCCATTGACTTGAATTTTAACTACTGGTTCCTTAGAGTCAAGTTGCATTCTAATTGCACCTAGTCAGTCAGTTGTTTCCTCCCTTCTAGACTGAGATTCCCTATCTGCTTTTCTCTTACGGCAATCTCTCTGGAAATGACCGGGCTTTTTACAGTAATGGCAAGTAAAAGTCCTTCTCCTTGCTCCCCCTGTTGAGCCTTCTGAATCTTGTGTGAAAAATACTTTCCCTTTTTCTTTTTTGTTTTCCCGTAAGTCCATTTCAATTCCCATGGCTCTCTGCCTCAGACCATGGGCGTCATCTGCTGACCTCCAATCAGGAGTACAATTTTTCAACTTCAATTTTACCTCTGATGTTAACCCATCTACAAAGGATTTAGAAAGCAGTCTCTGTACCCCCGGACTTGTTAGATCCAGTCCTTCATCGCTAAATCCCATTTCTAGTGTCTGATAAAAATCAGCTACTGTTTGTCCAGGTTGTTGTGAAACAGCCGTCTGCGAACCTCGCTGTCTCTGTTTACCTCCCATAAAAGTATCAAGAACCTCTAAAAATATCTCTACTGATGCTTGTGTACGGGGGTTGTTCTCCGCATTTTCTGCTGGTTTTCTAGGTATCAGAGCCTGCCAGAGCTCGTGTTGAAGTGGCAAAGGTAGCTTCAATCTAAGCATATCCTCTCCATCATTCCAAGTACCCCTGTGTACCACCAACACCTGTCTTAAATACGCAGCAAATCGGGCTGGATTGATAATCGGGTCAGGGGCGTTGGACAACAAAGCCATGCATTCAGTTGCAGTCCAAGGCTGATAATGGGAAGTGTGTATATACCTTGTTACAGGTTCCCCATTTGGTCCAGGCTCTCTAAAAGGTCTGGTGGAGGTCCTAACCAGGGCTAATATATTGGGTGCATGATGTCGAGGTGCACCACAAAAAAAGCAAACATCCCTCCAATTAGGGTTTTGTTGACCACAATTACTGCAGACCCATCCAGGTTCATTACTGCCACTAGGTGGCATAGTAGCTATCTGCATCTCTGGGTACAGCTTAGTCGGCGGTGGAGGAGCCACAGGTACTGGTGGTGGCACTGGCAAAGGGACTGGATAGGGTGGGGGCTCATGCATTTTCTCTCCTAGGTCCCCTATTATGGACTTCTTTGGATATACCCATTTCCCTGTCTTCTCATTGTATTCCCACTTTTCCTTCTGAGCAACTTGTGAGCACTTTAAACATGCTTCAACTTGTTCCCCCCATCCCGCATCTGTGATTTTTCCTGATTTTGTGTCTTTTATCTCTTTCCATTTGTCTTCGTTCAAAGCCTCTCTCCCTTCTACCTTGATTTTTTTTTAATACCTTTTCTAGGTTCCTTGCTGCACTTCTTCCATATCTATCCTCAATTATATCACATAACCGGTCTCCTTCTTCGGGTGTCTTTCCCTGACTGTTCCCCATCTTTCTATCCTGTTTCTCTTGTTCCTTCCTGTTAGTCCTCTGCCTTAGGTGGTGTATTGGGTAAGCTCAAGACTAGGCTCTACTATACCTCGTTACCTTCTTCCTAAGGTGCTAACAGGCTAAATGGGGTGTCTGTTCCTCCTTGTACTACGTGTTTCGTGTACTTATATGCTATGTAACATCCGAACAGAAACACTCCCACAACACACAGGATTGTAAACAAAGTATCCATCTGTCGGGGGTTCTTCAGTCATACCCTGTCACAGGCTCATTTCGTGGTCCTGTGCTCATTCGGTCACACTCTTATCTGTCACAAGGTTTATTCGTAAAGGGTGTTGATTTAAGCTTAGGCGGTGACCTCCCCGAAAGGACGCTGTCACATAACCCAGTTAGGCAATATCACCACTCTTTGAACGAATACCTACTGTGCAGCTTATTTTTCTACTTTCCACAATCTTTCGAATCAAGGCAGCCACTCAACAACCTCCTTGGTTCCTAAAGCGGAATCGTCTATTGTGAAAAACTTGTCCGTCCGGGCTGCGCAGTATGAACTGTTCACCCAGCCTTAGATTCCGTAATGTTAGACCTCTCAACGTATCATTCAATGGGATATGTGTATTTAATGCTAGTAATATCCACCATTCATCTCCCTTACGTACGTGGTGAAATTTTTGTATATTCAACCCTGGGACTGTTCCCGCAAACGTCCATGCACCATACCCATTTTGATTTGCATCAGTTCTTCTCCTAAAGATAGCAGTATACAGGCAGAATCTACAATAACCTCTCATTCGAGCAGAAGTTACATATGTATGTCACACCCTATTTCCTCAGAGTTCTTATATGGACCTGATTTTATGGCCCCCTCCTCTACTAGATTCCCCTTGATACGGACCTTAGTTAAAATGATATATTATGAAGAGCAGAGAAGAGAAGAATGATCTCTTACCTGGCCAGGTGTTTAGGTCTGCTGTTCACAATTTCATCAGTAACCGGAGTGGTCCGTAGGTCGGGTGGTCTCGGAGAGGTGCCTATTTCAGGTCCCTGTTCGGGCGCCAGGAAACTGTCGGGATCCCTCAGATACTTCTTTCATCCAAAGGACCGATGTTCTTGGGTGTAGGACACCATATGTCTCTAATTGATTGCCCCGTCGAGAAGAATTACACAGACACAAGCTGTATGATACAACTCGGGATGCCTGCTGAGCGCCTCTGCCCCCTCAGTCAAGCTTTCCCCTTTTATGATAAAGAATTTAGATATTTACAGACATGCGCAATAAAGAAAAGAAAAATAGTTACACAACTTGTTCTTCTACAACAGCTTTGCCATGTAAGCAGGAAATATTTGACCTTGGTTCACAAGGGAAAATGGCTGAGTCATATCCCTGAAGAAAAAATAATGTCCAGCAGATTTTATTTAACTCATTCAGTTCTTATCATTGGCATCACTCAATGAAAATGAACAGAGCGAGGCCGGGCACGTCTAGTCGGAATGTGGCCAGAAGTATATAAATCACATGTTTGTGCTGACATGACCGTGTACTCTTGCCACCGGTACAGGAGAATCCTAAAAGTGTGCAGTGCATTCGTTGTGAGAATTCAGAAGCTGCACTGTCAGGATTCAGCTCTGCAGGTTCCAGTGTCATCACATAGACACTTCACTCATATGTGACTTTCATACTTACGGTCCTGTGACAACGAGCTTCTCTTCCTGCTTCTCTCAGTTTTTCACTGAACATTGAGAGCACTAAGAAGAGCAGCTCGTCAGTACATGACTAAGTGTGGAAATCTCATGTGTGCTTGGGGGGGGCGCCAAACCGTATTCTTGCCCTGGGTGCCAGAAAGCCTAGATACACCTCTGCTCCCCAAACTGCTCTTCTGCCACACCATGTACTCTGCTGACTCCTCACCTCTGTATGTGAGGGTTAACCCTTACCTCCGTCTTTGCTCCCAGCTTGTACTGTTGTATGTCCTGTGCAGGAGAGGTAAGGATTAAGTCCCCCATAGTACTCTCCCTGTGATCTGTGGCCTATCACATCCACTCCATAGACTGCAGTAAGGATTCCCACCCCCTGCCTGTCAGCTCCTGCCCATATGTGATGTGGATCTATGCATGTGGAATAGAGGTGGGAGAATAACTTTTTTTCCAATGTTCCACTTGTTGAAGTCTATGGGTGTGCAAAAATAAAAAAATTGGATCCCATATGAATCATCCGTGTAGCATCCGATTTTTACGAATGCATTTCCATTACTAACACAGGACACTGTATTTCTTCTTTTAAATTTTATTCACTTCTGATGTCTAAAAATGGATGCCATACAGATGACAATACAGATGAAAAATCATCTTTTTCTGGATGAAAAGCATGTCTTTTTTATACGCTCATGTAAACTTCATCACATAAGCAACTGCTATTTATAAAGTGATAAAATTAATATTATGCAGAATTAAAGGGTGATCTGAAACGAAAGGTGAGTTTCATACTAAATTTAATTCAATAATCAATCACTTTCTACTACAGCTCTGGCAGATATGAAGAGACCACCACATCAAATCCCTGTCATGGCCAGCCCATTCTCCAGACCTGATCCCCATTGAAAACCTCTGGAATGTAATCAAGAGGAAGATGGATAATCACAAGCCATCAAACAAAGAAGAACTGCTTAAATCTTTGTACTAGGAGTGGCATAAGGTCACCCAAAAGCAGTGTGAAAGACTGGTGGGAAGCATGCAAGACACATGAAAGCTGTGATTAAAAATCATGGTTATTCCACAAAATATTGATTTCTGAACTCTTCCTGAGTTAAAACATTAGTATTGTTGTTTCTACATGATTATAAACTTGTTTTCTTTGCATAGGGAAGGTGGATGGGGGGATGGGGGCAGATCCAGGATGAGACTAAAAGAACAATTTACTCCAAAGTATACCTATAAAGAGAAAAATCAGACAAACTGAAAATTTGAAAGTGGTCTCCTAATTTTTGCCAGAGCTGTATATTTCAGTTTTTCTTTTTTTTTTTTTTTTTTTACTTCCAATGACATTTTGTTTGAGAATCCCAGTGCATTAGGGGGCAGAGGCTGAGGTCACTGCCACAGCGGCTTTCCCCACCATTAAAAGAAGCGTCATGTGTTTCAGAAACTTCACTGGTCCCTGCCAGGTCATCTGTTCTCCTTAGAGCCAGCAAGGGAACGCACGGTCACTGTGCATTCAAAGGAATATAGCACAGAAAACTCATACTGAGTACGCATCAGAATTTACATACGATGCATTATCAGGTGAGCTGGACTAGCTGAACCTCCAAATCAGACATCACTGATGGCGCCTCATTTCAGAGAGGGTGCAGAGTTTGCGACAGTGACCCCAGCTTCTGCCTCCCGATGACGGCTAATTCGAGTTTCCCAGCATGCACTGGTGAATCTCAAACAATATGTCATGGGACATTAAAAAAAGGCAAGAAGTCAGACTGTAGAGGGTATGTTACGGAATTTTTCATTGAAGTATATTAGAAAACAAGATTAGATTATTACACTGAATACATTTAATATGAAATTCACCTTTGGTTTCGGACCGCCCTTTTAAGTTCAGCCAATTGGTTCGGCCCTCCACAGCAGTGCCAGTTTCTCATGTAGCCCTTTGGAAAAATTAATTGCCTACCCCTGGTGAATGTCATAAAAAAACAATTCCTGAATTGCTGGTTTTTGTTTCATTCTGCCTTCTTAAAAATCAGAAAAGAAAGTGATCATAAAACGTCATGTGACTAAAAATAGCACCAATAAAAATGTCAACTCACCACTGCTGTAGCATATAAACATTGCCTATGCAGGGGCATACATGGAATTATGGGGTCCTATAACAAAAATCCTAATTGGTCTCCCATCCCTGCACTCCCCCAAAAATATTTGGCATAGTAGGCAGGGTCACGGCGCATAGGCGCAGTCGCAGAATAGCAAACTTCACATCTTTTCAAGACATGGAGAGGGACATGTATTGCGGCACTTGCACAAAAATTTTACCCCTATTGAAGCTCCTTAGTGTTCTTACACAATACAGTACTTCTTTTAAGGCCCCCATAGAGGATGATGCCAACAAAAATATTTCTTTTATCTACAGCATGATACCGTCAACGTCAATTCCCCCAAAGTATAACCTTGTATGCACAGTATGATGAACCCACAGTAGCCCCAGCAAAGTATGATGCCCTACAGGGGCCCCTAACACAGTATGAAATCCCACACAATTCCCAAACACACATTATAAAGCGCCCACAGTGACGTGACTGACAGAAACAAAGATAATAGAGCTAAAACACCCAAAGAAAAGGTATATCTGTTGTGGCTCAGCGGAGAGAGAATCAAGAGTTCGAATCCAGAAGCATGACACACAGTCCCCCACACATAACCCTCTTCAGGTACTAACTAATATATATATATACATAAAAATAATAATAATAAAGCTATGCATACAAGCCCATTGCATGCAGACCCCAATGTGTGGTATTAAGACACTCGAGGTGTGATCTATTATGATACTTTGCTTTTATAGCGTCATCATATTCCACAGCGCTTTATATACATTACTATCATCGCTGTCCCCATCAGGACTCACAATCTAAATTCAAAATCGGTATGTCTTTGGAGTGTGGGAGAAAACAAAAGTACCCTGAGAGAACTCACACAAACATGAGGAGAACATACAAACTCCTGGCAGATGTTGTCCTTGGTGGGGTTTGAATCCAGGATCCCAGGCAAAGCAACAGTGCTAACCACTGAGCCACCGTGATGCCCTAGTGATGCTATCATGCCTTCTGCACTGAGACTTAGAAGCACAAGGTGAATGGTGGAGGAAGGAGCTGATGACTTCCTTTTTGACCATTGTATTCAATGGCATCTGCCTCCGTCGGATGCAGATAGTGTTAGCATATGACATACGCGATAGAGTAGATCTTCAGTTTATTCCAAGTGGGGCATCATACAAGCATCACATCACTGGAGACAATGGTCATTTACAACCTCCTGTACTTCAGAAATTCTGCTAATCTGCCCACTTGTCAGTCTTATGTTATTAGAACTATTTTTTTTTTTTTTTTATGTAAACGTGTATTTAATGCCGGACGATGCCAGTTCACACAAGGAAGAAATATAGTATTATGTTGGTTCAGTGAGTTTACAGGATGACCTCAACATTATTCAGGATATAAATCTGAAGTTCACGTACATTCACCAGAAGTCCAATAGCAATAACTCAGAAATCTGTCTAAAAAGAGGACAGGGTCTTACTTCATAACTGAAAATATGTGAAACGTGCCTCAAGTCCTCACACATACATCCTATTACATAAATGATCAAACACACGGAAAGCACGTTTACTCAGCGTGACTCATGACAGCAGACTTCATTCTGATGAACGTTTTCAGAGGATGAGAGTTTGAAGTGACTTTAAAGAGTTCTTGTGAATTCTTTTTCTTCTTATGTCATAGAGACATAGCAGTAGGAGAGCAGATCCAGCAGATGGGACCTCATCAAGAACATGGTGGTGGTATGTGTATGGTCACTTTCCACTGACATGAACAGGAGAAGCCTGAGGCTGTGTGCACACGTAACAGTTTTTGCGTTTTCGCTGCGTTTTTGCCGCGAAAACGCAAAAAAAAGCATCCCATGCAATCCTATGGCATTCCGCACATGCTGTGCTAATGCTGCGTATTTTTCCGCAGCGGAATCGCATCGCGGAAAAATACGCAGCGGGCTCATTCCTTGTGTGGAATCGCGGGAATACCGCACTTACAGGAAAGCATTGTTCCGTTAACTTTCCGCATGTGGCTATGCCCACCATGCGCAAAGTAAGCGGAAAATGTGCGGATGGTACCCACGGTCTGGAGGAGAGGAGACTGTCCTCCAGGCTCTGGGTACCATATCCCTGTTAAAAACAGAATTAAAATAAAAAATGGTGATATTCTCACCTTCCCGCGTCCCACGCAGCGTCACCAGACCTCAGCGATACTCCCGCCAAGTCCCGTTCCCAGTGATGCCTTGCAACAATGACCTTTGATGAAGTCGCGGTCATTGTCCCAAGGCATCCCTGGGAACGGGACTTGCCGGGAGCATTGCGAGGATCGGGGATGCCGGAAGGTGAGAAAAACACCATTTTTTATTTTTTTTATTTTTTTTAACTTTATATCTTTTTACTACTGATGCCGCATAGGCAGCATCAGTAGTAAAACGTTGGTCACACTCGTCAAACACTACAGTATGTTTGACGAGTGTGACCAACCTGTCAATCAGTTTTCCAAGCGATGCTACAGATCGCTTGGAAAACGCTAATATTCTGCAAGCTAATTACGCTTACAAAGCACTAGTTAAAATGCGGGAATTACAAATGTGGAATTCTAGCGTACTTCCCGCGGCAGGGAGTTGCGGAATTCCCGGGGAAAATACAGGGAAAAATCTGCACGTGTGCACATAGCCTTAAGGTGATAAGCTACATACTGTCCATGCTCCATAGAAGAGACATTGCTGATATTTAGGCCATTGCACCAGCTGAGTCCTGAGTCCGCAGTTTTAGACTACCTCTTTCCCCGATGCCTATACCTGAGGTGTATCTAAAAGGCCACTTATCACCATTTTGGGGCTGCCCTATTTATAATGTGGATAACCTCAGACTGGTGATTTTACAAAATATCACTCATCAGGAAAGTGGTCAGAAGTGTCTCTAATGCGACCTGACTTTATAGCATAAGTTGGGTCCGAACATCCGGGTTGTGGGACTCTAGCATGCAAAGTGGGATCCCAAAACCCTCACAGCCTTCTTGCTGCTATGAAAGAGCGAGATCTCACATGTTATTGCGGCATCTCGCTCTTTGCACTGACCCAGTGCTACTAAGCATGCCGGGATCTCGCAACACAGAGTTTCAGAGTAGACTATTACTTTAAACTTGGGTCCTGTAGGAGACATCAAGGACACTTCTGGCCTTTTTTACTAATTAGTTTATTTTGAAAAATACAAGTCTGGCACTGTACTCTCTATTCTTAAATACACAATAGCATCCCCAGACTATTGATAGGTTCTCTTTAAATCTTCTGGGCCCTGATACAAAATCTGCAACAGGACCTCATGTCTATTTACCGTGCACCATTCATTTCCATCTTATTTGGCAGAGGGACCTTTGGGCCTCCTCAGACATTAGGTCCCAGATTTGACTATTACGTACTCCATGCAGCTCTAGTTCATGCGGAAAAGTGATCTGGTCTGAAGTCCTGACCTTTACACACAAAAGTTATCTAGTCAAGTAAGTACCAGAATGGTACCCGCAGAGCAGGGTTGCCAACCGTCACGAAATTCCAGGACAGTCCATAAAAACAAAAAGTAAGGCGTCTTTGATTGTTTGGAAGCTGAAAAGAAAAAACTTTTATAGATTATTTTGACTGTAATTATAATCCTTTTACAGTGAATGCAGCTGATCTATATAAGATAAGATAAGATAATCCTTTAATCGTCCCACCATGGGGAAATTCAATCTATATATATAAGATTAATGGGCTGTAGACATGTATTGTATCACTAATCAGAATGATTGATTATGGTTTTCCAATGTGTCCGTAAAAATTATTTTCTGTCCGTGATTTTTTGATAAGATGTCCGAAAAAATATTAAAAGTCAAGTTGGCTCCCTGCTGCATAGGATAAGGAAGAGTGAGTATAAATTATTTTTTCTTTTAAAAGCAGTATGAGGACTTTAAGTAATAATTTCCATTCACCAGAACACTCTTGTAAAAAACCAAGTGATTTTTGCCAAAGGTGAGGATGCATAAACTCAAGGAGAACAGCAAGAAGGGTCAAAAAATGAGCAAGCCCATCACTGCCCCAGGCCCTGTTTTATGTCCCTCACTGGGAAGAAGTACAGAACTCAGTAGAAGAAAGATTGACTGGTGAATATCATTGTGCTATCATTAGTATTCCCAAACCCAAACTCTTTGGTTGGTTAACATCTAAAATATTCGGTATCGCCCCCACCATGTTGAAAGATGTATGAAATGGAAAACCATTCATTTTCAGTAATCCTTAGTGTGTTATTGCCAGATCTGTCAGTGCTTTATATGTGTAAGTATAATGATCAGTTGTATTGTAGTAAATAACAGGTGAATGATTTGTTCCTATTGTTATGTCACCCATTGACTTGTGCTGTGCACATACTGTACTACTAGCGACATACTATAATGAAATGACTGTAACACTCACATGTCAGTATCTGAACCTGCGACATCCAGCTCCCTGATCCTTGAGCAGTCATGAGACATGTCATGTTCCTCTGCACATATGAGATATATTGTATTTCTTAGGTTATTATAAGACTTTGTGAGTTTTGCTGTTCGTATGATAGGGGTGAAAAACAGATACCACTAAGAATAACATAGATCGATGTTATGATGATACAATCTGAAGAACAAGAATTTCAGGTTATTACATCTGTGTTTTGCTTCTAAACCATAATTTGACACAGTTTTGTACTTACATTACTACAGTATGTAGATATATACACAGAGTGTGTGCTTGTATATGTCAGATGGATACAGTTTTCATTCGTTGGGTCAAACCAACATACACTCTCCATCTAATAGAAATGTTCCCAGCAAGGTTTTTTTTTATCATAACCTATAATTTCGGCACTATAAAATGACACGTTTTATCAGCTCACTTTATTGCTTTTAGCTACAGAGTATAATTGCTTTGTTCCTTATGTTTGAATATTCAGAATAATTGTACATTTCCAGAATGTGAAAAATTAACATATTCATTTTGCATTTTTTGTACTCTTCTGTGTCCACAATTCCTTATGGCTATCATCATCACTTCTTAAACAAGATAGGTTTCCATCCAATGACAAGCAGAGATCGTTAAGGGAACCTGTCAGCAGAAAAAATGCTATTAACCTGCAGATATGGGGTTACAGTAATCTGTAGGTTAACAACGTTATTAACTAACCCGGCGCCCACACTTAGCTGAACGCAGCGGGAAGAAAATGAACTTTTTTCCCTCCTGCAGCTGTCTGGTTTTAGTCACAGGGCCGGCACCAGCGCTGTTTCAGCCATCACTCGGATCCACCTTGGGGCCGGCTGTCAGTAAGGGCCGGGGGCGCCACCCCCACGACTGAAACAAATGCTGCTGGGGGGTATAGAGTTCATTTTCTCCCCACAGTGTTTGGCTAAGTGTGGGTGCCTGGCAGGTTAATAATGATATTAACCTGCAGATTAACCCCATATCTGCACGTTAATAGCATTTTTTCTAGTGACAGGTTCCCTTGAAAAACTTAAAGGGAAGTGAAACAATTATATTAAAACATGCATACTATCCATTAAAGGGGTGGTCCAAAACTAACACTGATTTAATTCTAAAAGTTTGTCTATTTAATGTAATAATCTAATGCTGGGATACTCAAATGAGTCATCATCGGGGTCACTGTCGCAGCCTCTGTCCCCACCTTGAAACAAAGCGTCATCAGTCTGTTTCAGGGGTTGGGCTGGTCCCTGCTCTACTGAGCATGCGTCAGTTGGCAATACCATTGTATGTTCAGTACAAGCTCCCTAGTCATTGTACAATATTATTTTTAATGTATAGTGACAGTGTGCTCCCTAACCAGCTCAGATGAGAAGTGACGAGCAGGAAAGAGAGCGCACTGTCAGTGCACCTTGTAAGGAGATAACCTGCAGAGCAGAAAATGTAGAGAAATGCCCCACCCGCGAGTGATGGGTCTGGTCTAATAATCGCCTGCTGATAAAACAATGATTTTATCAAAACTGTTGACTGACACATCGCTGGAACCAGGGTCTCTGACTGTATGTTATGCTGTTCTCAGATTAGACGCCAAAGACCTAGTGACAGATTCTCTTTAAGGCATAATTTTTACATTAAAGACACTTTTTGTATGCTAATTTCTTCAGTGTAATATTTCTAGTCCTTCAGGTTATTATTATAATCTATGTAATGTAAATATATTGTGATAATTTAATAACATTTTCTTTTCCTTTTCAGTATTGTACATTGATTGTTCTCCGTCCAGACTGACCTGGCGGTTTTATGCGTGAACTGATGTGTTTGGAACAAAGATCTGTGATTGCAGGGCTCAGCAGAATATGTTGGCACCATGTGAATACAAACGCAATAAAAGAACTGTAATAAAATGCCAAACACTAGATTTAGTCCGCTTACAGGCAACTCAATCTAGTGACTATGGTCAGGAAGACATGCTACAGAAAGGGAAATGATTTGTTCATTTGGTCGCCTCGCCTTTTCTATCCCTTTAGCTATGATGTTAAAGAGGAAATTCTACATCCTCGGGTGGAAAGGGTCCGTCTACAAATACAGAGTTCATTTAGGATTATGACTTAAGCCTATATACAGTTGTGGCCAAAAGTATTGACACCCCTGCAATTCTGTCAGATAATACTCAGTTTCTTCCTGAAAATGATTGCAAACACAAATTCTTTGGTATTATCTTCATTTAATTTGTCTTAAATGAAAAAACACAAAAGAGAATGAAGCAAAAAGCAAACCATTGATCATTTCACACAAAACTCCAAAAATTGGCCAGACAAAAGTATTGGCACCCTCAGCCTAATATTTGGTTGCACAACCTTTAGCTAAAATAACTGCGACCAACCGCTTCCGGTAACCATCAATGAGCTTCTTACAATGCTCTCCTGGAATTTTAGACCATTCTTCTTTGGCAAACTGCTCCAGGTCCCTGATATTTGAAGGGTGCCTTCTCCAAACTGCCATTTTTAGATCTCTCCACAGGTGTTCTATGGGATTCAGGTCTGGACTCATTGCTGGCCACCTTAGAAGTCTCCAGTGCTTTCTCTCAAACCATTTTCTAGTGCTTTTTGAAGTGTGTTTTGGGTCATTGTCCTGCTGGAAGACCCATGACCTCTGAGGGAGACCCAGCCTTCTCACACTGGGCCCTACATTATGCTGCAAAATTTTTTGGTAGTCTTCTGACTTCATTATGCCATGCACACGGTCAAGCAGTCCAGTGCCAGAGGCAGCAAAGCAACCCCAAAACATCAGGGAACCTCTGCCATGTTGGACTGTAGGGACCGTGTTCTTTTCTTTGAATGCCTCTTTTTTTCTCCTGTAAACTCTATGTTGATGCCTTTGCCCAAATATCTCTACTTTTGTCTCATCTGACCAGAGAACATTCTGCCAAAAAGTTTTAGGCTTTTTCAGGTAAGTTTTGGCAAACTCCAGCCTGGCTTTTTTATGTCTCGGGGTAAGAAGTGGGGTCTTCCTGGGTCTCCTACCATACAGTCCCTTTTCATTCAGACGCCGACGGATAGTACGGGTTGACACTGTTGTACCCTCGGACTGCAGGGCAGCTTGAACTTGTTTGGATGTTAGTCGAGGTTCTTTATCCAACATCCGCACAATCTTGCATTGAAATTTCTTGGCAATTTTTCTTTTCCGTCCACATCTGGGGAGGTTAGCCACAGTGCCATGGGCTTTAAACTTCTTGATGACACTGCGCACGGTAGACACAGGAACATTCAGGTCTTTGGAGATGAACTTGTAGCCTTGAGATTGCTCATGCTTCCTCACAATTTGGTTTCTCAAGTCCTCAGACAGTTCTTTGGTCTTCTTTCTTTTCTCCATGCTCAATGTGGTACACACAAGGACACAGGACAGAGGTTGAGTCAACTTTAATCCATGTCAACTGGCTGCAAGTGTGATTTAGTTATTGCCAACACCTGTTAGGTGCCACAGGTAAGTTACAGGTGCTGTTAATTACACAAATTAGAGAAGCATCACATGATTTTTCGAACAGTGCCAATACTTTTGTCCACCCTCTTTTTTATGTTTGGTGTGGAATTGTATCCAATTTGGCTTTAGGACAATTCTTTTTGTGTTTTTTCATTTAAAACAAATTAAATGAAGATAATAATACCAAAGAATTTGTGTTTGCAATCATTTTCAGGAAGAAACTGAGTATTATCTGACAGAATTGCAGGGGTGTCAATACTTTCAGGTATAAGGCTTTAGCACCCCCAGAGTAGGAAAATCCCTGGGGTCTCGGCTACCGGGGGGCATGGAGAACATGATCAGGGTCAGATTTTCCAGTCCCCGATCACGTTCCCAGGTTCCGGTTCCAATTGCCGTTATTCAGAGAGTAATGGCGATCACGAAAAACAAAAAATGTGTCAGATTTAATTTTTTTCATAAATAAACCCAAGTCATATCAAAGAAATTTTACCACTATCATAAAGTACAATATGTCACGAAAAAACATTTTCAGAATCAGTAGGATCCGTTGAAGCGTTCCAGAATTTTTACCTCATAAAGTGATGCTGGTCAGAATTGTAAAATTTGGTCATTAAAGGTCAAAATTGGCTCGGTCACTCAGAGGTTAAATAAATCTGCTTTGTTTTTAACGCTTTCCATTCTTTTTGCATTGATAAAACTTTACTGACATACTTAGGAGCAGATTCCATGCGTTTTTGATGCTTTTCCTCTGCGGAAATGCACTTTTTTGCTGTGGATTTTCTACATTTAATAAGTCTATGGGGAAAACCCGCACAAAAATCTTCCCGACCTGCAAGAGAAATTTACTTGCTGCAGATTTGAAAAACACACCACATGGGAACACAAAACACATTTGGACTATAAAACCAATTAAAATAACTAAGAAAAAACGACTCAGACACAATAGTTGTGGATTAACATTGGCCGCGATGTTTATTTAGGGTGACATAAAAAGGTTCATAATAAATACCAATAAATTAAATAAAAATACCATGTACCAATAAATATGAACCACCAAACCACCAGTCCACCCAGACATCTGGGTGACTTTCCCCTCAAATAAAACATTGCGACAGGAAAATAAAGAGGGAGGGAGGGAAATTTCTTTCTTCCTCACAGAGTGAGGAAAAACGGGCAACAGCTGTTTATTTATATGGAGATTTTTCCCGGTCAAAATTCCAATCCTCCAATCAGCTGGGAGGAAAAAGGCACCAAGAGAAGTATAAACAAACAGATGACAGACAGCTCGTGCCCCCACAGCTTAACCTGTGACCTTAACCCTTTATTACTCAGATCACCATAAAGAGAATATAATGAACTTTAATGCATATAAAACAAGACCTGACAGTGTTTGTGTACCCATGTGACCCCCCCTACATATGATTCGGGGGAGGGCAATCAGGTCTGTTTTCGCAACGTAAAAAAGCACATTGGATCAGGAGATTGGGGTTCCTCTCAGGTGTTGTGGACATCAAACGACAGCATCACAGTCAGCACATCAATAGTGGACAACTAGATCACAACAAAATACAGTTAAAATCCATATTCTATCGTATCTGTTCTAAGTATAGGACAGACAAAGACCCCCAACCCATTAAAAAGATATCTCATTAAAGAAAAGCAAATCCCAAATTATCATTGAGGCCCAGGGGGCATAGGGTGGCTAAAGGCTCCTTTACATTTAGCGATGCACCAGCGATCCGTCCACGATACGACCCGGTCAGGATCGCTGGTGCATCGCTAAATGGTCGCTAGTGAGCTGCCAAACAGGCAGATCTCACAGCGACGTAGCGATGCAGCAGCGGTCGTTACTTACCTTTCACACGCAGCGATGCTGACGTCCTCCCGCCTGCGTCCACACAACGCTCGTCGGCGCCAGCAGGAAGCGCCCGACGAGAAATGGACCCGGCCGATCTCGCGCGATCAGCGACAGACAGCGGAGGAGCCGGTCGGAGGTAAGTATCACACATAGCGATATCACTAGCAATATCGCTGCTGCGTCACGAATTTGGTGATATTACTAGCGATATCGCTATGTGTAAAACCCCCTTAAGCGGTAAATTCTAATTGGTAAAGAATTTTTCCTACATCTCCACCACGAGAACCCAGGTCAACTTAATCAATGCCCTTGATGATAAAAACCTCTACAATTGCAATTGTGAAATCGTTTAAAATGCTGGGGTAATGTTTTTAGATGGGTTTCATCCTCTACAAAGCGGGCCTTCTCTTGACACAAGGTATTTGCGAGTCATGTGAGCTTATTTTTTCAATCTTTTCTCCGCCTCCCCCTCTTGCCCAATTTAGGAATAACCACAACACACCCCAACATTGGATTTAATTAGTCACAGCAGCCTTTTATTAACAAATTATAGCAAACTTTGAAAACAACCTTGAAGAAGGATGGTCCTCGAAGCCCCCTACTTATAAAAACAGGTCTAGTATGACCACCTCGGCCCAGGTCGCATCTTATCTCTAGCTGGTAGCACAAGATCAGAGGCACCTATTCAATAACTTGGCCAATAAACCTAAACCATGGTCCATGGGCTCTCCAATCCCTTATCCTTACAAATACCGAGGTAAAAAATTCACCAAAATACTTAATGTAGCCTCAGGTATATTCACACTTCGCTTTTTGTAGTGTTTTTCTCCCCCTGTGCATTTTTCCCCACAAAAAAAGCAGCATTTCAGTGCACATGTTGCTTATGCTTATTTTTTCCAACATTTTTCACCCATTTGAATGAATTGGAAAAGAAAACCCTAAAAAAAAGCCTCCAAAACACATTTTAATACTTAAAGTATTCACATGCCCTCAAATTGTTCCTGGGGATGAGGCACATCTTCACGAGCTCCTAGGAAAGTGGGGGCTTCTGCATTTGCTCAGTTTTTGTTATTCCAGAACCAGCGCCACGCTCTCTGCACAATCTGTTTGTCTTGCAGAACGCGTCACGTTTTTTTTCTTTTAATTGGATCCCGATAGGATTAAAAAAACAAGATCGGATGAGGTTCAAACTCCAGAGTCAATAATTAGAGAAATGCAACATAAGAAAAACAAGCTAGATCAGATTATAAGGGGCAATGTTTCACAGGCAGTCTGGGCCACAGTGGAGATTGCAACATCCAGATTTCCACTTTTAACTTCCTAGAATATAAATGGCTACTATAAAAAGGATAAAGTGTTGTCTGTGGCCTTTCCCTGGGATGAACATACTCACCCTTGCATAATATTGCTCTTGTGATTCCCAAAAAATGCATGTGATGCTACATGATCTCACCAATGACTTGCATTAGTACCCTGACCATCTGCCGTCATCTGTCAGTGCTGAGGACAAGGCTCATTCAGCAATGTTTGTGCAAATGTTGTGGACCAAACAGCCCGGGTCGCGTCTTTACTTGCAGAATGGAAAAGATCCAACAGCAGTCTTAAGGCTCACGAGGAACGCTCAAAGAAACATCGGAAACTCCAGCTGCTCCAAGTGAAAAGTTATACTAAGGCAGTCCCATGTAACAACATAATGTTAATGGCTGGTATGTGGTTGCTATGGGAAGCTGCGCCAACATATTTCACAACACCATCAATGGAACCTTCTAACAGCAACCAAATTCAGATATAGCGTTAATAAAGGTCTATAAAAGCACAAAGCATTCATGGTTCGGACTCCTAACTATGCATCTGAATGCATTTATTTATTTTACTCATTTAGCGCCATTAATTCCACAGCGCTTTACAGACATTATTGGCGCTGTCACCGATGGGGCTCACAATCTAAATTCCCTATCAGTATGTCTTTGGAGTGTGAGAGAAAACCTGAGTACCCGGAGGAAACCCACGCAAGGACGGGGAGAACATACAAACTCCTTGCAGATGTGGTCCTTGGTGGGACCCCAGCTCTGCAGTGCTACCCACTGAGCCACCGTGCTGCCCAATCTGAATGAATCTGATTCTCACAAATTTTTCTAAATCTTCCAGTGCTAAATATTCCTCTACTTCAGGACTACAACAGAACTTGTGCTGTTCATGGTGGCCGAACAGTAGAAGGATTCGGGCTTTACATAACAATGACATCGATATAGACATTTGCAGATCTGCAATGAGAGATTGTGTACGGGAACCAATAGTCATGGAGTGGCTTACTTAACCTTTTAGAGAAGCAGCAATTTTTTTTCTTCCTTTCCTCCTCACCTTCCACTTTCTAATTTTTCCATCAACATAGGATCCAAGTCAGTCAACTCCTTCTAATGTTCATGAATCATGATGTATCCAACAAGATGTATGAGTGTAATATTAGGCCAAGTGACAAGTATAAAATTTGATATGTTTTTTTACATATTTCTCTTTAAATATGATATAGAAAAAAACAACATTCTAAAATAAAATGTGTATAACATAAAACCTTACGTATTTTATCCGCTATTTTCTATACATTCTCTCTACGATGGCTGAACCTGCCAAATTTGACAAGATCTGCTGACCATCTATGATAAGGAGGGCTTCCCAATTCTTCTCCAACAGATATTGTTGAAATACAATGCTTATCCTTCTTGTTTCCCCTTTCTCAGGGTGATAAGCTGCCACCACTGCCCCAGCGAGTAGAAGTATAGTATACATCTTGGAGATCAAACATTCAGGATTTAGCATGCTCCTTAGTGTGCAAACTAAAACCTCAGTACCTGCTGCCACCAAGTTTTGCTGGAGATCTTCTGCAGTCACTCATGAATCTGGTGACAGCTTCTTCTTTCTGCCACGTCCAGGTATCGTAGCCATTGTTTCTTTAAATAATTCACTGTAAACTGGTAAATACGATTCCTCCGAAAATGTTTTTTTTTTTTTTTTTTAAACTTTCACCGACTAATCCAATTGGAATAAAGAATATAAAATATAATTTTTAATAAGGACTATTAAAATAAAAAGTGATTAATAGCATCTACAGTTATTAATTTTAAAATCAACTTGATTGTGCCAGACCAACCACCATTATTGTGGTGGTATGTCTATTGAGTTAGCACTTATGTGTGGGGGATGGATGACCTTATTAAATACTGGTAGTTTTATTAACGAAAAGTTCAGGTATTATTGGTCATTTAGGATGGTAAGTATCAGGCAGTTGCTTTATATTAATGACCTGCAATAGTGCTTCACTAGTTATAAACTGACCACCATAGATAGAAAAAATGTGCTCAGTTAGTGTTTGTTCCAAAAGCTTGTATATCACACAGTTAGTTTTGAAACATTTGATTTCAAAAATGAAAAATAGAGAGCTGCGTTAGTTTATCTACATTTATCCGGGCAGCAACGAGCTGTGCTGCAGAAGCCGTTCGAGTTTGTTTATTGCTATTCCCCTCAGGAGCTAGCTAGGACCTTCTTCTCCCTACGTGTAAGATGGGCATGTACCCATCATGTTATTTCTGATAAGGCTTCCACACTCTTCTAGTCTCCATCTTCCCTGATGATCTGATAAATGAAACGCGTTGGGCACAATTTGGGGCTTTGTTTGATGGATCCTGCTGATGTGGGGACACTTAGGTGATGTAGTGTCTGGTGCAGGGGATGTAGCAGTGTCAGGCGGACGGGCGCAGGAAGGAATGGAGGACACCAGGGCATGTAGTTCCAAAGCTTTACTCACAGTCTGTAGTTCCTGCTTCTGTGCCGTGTTCTCCGGGTCAGGGACTCAGTCAACTCCAGGCAAGATGGAAAGCTCCCTTCCACACTCCGCTAACTTATGTGCCTTTCCTGAATGTCTCCTCTATAGCGCCTTTAAGTGTGAAGATCTCCAGTACCGTGGTACTCTGGAGTTCCTCCTGACAGATGTTCCCAAGAACTCTACTTGCATGGCAGACAGCTGTAGCCTGATTCGGGGACTCTCTACTCCTAAGTCCCGGCTCTCTATCCGTGTTGCTGTTGTGCCCTCAAGTCTTAGATGGGAGTAGTGTATTTACAGCCTACTACTCCACCGGTGTCTGCTGCAGAACCATTAGTATCCATACAACCTCGGGGACCGGGCCCCGGCCTTGCGCTTAGAACTTCTAGGCAGGGTTCTTCCTCTAACCCACGTCCTCTGTGTTCCCTTTTACTCCTACGCCACACTAGCACTTCTGACTCTGGCAGCAGACAGCATGTAGAAAGACTTTGTTCCTATTGGTTCTTACAAGGATATTGATATAACACATAAGCTCATATGGTATCTGATACTATTCTGTCAATTTATACCCTACCTTTGTGCATGAGGTAAATACAGTATCTTCCAAACTCCCTATCACTATACACCAGTGATGGTTTCTAGGTGACTTTATTTGTTATTCTTTTTTTGTGTTGTCATGTTTATTGTCTCATTATTTCGAGGGCTTCTTACATTTTAAGATATTTAGTTAAAAGTTATATTTCATGCAATACTTCTACCTTGCTTATCCCACTACCTCAGGGGAGAATGGTCATCTTCCAACCACAAGCTCCTTAAATATCCTAAAGCAATCGGTCATGTGACAGCAAAACAACGAATGAGATCCCGATCGCTGGGGATGCACTTCCCATAACCACAGGTTCTTAAATATCCCAATACTAGCGGTCATGTGACTGCAAGGGTGGTCAAAGAGATACAGATTTGTTGACGCATCCGATACCCACACAACCCGTATCCTTCAAGGTGAACCACGCATGGCGGGAAAGAAAAGACGCATTGCCATGACTTCAAAACATGCGCAGACAACATGGAGACGCTGTGATCCGTGTGGGAACACAGGGCGGCACAGCAAGCACACGCACGTCAATGTTCATTAATTGTTTTTTTTAATTGCAAAGAATATTTTTTTTTGTATTTTAGCCACAAACTCCTATTTCTCCTGATCTGTTAATACGAATGATGTATGGCATAAATACAGACTTTATCAGTCCACAGTAGGAATCAGGCTGTACTTACTATTTGGGTATACAGCGGTGCTCAAGGATCCATGGTTATATACCAACACACAGCCCTCGGGAGGACGAGAAGAAAAATGTAATAATTCTTACTCAATTGCAGTTTGCTTCCCATCTGCAGGTGTACTATGGGCCACAGAAGCGTCTTGACTCTGCGTTTACACAGACGGCCGCCAGTCGGCTAAATTTAACCTGATCAATGGTCATTTAAAAGCTCGTTTAGACACTTCCATGTGCACAGAGCGATCGGTAATACGATTGTCCTGTGCACATAGAATATCGGTGGTTTTTGTGCTGCTGAGAACAATGATTTTTTAATGAGACTTTTGCTTGTTTGTCGGGTGATTGCTTAACGGATTGCTCAGATAGATAGTCAGGAAATTGGCTTTCCTGAGATTTCTAGTTTTGGATTATCGGTCAGTGTCATTGGGTCCTTAGTCCTTCCCTCTTGTTAGTCTCCACCAATGTCTAATATGGAAGCTATAGTTCTCTAGAGGACAGCTTGGGACTTCTATGACAGGATAGCCTGCACAGAACAAGGAGATTCTTGTAGACTGAGAAACTGAAGCTGTTATTGACAATCACTGCAATGACAAATCGAATGGCTATGACAGCGCGTCCAGAGGAACATTCTGTGAAGCAATGCAATGCTTTCTAATTACAGTGCTTAGCTATTGTAATGAGTAGACTATGCACAATCTTTGAGTGATTCGGCCAGTAATGCTTTGCTATACTGTGAGGCTAAGATCAAGCTGGGTATTGCATTAGTCCTCTCCTAATACTAAACAGTCCTAATTAACAGAACTAAGCTACCGTAGTTATACAATATAAGTAATGTAATCATATAAAGTAGTGATCAAGTCACAGATTCTGTCAGCTGGAAAACCAATGTTCACAGGCGGATTATAATGAGGGCAATCTGGGCTACCGCCTGGGGCCCGGGGCTCTTGGGGGGGGGGCATCGTCAGATTGCCCTCATTATAATATTTTGTGCACCGCCATATGCAGAGCACATATCCCAGCAGGGACCTTTCCTGGGTCTGCGCTGCAGATGATGCAGAATGGCAGCGGAGCTCCAGGAGTCCTCCCATCACCTCTGCTACGACATCATTGCGCTAGCATGTGCGTGCTGGCCAGACCACAAGTGGAGCCTCGGGACCGCAGCAAAGCGCCAGGGGAATGGTATGTCTGTTTATTTTTTAATTAAAGAGGTTGTCCTCTACATTCTATAATTCCCCCACGATTTAAACCTTGTATAAAAGTATTTTTGTAAATATCTCTTATTGTCCTCTCTGCCTGTGAGCGGCGCTATCGCTGACCACTCACTCAGCATCCTGTGACCCCGGCTGCAGCCGCACATGATCTATCGGGGGATCGTGTGACATGTCACGTGATGCATCAGGTAACTGGGGGGAGGCTTCCACCCCTGCCAATGTTCTGTATGTCTATATGATAATTTCACATCATCTTGGATAAATTCACGATACAATACTCTGTTGTGTTAGGGTCCCGTTTCAAGGGTACGACCTGGTAAGGATCGCTGGTGCGTCGCTAAATGACCGCTAGTAAGCTGCCAAACAGGCAGATCTCTTCAGCGACGCAGCAATGATCCAGCGATCAAACACAATGATGCGCGCTGGCCAGTGGGAAGCCGGCGACAAAAAAATGGCCCAGGACATTCCTGCATGATCAGCGATATCCAGCAGGGGGGCCGGTTGCCGCTGCGTGTCACATGTAGCGAGATCGCAGGTGAGATCGCTGTTGCGTCACAAAATCGGTGATGCATTAGCGATCACGCTATGTGAGATGGGGGCTTTCGTATATCATTAGTATTTTTTTAATCAATGAATTTTAGCGGAGATAAAATTAAGTGGTTGTCCAGTTTAAATTGATAGGTTTGCAGTTATTCTGTGTGACTTCAGACTTATGAATCCCCCATCCTCACTTAATACAAGTGTATAGAGCGTGGCAGCAGACACTAGTCGGGCTCTGGCCAGAAGTATGTATAATGCATACGTACCCGCAGGTCCTGGCTCAGAGACCAGCGATTTCCCGCAGAGCACAGAGTGGCTGCAGACTAACGAATTTAGACTAGACAACCCCTTTAATATCAGTTAGGTTTCCTATCAGTTTTTCCATCTGTCACAGTTTGGAGACAAAATGTAACCTTTCCTCATGCTCCAGTTACTGAGAGTCTGAAAATGCAAATGGTGACTTAAAGGGA
Source organism: Dendrobates tinctorius (assembly GCF_039654945.1). Lineage (NCBI taxonomy): Eukaryota > Metazoa > Chordata > Amphibia > Anura > Dendrobatidae > Dendrobates > Dendrobates tinctorius. The sequence continues at coordinate 10,827,254 of NW_027361757.1, read as the reverse complement.
ATCTGTCACCAGGTTTGGGCTACCTCTGAAAGCAGTCAAATGTAGGAAAAGAGACCCTGATACCAACAAAGTATCATTTAGTTTACAAGGGGCAGCAGTTGTGCCAAAATCAGAGTTTTTAGATGTAGCACGTGGCAGAGCTCATAAAGATAACCCCGCCCACACCACAGCTCTCTGTGCAAATTGTCTATTGACAGTAAGCTGCTTATCTGAGGAGGGGCGTGGACAGCCAGGGCTCACGTGAGCATTAAGGTCCCATTACATTTAGCGATGCACCAGCGATCCCTGCAACAATACTACTCGGTCAGGATCGCTGGTGCATCGCTAAATGGTCGCTAGTGAGCTGTCAAACAGGCAGATCTCACCAGCGATGCAGCGGCGGTCAGCACTTACCTGTCACACGCAGCGAGGGTGACGTCTTCCGCCCGTGTCCATGGAGTCGCTCGTCGGCGCCAGCAGGAAGCCGGCGATGAGAAATGGACCAGGATGATCTCGCGTGATCAGCGATATCCAGCGGGGAGTCGGGTCGGAGGTAAGTATCACATGTAGCGAGATCGCTAGGGATATTGCTGTTGCGTCACAAAATCGGTGACGCTTTAGCGATATCGCTAGTGATCTCGCTATGTGTGAAGGGGGCTTTAGTCTGGGCAATGATTATCTCCTGGTGATAAAACCTTCATTGTATATAAACAACAGCACACTATATATTAAACGACATATCCCTGAAATCTGCGTCTCAGCTTCCTGCTCCTGCTGTCCTCAGACTTAACACCCTTTATCATCCTCATTTTTTTTTGGAATTTTTACAATCTCAACTGAATAGCATTTCGACAGATGTTAGGAGTGTTCAATTAAACCCTCCCTATGTATAAGATCTATATAGTAAAAGGACACTTGCTTCAGCTAAAACCATCATAGGCCATGTTCCCATGTAGCATAAATGCTTCTTTTTTTTCTGCTGCATATTTTTTTGTACAGAAGATCTTAAATGTATAACTGCGCAAGCAAAGTTTTTAGTGCCGAATCAGCGCTTTTCTTTATTAAAACAAATTCTAAACATTTTCACCAAAAAGGCATCAAATAAAAGAGAAAACGTATTAAAAAAAACTTGAGCAAAAATATAATAAGCAGAAAAGATTGTTACTGCATAGTTTGGTATGATCACTTACAGAAAACATTTGGATTAAAACTGTAGAAAAAAAGGCAAAAATGCTGCATGTGTACGTGGCCTTAGGCTATGTGCACACGTAGTTTTAGATGCTGCGGATTTGTCCCCGTGGGTTTGGGAAAATCCGCAAGTCAAAATTCCTGTGGTTTACCTGCGGATTAGCCTGCGGTTTAGCCCTGCGGTTTCACACCTCACAATGGATAGGTGTGAAACCACAGCGGAATATGCACAAAGAATTGACATACTGCGGATTGTAACCTGCAGAAAAATCCGCAGCATGTGCACAGCGTTTTTGGTTTTACCATTGCAAAGAATGGTACTGTACAACGCAGCAGAAACTTCTGCGGACCCGCAGGGCCAGAAACGCTGCGGATCCGCTGCAGAATCCGCACCGTGTGCACATAGCCTTATACTGCAGACTGAAGCATGTGCCCTGTTTGCCTGTCATCACCCAATCGGTTTCATAGGATGTATATAGAAATAAGCAAATCAATTCACAGGACTCCGGTCCAGGGGCCACGTCAGTATATTTTGGCTACCTGATGGGTGTCGCATGAACTCCCTCACCTGCCAGCATCTCCAGTCTTTCTTTTGATTAGTAGGCACAACAATGATGTCACACCGGGCCTACAAATCAGAAAAGATGCCAATGGTTCTGGTAAGTAGGATGCGGTGTGACGGGTTCCTGTCTGGTGGCCACAGTATACTGGTGTGGCCTATAATAATCCATCAGAATCTGGATTTTTATTTTTCAAAACATGGAGTCTTTCATCCATTATAGGTTGCATATGGCACTACAGTTCGGTTCCATTAACTTCAATGGGGCTAAGCTGCGTTACTAGATAACCCCTGGATGGGCAGGTTTTATGTGCTTTCTGGAAGGAATCAACCATGTTTTCTAATCCTAAACAACCCTGTCCTGATCAGTCTGGCTGATATGTGCAGCCCCTCAGGTTCTAACCTGCACTAATATGAGGCCTAATATATCTATAGGGCCTCAATCCACAGTCAGGTGTGCTGGCATCTGTGATTACACAAAGGCTAGAGAATGATGGGCTGGAGACGGGGCGACGTTATGGTCAGATATTTATGAAAACAGTAAAATGTAAAGGACAGAGAATAAACAGCAGGACCGTAATGGCAGTACTGCAGCTTTCAACAATCACCAGGCGGACCAGCTTCAAGGAAAAAAAAAATCATCTTTTGTATGATTGGATAGTGTCATTATAAGGCTATGTGCACACGTTGCGGATTGGGCTGCGGATTTTTCCGCGCGGATTTGGCAAAAGACCTGCGGTTTATCTGCGAATTAGCCTGCGGTTTCTCACCTCTACAATGTTAAAGGTGTGAAACCGCTGCGGATTCCGCACAATTTACATGCTGCGGATTGTAAACCGCAGCAAATCCGCGCGGAAAAATCTGCATCATGTGCACAGCGGATTTTAAAATCCATAGGCTAACATGGTACTGTACCATGTCAGAACTGCTGCGGATCCGCAGCAGAATCCGCAACGTGTGCACATAGCCTAAGAGGACAATCTGGTAACACTCAGATGTCAAATAATTCTAGCATTTTCAATGTGAATTAATATAGAAGCAGTACAGCATCGAGTTAAAAGAAAACACAATCTAGATTTATTGGGAAAACAAAAGAATTGGCTAAACTAGACGTGCCATGGACCCCACAAGTATGATCACCCCCCCACACACACAATATAATGACCCCACACCAGTAGCGTAGCTACCGGGGGGGGCAGAGGGGGCGGTTGCCCCGGGCCCCAAGCTTTGAAGGGGCCCACCGAGCTACGCTACTGTAACTGTATCTGCGTGCACAGTGCGCCCATACAGTTACATTCTGCGGCAGAGCAGGGAGAATCGATCTCCCTACTCTGCCGCCCAGCCGCTATGGGCCCCTGAGAAGGCGGTGGGGGGCCCTGTGCCAGCAGTGGGCCCCCCACCTCACAGCCAGCAATGTCGTCCTGGACTCCAGGACTTTAATTTCTGTGCGCACAGGACCTGTGATGAGGTCACGGGAGGGGCGGAGTCAGGGGGGTCACATAATCAGGGGCTTCAGCTGCTGCAGGGCTCTGCTGTGCTGGTTGTCATGGTTCTGGATGAGGTGAAGTAAGTTTCTGTATGGGGTCAGGATTGGTTTACAGGGTGGATGTAGCACAGCTGTGTGTGTATGAGGTGTACAGAGCAGAGCCGTGTGTGTAGAAGGTGTACGGAGCAGAGATATGCATGTATGAGTTGTACAGAGGAGCGGAGCCGTGTGTGTATGGGGTGTACAGAGCAGAGCCGTGTGTGTGCGGCGTATACGGATTGGAGCCGTGTGTGCAAGGTGTACGGATTTGAGCCGTATGTGTACGAGGTGTATGGTGCGGAGCCGCGTGTGTACGGGGTGTGCGGAGCAGAGCCATGTGTGTACAAGGTGTACAGAGCGGAGCCATGTGTGTACAAGGTGTACGGAGCAGAGCCGCATGTGTACAGCGTGTACGGAGCAGAGCCGTGTGTGTTTAGGGGGTGTGGAGCAGAGCTGTGTGTGTATAGGGGGTATCAGGTGCAGTAATAGGAACACATATGGCAGCAGAGGCTCAGCATTGGGGTATCAGGTGCAGTAATAGGGACACATACGGCAGCAGCGGCTCAGTATTGGGGTATCAGGTGCAGTAATAGGGACACATACGGCAGCAGCGGCTCAGTATTGGGGTATCAGGTGCAGTAATAGGGACACATACGGCAGCAGCTGCTCAGCATTGGGGTATCAGGTGCAGTAATAGGGACACATACGGCAGCAGCGGCTCAGCATTGGGGTATCAGGTGCAGTGATAGGGACACATACGGCAGCAGCAGCTCAGCATTGGGGTATCAGCAGGATGAGGAGTTTGTGCAGGTTGGGGATACATGGTGATGGGGCTGGAATATGAGAAGTGAAATGTGTCGTTGTATTCTCTGTAGCCGAGTCCTGGCTGGAGGAGTTGTCATGTCGGTCTGGGCCAGATGGAAAAGACGTGAAAAGTGACCGATTCCATCAGAAAGAACGTCAGCGGTAAGACACCAACTATACCTGTGCAGTAATCACATGTTTTGTAGGACTGGTATTTACCACTGACCATATTGCGGTAATATCCATGTTGGTCTTTATATAGGGATTATTTTCAGTAACAGCGCAGTCTTCTCTTACATCCACTATTAGGGTGCGTCACCGAGTTACTTAATTAGGGGCCCACTCAGAAGTTTCGCCCCCCTGAACCGAAACCCTAGCTACGCCTCTGCCCCACACAATATAGTGTGACCCACTTAATCTCATAGTATAGTGGCCTCTATACACTAGGAGGCCCCCACAGCCATCAACATAGTACGATTTCCTCCATACAGTATAATGGCCTCCGCTCAGTATGATGGTCCCCATACAACCCTCCACACAGTTTGATGGCACCCACACAACTTTCCAAATAGCAATATGCCTCGACATAGTATGATGGCCTCCACACAGTACAGGGTGCGCTATTTATATGGATACAGCTATATAAAATGGGAATGGTTGGTGATATCAACTTCCTGTTTGTGGCACATTAGTATATGGGAGCGGGGGGAAACTTTTCAAGATGGGTGGTGACCATGGTGGCCATTTTTGGATCCAACTTTATTTCTTCCAATGAGAAGGTCATGTGACACATCAAACTTATTGAGAATTTCACAAGAAAAATAATGGTGTGCTTGGTTTTAATGTAACTTTTTCCTTTCATGAGTTAGTCTATGTGCCCACGTAGCGTTTTAAACCGGACACTCAAAACCGGACTCCTTCCCAGAAAACGCGCGTTTTTTCCGCGCGATTATGCTTGCGTTTTTGCCGCGATTTTCGCGTGCGAAATTCAAGCACTTTCCAAGCGATTTGAAGCATCGCTTGGAAAGTGATTGACAGGTTGGTCACACTCGTCAAACATAATGCGACATCAATAGTAAAAGATAGAATGTTAAAAATTATTTTTAAAAAATCGGGGTATATTTACCTTCCGACGTCCCGTGCAGCCTCAGCGACGCTCCCGTTCCCAGCGATGCCTTGCGAGACCTGTGATGACGTTGGTCTCGCGTTGCTATAGTGATCTCACGAGACTGCTAGAGTCACGCGAGACTACGTCATCACAGGACCTTGCCGCAAGGCATTACTGGGAACGCTGAGGCCCGGGAAGGCTGCGCGTGACGCCGGAAGGTAAATATACCCCGATTTATTTTTTTATATTTTTTTTACAGGGGTATGATACCCAGGGCCTGGAGGACAGTCTCCTCTCCTCCACACGAGACGCTTAACTTTGCGCATGGTGGGCATAGCCACATGTGGGAAGTAAGCGGTTCTCATGCATTCCTATGGGTGCGGAATCGCGGCAATTCTTTGCGATTCCGCAAAAAGAATGAGCATGCTGCGTTTTTTTCCGCGATGCGATTCCTCCGCGGAAAACAGCACAGCATGTGCGGAATGCCATAGGAATGCATGGGGTGCGTTCTGTTCACGATTTTTAAACGTTTTCGCGCCGAAAAGGCTTAAAAATCGCATCGTGGGCACACAGCCTTAAGGGCATGTCACACTAAGCAATATCGCTATAACTTGTGACGTTATAGCGATATTGCTAGCGATATCGCTGTGTCTGATACTTACCTACGACCGGCTCCCCCGCTGGTTATCGCGCGAGAACAGGCTGGACCGTTTCTCGTCGTCAGCTTCCTGCTGTGAGGACGAGCGACGCGTGGAGCCGGGCGGGAGGACACAGGATCGCCTGGTGTGACAGGTAAGTAGTGACCCCCGTCCCCAGCGATGTCGCTGGTGAGATCTGCCTGTGTGGCAGCTCACTAGCGACCACTTAGCGATCCTGACCGCGTCATATCGCTGGTCGGGATCGCTGGTACATCGCTAAGTGTGACAGCACCTTTATTTACAAATTTCTCTTTGTTTACAGCCATTGACATGTCGCAGAGTTAACACGAGAGGAGAGGATAGAAATTGTGTTGATGTCTGGTGAACGCAGTACCTGGGTCATTGCAGTAGATTTCAATGCAAGACACCCTACCGCAAGAAAACTGTCACCATTCCCATTTTATTTAGATGTAGCCATATAAATGGCCAACCCTGTATAATGGCTCCTACAGCTATCCACACATTATAATGGCCCCAACACGGCCCTCCAAACAGTACAATGGCCCCACACAACATATGGTCCACAATTAGCATGAGCCACCACACACTATGATGGACCCCCAAACACACCCATACAGTTCGATCATCCCCACATACAGCTCATGGACTCAAAGCTTCCCCCACTTTAGTGTGGTCATTGCGCCAACTGAACTGAGACTCCGATGCACAGGGAGAATGATGGAATAGTAAGCCGACTGCTCCATCTTCCATCATTTTCAACTGGATCTGCATCTATGAGGCCTGTAGAGTTCAAAGTATGAAGCCGAGTGGGGAAGGGGAGGGAAAGGACCTGGTGCCAGCACAAGGTACCCCCAAATCACAGAGGCATTGGTTAGCAGTACGCCACTGGGTGTAGTATTGTAATGTATTCTACTAGCTGTAGTGCATGTGCAATCTATTTGTGTATAATGAGCTATAGAATATCTTGATTTTTTTTTTTTATTGCCATCACCCAGATTGGTATCAGTTTACCTAACAACTGTATGGCAGTGAGACCTTATGCGAGTTTCGTTGGAGATTAAATGTCAATATTATCAAACAGGTGATGTAAAAACAGCTCTGTGCATGTGACTGTAAAGTGCTGTGGAATATGTTGACGCTATAAAGATTATTATTATGTCACGTTATCAACAAGTCTATGCCAGGAGTTAAATTTAGGACAGAACTCAATTTTTTTTTTTTTTTTTATAATGAAGTTATATAATGAACCATTCATTCAAGTAAAAATAACAATGCCATTCATATTTTCATATGGTTTATTAGAAAGGTAAAAAAAAAAGGCACATTGTGTGGATTTGCACTTGAACATCAAGTATATATACTTTTGTAAACATTATTAAAGCAGCATGTCAGAATACAAAACACAATTGAAATGAGTACTAGTGCTTTTCACATACTGGTAACTGCAGTAGAGCTACATAACAGAACCCTTCTAGCTGCCAATGAATCAGTAGTGATGGGAGCAAAAAAGAAGAAAAAGGAATACAACCTTGGTCCCAAACCTAAATTGTACTTTGGGTTTTCAGTTTTGAGAAGTCATCCTCTATGAGAGGTAGAGAGAAACCACGTTTAGTGCAGACCAGCTGCCAAAGCATATAGATAAAACAAAAAAATAATAATTGCAGTTCTCCCAGTGCACTTAATGCTAACCTTCAATACTTGTGTGCATACCATTGCAAGTGTATATGTCTAGGTGTTCTACACCTCATAGGAAAAAACAAGTAGATACACAAGAAGTTATAATAAACTTCACCATGTACATGATCATTTCATTATTAGTGCAGAAATTCATGCAATGTAAAGATTGTTGACTAAACTCGGCAGTGGAAGTGTGAGCCCGTATGCCGCCAGACAAGACAGAAAAATGGCAGTAATCTGGCAACACAGGGGTCAACAACACTAAAATAAAATGTTTTAGAAACATTAATAACCTTCTAAAAAAAAAAAAAAAAAATTCCTTCAGCCAGAAATTCTAAAATCCCCCTTTAAGCCTTCATGAGATTGCAATGGCCCATGTTACATACATTTCATTCATATTTTTTTTTCATAAAATATTACCATTCTTCAATTACAAGTTCTTCAGAACTGTACAGTTTCTTTTTCACAACCTTAAACCCAGGGCAGAGTTTCATTGACAGCCCAGACCCAGGGACTGGTTTAGTGCTAAAGAGACCTTGGATTCTAGGCCATAACCTAGAGTCAAGTTTAAATAGGATGGAGATGTGGAAAGTAGGGACTAGGGATGGATCAACTTCTAGCTCTGCCACAATGTCGCATCTCTTGCCGTGCGCCACAGAAACTTCAATATAAGCGCCCCTGAGTCCGCAAGGCTCAGTGTAGGCCAAATGCATCAGCTCTTGACCCAAATGGCAAAGAATTTCATCCGGGAGGAGGAGCTTGGAACATCTCAAAGAGTTAACATTGACATTGTTCAGGCTTCGCTTTATCATCTTGAGAACGGTGGGACACATTTGTTCTCCTTCGGGGTCACAGAGCAGTTCGGAATCTGGTATGGAAATCTTATCAGAGTCATCAAAGTCTGTAACAGAAGAAAGAAGGCAACATGAGTCTCAAAACCCCCCCAAAAAATGTACTTTATACAAAAATTCGTTACACTGATATAGATGAAAATATTAAGAACACAACAACAACGTACCGCATTCAGAGACTGAGCCGCTACTGGAAAGGGATTCACAGTCCGAGTTGGGAAGGCTGGAACATCTTTCAGACAAGTTGACGCACTTCCCATTCCACAGGTCTTGGGGTTCTTCAATGACTGGTGATGGCAGAGTCCTAGGAATAGAGTAGATGATACCACCCCTGGCAGGCATGACTGATGCTTTGGAGAGCTTGTACGAAAACAAGGAATTACTGCAAAGTAAAAAAAGAGAGACAGTCCGTCAATTACTGCAGGATGAGATCATTGCATCACCTATCCAAGAAAACAGCTGGAGCTTTCCTAAAAGCCAGAGAACACATCTGATCATCTATCGCAGAAACTCGGTCCATTAAAGGACTCCAAATGTATGAAAGTATAGCACATGAGAACTGCACAGGCTTGTCTATGAGCAGCCGAGATCACTAGACATGTCAGGGACTCATGGGGTCACTTAGCAGACCCAATGATGTTCTGCAGCAGCAGCCAGAGTCCAGATGTTTACAGAACTAACGATCAAACTATTCCAACCACCACAACGATGCAAAATAAAAGTAAATGCAAGTCAGCTTCATTCATTTTACATCTAAAGACAACAGTAAACGGAAGTATGGAAAGTGATACTTACAGTGCTGGGTGCGAAGAGAGACGTAAAAGGCTTCACGAAGAAAATAATCTATGCAAGAAAACAATCCGAATAAGTGCTAAAACTGTGCGCTGGCAGCTGCAAGGCTCCACTGCTGTACGCACCGGCGCGAGTGACCATCCCTGGCACTGGCACCTCTCGGCCTCAACTGCCGGCTTATATAAGGGACTGATTCTGGCCACGCCCACAAGACGGAGGCTCGACCTGACAGAACGTTCTATACACGCCCCCTATCCCTCGAGCGGCCCAATGAGAATTGAGCGCACGTTCACAACGTTCTATCCTGCCCGGCGACTCTTCCCCCTTACAGCTGGCTGCGTGTTTATGACAGGAGGGCTGGAGGGAGGAGGGGGCGGCTCCACACAAAGCCGAGCAGTCTATCATTCCTCTGCTGCACCGCTTTGTACTCTTGTTTTTCTTTCTATCCAGACCGAGCCTCCTTCCCTCCCCCTTTACTGCTCTCGGCTGATCAACATGTTATGTTCCTCGTGCATCAACAACACTGCAGTCACTTCATGTACACTGATCACTACAGAGAATGCTGGAAGTTTCTAGAAAGTGAAAAATCGATCTGTGTCTAGTGATCGTGTATGGGGAAGGCTCCTGCACCGATCTATAGACGAGCAAAGGATTGCTGCAGCAGAGCAGTGCTATGGAAGGATCGAACGATTGCCGCAGCAGAGCAGTGCTATGGAAGGATCGAACGATTGCCGCAGCAGAGCAGTGCTATGGAAGGATCGAACGATTGCCGCAGCAGAGCAGTGCTATGGAAGGATCGAACGATTGCCGCAGCAGAGCAGTGCTATGGAAGGATCGAACGATTGCCGCAGCAGAGCAGTGCTATGGAAGGATCGAACGATTGCCGCAGCAGAGCAGTGCTATGGAAGGGGCTGCAGGTCCCGAGCTTGGACTACTTGCTAGATGTGATCCATGTTAGATCTGCAGCAGCCTGTAAATCCTGCAAGTAATATTGTTTTCGCCTACTGTATTCTCACCCATCCCTTGTAGATTGTGAGCCCTCTCGGGCAGGGTCCTCTCTCCTCCTGTACCAGTCGTGACTTGCATTGTTTAACATTATTGTACTTGTTTTTATTATGTATACCCCTCCTCACATGTAAAGCGCCATGGAATAAATGGCGCTATAATAATATATAATAATAATAGTTTGTTCTATTTTTGGCTTGGTTAAAAAAAAAAAAAAAAGCAAAAATGCACCAAACTAACAAAAAAAAAAATGGGTACAAGGGGTCAGGGAGCAGGTGTGTATCACAAAGGTACTGAAGCCAGTAGTGATGCATTTCACTGGGGCCATGCACATCGGAAAGAAAAATATTTTTTATTAATAGTATAAAAAAAATTGCAGCTCCTTCATGTACAATATACTAAGATATCCCCTAAAAGGATCTATTGGTGCAGACACGTCTATGCTGCAATTACCTGCACATTACATGTACAGCATAGAAATACACCTGCCCCATCATCTCTAGCTGGATATCATGGCTTTCTCACCAGTATGGTGCAGAGGCAGCTATTACCTAGCTTATATTTTAGGAAAAAAAAATAAATATATATATATATATATATATATATATATATATATATATATATATATATATATATATATGTGTGTGTGTGTATATGCACTTACATATATAATTGTGTGCATGTGTGTGTGTATGTATATGTATATATATATATATATATATATATATATATATATATATATATATATAAAGTTTATTTATTATGCTTTGCCTTTCTAGACTCCCTATCACTATGTCTTTGGAGTATATATATATAAAAGTGTGACTAGATAAATACTATGATTTTGGTGATCCTATTTATTCTGTCACTATAAGGGCTGCACATAAGATGATACCTGCTATATCATATGATGAGCATATATGTGCTGTACATAGGATGCCCCCTTTGCCCCAGGGTTAGGAGACTATGGGAGTGCAGGCAGCACTCTGTTCTGCACGTATCACAACAGCTGGAAATCATTCGTGTTCTCTGCTGCCCCTAGCGGTTGTAAGCCAAACTGTCTCTCCCTCAGTGTAACCACAAAGTGCCATTGCATCAGTGTTGCTGCAGGATGATCTCACATTCCAGCACAGTCTACTGCAAATCAACAGCATAGATTACATCAGGCAAAAAATGCCTTAAATCTGACTCCCAGTCATCTAGATATTAGCAGCCAGTCAGCATGAGGCAATGCAGTGGATTTATGGTTTTGAGCAGGTTTTCAAATGAATTTTACTTTATAGTTATAGTTCACTTTCGTTAATGTCTTGCACTCAGTGGCATAGCTGCTGGAGGGGCCCACCCGGAGTGCGGCCAATGCAGCTAAGCTCTACACTAGAACATGTCTCCTTGCGCGACCGCTCTCCATTCTATAAGTCGCAGGTCACTTTAGGATTGCAGGTCCCGGGCAGAGCATCATGATAATGTCATCACGTCACAACAAACACAGAACCTCAGAGTCCCAGGGCAATGATGGCCCGGGACCAGCCGCTGGACTCGCCGGGGTTATCTGGAGTCACCGGAGTAAGGCAAGTATATATTGTTTATTTTTTTACTTTTATATTGTATGAGGGCCAATATGTATGGGAGCTACTAAGAGAGCCCTCATATATAGTGGGAACTACTAAGGTGGCCCTAATAGAGTGGAGGCTACTAAGGGGACCATCATACAGGATGGTCTAAGGACGCCAGGATACTTTTTTGGGGCAACTACAAGGGCCCTGATACAATTTATTAATATAGGGAAATGTTGGTATACATATATTGTGGCAGGTTAGGGGTCCAGGCAGCTGTCAGGTTCCCTTTAAATTCTGACTTGCATCACAATTATGAAGTGTTTTAGCTCACTCAATAAGGAGGTGACTCTTGGAGGTAAAAGTCATAGAAAAGTCAGCATTAATCTGTGATAAATTTCAAGCATTTTCAGACTGTCTGTTCTAAGAATTTGTTTACAGTGCACGACCTGCAGTCATTAATATGACCACCGATCAGCTAAATGTTTGCCAATCGGTGGTCATTAATTGCTTGTTCAGAAAGTCCAAACTCGTCTGCAATGCACACAAAGCGATCCCTGATACGTCATTCTCTGTGTATAGGCTTTCTCAACAGCATGCATCCTTTTTACACAGGACTATGTGCTGCCGAGATTTTGAAACAAGTGTTTTAATAGTTTGTAGGGTGATTAGCAGACTATTTCAACTGGTAAATTACACTGCGCAACAAATTTCAGGGAAGTTCTAGTCCCCAGAGAAAATGTTATTGTATCTTATAGATTTTGATATGCTGAACACGAATATGTGCTCCAAAACTCTGTATCATGTAAGGTTTTTAAGAAGCAACAGTTTATAGTCTACATTATGACGTCCGAGACACTACATACATGTGCATCGATGTCAGTAGCAAAAAGCAATTGTTCAAAAATGTTTTGCAGACGACTTTCATTTATAATCCGTGTTAGATGCATCTCGAATAAGATTCCAGCAATAGTCAACCAGCATTTATGTACTCCACTTTCCCTGGTACCTTTTCCCCATCAGCGCAAAGTCTTGGTGAAATCTTTCACCGTGTTCATCGCTAACAGCACCAAGATGGGCTGAAAAAAAGTCCAAGTGAAAATGTAGAAAATGCATTTTTAGTGACATATTGCATTTCATCAAATGATATGCTGTGAGCATGTTGTCCACAAGTTGCTTAAAGTTCGGTGCCCTGCTATTGCCAAGGAAGCTGAAGGTCACATCTTTAAAGGCTCTCCATGCCACTTGTTCAGCACCTTGCAAAAGACCATCAAAAGCTACTGTCATTCATTATATCTCTGATTTGTGGGCCAATAAAAATATTTTCTTTAACCTTTGCATCACTTATTCTTGGAAATTTCTGTCGCAAGTAAGAAAAGGCTTCCGATTCTTTGTTCATTGCTTTGACAAAATTCCTCGTAAGCCCAAGTTTATTTTTCAAAGGAGAGAAATATCTTTGCTGGATCAATGAGAGGATTATGTCTAACATTCTTCTGTCCAGCAACCAGGTTTTCACAGAGTGGCCAGTCCTTTCTGAAATAGTGCATTTCTCGTGCTCAATTGTCTCACTCACAAATAAAGCAACAATACTTTGTATATCCAAGCTGCAGTCCAATAAGAAGTGGGGACAACTTTTAAATCACCACATATGTTCTATTTATAATTTCTATTAATGTGAGTCAACATTAACTCCATGTTCTCATATATTTCTTTCAAGTGTACGGCATGTCCAATTGGTGTAGAATTATAGATATTTCCGTTGTGTAGTAAAACAGCCTTCAGACTTAAAACTGATAAGTCAGTGACCAGTCGACATTCCTTCGGGTCATGTTCTCATCCAAGAGCACCAAACAACCCCAAGACGTCGTTGCAAAAGGTTAAACTGTCGACATGCTTGAAAAATTGATTAAGGTCTTCTTGACGACTGCGAAAAACAGAAACTCTTGTTCCTGGTATTAAGAGATTCCGCTCTTGTAGCCTTGATCCCAATAATTCTGCCTGCCTCTTTGACAATTTCAAATCTCTGACCAAGTCACTCAGATCAGCTTGACTGAACAGATGTGGATTAGATGAAGAAGGCTCAAAGTCTGGGTCTGCAGCAGTTTCATTTTCCACTGACATTGTTAGTTCATCTTCGTCGTCCTCCATTGTACATTGTTGTGAATTCTCATTCTAGCCTCCCTCTGGTTATTACAGGAGGTAATGGAGCTGATCTGATTAACAGAGGCTTACCACCTGATAATGAGGACGACGATTGTAGATCTGGGGTTTCAGATTGGGATTTAAGACAGCCGACTCCCTCTATCCCTGCTGGTGATTTTCTTCTTGCCTCCTGAGGTTTGATGTTTCCAGCTCTGTCCCTGCATGTTCAGCTAAGTGTTCATTTGCTATTCTGTTGCATTTGATCTGTTTTTGTCTATATCAGTTTTGTGCTGGACAGCCAGCTCCGGCTGGGGCTGTGCTGGATCACCATCCATATGTTACTGCTTGTGCCAGTTTGTTTTTGTCCCTTATTAGATTGGCCTCTTTTTGCTCTGCTTGCAGAATAGGCCAGAGTGCTGATATAGTGGGCGAAGTCGTTTGACTTCAGTATTTTTTGCATCAGACGTGTTGGACTTTTTGCAGGGTTTTTGCGTGATTGCAGACAGTGTCTTTCCTGTCCTGTCTAGTCAGTGTGGGCCCCATCATTTGCTCAATCTATTTTCCTGCCTGCGTTTGTGTTTTCATCTTGTCTCACCGACAATATATGTTTGGGGGCTATCTATTCCTTTGGGGTCTGCTCCGAGGCAGTTTAGATTTCCCCTTTCTTGCTTTAGGCTAAGTTAGCTCTCCGGCTGTGCCGAGGCATCTAGGATCATCGTAGGTACGTTCCACGGCTACTGCTAGTTGTGTGGATAGTATCAGGGGTCTGCAATCCACTTAGCTACCAACCACTCTGGTTTTCTGTGGCTTAGCTTGGGCTTGCTCTCCTCGGTGACCCAATCATAACAGTACATACTTTGGGCGGCTTTGGAACATGAAGACTTTCATCGTGTGGCACTGGTCTTATGGCTGAAGGAAGATTAGGATATTCTATTGATTTCTTGTTCTTTGCTGAATATCCTGTTACATTTGTAAGGCAGAAGTAGAAATCTGTTACCTGATCTCTGTACTCTCTCAATATCATTGGGATAGCAAGCGGCATTGAAGGTCGTGATCCATTCAGCCATCCTCTAAGTATGTCAGTATTGTCTTTTGATTCCTCCCCTGCCCAGGAGATGTGGTATGCTCTGTACACGGTCAGTCAAATGATTCACTGCGCCTGCACGGAATTCGCATAATAAGTGCTTGCATATGTGTAGATCAGCGATTTATGTTGTTTCAGTGGAAAATTTAGAATATACTGTTTCAGAAAAAGTTCATATATGAGTTTTTAGGATTATATCAGAATATTATATTGTTTCATATTATTTCTCAAAAACCTTACGTGATAGGAAAAATCTGAAGCCATTTCTAAAATCATCATGAAAAATCTATCAGGAACACTCAAAATTGTCCGAGGGACAAAACCTTGGTAACCCAGTGTTATCAGAAAACATTATAATCAGGAAATGTAGATGCACCATTTTAAATATTAGATAGGACTAGTAATGCTGCCCCATTGCTTTAGGCAAGGGAAAAATCATCAATATGTGGTCGGTGAGGATCCAACACCTGCCACCCTAACGATCAGCCGAAAACTGTTCTGGCAGGGGCCAAAACTAAGTGACATATATGGGGTGGAATACACCAGCCCGTACATTGATTAGCACCTGCTGCACAGCACTGCTGTTATCTCCCATTCAAGTGAATGTACTGCAAAGCTCAGCAGTAGCCACTAAGCAATGTATGGAGCTGCTGTGCTCCACTCGGGCATCGCTTACTTCTAGGTCTCCCCTGAAGCAGATTTTTTATACAGGGTTCTATACATTTTTAGAAAACATATAAGACATTAAATCTATTATGAATCTGTGGTGATTGTAAACCTGACACATTCCATGTACATACAGCATGTGTACACCAACATTAAACACATATTAAGTATCATTTTTTTTATCTTATATTTTCATCTTGTGATATCCTTTATATATATTTTTTCCATTTGGTTTATTCACTTATTTTGAGTAGGTGTATAAATCTTGTAGTTCAGTCATTTAATGTCTCCGGTCGGTTCGTGTAGACCTTTAGGTCTTCCAGTACATATTGTATCCATTTGTATAACAGATACCACACATGCCCATTATAACCTATACAACTATGCACGTGTCCATTTTTTTTCCAGCAGCACAGATGACAAGTGCCAATACAAGTCTATGGGTCCATGAAAAACTGTTGGGCGTCAGGTTCCTGTTGCTGCACAGCAGGAAACCTGAGCATTGCTTTCGGCAGCCTCCCATTCCTCTCCAGCCCCAGAGGAGGCTGCTCAGCAGACTCGTCGGTCCCGGCGCTCTGCCCAGACTAGCTCTGTGGGTTTGGTTTCTGCTGCCACCTCTGGTCCAGCTATAGCAACGCATGCTGGTCAGCAGCGAGCTACTCCAGGGACTAAGTCCTCCATTCAGTCCACTGAGCATGCCCGTGGGACGATCTCCCATTCGAGATCGGAGGTCACATGCTCAGGTCCTTTTCCAGCTTGGATTGGACCATCAGGAAGGTCCTGGAAGGACACTGCTATAAAAGGGTCGCATGGCCGCTCATCCATGCGCTAGTATAGACTGCATTACCAGACTATGAGGGGTGAGTGTTGTATGCATGTATGAATGTCTCTGGTGAATGACTCATTAAGAAACCCCTACCCTTGGTACGCATGTGTTGTGCAGCCTAGTCTGTTAAGCGCCCAGGCTTAGATGTCAGTAGAGGCAGAGTCTGAGACTGGCATCAATGTCCACTGCTGGCTCTGCACGCCACGGTGCACGTACTCGACATTCCACCATAGTCAGCTTCTATAGTGGCTTCTGCAGGTGCGACGCCACGCGCCCAGAAGGTCTAAAGGGACTCTGACCCCGTGTCCTTGGGGCAGAGTTCTGTGACCACATTCTGTGCACTTCCTTGCTGAGCTCTGTGAGCTTTAAACAGGCTCTGGCATTTATGTTCTGCGGTAGTGTGGCTCTGTGAAGCAACAGAGTCCGCCCCTTTACACACCGGGTGACGCTAATCCGTGTGTGTTTTTCTATTATACCGCCATATAGCGTCCGCCATTACTGAGCAGCAGTTTACCACCCCTGCACGGTGGACCCCGGGCTGCGAACGCACCTTATTACCATCTTTTAATATTTGGTGCGTTCCGCCAGCCCTAACAAGAACACATACAGTACAACACCAAGTTGTGGAGCAGTCAGGGTGTCCTTTTACATATCTTGCAGACCCAAATAAAATTGATCTAACACTGCCAGTATATATAACATGTGGTTATATGGATGAAGCATATGAAGTCAGCACAAGCCCCATGACCTTGAGAAGAGGTAAAAACAGATTTTTCATTATCTATCCCATTATGTAATATTTCTGCCTGCCAAAAGTTAGGTAATGCAGCCTCCAGTAATCCGAGTGTGTATTGTAAGCATGCAGTATTATGTAATGGTGCCATCTAACAGTCGGCAGTGCTGGTCTGCTGCTATCACAGAGCGATGTGTACTGCTCTGAGCCATATAATCCCAGCTATTAAATGAACCGCTCCTCTCTGCAAACAGGCAGCTGAGCCGGCAGGTTTTGAAGCAAACATGTTTTAATTGCAAATCATAGTTTAGGGCAATGTTTATACTGAAAGTGAATATCTCATAATTACTTTTATGAAGTCATCCCATTGTCAGGGCAGACAATAACTGCTCAGCAGCCAAGGGGCAACTTAAATGTATTTTATTACAAAGTAGGCTAGGTTCACATTGCGTTTAACCAGCCCGTTCAACGCATAGCGTTGACGGGCTGGTTAAACGGTATAGCATAACGCGATCGTGTTATGCTATACCCGCTAGCGCAGGGGACTCATCTGTGCAAGCGGTGACGGAGCCTCAGACGCTGCAGCCTGCGTCCGAGGCTCCGTCACTGAATGACGGCACATCGCGAACGCATGCCGCTTGACGGCATGCGTCGCGATGTGCCCGATATTGGGGGTCAATGGCAGCATTAACGGTCTGCGTTACACCGCGTTATGCCACGGTGTAACACAGTCTGTCTAACGGACTGCCATAACGCAATGTGACCCCGGCCTTACAGAGGTTGTCTGTTACTTCTGTATATTGTATACTTCTGTGTATTGACACTCAATACTTAAAATTATTTATATAGCGGCAAATATTCCGCAGCATGTTACAATTAAGCATGTACAGACAATAAAGCCATTACCAAGTAAATAGTGGGGAACACAATAGGTAGAACGTGCTTGTTATCTACGGTCCAGCCACCATAATATGGGTTATGCTATAATGCTGCATGATCCGGTCATAAGCCAGTATCGAAGTATTGTTACCAAGTGCTATTGGGTGCATGGAGGATATGGAGACAGATGAATAAGAGGGACAAGATTCTAAGGAAAATGTAGGACCGGGGTACTTGGGAGAGTTAGATTAGTGATGTGAGGTGATAGACCTGTCTAAAGAGGTGTGTTTTTAACGCATGCTTAAAAAAGTTACGGCTAGGTATTAATCGCATCATCTGGGGTAGTGCATTCCAGAAAACTCCTGCAGCTCGAGAGAAGTTTTGGAGACAGAAGTGGGAGTTTTGAGTTATGGAGGATATTAGTCTTAGATGAGTGAGGATAGATTATCAGTATAAGATCTACTGTTATCACTTCCAGCAGTGACCAGATGTAAACAGAGATTGGATTGGAGTGGAACACTACAGTCCCACACTCTTTAGTGGCTGCTGCCAGGTAGTCCTGATCAACTCACACCAAACAATGAGGGATCGAATATTGTATCAGAGCTCACGTATTAGACTATACCAGAGTAATTTATGACGCCACCTCTTCCAGTGGCATACTGCCAATGGCGGCAGTCCATGCGGCTGCTATGGGGTCCGTGAGCTGGGACTACCCGGTGCCAGTGCCAGCACCGCCGTCCTTCCTGGACATTGCAAGTTCAACTGCATTGACATTCAGGATGCAAGCAATAATGAAAAAGGGACCCTCAGCTGACACTTCTTCATTCATCATTCCTTCTTGGCATCTAGCGTGTAATGATGTCTTTACAAGGCACCTGCAGCTTTGTGATGTGTGGCACTTCAAAACAAGGAGGAGAGGTGAGTATTGTAATTTTTTTTTTTTTTTTTAAATCAATGAGCACACTATGGTGGCCACAATACTGTATAGGGAACTATGAAGAGTGCATTATACTATATGGAGAACTATGAGGAGTGCATTATACTATATGGAGGACTATGGGGGGTGCATTATACTGTATGGAAGACTATGGGGAGTGCATTATACTATATGGAAGACTATGAAGAGTGCATTATACTATATGGAGGATTATGGAGAGTGCATTATACCATATGGAAAACTTTGGAGAGTGTATTATTCTATATGGAAGCCTATGGTGGTGCATTATACTATATGGAGGACTATGGGGTGCATTATACTATATGGATGACTATGAGGAGTGTATTATACTATATGGAGGACTATGGGGAGTGCATTATACTATATGGAGGACTATGGGGGTGCATTATACTATATGGATGACTATGAGGAGTGTATTATACTATTTGGAGGACTATGGAGAGTGCATTATACCATATGGAAGACTATGGGGAGTGCATTATACTATATAGAGGACTATGGGGGTGCATTATACTATATGGAGGACTATGGGGTGCATCATACTATATGGATGACTATGAGGACTGTATTATACTATATGGAGGACTATGGGGAGTGCACTATACTTTATGAAGGACTATGAGGAGTGCATTATACTCTATGGAGGACTATGAGGTGCAGTATACTATATTGAGGATTATGGTTACAGTATACAATATGGAGGACTATGGGGAGTGCACTATACTTTATGAAGGACTATGAGGAGTGCATTATACTCAATGGAGGACTGAGGTGCAGTATACTATATTGAGGATTATGGTTACAGTATACAATATGGAGGACTATGGGGAGTGCGTAATACTATATGGAGGACTATGGGGTGCATTATACTATATGGAAGACTATGGGGGGAGTGCATTATACTATATGGAGGATTATGGGGTGCATTATACTATACGGGTGACTATGAGGAGTGTATTATACTATTTAGAGGACTATGGAGAGTGCATTATACCATATGGAAGACTATGGGGAGTGCATTATACTATATGGAGGACTATGGGGGTGCACTATATGGAGGACTATGGGGTGCATTATACTATATGAATGACTATGAGGAGGGTATTATACTATATGGAAGACTATGGGGAGTGCATTATACTATATGGAGGAATATGGGGGTGCATTATACTATATGGAGGACTACGGGGTGCATTATACTATATGGATGACTATGAGGAGTGTATTATACTATATGGAGGACTATGGGGAGTGCACTATACTTTATGAAGGACTATGAGGAGTGCATTATTCTCTATGGAGGACTATGAGGTGCAGTATACTATATTGAGGATTATGGATACAGTATACAATATGGAGGACTATATGGCCTATATGGAGGGCTGTGTTGGGGCCATTATAATATTTGAAGGGCTTTGTGTGAGTCTCTATACTTTATCGACAGTTATATGGTGGCAATTATACTTTATGCAAGCAATTATATAGTGTAAAGGTTTGTGTGGGGTCTATCATACTGTGTTGAGGGTTGTGTGGGGGCCACTAAACTTTTTGAAGGGATAGTGGTGGACATTATACAGTGTGGTGAGGTCTCGGGCCATTAAACTATGTAGGCCTATTATACTGCATGGAGGGTTGTGTGGCTATTACAGTTGGGGTATGATACTGTGTTTGAGTGAGGTTGAGATGGGGTACAGTATAGTCATCATACACATGGAAACATGAAAAGCAATGGAATGAAACTGAAAGGAAGAAGATATAGATTAGATATTAGAAAAACTTTTTGACAGTAAGAGTGATCAATGAGTGGAACAGGCTGCCACGAACGGTGGTGAGTTCTCTTTTAATGGAAGTCTTCAAACAGAGACTACACAGACATCTGTCTGAGAGGTTTTAGTGAATCCTGCATTGAGTAGGGGGTTGAACACGATGACCCGTGAGGCCCCATCCAGCTCTAACATTCTATGATCATACTGTGGAGGGTACTGTGGAGGAATTCACTGTTGGGGGTATCATGCTGTGCTTGTGGGGCACCTCTGTTGGCATCATACTTTATGGGTGCAATAAAATGGGAATGTAGGGCTTCAGTAGGAGGAAAATTACTTTGTAAAGGCTGCAAAGTTAGGAGATATTCCCTTCTGTGACCACACCAAATATTAATTTTCTTTTTTTGTTGAGTGGAGGGCAGTTAGAACTTCTGCTATGGAGCCTCATGATTTCTATGTACACCCTTAACCTCTGCCCTTTTATGAATGCAGGCTACTCAGTGTTTTACCAATTTCACTCCCCCATGACTACTCCCTGTGCTTTCACCTGCCCTCCCTACTTGTTTGTCACAGGTTTCATCAGTGCACACTGAAAGCCGCACCGAGCATGCTCTTCCAGAGGAGCCTCAATGGTTTTAGATTCACCAATCACAGCGTGTTCCCAGCCAAGCCTACACAGGTAGGAAAGCCGAGTCATCCCGCATCCACCGCTCCATTCATACTTCCTGCAGATATTGGGAACAGTAGTATCACTGACTCTATTAAGATGCAGATCATATGAAAATTATTTTAACAGATTCATATAAACTACGGGAATGTTTTTTATCAACAATATTTTTACATATATATCTATAAAACTTGACATTAAAATTATAGTGTGTGTGTGTATATATATATATATATATATATATATATATATACACTGTATATAAATTATTGTACCTTGTTATGTGTTCATAATGTATTTTTTGTCATATATTGTTAATGGCCTCCTCGCAGAGTTGGCATAGTTGACGCCATCTTTTTTGTATAAATATGTCCCCATGCCATATACATTATGATCTCTTTGTCTGTTTATACCCATAAAATGTTCCAAATGATTAGAAGAGATGAAGCCAAATTTATTGATCATTGGTGTCTTTCTTCACAAAGCAAGTCCCCTGCCGTGTAAGGCCTGTTTCACACATCAGTTTTTGTTGTCAGTTAAAATCCGCTAAAATGGTGGACAACGGATCCGTTCCTGTACAGACCACAACGTTTGGCACCGGACCGTTGTTTTAACGGATCCGTCGAAGGAAGAATTTTAAAGGAACCGCTGCCTGGGGAAGGAGAGAGAGAGAGAGAATTTTTTTCAGCCGCCAGAACAGGGTTAAATTTGTGGCCGAAGCAAATCCTCCGGGCATGCGAAATGTAAAATGCGGATCCGGCCGCCCGAAAAAACGTTGCATGGTCCGTCCAGACATGTCGGCTGACGCCAAAATTTTGGCGGATCCGCAAAAAAACAGATCCAACGGATGGCCATCCGTCAAGATCCGCCGGTAATGCAACTCAATGGGAAAAAAACGGAACCGCCAAGCAAAATGGCGGATCCGTTTTTTTGCAAAACGGCTGATCTTGACTGATTTGAAAAAACTGATGTGTGAAACAGGCCTAAACTGCACCCTAGTAAAGAAAAATATGTTTCCCAGTGTTGTGTCCTTGCACCATAGGCCCAGGTGGGTGCCACAGCTATTGTCCGCTGTTGTCGGCCACCTCATTGCTCAGTGCAGACATACTGGTGGGCGCTGCTTAATTTCTTTTTTTTCTCTGGTATACTCTGGTTCAGCTGGCCAGAGACATTATACAGCAGATGGTGAAACAACTGGAACCAACTTGTAGATTAATATACTGACCAGAAGCAGTAGGGGTGATTGAATATGAGGCAGCGATCCCCCCAGTGCAGCCTATTTCTGCATTTAGGATTGTGCGGGATACAATCTCACCAGCTGGATCCTTGTATTCACCATTTGGAGGCTGAGGAACCCAATGAACATAAAAGGATTCTCCTGGTCAATGAGACACATCCGAGTTCTCAGCCTCACGTCTGTGTGATAATCTGCTTATTGGGCATTAATCTGATTCTGACCATAAGAGGTTTAACACCATCTCATGTGAAGTGAGAAGATCACATCAGGACACAGGAGAAAACCACGTCTCTGTCTGATACTTGGGCTGTACTGTAACATTTATGTCCATTAAAGGGGTTGCTTCAGCATGATAAATGGGTAAAATTGCAAAGTGCTTGTAAAAAAACAACCAATTTTTCGACTTACATGCAACATGTCTGTTCTCAAGAACGAGAGATTTTTAATTTCGTAGTTTACTGCTCGTTGCCTTGGTTTCCAGCCACTGCTGAAGTCTAGCAGAGGTGGCCAGTCTCCTAGTCAAGGAGTGCAGTGCTTGCAAGGTCTTTGCTATAGAACGGCAGTGGGACCGAAGGTTGATATTTTACAAGGAATACGCCCTTTTCTCACCATGGAAACAACAAAAACCCTCACTGTAGCATTAATCCACTCCCGCCTGGATTACTGCAACGCTCTATTAATTGGCCTCCTCGTTACTTGACTATCTCCTCTCCAGTCCATACTTAATGCAGCAGCCAGGGTCATCTAGCTAGCTAATCGGTACTCGGACGCGTCCGCTCTTCGCCAGTCCTTACACTGGCTGCCCATTCATTATAGGATCCAATTCAAAGTGCTTGTTCTCACCGACAAAGCTCTCCACAGTGCAGCGCCCCCCTACATCTCCTCCGTCATTTCTGTCTATCGGCTTAACCGACCGCTGCGCTCTGCAAACGACTTTCAACTAACCTCTGCACTAATCCGTACCTCCCACTCCTGACTACAAGACTTCTCCCGTGCTGCGCCGATCCTCTGGAATGCTCTACCCCAAGAAATTAGGACTATCCACAATTTGCATAGTTTCAGGCGCTCCCTCAAAACACATTTGATCAGAGCGGCCTATCATGTTCACTAATCAAAAGTCATTCTATGTTTAAGTGTGTGTGTGTGTAGCCCATTCACCATCTCCATCCATTCCTCACTCTCTCAAGACGGCTGGATCTTCATTGTAAATACATCATTGTAAATACACACCTGTACTTTGTATCTCCCCCACCTCATTGTAGATTGTAAGCTCTCACAAGCTTGTTAAAGTTGTTACTTATGCTGACAACTTTTAAATAAAAATCATCTGATTTAAAAAAAAAAAAGTTGTTACTTATGACTTGTGTTTTGAAACTGTTAAACTGTAAAGCGCTGCGGAATATGTTGGCGCTATATAAATAAAGATTATTATTATTACCAGGAGGAAACATATTATTAATAACATAGGGTTACTCAGTAGATTCCTGGCCAGTACTTGTGTAGAATTAATATGCCATTTATTGGCCTCCAGTCTTATGAATGATGTGACATTTATCTCTGACTTACAGAGGTGGCAAAAAAAGGAAAGAGCATGTACATGACAGGGATCACCAGACTGTAGTGTAAAGTGTATAATTATCCTTTATTGAAACGCTGCAAAACACACTGAGAACATTAAAAACATTAAAGATGCACAAAAGGCAATAAGAAGAGTACAAAAACCCACAATAGGGTTAAAAAGACCCCTGCCACAACCCCCCACTGGAGCAGACTGTGAGAATCAAGGATAAATAGCACTCTAATCATATAACAATGACTGAATTGATAAAGTCAAACCCCACAGACTCACATGAATATATATAAACGAATGCTGCATATGCTACAGGGCTGAGGAGGGGCAGTCAAACATCATTCTGCTTAATACAAAATGTAAAGTGCAGGTCAAGAGGGCAAACAGACAGAATGCCCAATACAACCTGAGCCCAGAGGATGGAGACATGCGCCTAAACTTAATGACAAATCCAGCTAGGGCAGTGGGTTGCCCTCCCAGGGCTGTGGAGTAGTCGGTACCGGGCCGGTCTCTCAGAGGGGATTGTCACAGCAGCGGTGACCCGGTCCGTGGCCCTGGGCGCCCATGTAAATGGGGTTGAGTTGGGAATAAAGTTTATACGTGATTCGTGACGCCACCTGTGGTGTTCGGCAATGAAGATGTAAGCCGACGCTGCAGACAGATCCTCTGGGACAGATGGTGTGGTGCAGCAGTGATGTTATAGCCCTCCACAGGCAGGGCTGTAGTCCCAGAGCAGTGTAGCGGAGTGTTTAGGAAGAGGGTGCAGTGTTTGGCACAGAGATGTAGCAGTGCTGAGGATGTTGCAGGAAGGAGGCAAGGACACAACAGGGTGCAGTTTCTTTACCTTTACTTGGCAAATGCAGTCCAGGGTCCTGATTACAGATGGCACAGGAGCAGGCTAGCCTGGAAGCAACTCAGGAATCTCTCTATCAGATGGGTTGTGTAGTCTCCATCCTAGCGCTGGCTTGAGGTACATGCAGTACAGTGTTACACTGAAGTTCCTCCTTCTTATCGTCTCTTAGAACTACCTCGTATGGCAGACAGATGTAGCCCTCTATTTCTCTTGGCTCACCCGTTGCTGTTGTGCCTCCGAGTCTTAGTTGGGAATAGAGCATTTACAGCTTCCTATTCCTCTGGTTTCTGTTGCAGGACCTTCAGTATCCATACAGCCGTGGAGACCAGGCTCCAGATCATGCGCTATCACAGGGAGGGAGCTCTCTTTGCTCAGCTCAACCTCCAGCTTCTCTCCACACATCTACACACGTGGCCCTCCTCACACTAACTAACTATTTCCCCTCCTGGCCCTCAGAGCGCGCTCCTCCCCCAATCCTCTGCTGGCCTGGAGTGGGAACTGTGTTGCATGAAAATGATTAACTGCTAGAGAGACTCTTCATTGCTTCCAAGCATGACATCGCCCTCCCTGGAGGAAGGCAATGCCATTGTGGCGACCATACTCCTGGGGGCGCCACAGCAGCATATAGACAAGGTAGTGAGGGAGGCAGGGGCCCAAAAATGCCCGACGCGTTACGTCAGGAGACCTGGCTTCATCAGGGGCAGTGACTTACAGAGGTGCTGATACCAAGTGTAAGGCCGGGGTCAGACTAGCATATGGCATCCGATGCGAGAGCATCGGATGCCATATGCTAATGACCCTCAGCTCCTGCTTTGCTGCGAACGGCAGCCGAGTGTCAAGCATCTGTGCTCTGCCTCGCGCACAGAGCGGATCGGAGCACAGCTGTCGAAGAGGCGGAGAAACAAATTTCTCTGTCTCCTCCATTGCCGGGGTCGGTCACACATCACTGTGATGATAGCCGAGTGATGTGCCTTGTCTCACTCGCACCAATAGACTTATATGGGTGTGAGTGAGCCGAGACTCGGCAGAGTGTCGGTGACAATCGCAGCATACTGCCATTTCACTCGGACGTTGAAAACGGGTGAGAAAGAAATGCTGATGGGAGCTGCCCCATAGATGAATACTGGTCCGAGTGCTATGCAATGTTTTATCACATAGCACTCGTCCGTATTCATCGCAAGTGTGACCCCGGCCTAAATATAGAATCGTCACCATTAAACTCTTGGCTATTGTGAGGCTACAAGCAGCCAAATGAAGATCTCCCCATTCCCTGTTAGGCTACGTTACCACCATGAGTTATTGGTGCATTTTTGATGCTGCATATTTTTGCTGCCCTAAAGATACAGCATCTTTAAGTTCCAGGAAAGTGGATGAGATTCCTAGAAATCTCCTGCCCTCGTGCTTTTCTTAACTCAGCATAAACTGACCTGCCGTGCTTGTTTAAAATCCCCAATGTGTCAATTTCTCTTGCTCGTACGCCAAATTTCACGCTTGTCTAATCCGCATAAGACTGTAATAAGAAAGTTTTGTCACAGCAAAATACGAGGAAGTATCAAAAACTAAACAGCTTAATTTAAAATATGACACACCAAAAACCACATAAAAAATGCGGTAAAAATACATGTAAAAAAACCCCACAAGTAACCTAAATTACTAATAGATGCAGAAATTCTGACTGTGGAGACCTGTGTGTCGTAACCAGTGACCAGTGCCTTCCCCCCTCCCTCCAATCCCGTAATGAATCACAGACAATCCTAGGTGGGTTGAACAGGTCGGTCACGGTTTATTAATTACATAATCAGAGAAAGGCAATTACACTTCGTAACACCGAGATCCTGTCCGCATTCAACAGGCAAGTTGGCCCAATGAGCGGTTACGAACCTTTGCCCTCCTCTGCTTCTCCCGTCACGGAGGATCCTGTGTATACCCTACACGGGACTCCGACCCCCACCGATCAGCATTAGGGCCTGTTCAACCCCCTCCTGTAAACCAGTCAGAAAAATATCGAGGCCAATGTCAGTCAGGTGAACTCCGTCCAGTATTAATAGTTTTGTGTTATCCCGTTGCAGATGGTGGTGACGAATTACGATACCGCCTTTTCCTCTCACAAATTTTCCCATCTGGGCATTGAATTTCCTCCTTGTGCGCTCTATGGCTTTTTTATCTCTTGCGCCACGCCAGATGGCCCGTGGTATCATCTCTGACCACACCAGCATCATATTTCATATTTGTGAATAAACAGGGGAGCCGTTCTATATCCGTTGTCATCCATTTATACAGATCCGCCACCTTTTGCTTGCCAAGATCATTGCCACCCGCGTGTACCACCATTCTCACCGGGCGCTTTGCCCTCCTTGAAATGTCGACCATCTCCTTAAACACCTGTTTCCACTGGAGGCCTCTGATACCCCTCCAGTTAACCTCTAGGCCCGGGAGGTACAGATTCCTTCCTCCCGGACGCAGTTTGGCCCTTTTTTCCGCCCAATAGACATAGGAATGACCTACAACCCAAACTTCAACTCCTGCAAGAGACAACATATGTTAATTCAGCAAATCAGGTCTTATGTATCTGGCGAAGCATGCGGATTTCCAACGCCCCATTCTCTGCACCTCGGCCTCTGACACTCCTGCCCTAGCTGCTTCTGTGGCTGCCCCGATACGGAACGAATGTGTCCCGTACTCTTTTGGATTTGCGCCGGTTTTCTCCAAGCATAGCTTAAAAATTGCCTGGAATTGGTACTTTGTCAGAGGGGACCCGTCTGTATGAGTGAAGAAAAATCTCCATGCGTGCTTTATTACGGTGTATTTTTTGACAATCTTTAGTGGGCAAACTGGGCCATTTGATGCGTTAACCAGAACCCATGAGCCCCTCCCAGTGGGATCGCACTTGGATTTCCTCACCCGAACGCGCAGAGCGTCGCTGCATACAACTATGTCCTCATTAATTAGGCCACCTTCCGATGCGTTTTTTGACCGTGGTAGTAATTCGCTGATGCGCAACGCTCCGAAAAAGGCGATTGCAAAGGCTGCAGATATGAGGACCGCCTCGTATTGTGTTCTGCAGACTGATGGGGATATGGAAATAATGTCATGCAATAGTCTCAGTGATATGGGGCGGCGGCATTCTTGGCTTGGTTGTAGCCTTTTCCATCCTTTAATGGCTTGCTTAATGAAAAAATGTTCCGTCCGCCCATCCCATTAATTGAAAGAAAAATGCTAACCCCAATAATTTCCGTTGCGCCGACGTCCCGCTTTCCTTCAGCCGCACTAGAAACTCCGCCGTCACTGAGCCTCGTGTACGGTCGCATCTATCGACTGGCCTACCCTGAATTAATGAGCACCACTCCTCCCAAGCCTTACCATAGACCTGCCAGGTAGCCGGTGACATGGAGGCATGGATTAGGGGCATCAGTGATTGGCCACTATGTCCCACAGGGATAGTGGAAACTGAATACCCAGTGTTTGCGTGTTGAGATGCTGGATTCTGAAAGCCTGCCAATTGGAAAATAACAATGCGTTAATCATATTGTCGTCTACTTCCGCCACAACGGTGGCTCTACACCAAATATTGTTTTGTAGGCATAGCAGCGCCAACCGACGTAATAGAGCAAGTATGGGTAGAGATGAAGATGACATGTGGTTTAGACACCTTGCTGTTTTCATATTTTTTGTTTCGAAACGAATGTTGGTATTTTTTAACAGATTAACCCATATCTCAACAGCCGCCACTATTGCAAATATCTCCTCTAGGGCTGGGTCGCGACCCCAGCTTGATGCGGCCCATATCTCCGGCCATTCGTTTTTGCACCATTGGTTTTTGTAAATTGCCGCAAAACCCTATTTTTTGCTCCACCCTATTGCCAGCCCCAAGTCCTTGCTTGCAGTCTCTCTCGCCATGACACATGTGTGACCGTTGTACGATAGCAGGAACGTCAGCCATACTAGTAAATCTGCTTTTAACGCACGAGTGAGCCTAATTCTATGGCCGGGCTGAGAAGCACCCTTAGTTGCCAATGATAATCTGTGCGAGAAAGCCCTGCCAACCAGCATTACGCGGCAGGCGAACGTCAGTAGACCCAATAATGCCTGCATTTGCTGGAGAGTTACCTTGTTAACTTTGCAGAAGCCTTCAAGCATCTGCTGCGTTTTTTGTATTTTATCCACCGGTAAGCGGAAAACCATCAAATTGGTGTCTATCTCGATGAATAAAAAAGGGCAATATATAGCATGGTCCTTCTGTTTTTTCTGGCGGCAATGGTACGCCAAAGTGCCAGGAGATAGTTTTGAATTTCTCTAGTAGGTAGGAGCAGAGTTTAGAATTTCTTGGTCCGACGAACAAAAAATCGTCGAGGTAGTGAATTAGGGATTTGCTGCCTGTTTCGTACCGAACTACCCAATCCAAAAAGGTACTAAATAACTCGAAATAGTGACATGAGATGGAACATCCCATTGGTAAGCACATATCAAAATAATAGTGCTGGTCCACTTTGCATCCCAGTAGGTGGTAACATTCGGGGTGCATCGGTAGTAACCAGAATGCCGATTCTATGTCAGATTTAGCCAGCAGAGCGCCGGGTCCGGCTGCCCGGAATAGTTCTACCACCTTATCGAAGGACGCGTATGTGACAGACGCTTCTTCTGGGGTGATGGCATCATTAACAGATTCACCCTTTGACAAATGATGGATCAGGCGGTATTTACCGGGTTCCTTTTATTCTGATATTTTTGAAGGGCAGTGATTGAAAGGGGTCTGCTATTCTACCTAATTCCACCTCCTTTTGTATTTTTTGTCTTAGGATTTCAGGAGATTCACAAGCAGATTTTAAGTTCTCGGATACGGTTGGCGTTCTTGTAAACTTGAAAGGGATAAAAAAACCCGTCCGTAAAACCTGATAGTAGTTGCTGTGCCGCATTTTTATTGGGGTAGAGATCTAGCCAGGGGGCCATCGCGTCTACGCTCACTGGGGTTGGGGTTCTGCCTTGCAGTCGATTTGTATGGCTGTCGAGTGCACCGTGATGCTGGATGCCCCCCCGCAAGCTGAGCAATCGTGGCTGAATTTGCATAGCGCGTGGAAACAGCAGTTTCCCTCGTTAAACAGCCAGCAGGCCCCGGGTTTTTGTACGACCACTGAGTTTTGACTTGCGGCTGTGGAGTAATTAGTGGCCGTAGCTGAAAAGGGGGGTTGCTTCTGCGACAGCATGAGACGCAGCCACACGTCTGTCACTTTCACTCCCCAGCTTAAACCGGGCTGTAGGGCCAGCCGCCTGCGGAACTCCTCGTCATACCAATGCCAGGCTGAACCGCCGTGTGATTTGTATGAACTATATATATCGTGTCTTGATATATAAATGATTCGGAGCAGCGTTCCAGATGCTTCTGGCCCATAATACAGCCCAATACTGCGAAGGCCTGAAGCCAATTATTCATAGTTAATGCTATTTTACATAAAAAATAAGGTAAAAATACATGTAAAAAAAAAACAAACCAAAAAAAACACAAGTAACCTAAATTACTAATAGATGCAGAAATTCTGCAACAGCATCAAACTCGCCAAATATTCATAGTGGAAACACAGCCTTAAGGTCCATGTATACATAACACTAATAACATTCTTCTTAATATTGAAGAAACCATGATTGACATTGTAGTTATCATTGCTGGACAGATTGATGTAAACCCAAGCTGTGTTACTTTCCTGACTGATTTCTCATCCGCTCACTGGATCGGGTTGTGTTAGCAGAATGATAGTAACTAGAGATGAGCGAGTTTGCCTTTTTTAGGGTCGAGTCGGGTTTTATGAAACCCGGCTTTCTCAAAAGTCGAGTCGAACTAAATCGGCCGACTATCGTGAAAAGTCGAGGGTCCGACTGAAACACGAAACCCAATGCAAGTCAATGAGGAAGCAAAGTCGGCAGGGCGTGGAGGACAGTAAACACACCTACATGCCGGACCGCTTTTTTAAAGTGTGCGAAATCAATCTCTCTCTCCCCGGACGCTGCACATGTCATCTCGTTGCCCACAGTGTACGTCCTTGCTCAGTGGCTGAAAAAAGTCACGTGCAAGCATTCTGGGAAATCCGACTTTGGCGCTTGTTTTGCCGACCGCATGGCCGACTTCATGCTGTGGTCATGTTTCGGTCAGCGAAACCTGACTTTGCCATAAGTCGGTGACTTATGAATCTGGCCAACCTGTTTTGCTCAACTCTAAGGCTGGAGTCACACACAACGTAGAAAAATACAGACCGTATTGTATGGCCGTAATACGCATAAATGGTCCCTAAATAGTGATCCGTATGTCATCCGTTGTCAGGGTGTGGCCGCGTATTTCTCTCATGTAAGCATCCGTATGTAATCTGTATGGCATCAGTCTACCGTTTTTTTCTTGCAGGCTTGCAAAACGGACATATAATGGAGCCCAATGACAGGTTTTCAAATCCAAACAAAAGAATAGATATAGACACATAGAATGCATATATATATATATATATATATATATATATATATATATATATATATATATATATACACACACACATGTCATTGAGACACACATATGTATATTTATATTTCACAGAGTTCTTCATAGCAGAATAGCCGCTAATTCAATTGCCGGCTTCTGTCAAATCATTCCCCAACCCGACATGAAATGACACATGGCTTACATACAGTAAACCATTTCATTTCATGTTTTTTTTATATGTCTTTCACTAGTAATGAGATGAGGGTTGATGTGTAAAATTTGGAAGGTGTAGGTTTTAATTTAAGGGGTTAATTCATTGTCAAAAAATGCGTGGGCTCCCGCTGTAGTTTGTAAACCAGAGAGGTAAAGCAGGTGAGTGAGGGCAGATTTTAATAGCCGTGGGAAAAAAAGTCAGAAACTTTCCACGGTAATTAGTTCATCTCCAGGCAGCCATTGAGGCTGCGCAGAGCTGAATTATTTAATTCTGAAGCAGTTTACAGTGAGGCTGGTCGCATTAGCACCGGTTTCTTCCCAGAAACCGCGCGTTTTATTTCCGCGTGTTTTTTGCACAAAAACTGCGCGTTTTTGATGCGGTTTCTGGGAACATTGGAAATAGCTAAAAACGCTGACCTATGCGGAAAATAATGAGCATGCTGCGATTTTAGCTGCTAAGCTTTTTCTGAGCGGAAAAAAAGCATGCATTGGCACAAAAAGCCAAAAATGCATTAAATTGCATGAGAAGCTTATTTTAAGCATTTCTGCAGCGTCTGATCAAGCACAAATGCTTCAAAAATGCTTAAAAAAATGCAGCGTGGGCACACAGCCTAACAAAGTCTTGCAATATAACACAGGATAAAAGCCAAATCAGAATCTCAATTTGCAGACCCGGTGTTCGGGCTAATGGCCATTCATCAGCGCAAAATATGGGAACTGATTTGCAGGAGGAGCTGTGCAGAGTTCTGAGATTTCTCCTTTTCATAGACGCAGTATTTTGTTGACACCAGAGTATGCAAGATCCCTGGAGAAATCAGAGATAGCATTGTAGTAGTGAGTTGCTACTAAAAAGTCTGATAACTCATAGGCAGCCTCGGTGTCTGAGCAGGAGGAGATAGGCTCTTAATCCAGAAACCAGGTTTCCCACTGTAATTCCAGAATAGGATCACTGTCACAATACCCATAAGTGACACCCATAAAACTGCAGGTGTTTCATGCCCCAGAAATGTTCCTCCATTCCCCCACTGAGGTAGCATTTCTGTAAAGATGCAAGGAGGCGCCCGCTACTGAGATGATGCACCAAATTCATTAAGGGGCATGTGCTGATTAGTGAATTCAACACATCCAACTTTAAAATGCCTCTTTATTGCCTCCCCGACATTTGCACTATATATATATGTCATGGCGATTGCCCGTGCACAGGGAGCGGTGCTACGATCCCAGCATTTGGTGAGCAGGCAGAGGAAAGAAAGCCCCTCTGCCCTTGGATCGGCGACACCGCGGGGTCCCGATCGTTGCCATGGTGACCCGATGTCCTCACCAGGCACTAGCAAGTTAGCTAGATCATGGGCAGTGCCAAAAATTAAAAAGTTATAGCTCTCAGAATAAAGCGATGCAAAAATAATTATTTTTTCTATAAAATAGTTTTAATTGCGTAAAAGCGACAAAACATAAAAAAGATATAAATGTGGTATCACTGTAATCGTAGTGACCAAAAGAATAAAGCTGCTTTATCAATTTTATCACATGTGGAAGGGCATAAAAAAAACCCAATACCTGCATTGTTGGTTTTAGTTTATGCAACATGGCATCCTCTAATTATTGCTGCAAATTTTACATTAAAAAAGTCAAATGGCGCTCCTTCCTTTCTGAGCCTTGTTGTATGCCCAAAAGAGTGGCTTAGGATACTTTCACACTTGCGTTAGGCCTGTTTCACACATCAGTTTTTTTCATCAGTTAAAATCCGCTAAAATGGCGGACAACGGATCCGTTCCTGTACTGACCACAATGTTTGGCACCGGACCATTGTTTTATCGGATCCGACGAAGGAAGAGTTTTAATGGAACCGCTGCCTGGGGAAGGAGAGAGAGAGAGAATTTTTTACAGCCGCCAGAACAGGGTTTAGGGTTAAATTTGCGGCCGAGGCAAATCCTCCGGGCATGCGCAATGTAAAATGCGGATCCGGCCGCCCGAAAAAACGTTGCATTATCCGTCCAGGCATGTCGGCGGATGGCAAAATTTTGGCGGATGCGCAAAAAAACGGATCCAACGGATGGCCATCTGTCAAGATCCGCCAGTAATGCAACTCAATGGGGAAAAAAACGGATCCACCAAGCAAAATGGCAGATCCGTTTTTTTTGCAAAATGGCGGATTTTGACTGATTTGAAAAAAATGATGTGTGAAACAGGCCTTAGGAGGCGTAGCGTACGCTTGGCGTGAAGCTCTGCCCCCTGCCGTGCCTCCTCCATTTGCATACCTGCGCATGGCCTGCGTCCCCAATGCTAAAGATAGGGTACGCAGGTCGCATGCAGCGTCATGCACCCATAGGCGGAGCTGACCGGACAAGGTGTGGCAGGGGGCGGAGCTTCACGCAGAGAGTACGCTGCGCCTCCTAATGCAAGTGTGAAAGTAGCCTTACCCCCACATACGGGGTATCAGCATGCTCAGGAGAACTTGCAAATTTTGAGGTCCATTTTTTTCTGGTACCCTTGCAAGAATAAAAAATTTGGGTCTAAAGTAAAATTTTTGTACAATATGTCACAAAAAAACAAACACAGAATCAGTGGGATCCGCTGAAGCGTTCCAGAGTTATTACCACATAAAGTGACAGTGGTCAGAATTGTAAAATTTCATGAAGGTGAAAACAGACGGAGGGGTTAATAATATTGGCCAGTCTTAATAAACCAGGTCCAAACATTTCTTTTTCCATGTAATCCCAGGCATTACAAACAGGAGTGTTGATACATATTACAAAAGTCTTGCATGGTGCTCGGCTGACCCTGAATTTAGCCAATCTGTGACTTTTGCTGGTGACCTGAAACCTCATACAAATATAGTGACTACAATCTAAGCTAGGATGAGGCAATTACAGGCAATTTGCTAGTGACATCTACAAATGAAGTGACTTTGATAGTTACTCATTATCACGAAAGCCATTATTTGATCATTACCATTAGAAACGAAAGACTCACATTGCAATATACAATCACAGCATGTTCTAGACTGGTCTTATGATGAAGTCTACATTCCGTATTGTGTAACAGAACCATAATAAATAATGTTCTACAACAGCCCTGATTAATGTCAGGGATTTGTTCTTTTACACATGCATTCAATGTAGGAAAGATCTTGTTTTACCAAAAGAAATTCTAGTTGGCAGAACAGCACGTTCCTTGCGTGCATAAGCGAGTAAAGGCTCTATTGTACGTAGAGTAAATAAAAAATAATTCCATAAAGATTATCATTCTAGTTGGAAATTACTGCCTACTTCCAAAACTTTATACCTGCCACCCAAAGAGTGACTCAAGTAATGTGCTCCAATTATACTGAAATTGATCATATAGGATGTATTTGACAGCGTTATGGTGTAAGGTGCCCAGGGAGATAGTCGTGTGCAAGCTGCTGCTTCTCCACAACATGGCACCTCACAAACAAACAGTGCGCCAGTCCATTTGTAGTGTGCTGTAAATGTTGAAATGCACTCACTTTTAGGCCGGAGACCTCTGCTGCATCCACGTCCTCAGGTCCAAGATCAGCTGTTCACACATCAGGAGACACTCGATTTGTTATAACAAATTCAACTTTACTGGATAGTTCAAGTACATCAGTCTTTAACACGCAGTTTGAAGTACAGCACACTCCAGTTTCCTTAACACAGAACATTTCAAGCCTCTGTTTACGTTCAGCTCTTATTATCCCTATGTTGGATCCTCTTGTGAGCCCAATGGATTTCCCGTCCAGGTTCACAGCACTCCCTAGATTCGCTACACTTCCTTCATGAGTTTCCCCGTCTGGCTTCCTCTTCCTCTGGAAGAGAATAAGGCACACTCCTTAGTGCCTAATTCTGGCCATAGGTCCCGAACGGTACAGGAATTTCCACAGGAAATTTGTTGCGAACTCATGCTGTCAGAGCAATATGTTCTCCGTACCTCCAGCCCACTGGAGCTTGAACCTGAAATTCACACAAACTTCATACTAACTCAGATTGCCTAAACCAGGAAATTATTCCTCTTTTTTCTTGATCTAGCCCCTCTGATGCTGGTCTGGTCCCAAACATTTAACTATCATAACCTATTACTAGCACTCTACACTAATAAGCCCCACCACTGCATTTTCCTATCTATCACTAACAAAGCACTAAACTACTTTCTACACTTTCCCTACCCCTGAGCTGAGTGTGCCAGTTTACCTTAGACATTACCAATACAGGACCCACACAGCAGCATCAGTACTTATAATGCTCTATACATTTTACATTACACCATAAAAACACAATACAACCACATATTACTATTCACACTACAATTGTTGTCTTCAGGGGAAGGTATATGACAGTCCTTGTCACACTCTTACATACCTCCCCTCTTTAAATATGGTTATCCTCGACCACAATGGAAATTGCAAGACACCAATTTACACCTAAACACATAACTAACACTTTTACTTTAAAAGCATATAAACTTTAACACTCCCTCTGTCCAGGGACAAAAAGTGAGTCCAAGTACTTTCAGTAACACCAACACTTTAGCCCACACACAAGTAGCTGCCCAACCATCCATGGGCACAGTTCTTTTCCTTTTCAACCCGGCAGGCATATCGGGTAGTCCATTTGTCCATGGTCCACGGTTCCACTGCTCCGGAGATTGGGTAAAATTATTTTTTTGACTGGCTTAAAAAAAATCAAAATTCACAAAAGTGCTTTGTTCTGGATAAACAGTACTAGAGCTGTAAAGAACAATGGCAGCAAGTGTACAGAATAATATATTATTGATTGTTATGTGCACATGAGACTACTAATCAGCAAATATGTAGGTGATTGACAGTATACCACAAGTAGGCCAATGTATACCCACTTTTACAAATGGGGCCATCAGATTTGAAATGGTATACAAAGAGTGGGATATGGCATGGCTGCCTTTCCCGCCTTGCAAAACCTTTTTGAAGCATACACATTAGCTGTCAGCCACCTAATGTCTAGGGGGGCTCCCAAATCTCAATCACGTAGAGGTTAGGGGAACCAAGAATCGGGACGATAGATTTCAGCTGCCTGATCTTTTTATGTTCTCTGGAGGACAGCTGGCCCTAGACAATTCCAGCAATGTCATTAGACTAAGGCTGGTTTTACACTTACCGCATTTTTTGGGGTCCGTTATCGCCGCATTTTTTGTGTTGTATCGCAACAACGGGCCGCAAAAAATATTTGCAGATCGCCGTTTTTTTTTCCAATACTATGGAAATAGTATTGGAGAGAAAAAACAGCATTACGTAAAACCGGAAGTGACGGC
The DNA here is from genome assembly GCF_039654945.1 of Dendrobates tinctorius. Classification (NCBI taxonomy): domain Eukaryota; kingdom Metazoa; phylum Chordata; class Amphibia; order Anura; family Dendrobatidae; genus Dendrobates; species Dendrobates tinctorius. The sequence continues at coordinate 10,790,214 of NW_027361757.1, read as the reverse complement.
GTGCAGCAAAAAACATTGATTTAAATGGGCGCCGTGTCCGTAAGCCGTGAAAAATATCGAGCAAGTTCGATATTTTTTCACGGCCGTATAAATAGCCCTCACAGCCGTACGGCACACGGTGCACCATTGAATTTTTGCGGGCCGATTTTGCAACCCCATAGAAAGCTATTGGGGCCGCAAAAATGCGGTAAGCGTAAAAGCAGCCTAAAGTAGGTAAAAAAAGACAATTTCATCCTTAGCAAACATTTAATAATGAACAATTGTTTTCACCAATTGAAAACATTCCGTCATAGCCGGATGCAAGTTTGGGCATGTTTTTCTTTCCACAGTCTTTGATAAAGGTTATATGACTGTAATGCACAATGTGCACTAAAGGCCCACATACACATTAGATTAAGTTGATGAAAAAGAACAATTTCAACCAAAACGATTGTTAAATTGGGTAAAACTTGAGAACAAACTTTTCTTTTAGCTGGTTAAGCTGTTTTAACATTTTTCTATAAGACCACCTTTAGTCCCATTTTCCTACAGATAACACATGCAATGTTCATGTAAATGAAAGGGGCTGGAAAAGAGAGTTATCACCCAACCAAGTACTTTGTGGCTGACAGCTATCTAATGTGTATGGCTAGCCTGAGGGTCTGTTTTTACTAGACCGTGTGGGGCACTAAATGACCTCTGATCAGCAACATACTTCCTGATCAATGCTCATTTTATTGCCTGTTTATACAGGCTGGCAGCACTTCAGATGCACACTGAGCAATGTGTAACAGATTGCTCTGTGTGTGTGTAGGCCACAATTGTTCTCGGCAGGGTGAATCCTGTTTATATAGAACAATGTGTTGCCAAGAGTTATAGCCCCGTTACACACATCAAAGTCCCAGCGATCCCACCAACGATCTGACATGGATGGGATCGCTGGGACATAGTTGCTGATCGCTGGTGAGCTGTCACATAGACAGACCCACCAGCGATCAGGACCAGAGAGCAAGCTGGTATCCAATGTAAACATCTGGTATCTAAGAGCCACGCGGCTCTTAGATACCCGCTGTTTACCCTGGAAACCAGCGTGCACACTGGTTTCCAAGGTAAACAGCGGGTAACTAAGAGCAGCACGGCTCTTAGTTACTCGCTGTTTACGTTGGATACCAGCTCCCAGCGTCATTGATCGTTGCTCTCCCGCTGCCACACGCAGCGATGCGTGCTGGCCTGCGGGAGACCAACGATCAAAAAATGGCCCAGGACGATCCTGCACGATCAGCGATCCCCGGCGGGGGGGCCGGTCGCTGATGCGTGCCACACACAGCGATCTCGCTAGCAATATCGCTGTGTGTGACGGGGCCTTAATGAGTTTTGCATAGCACAAGAGCTCATTTAACCCGAAGAACAAGCGTTCTGTTCATCGGGTGATCGGCAGCCTGTTTGGACTGCAGGATTATCATGAAACGAGCGCTCCTAGGAACACTTGTTCACAATATTCTTGTAGTATAAATGGACCCTCTAGCTATGTACTCACATTGCAGAGATGGTGCGGAAATTTCCACAGCATTTCCGCAACTCCCGCCGCGGGAAAAAACGCATGGAATTTGCATGCGTTTTTCCCGTGGAAAACAAGCGTTGGTCACACTTGTCAAACATAGTGTTTGACTAGTGTGACCAACTTTTTACTATTAATGCTGCCTATGCAGCAGCAATAGTAAAAGATAGAATGTTAAAAATAATAAAAAAAAATAAAAAATCGTGATATTCTCACCTTCCGGCTGTCACGATCCAGGTTGGATCTGACAGATTAAATGCACAAGGTAACCTTTTTTTTTCCTTTCGCTGTTTGCCAAAGGTGGTTTTGCCCCCGGTGGCCATTAGGGTCATTGCACTGTGGTGATTTCAGTTGTAGTTTTCCCCCCGGTGGCCATTAGGGTCATTGCACTTTGGTTACCTTAGTTTGTGCACGTAATCATGTAACAGGTGTGATAGCTCTATAAGAGTATCAGGTGTGGTAATCACTGTTGGTGATATTGTAAAGTATTCATTTGCAAGCAAGCCTGGGTGAAAGATGGAGCTAAAGGAGAGTCACAGGCAGCTCAGAGAGAGTCCTAGAGTGGATTGGTGGAGTCAGCCATGGTGTCTGCAAGGAGTGCTGGCATGGCGTGGTGGAGTCAGCTATGGTGTCAGCAAGGAGTGCCTGCATGGCTTGGTGGAGTGGCAGTTGCGGTGTAGAACTGCACTCATGGTGCTGGACTTGCTTGCTGAGAGCTGGACTCAAGCAGGCTGGACTTTTTGGCAGAAAAGCTGGACTCAGATGTGGAGGAAAAGATGCACACAGGTGATGGACTCTGTTGCTTTGAGCGTAAGCAACGGAGCAAAGCTAAGTGGTGTTTCCCCTGTTTTGTTACTTTTCCTTGTGTGTGTTTAGTGCAGTGGTGGGATTAGTTTCCGCAACGACCAATTCCCTAGTGAGGGTTTAAGTGCTGGGCGAGCTAGGGTTGAAAGGTATCCTGAGCGGCGCCCAGTGCGGAACCGGCCTAAGGAATGTTAGGAGTGTAGAGACACTGAACCAAGGGAGTGCAGGAGGTCTCCACGTCCCTACTCCCTATCGCAGGGCCACCATTGTTATTGTTACCCAGGTTTTCCCCCTTTTCCCCTATGTCTTATTGTATTAGTTGCCGGCCTGCGGGCCGCGTCACATAGGACAATTCACATGTACCGCATCCTGTTGTATCAGTTACCGGCCTCCTGGCCGTGTCACTCAGGGCGAGGCACGTGACACCGGCGTCCCCAGGCCTCAGCAATGCTCCCGTTCCCAACGATGCCTTGCGACAATGACGTAGTGTTCTCGCGATACTGTAGCGGTCTTGCTATGTATGTATGTGTGTGTGTCAAGCCACGCCCACTCCACATAGCCCTGCCCACTCCTCATAGCCACACTCACTCCACACGCAAGACCCCGTATAATAAATATCTAATGTATACATATACACTACCGAGTAAAAGTTTAGGGTCACTTAGAAATTTCCTTATTTTTTAAAGAAAAGCAGTTTTTTCCAATGAAGCTAACATTAAATGATTCAGAAATACATTCTATACATTGTTAATGTGGTAAATGACTATTCTAGCTGCAAATGTCTGGTTTGTAATGCAATATCTTCGTAGGTGTATAGAGGCTCATTTCCAACAATCATTATTCCAGTGTTCTTATGATACTTTGTGTTTGCTAACTGTGTAAGAAGGCTAATGGATGGTTAGAATACCCTTGAAAACCCTTGTGCAAGTATGTTAGCACAGCTGAAAACAGTTTGGCTGATTAGAGAAGCTATAAACCTGACCTTCCTTTGAGCTAGTTGAGACTCTAGAGCATTACATTTGTTGGTTCCATTAAACTCTCAAAATGGCCAGAAAAAAAGAACTTTCATGTGAAACTCGACAGTCTATTCTTGTTCTTAGAAATTAAGACTATTCCTTGCGAGAAATTGCCAAGAAACTGAAGATTTCCTACAACGGTGTGTACTACTCTCTTCAGAGGAGAGCACAAACAGGCTCTAACTAGAGTAGAAAGAGAAGTGGGAGGCCCCGCTGCACAACTGAGCAACAAGACAAGTACATTAGAGTCTGTAGTTTGAGAAATCTATACTATATACAGGAGAGATAGCATACAGGTACATACAGTACTATATACAGGGGCAGATGACATACAGGTATATACTATATACAGTGGGCGATGACATGCCGGTATATACTATATACAGGGGGACATGACATGCCGGTATATACTATATACAGGGGGACATGACATGCCGGTATATACTATATACAGGGGGACATGACATACAGGTATATACTATATACAGGGGGAGATGACATACAGGTATATACTATATACAGGGGAGATGACATACAGGTGTATACTATATACAGGAGAGATAACATACCGGTATATACTATATGTAGGGGGAGATGACATACAGGTATATACTATATGCAGGGGGAGATGGCATACAGGTATATACTATATACAGGGAGAGATGACATACAGGTATATACTATATACAGGGGGAGATGGCATACAGGTATATACTATATACAGGAGGAGAGGACATACAAGTATTTACTATATACAGGAGGAGATGACATACACGTATATACTATATACAAGAGGAGATGACATAAAGGTATATACTATATACAGGAGGAGATGACATACAGGTGTATATACTATATACAAAAGAAGATGACAAAGGTATATACTATATACAGGTGGAGATGACATACACGTATATACTATGTACAGGAGGAGATGACATACACGTTTATACTATATACAGGAGGAGATAACATACAGGTGTATATACTATATGCAAAAGGAAATGACATACAGGTATCTACTATATACAAGGGATACTATGCCCGGGCAACGCCAGGCTCTTCAGCTAGTCTATACATATAAAACTGAATGTATGTATGTGTGTATCACCAACCAATCATGAAGCATCTTTCATTTCACCAGAGCTGTTCAAAAGAAGCTGAGCTGTGATTGGTTGCTATGAGCAAGTTTTCCTTGCAACCAATCACTAAGCATCTCTCATTTCTCCAGAGCTGGTTAAAAGAAGCTGAGATATGATTGGTTGCTATGAGCAAGTTTTCCCACTTGACAACACCTCAGCAGACCCTAACATGGTGGGAGAAATTAGCATCCTTGGGAACATAAGCTCTCAGCCATTGTCTGCCCCCCAGAAAGGAGCAGCGAGCACATGACAGAAATGAATCCTACCTCCCGTGCCTATATACCCATCACACATCCTCCATACCAAACTGTCAAAGTGTGAAAAAACAGATCTGTGGCAGACGGGATGATGTGGGATATTAGGGGTAGTAGTCCGGTAGCTCTGGCTGACGGGATGATGTGGGATAGTAAGGGGCGTAGTCTGGCGGCTGTGACGGGATGATGTGGGATATTAGGGGTACTAGTCCGGTGGCTCGATGATGTGGGACATTAGAGGGAGTTGTCCGGTCGCTCTGGCTGATGGGATTATGTGGGATATTAGGGATAGTTGTCCGGCGGCTGTGACGGGATGATGTGGGATATTAGAGTGAATGTGGCTATGCGCAGTGGGCAGGGCTCTACACTCTTCATACATATATATATATATATATATATATATATATATATATATATAGATGTAACCATTATAATTTGTTATAACTAACCGTAGTTAGTTACTATGCCCGGGCAACACCGGGCTCTTCAGCTAGTTTTTAATAAAACCAAACTGTAAAAAGGTGAACAAACCTTTGCTCCAGGCTTCTGTGTAAACCTTAATTGAAGCTGAAATATTAAGCTCTTGTGCCCATCCAGTTTTAGCAACCACGTTAGTTGATGAGTAGTAAACCTGGTTTATATGGAGCTAGTTTATTTATTTATTTTATTTTACTCACTTATATAGCACCATTAATTCAACAGCACTTTACATCACTTTGGAGCTTGTTAGAGTCATTTTTGCTTACATTAGCATCAAGATATTGATGACCTATCTTTAGGATAAGGTTTAGATAAGCCCTTGGAAAAGGTCATCAATATGAGATCAGTGGAGAACCAAGACAAAACAACCCCACCGATCAGCTGTTATAAGTCCTGTTGATGACCAGGTGTAAACACATTGAATGGATCAGAAATGTGCATCTCCATTCAACGTGTAGTGTCCGCTGCTCGTCTGGGTATATATTTTTAATATATTTTCTTATTTATCTGAGAATAAAACAGTATTCTAGCTTTTCTGCAGTACTTGGGAGCATCCCATGCACATTAATTGGAGCTGTATTGCAGCCTTGTTCAATGTGCTTATAACAGCTGACCAGCGGGGGGTCCAGGGTGTCAGACCCAAACCCACCAATGTGATATTGATGACCAATCCTATAGATAGGTCAATAAGAGCTTGAGACTGGACAATTCCTTTAGCATTATAAGGAAATATCTATCACTAACATTTTCCCACAAATAAAAGTTGATTGTAATCAATACATCATGGAATAATAATAATTTCTACAACTGGATGTGTTTAAATAAAATGTTCCTGTACTGAGATAATCTTATAAATGTGCCCCTGCTGTGTACTGTGTAATGGCTGTGCCTGCCCGTGCAGGAACATGGTCTGATCATACCACATCTCCTGGGCAGGGAGGACACCAAACAGTATACAGACATTACAGCATAGGATCACAGCTGATACTTTTTGTGAGGCAAACATTTCACTACCAGTTTTTAAGCAATGTTTTACCTCAAATAAAGAATCTGCTGTGATCCCAAAGCTGTATTGTCTGTATTCTCCTTTGCTCCCAACCCCCCCACCCAGGAGATGTGGTATGATCAGACCATGTCCCTCTACGATCAGACACACACATTACACAGTACACAGTAGGGGCACATTTATAAGATTATCTCAGCACAGGAACATTTTTTTTTAAACACATCCAATTGTGGAAGTTATTATTATTCACAGATCGATTGATTAAAATTAACTTTGTTCATGGGAAAACCCAGGACCGGCATTAGGGGCAGGCAGACCAGGCAGCTGCCTAGGGCCCCCACTCCTCCAGGGCCCTCCAGCCAGTGGCGTGCCGTTAATAGTGGCATACCACATGTCCGCTATGGAGCCTGTGAGTAAGAGGGGCCCACCGCCACTCCCCGCTTTCAACTTATCAGCATCATAGATGCTGATACAGTAGAAAGCAGTGGTGGACGCTCCCTATTCCATCACTCCCCCTCTGCCTGCGACTCAGCGTGTGCCAGCAGTGGAGTCGATGAGACACGATGAAGAAGCCAGAGCAGCAGGGGGAACGAAAGGAGAGGTAAGTATTGTGTTTGTCTATGTGTGGGCTGCATTATACTGAGTGTGGTAGCTGCACTATACTGTGTGTTTGTGGGGGCTGCATTATACTGTGTGTTGGGGAGTTGTATTACATAGTGTGGGGGGCTGCTTTATACTGTGAGTGTGGGGGGCTGGATTATACAGTGTGGGGGGCTGCATTATACTGTGAGTGTGGGGGGGCTGGATTATACAGTGTGGGGGGGCTGCATTATACTGTGTGTGGGGGCTGCAATATACTGTGTATGTGGGGGGGCTGAATGATACTTTGTATGTGGGGGCTGCACTATACTGTGTGTGAGTGCTGCATTACTCTGTGTGTAGGGGGGCTGCACTATACTGTGTGTGTGGGGAGGCTGCACTATACAGTGTGTGGGGGCAGCACTATACTGTGTGTGAGCAGGCTGCACTATACAGTATATATGTGGGGGCTGAATTATACTGTGTGGGGGGGCTACATTATACTGTGTGGGGGTTGCATTATACTGTGTGTGGGGGACTGCACTATATTGTGTGTGGGGGCTGCACTATACTGTGTGTGGGGGCTGCATTATACTGTGAGTGGGGGCTGCATTATACTGTGTCTGTGTGGGGGGCTGCAATATACTGTGTGTGAGGGGGCTGTATTATACTGTGTGTGTATGTGTGTGTGTAGTGAGGGACTGCATTATACTGTGTGGGGAGCTGCATTATACTGTGTGCATGTGGGGGGCTGCATTATAGTGTGTGTGGGGGGGCTGCATTATAGTGTGTGGAGGTTGCATTATACTGTGTGTATGTGGGCTGCATTATACTGTGTGTGGGGCTGCATTATACTCTGAGGGAACTACATTATACTCTATGAGGGAGCTACATTATATTGTGTGTGGGGCTGCATTATACTCTGAGGGGGACTGCAGCATACTCTGAGGGGGACTGGAGTATACTCTATGAGGGGGGCTGCATTATACTCTGAGGAAACTACATTATACTCTATGAGGGAGCTACATTATACTGTGTGGGGCTGCATTATACTCTGAGAGGGACTGCAGTATACTCTATGAGGGGGCTGCATTATACTCTGAGTTGGCTGCATTATACTCTATGAGGAGGGTGCAGTATACGCTGAGGGGGGTTGCATTATACTTCGAGGGAGGCTGCATTATACTCTGAAGGGGGCTGCATTATACTCTGAGGGGGCTGCATTATACTGTGTGTGGGAGGCTTCATTATACTCTATGAGGAGGGCTGTAGTATACTCTATGAGGGTGGCTACAGTATACCCTGAGTGGGGCTGCATTATACTCTGAGGGGGGCTGCATTATACTCTGAGGGGGCTGCATCATACTCTATCAAGGACCATGGGGCGTGCATTATACTATATGTACTATATGGGACCTGCATTATACAGTATCAAGGACTATCTGTACCAATCATTCTTCCTCTGCTGGAGTAAAGAGGCCAGGAAACAAGCATCGAACAACTGCAATACTGTTGATCACACTCGTTTAATGGCCTGAACTCAGCGTATGTAAATACAACTGAAATGTTTCTGTGTGATGGTGCAATATGTGAGCATTTGGGGCCCCTCTTTGTCTAAAACTGGCCCTGGGAAAAATTATAACTTTCTGTCCCCACACACTGGACACCAAAGGTGAAGAATATTGGGGTTATTCCAAAACAAATGGTCTACGCTATTAGGTCAAATATATTCACTATTACTTTAGCACATCAAATGTTTAATCTATTTATCATATTTCATCATATTATGTTATTTGGTTCAATTGATTTTCTTTCTGTACAAACATATATGGCAAATTAAGAGAAGGATCACAAGATATGTACAAAGAGTTAGGCTTTGTTCATATTATCATGCTGATAGCTTTCTATAATCTTTGATGTTAGAAAAATGCAGTTAAGTCAATGATGTCTGTCAGTGGACATTTGTATATGTCAGACAAATATGTTTAACCTGGAGAAACCACCTATGGCAGTCCATGTAATGTCCTAAATGGGGTTCATGTTGTGAGACTACACCTTTAGGGTCACAGATTTGGTGCCTACAAATATTTGTACAGCAACATAAAATCACTAACATTTTTGAGCAACTGAAGAAAATCAAAACCTGCATTTTCTTTTTTTTAATTTAAGAAGACTAAATTTGTTTCTAAGCTAAAAAAGGCAATGTAAATCTCATGCCAATGGGACGATATAACAAACAGGAGCAAGGAAGACCTTGAGGAAGGAAAACCTTGTAGATAATTGGACAGTTTATTGGTGAGCTAGGCAAGAAAGATTTAACACAAGTTGACTTGATCATATAATTATTTGCAGTGTGAAATAATTTAATCAGCTCCTTTGTCAGCGTGACCCTTCTCAGTCAGCGGGGAGGTAACAGCTGATCTACCAGACGTCACTTACAAGGCAAAGTGTAGGACGCAAGGGGAGAGAACAACTGTTCCTACAATCAGTGGTGAGAAACAAGACTCTGAATCAACAGTGTGTTTTGCAGATTTTTGCCATTCTTTATAAATGTAACAAAATGGTAAGAAGAAAGAAAAAAATGTGTTAAAGTAATAAAAGTTTGGAAGAATGAAAATCTCAAAAGACATCTTATCCTCTTTTCCCCTTGCTCCATACATACTGTTGGCTAGACACCTCATTTATGACAAACAAATTATTTCTGTAGTGTCATCATGATTATATAGGTAATGGTTCCTTCTATTTCGGAGCCACAATTTCATTATTCTCTGGCTTCCTTGTATTCTACATCTTGAGCGTGCACAGGTTTCTCACGATTGTTCTCTGCTAGGGCAAAAGGCGACTGGACGGGAAGAGTGTAAAGGAAGCAGCACATCAGTACAAATAATTATTCTGGATTTCGATATCTTTAGTAACATCGTTTTTGTGATTTATGTGAAATGAGTTCAGCTTGGGAGTTATGAAATAATCATTGGACTATGACAGTCATTGCTACGTGCACTTCAGTTTTTTCAAATTGCCATGTGTATCTTGTCTTTTTATACTTTTTGATTTTAGATTGTCATATTATATCAGAATTTCATTTTTCTTAGTCCAAGTTTGATCACAGTTATGACTGGGACTGGGGTATTTATTTTTTAATACTGTATTGGAGTTCCTCATGGCAGGGCTGTAACTATGTGATTTGGCATTGTATATACTAAAAGGAACCTGTCATGTAAAAAAAACACTATTAACCTTCAGATATGAGACTAATCTTCCAGTTAATAGCATTGTGAAGTTGCCTGGCGCCCACATTGCGTGCCCTGTTGCTGGGAGGAAATGAACTTTCAGTCAAAGGGAGTGGCCATCGTGGCCCCAGTCACCTGAGTGGCGGCTGTAGCTGTTCCACCAGCACTGACTGACAGCCGGTTCTAATGCTGGCCAGCTTTCAGTCAGTGCCAGTCTCACTATGTACTGAGCAGTGACAGAAGCCATGCTGGCCACTCCCTATGACTGAAAGGCTAAGACTGCCTAAAAAAATACAGTTAATTTCCTCCTGCAGCTGGGCTCTAAGTGCTGGCAGGTCAATAATGGTATTAACCTGCATATTAATCCCATATCTGCAGGTTAATAGTATTATTATTATTATTATTATTATTATTTATTGTTATAGTGCCATTTATTCCATGGCGCTTTACATGTGAGGGGGGTATACATAAAAACAAGTACAATAATCTTAAACAATACAAGTCATAACTGGTACAGGAGGAGAGAGGACCCTGCCCGCGAGGGCTCACAATCTTCAAGGGATGGGTGATAATACAGTAGGCGAGGGTAGAGCTGGTCGTGCAGCGGTTTGGTCGATCGGTGGTTACTGCAGGTTATAGGCTTGTCGGAAGAGGTGGGTCTTCAGGCTCTTTTTGAAGGTTTCGATGGTAGGTGAGAGTCTGATATGTTGTGGTAGAGAGTTCCAGAGTAGGGGTGATGCGCGAGAGAAATCTTGTATGCGATTGTGGGAAGAGGAGATAAGAGGGGAGTAGAGAAGGAGATCTTGTGAGGATCGGAGGTTGCGTGCAGGAAAGTACCGGGAGACGAGGTCACAGATGTATGGAGGAGACAAGTTGTGGATGGCTTTGTATGTCATGGTTAGGGTTTTGTAATGGAGTCTCTGGGCAATTGGGAGCCAGTGAAGGGATTGACAGAGGGGAGAAGCTGGGGAATAGCGGGGGGACAGGTGGATTAGTCGGGCAGCAGAGTTTAGAATAGATTGGAGGGGTGCGAGAGTGTTTGAGGGGAGGCCGCAGAGCATGAGGTTGCAGTAGTCAAGGCGAGAGATGATGAGGGCATGGACTAGGGTTTTTGCAGATTCTTGGGTGAGGAATGAACGGATGCGTGAAATATTTTTGAGTTGAAGTCGGCAGGAAGTGGAAAGGGTTTGAATATGTGGTTTGAAGGAGAGATCAGCATCAAGGATTACTCCGAGGCAGCGAGCTTGTGGGACTGGGGAGAGTGGGCAATCATTTACTGTAATTGATAGGTTCGTAGGGGGGGTCACGTGAGATGGGGGAAAGATGATGAATTCTGTTTTGTCCATGTTGAGTTTCAGATATCTAGTGGAGAAGAAGGATGAAATAGTGGACAGACATTGAGGGATTCTGGTTAGTAGGGAGGTGATATCTGGTCCAGAGATGTAGATCTGTGTGTCATCAGCATAAAGATGATACTGAAAGCCATGAGATTCTATGAGCTGTCCCAGGCCAAAGGTGTAAATAGAGAACAGCAGGGGCCCTAGGACTGAACCTTGTGGGACTCCGACAGATAGGGGGCGAGGTGAGGAGGTGGTGTGTGAGTGGGAGACGCTGAATGTCCGGTCTGTTAGGTATGATGAGATCCAGGAGAGGGCCAAGTCTGTGATGCCGAGGGATGAGAGGGTCTGTAATAATAGGGAATGGTCCACTGTGTCAAAGGCAGCCGACAGGTCCAGGAGGAGGAGGACAGAGTAGTGTCGCTTGCTCTTGGCAGTTAAGAGGTCATTGGTGACCTTAGTAAGGGCAGTTTCAGTGGAGTGGTGTGACCGGAAGCCAGATTGTAAGCAGTCGAAGAGGGAGCAAGAAGAGAGATGGGAGGACAGTTCAAGGTAGACGTGTTGTTCCAGTAGCTTGGAGGCGTATGGGAGAAGTGATATAGGGCGATAGCTAGATACAGAGGATGGGTCAAGAGAGGGCTTTTTGAGGATAGGTGTGATGGAGGCATGTTTAAAGCTTGAGGGGAAAACACCAGTTGTTAGTGATAGGTTGAAGAGATGGGTTAGGGTTGGGATGAAGACTGTGGTGAGGTTTGGGATGAAGTGGGATGGGATCGGGTCGAGTGCACAGGTGGTGAGATGTGATCTTGAGAGTAGAGTGGAGAGTCGATCTTCTGTAATGGTGGAGAAGTTGGTTTTGAAGGTGGAGGGCTGGGAAGTCGGGAGGAAGGGCTCTGGGGGTTGTTGACCAAAACTGTCCCTGATGTTATCAATTTTCTGCTTGAAAAATGAGGCAAAGTCTTCAGCTGAGATGAGTGGGGAGGGAGGAGGTGCTGGGTGGCGGAGGAGAGAATTGAAGGTGTTGAATAACTGTTTAGGGTTGTGAGACAGGGAGGATATGAGAGATGAGAAGTAGGTTTGTTTAGCTGTGGCGAGTGTGGTCTTGAAAGTAGTGAGGGACTGTTTGAATGCGATGAAATGCTCGTTGGAGTGGGATCTTTTCCATCTGCGCTCAGCAGCCCTGGAAGCTCGCCTCAGCTCTTTGCTCAGGCTGGTGTGCCAGGGCTGTCTGTTGATTTTGCGAGTTTTGGTATGTGTAAGTGGGGCAGCGGATTCCAAAGCTACAGCTATTGTGGTGTTATATAGAGCGGCAGCGTCATCCGCATTGTGTAAGGAACTTATATCTGTAAGAGGGAGGAGGGATTCGGAGAATGAGTGTAGGTCAAGGTGTTTAAGATTCCTGCGAGGGTGTGAAAGTTTGTGGGGTGGGGATTGTAGACATGGAGTGAAGAGGGAGGAGAATGTGAGCAGGTTGTGGTCAGAGAGAGGAAGAGGTGAGTTAGAGAGGTTAGATAGGGAGCAGAGGCGGGTGAAGATGAGGTCCAGTGTGTGGCCATCTTTGTGGGTGGCTGTAGAAGACCATTGAGTGAGGCCGAAGGAGGAAGTGAGAGATAGAAGTTTAGTGGCAGCTGAGAGGGAAGTGTCAATGGGGATGTTGAAGTCGCCCATGATGATAGTAGGGATGTCCGCGGAAAGGAAATGAAGTAACCAGGTGGTGAAGTGGTCAAAGAAGGTGGTGGCTGGCCCTGGGGGGCGGTAGATGACAGCCAGTTGGAGGTTGGAGGGGGAGTAGATGCGCACAGAGTGCACCTCAAAGGAAGGGAGGGTAACAGAGGGTGGCAGTGGGATTGGGGTGAAGGAGCAGGTATCTGACAGGAGAAAACCAACTCCTCCACCATGTTTGCTGCTGGGGCGGGGGGTGTGAGAAAGGTGGAGGCCGCCATACGAAAGTGCAGCAGGAGAGGCTGTGTCAGAAGGGGTGAGCCAGGTTTCGGTGATGGCGAGGAAGGAGAGTTTGGTAGTAACAAAAAGATCATGGATGTAGGAAAGCTTGTTAATAGTGTTTTTTTACATGACAAGTTCCCTTTCAGTTCTATTCTTAATGCTTTTGTAGTGTACAATAGAGGGCAGCACATTGGCTCAGTGGTTAGTTATCCTGGCCATACTTACATGGGTTTCCTCCAGGTACTAAAAAGACAGCCTGATAAGGAAATAAGATTGTGAGCTCCAATGGAGACAGTGATGATAATGTCTGTAAAGCGCTGCGGAATATGATGGCACTCTATAATCAAAGCATAATAAAATAAGGTATATACAGAAATTTGCAAAAATTTCTACATTTCTGTTTTTTTTCAGTCAAGATGGGGTGCAGAGTGTACATTAATGAGAAAAAAATGAACTTTTTGAATTTACCAAATGGCTGCAATGAAACAAAGAGTGAAAAATTTAAAGAGGTCTGAATACTTTCCATACCCACTGTATGTTGCCAGAATTTCTTAATGTATACATTTGATAGATCCATGTAATGTTTGCTACAGTATAGACCAACATTGGATACTATGTTTAAAACAAAAAAAACCTTTATCTTTTTTTTGCACAATACCCTTGATTGGTGTTGAGTCATAAGGGTCAGTGGGTGTTCTGCCTGTCTTTAGAAAGACTGCATGGGCCAGGGCTCATCCCACTGAACACCGATACTCCTTTCCCATGGACAGAATACTACTTAGACAAGACAGGATGAGGGTAACACAATGGGGTGATACTTTATTGAATCCCCAATAGTCAATAACATATAGTACAGTCCCAGCAAGTACACAAGATGTTGCAAATTACAGAGTCTCACTGTTCTGCTGGCTCACCGGGGATTGGAACATCTATGACTTGTAGGTATCCAGGGCCAACTACCACAACCAGTAGCACCCCATTTTTGGTGGGCACCCACAGAGAGGAGGTAGTGGCAAGCTTAGAAAGCTGACCTTGTACAGTGAGAAGAAGTCTCCAGACTCCTCTCTTCCTCTCGTCCGACCACATGCACTACCAACCCCACTCCCTCACATCACCTCCAGTCTCTCTCTCCAGTCATCACAACGTACCTAACTGCAATCTTTAATCTCCCCCTCTCCTCGGGCATTTTCCCATCCTCCTTCAAATACGCCATTGTTACTCCATTACTAAAGAAACCGGCTCTCGACCCATCCTGCACAAACAACTACAGACCAGTCTCCAATCTCCCCTTCATCTCTAAACTTTTGGATCGCCTAGTTTACTCCCGACTTACCAATTACCTCTCCACTCACTCCCTCCTAGACCCTTCATAGTCCGGCTTCTGCCCCATACATTCGACTGAAACTGCACTCATCAAAGTGACCAATGACCTTCTGACAGCAAAACGTAACGGTGACCACTGTCTGCTCATTCTTCTTGACCTATATGCAGCTTTCGACACTGTTGACCACCATCTTCTACTCTCTAGGCTCCAGTCACTAGGCATTAAGGACACTGCTCTCTCCTGGTTCTCTTCCTATCTTTCTGACCGCACCTTCAGTGTTTTGTTCTCTGGCTCCACGTCATCTCCTCTTCCTCTCGCTATCAGGGTACCTCAGGGCTCAGTCCTTGGCCCCCTTCTCTTCTCTCTCTACACAGCCACAATTGGACAGACCATCAGCAGATTTGGCTTTCAGTACCATCTTTATGCTGATGACACACAACTATATACGTCATTCCCCGACCTTACCCCGGCTGTACTAAAGAACGCCAGTGACTGTCCGCAGTCTCCAACATCATGTCCGCTCTCTATCTGAAACTCAACCTCTCCAAAACTGAACTTCTTCTGCTCCCGCCATCTACTAACCTCCCTAAATCTGACATTTCCCTCTCCGTGGGTGGCACCACAATAACACCCCAGCAGCAGGCGCGCTGTCTGGGTGTTATGTTTGACACCAATCTCACCTTCACATCCCATATACAATCTCTTGCCTGCTCTTGCCGCTTACACCTAAAGAACATCTCTAGAATCCATGGAAA
Organism: Dendrobates tinctorius; assembly: GCF_039654945.1. Classification (NCBI taxonomy): domain Eukaryota; kingdom Metazoa; phylum Chordata; class Amphibia; order Anura; family Dendrobatidae; genus Dendrobates; species Dendrobates tinctorius. The sequence continues at coordinate 10,774,806 of NW_027361757.1, read as the reverse complement.
CAACAAAAACCCTCACTGTAGCATTGATCCACTCCCGCCTGGATTACTGCAACGTTCTTTTAATTGGCCTCCCCGTTACTCGACTATCCCCTCTCCAGTCCATACTTAATGCAGCGGCCAGGATCGTTCATCTTGCTAATCAATCGGTACATGGACACGTCTGCTCTTCGCCAGTCCTTACATTGGCTGCCCCTTCATTATAGGATCCAATTCAAAGTACTTGTTCTCACCCACAAAGCTCTCCACAGTGCAGCACCCCCCTACATCTCCTCCCTCATTTCTGTCTATTGGCCAAACAGACCACTGCGCTCTGCAAACAACTTTCGACTAACATCTGCACTAATCCGTACCTCCCACTCCCGACTCCAAAACTTCACCCGCGCTGCGCCAATCCTCTGGAATGCTCTACCCCAAGAAATTAGGACTATCCACAATTTGCATAGTTTCAGGCGCTCCCTCAAAACACATTTGTTCAGAGCGGCCTATCACGTTCACTAATCACAGTCATTCTATGTGTAAGTTTGCATGTGTAGCTCATTCACTATCTCCATCCATCCCTCACTCCCTCAAGATGGCTGGACGATCATTGTAAATACACCATTGTAAATACACACCTGTACTTTGTATCTCCCCCACCTCATTGTAGATTGTAAGCTATCACGAGCAGGGTCATCTTATTTTGCTTTAATTATTGTTAACGTTGTTACTTATGACTTATGTTTGGAACTGTTAAACTGTAAAGCGCTGCGGAATATGTTGGCGCTATATAAATAAAGATTATTATTATTATTATTAGATGGCCTGGTTGTTCCAACTTTGTTTCTCCAAATGTCTTTGTGGATTCAGTGATGGGCATTGGAGCAGATCTGTATAGTATATCACGAGTTGGTGCATGGTTCCTAGGCTGCTGCCCTGTAGAGTCTCTCTGGATATAGAGGCATCCCCCTTTGCTTTTCCACAGCTCTCATTCAGGGCATTCTGTCACAAGATTGAGGAAAGGTGGAGGGAGGTAATCCCTTATTGGTCGATTGTTCAATTAACCTGCATATTTGTCCTTTAAGGCATGTAGACTAGTAAACTTGCAGAGGGCTGATACAATACATAATCAGCAGGCATTACACAGATTAACATGCAAGAGTCAATGTACAGGCTCATATGAAACAATGGCTCATGTCCAATGACCTACTGAACAAAGGAACAACACGTCTGGCATAATTAAGAATAATTCACCCCTGCACCAGGCCAGGGTTGTGTTGTGTCATCACATTCGGCATATCACATCAGACTACTCAATTCAAAACAGTAAGGAGAGGAATTTAGTCAAATACCAGCCTTACTGAGGACAAGAGGGCACTTTGTTGGTCTCCATCGGTTGCTTGTGTGCCTGTGGGTATGTTTGCCACAAGCCCCATGGAGCTTTTCACCACAAATACCAAAATTACAGTAAAGTAACCATACACATTAGATGAATGTTAGCTGAACCAGCCTACTTTGATGGGACTAGCTAAACCTCTTAGGTGTAGGAGAGCCCACCAACATCACCTGTTGGTGAAAGAGAAATATTGGATCTTTGGAATTTCAAGGGAGATAAGCCAATAGCCAGAAAAGTCTGGCAGCAGCTTTCTACTCTCTCCCTGTAGACAACACAGTAACTTCAAATCTCAAAGAGAAGGAAGAGTATGGGAGTACAAACTTATGATAACTTTTGTCACACACAGAGCAGATATTAATGTATCACATGAGTTTATATCTTCTTACAGCAATTAAGGAATGTGTTCCTCAGACCATATGGGAGCATCATAGCCCTGAACCTGACCTCCATCAGGGTACAATAAAACTTTCACTCTCCTTATCTATGAACTCTTCCAATATTTACTGCCACATCTGTTTTCTCCCCATAGCACATTGAAAGTTCTGCTTCACGTCACTTTACTGCATTATTCCTGTGTCCTGTTTCATATAACTTTGAGTCTCTTCAGATTTTTTGTTATTCTATACCTGATGAAGAAACCTGGGTAGTCTGCAAAGCTTCTATTTGTTGCTATCTTTTCAGTTAGCTATTAAACGTTATCAACCCACTGAGGACACCCAAATGTTTTTTTTTCTATCTCCTCCCTAACATGATACCAAGATATGTTCTTTCTCTCCAAAACACATGAATGCTTGTTTCACAATAATCTTTCCATGTGAACTGGCTGCCGATCACCTGAAGAAAAGGGTGGAGTGCTGGTTCAAGTAAAAGGGAGGAGTGCTGGTTCAAGTAAAAGGGAGGAGTGCTGGTTCAAGTAAAAGGGAGGAGTGCTGGTCCAAGTAAAAGGGAGGAGTGATGGTCCATTTAAAAGGGAGGAGTGCTGGTCCAAGTAAAAGGGAGAAGAGTGCTGGTCCAAGTAAAAGGGTGGCGTGCTGGTCCTAGTAAAAGGGAGGCGTGCTGGTCCTAGTAAAAGGGAGGCGTGCTGGTCCAAGTAAAAGGGAGGAGAGCTGGTCCAAGTAAAAGGGAGGAGTGCTGGTCCAAGTAAAAGGGAGAAGTGCTGGTCCATTTAAAAGGGAGGAGTGCTGGTTCAAGTAAAAGGGAGGAGTACTGGTCCAAGTAAAAGGGAGGAGTGCTGGTCCAAGTAAAAGGGAGGAGTGCTGGTCCAAGTAAAAGGGAGGAGTGTTGGTCCAAGTAAAAGGGAGGAGTGCTGGTTCAAGTAAAAGGGAAGAGTGCTGGTTCAAGTAAAAGGGAAGAGTGCTGGTTCAAGTAAAAGGGAAGAGTGCTGGTTCAAGTAAAAGGGAAGAGTGCTGGTTCAAGTAAAAGGGAAGAGTGCTGGTTCAAGTAAAAGGGAAGAGTGCTGGTTCAAGTAAAAGGGAAGAGTGCTGGTTCAAGTAAAAGGGAAGAGTGCTGGTCCAGGTAAAAGGGAAGAGTGCTGGTCCAGGTAAAAGGGAAGAGTGCTGGTCCAGGTAAAAGGGAAGAGTGCTGGTCCAGGTAAAAGGGAAGAGTGCTGGTCCAAGTAAAAGGGAAGAGTGCTGGTCCAAGTAAAAGGGAGGAGTGCTGGTCCAAGTAAAAGGGAGGAGTGCTGGTCCAAGTAAAAGGGAGGAGTGCTGGTCCAAGTAAAAGGAAGGAGTGCTGGTCCAGGTAAAAGGGAGGTGTGCTGGTCCAAGTAAGTAAAAGGGAGGTGTGCTGGTCCTAGTAAAAGGGAGGAGTGCTGGTCCAAGTAAAAGGGAGGCGTGCTGGTCCAAGTAAAAGGGAGGAGTGCTGGTTCAAGTAAAAGGGAGGAGTGCTGGTTCAAGTAAAAGGGAGGAGTGCTGGTTCAAGTAAAAGGGAGGAGTGCTGGTCCAAGTAAAAGGGAGGAGTGCTGGTCCATTTAAAAGGGAGGAGTGCTGGTTCAAGTAAAAGGGAGAAGTGCTGGTCCAAATAAAAGGGAAGTGTTGGTCCAAGAAAACCTCATGCATGTTATTGTCAAGTTTATGATTAGAAAAGTTTTCTATAAAAAAATGTGTTTGCATTAAAAATGATTATTACATGAGATATAAATATTTAATTTCAATTTTCAAATTGTATTTTGCCTAATACAGCAAGATAATAGGAAATACATTTTTTTTTCTACAGTATACTTAAATGTTTATACATGTAACCAATATATTGGTTATATAGTCATTTACAAGGCAACAAAAATGTTTTAACTATATCTAACAGTGTCTTGTATAAATATGTGCATTGCAATAACAATAGTCATGTAACGTTTATCATGTGAGCTCTGTTGTGTAGGTTCTATTCTCCCACTGTATCTCGTCTACTCTGTTTACATGTGACTTGCTGCATTGTGTGTTGCATTCTGCAGTCATACTTAGTACTTTACTATTACAAAGTATTATACTTTACAAGGGAATCTGTAATCAATAATATATATATATATGTGTATACATATATATACACATATAATAATAATAATAATAATAATAATAAATTTTATTTTTATAGCGCCGACATATTCCGCAGCACTTTACATTTCAGAGGGGATTTGTACAGACAATAGACATTACAGCATAACAATAATCACATACAGTAGATTATAACAAATACCAAGAGGAGTGAGGGCCCTGCTCGCAAGCTTACAGTCTATGAGGAAAGAGGTAGACACGAAAGGTGGGTGGTAACAGTTGCCCTGATTGTATGGACCAGCCATAATGTTAAGTGTGTAACAGTACAGACACAGAGGGCTAATGGATGCATAAAGCATGTGGGAACATGATGCGGGGAACCTGGTTATGGTAAAACTTTTGGCTCTGCCACACAGGGATAGGTTAGGTTAATGTGTTGAGGCGATAGGCCAGTCTGAATAAATGCGTTTTCAGGACACGCTTAAAATTGTGGGGATTGGGGACTAATCGTATTGACCTGGGAAGTGCATTCCAAAGAATTGGCGCGGCACGTGTAAAGTCTTGGAGACGGGAGTGGGAGGTTCTGACTATTGAGGATACTAACCTCAGGTCATCAACAGAACAGAGGGCGCGGGTAGGGTGGTATACTGAAACAAGGGAGGAGATGTAGGGTGGTGCTGAGCCATGGAGGGCTTTGTGGGTGAGGGTAATAAGTTTGTACTGAATTCTGGAGTGGATGGGTAGCCAGTGTAATGACTGGCACAAGGTAGAGGCATCGGTGTAACGATTGGTGAGGAATATGATCCTGGCTGCAGCATTCAAGACAGATTGGAGAGGGGAGAGTTTTGTAAGAAGGAGACCGATTAGAAGAGAGTTACAATAGTCGAGACGAGAATGAATAAGAGAAACAGTAAGAGTTTTTGCAGAGTCAAAAGTAAGAAAAGGTCGAATTCTAGAAATGTTTTTGAGGTGCAGATGACAAGAGCGAGCCAGTGATCGAATGTGGGGGGCAAAGGAAAGCTCGGAATCAAGTATGACCCCAAGACAGCGGGCATGTTGCTGGGGAGTAATAGTGGAACCACAGACGGAAATGGCAATGTCGGGTGTAGGTACATTAGTAGCGGGAGGAAACACAAGGAGTTCAGTCTTTGACAGGTTCAGTTTCAGATATAGTGAGGACATGATATTAGACACAGCGTTTAGACAATCGCCAGTGTTTTCTAGAAAGGCTGGCGTGATGTCAGGAGAAGAAGCGTATAATTGGGTGTCATCAGCATAGAGATGGTACTGGAAACCAAATCTACTGATTGTTTGACCAATAGGGGCAGTGTACAAGGAGAAGAGGAGGGGGCCTAGAACCGATCCTTGAGGAACCCCAACAGTAAGGGGAAGGTGAGAGGAGGAGGAACCGGCAAAAGAAACAGTAAAGGAGCGGTCAGAGAGATAGGAGGAGAACCAGGAGAGAACGGTGTCCTTGAGGCCAATGGAATGGAGCATAGTGAGGAGGAGCTGATGATCCACAGTGTCGAATGCTGCAGAGAGATCCACATATACAGTATATATGTATATTGGATACTTTAGACTGGAACTATAACATGGGTTTGTCCTTTTCTTTCACTTTTTATTACATATTAAAATGTAGATTTTATACTGTGATATCTATATATATATATATATATATATTCACGTACAAGCATGCAGGACGCAGATATTCTTTCTTAGCACAGATGAGGAGTTGTGCTTTGCTCACAATGAGGTGTGACTGACAGGCTTAGGTTGTTTACTTGGCTAGTAGAGTAGTAGGCCGGCTATTCCCTGCTAGATCTGGTTCCTGCTGCCCCTCTCGTCTAATCGACAAAAGATTAGATACAGAACAATGAGCCTAGGATGTGATGCTGTATCACTTTTACCCTGGTAAAAGACTAACAAATAGAACAATTCTGGTAGAAAAACAATCCTTCAATGAGACTATTTCATGCATAACATTTATTATAACTTTATATAGCTTTTGTGAACTTTATTTTGTAAATGCAAGTAATATTTCAGCAGTATATTGCTTCATGAAGAATGATTTACCACTGCAATCACCAATGATCTCTTAAGTAATAAAAGGTGTGTTTTAGGTATTAACTTTTGTCCTTTAAAGCCTTATGAAAACAGAGAGAAATTTGCTAATTTCAATGCACGCAATCTATCCATCTAGGGAAACTGAAATAGTAAAAAAAAAAAGAATCATCATCATTTCTGAAATATGCAGAGAATAATATTGTAGTCTATACAGATTAAAAATAGCTAATGTCTTAAAATTTACAAACATTAAATTTCACTTTTCATGTTAATGTCATTAATGTATTAGTATAAATATTCTAAACAGGTAGTCTCCAACATAGAAATTATTTTATTTGTTGTATAGTATTAGATTTGGGCATATTATTTCCTTAGCTGTGGACCGTTTGCAATATCTAATAAGTATTGGGTATAAACTATATTATAAGTGCTGGTTATTTCACTAGATGGGGAATAAGATTTCTATGCAGACGTGCAGTGGGGGAAGGGACGGTGTAGGAGCTAATGCCAGACAGGCTGGGAAGTAATGAACTCCATTCCAAAATATATCATGCCTCTAGGCTAGAGTGGTCAATTGTTCATGGGATTAGCCAAACCCTGATAAAGGATCCTGTCAAGCTGCACTGTATATACTATACGCTGCTGTGTTTATGAGAAAAAAACTCCACAATGATTGAATAAGAGAGAAAGAAATCCCTAAAGTCATAAATATTTCATATAGTGTGAGGAGCAAACTTTACATTCTGCTATGAGCTGAGGGACGTTACATGCAATAGTTCTACATTTTGTGGTTCACCTATGATCAGTGATAGATCAGTAGACTATTGTCACACTCAAATACAACCTTTCCACCATTGGAGATAACAACGTTACCGGGATCTGTCTAACAGCTTGTGTGACTTGCAAAAGAAACCTGCTCTATTTAGTTGTATCCAGAATAATAAGCAAATGGGCAAATAGATAAGCCAGATGTCTACAGAATAAACTATCGTAGTGTGATTCTATCAGTTACCAGCCCATATAATAATATAATTATCATATTTGTAAGATATTATTTAGTAATTATTTTCTAAAAGACACATTGAAATAGTAACAGATTATCTGTATTTACATGTCAATAGTTTAAAGGAAATCTGTCGCCAGGTTTTTGCTATCTCATCTAAGAGCAGCATAAAGTAGGGGGAGAGACCCTGATTACAGCGACCTGTCATTTAAGATAAGTTCAGTTAGAACGAATCCAGCCAGGGCTGTGGATTCGGTGAGCCAAACCTCCGACTCCTCAATTTCCCTGACTCCAACTCTGACTCCGACTCTACAACCAACTCCCCAGCAGTGCCTCATTACTGAGTAGGGGTGGACACTGACAGCTTGGTGCCCCTGTGCAAGAAATGTGTCTGGGTTCCCCTCCTTTTATGGCGACAAAGCTACATTATTACCATTATTATTATTATTTATTTATATAGCGCCATTAATTCCATGGTGCTGTACATGGGAAGGGGGGGTTATATATATATATATATATATATATATATATATATATATATATATATATATACACACACACTCACTGGCCACTTTATTAGGTACACCATGCTAGTAAGGGGTTGGACCCCCTTTTGCCTTCAGAACTGCCTCAATTCTTCGTGGCAGAGATTCAACAAGGTGCTGGAAGCATTCCTCAGAGATTTTGGACCATATTGACATGATGGCATCACACAGTTGGCGCAGATTTGTCGGCTGCACATCCCTGATGCGAATCTCCCGTTCCACCACATCCCAAAGATGCTCTATTGGATTGAGATCTGGTGACTGAGGAGGCCATTTGAGTACAGTGAACTCATTGTCATGTTCAAGAAACCAATCTGAGATGATTCGAGCTTTATGACATGGCGCATTATCCTGCTGAAAGTAGCCATCAGATGTTGGGTACATTGTGGTCATAAAGGGATGGACATGGTCAGCAACAATACTCAGGTAGGCTGTGGCGTTGCAACGATGCTCAATTGGTACCAAGGGGCCCAAAGAGTGCCCAGAAAAAATTCCCCACACCATGACACCACCACCACCAGCCTGAACCGTTGATACAAGGCAGGACGGATCCATGCTTTCATGTTGTTTACGCCAAATTCTGACCCTACCATCCGAATGTCGCAGCAGAAATCGAGACTCATCAGACCAGGCAACGTTTTTCCAATCTTCTACTGTCCAATTTCGATGAGCTTGTGCAAATTGTAGCCTCAGTTTCCTGTTCTTAGCTGAGAGGAGTGGTACCCAGTGTGGTCTTCTGCTGCTGCAGCCCATCTGCCTCAAAGTTCGACGCACTGTGCGTTCAGAGATGCTCTTCTGCCTACCTTGGTTGTAACGGGTGGCAATTTGAGTCACTGTTGCCTTTCTATCAGCTCGAACCAGTCTGCCCATTCTCCTCTGACCTCTGGCATCAACATGGCATTTCCGGCCACAGAACTGCCGCTCACTGGATTTTTTTTCTTTTTCGGACCATTCTCTGTAAACCCTAGAGATGGTTGTGCGTGAAAATCCCAGTAGATCAGCAGTTTCTGAAATTCTCAGACCAGCCCTTCTGGCACCAACAATCATGCCACGTTCAAAGGCACTCAAATCACCTTTCTTCCCCATACTGATGCTCGGTTTGAACTGCAGGAGATTGTCTTGACCATGTCTACATGCCTAAATGCACTGAGTTGCCGCCATGTGATTGGCTGATTAGAAATTAAGTCTTAACACACAGTTGGACAGGTGTACCTAATAAAGTGGCCAGTGAGTGTATATACAACCTTTTCCCACATATCATGCTTCAAACATAAAGATACCAAGTGTAAATTTTTGGTGAAGAATCAACAACAAGTGGGACACAATTGTGAATTTGAACAAAATTTATTGGTTATTTTAAATTTTTGTGAAAATTCAAAAACTAAAAAGTGGGGCGTGCAATATTATTCGTCCCCTTTACTTTCAGTGCAGCAAACTCACTCCAGAAGTTCATTGTGGATATCTGAATGATTCAATGTTGTCCTAAATGACTAATGATGATAAATATAATCCACCTATGTGTAATCAAGGCTCCGTATAAATGCACCTGCTCTGTGATAGTCTCAGGGTTCTGTTTGATGTACAGAGAGCATCATAAAGACCAAGGAACTTAACAGGCAGGTCCGTGATACTGTTGTGGAGAAGGTTAAAGCCAGATTTGGATACAAAATGATTTCAAAAACTTTAAACATCCCAAGGAGCACTGTGCAACCGATCATACTGAAATGGAATGAGTATCATACCACTGCAAATCTGCCAAGACCTGGCCATCCCTATAAACTTTCATCTCAAACAAGGAGAAGACTGATCAGAGATGCAGCCAAGAGGCCCATGATCACTCTGGATGAACTGCAGAGATCTATAGCTGAGGTGGGACAGTCTGTCCATAGGACAACAATCAGTCATACACTGCACAAATCTGGCCTTTATGGAAGAGTGGCAAGAAGAAAGCCATTTTTCAAAGATATACATAAAAAGTGTTGTTTAAAGTTTGCAAGAATCCACCTGGGAGACACACCAAACATGTGGAAGATGGTGCTCTGGTCAGATGAAACCAAAATCGAACTTTTTGGCAACAATGCCAAACGATATGTTTGGCGTAAAGGCAACACAGCTCATCACCCTGAACACACCATCCCCACTGTCAAACATGATGGTGGCAGCATCATGGTTTGGGTCTGCTTTTCTTCAGCAGGGACAGGGAAGCTGGTTAAAATTGATGGGAAGATGAATGGAGCCAAATACAGGACCATTCTTAAAGAAAACCTGTTGGAGTCTGCAAAAGACCTGAGACTGGGACGGAGATTTGTCCTCCAACAAGAAAATGATTCCAAGCATAAAGCAAAATCTACAATGGAATGGTTCACAAATAAACATATCTAGGTGTTAGAATGGCCAAGTCAAAGTCCAGACCTGAATCCAATCGAGAATCTGTGGAAAGAGCTGAAAACTGCTGTTCACAAACGATCTCCATCCAACCTCACTGAGCTCGAGCTGTTTGCCAAGGAAGAATGGACAAGAATTTCAGTCTCTTGATGTGCAAAACTGATAGAGACATACCCCAAGTGACTTGCAGCTGTAGGTGGCGCAACAAAGTATTAAGTTAAAGGGGCCGAATAATATTGCACGCCCCACTTTTCAGTTTTTGAATTTCCACAAAAATTTTAAATAACCAATAAATTTCTTTCCACTTCACAATTGTGTCCCACTTGTTGATTCTTCACCAAAAATTTACATTTGGCATCTTTTATGATTGAAGCATGATATGTGGGGAAAGGTTGAAAAGTTCCAGGGGGCCGAATACTTTCTCAAGGCACTGTATATATATATATATATATATATATATATATATATATATATATATATATATATATATATGTAGTGCTGTGCAAATTAATTGCGACAAAGCATTTTTTTAAGTAAAATCGTAAGTTGGTTACCAGTCAGTGATTCAAACCAGTTTAACTGCTTTGAACAGGCACTCACACCTGTTCAAAGCAGTTAAAACTGATTTGAATCACTGACTAGTAACCAACTTACGATTTTACTTTAAAAAAATGCTTTGTCGCAATTAATTTGCACAACACTGTGTATATATATATATATACTGTACAGCCACACACGCATACATGTATATATCTTACATAGTCTCCTTTATTATGTATATTGCTGTCTCTTATTACCACAGTGCCCTCTCTTGTTATGTACAGCTCCGCCCCTTACATATCGGGTTATATAGAGCCCTGTCTTTATTACATACCGTCCTGTCTTGTTAGATGTATAATGCAATGACAGCTGATGAAGCATGGGAAAGCTTTTTTTCTAATGGAGATGATGGACTGGTCATCTGGTCACCGGCTGCTCCATCAGCAGTCATTTTATATCTAATAAGAGACGGGACTATGTAATAAAAGAGGGCGCTGTGAATAACAAAAATAACAAGAATACACTATGTAAGAGACAGCAGTGTATATAACAGCAGAGGAAGCTATATTATAAGGGACAGCACCATATATAACTAAAGAGGTTGGTACGCAATAGAGGACAGTGTTATACATAGTAGAAGAGGAATGTAACTAAGGACGGCGCTATACAAAAGTGAGTACTCTATACGCTAAGGGGATCTGCTATACATAAGGCTACATTCCTGCATCCGCGTGCAGTGTCTGTGTCCCGCATGCCTTTACAAAATCGGTCAGAACAGGACATTGTCAGACCCTCATGGATCTCATTCTCAGATCCATGATTTTCATGTATGTGTGACTTTACCTATAACATTCTATGAGTCAGTGTGCCATTCGATAAAAAAAATCTGGAAACACGGACATTTCACACAAATGTGAGAATGTAGAAGTGACTTTACAAAAAACATTATCACTCCAAATCACACAGTGCAAATACACAATGATTTCTACATCCAGGCACTTAGAGCCGTGTTGTCCTGTTTCTTCTCCATCTGTTCAGACCTTCATGTCGACATCTACCAGCCACGACTCGTCTTATCACGATGATCATCGCAGCCCTGAAAATAACAAGGTCACATACATTGTACACATACATGAGTCTCCCCCCGAATACAGGTATGTACCCCACCATTATAAATATAAAGTGATAAACAGCACTGTGCCCCTCATTAACTATAATCTCTGCATCCCAATAATATAAATTATTCAGTCTGTGACTCTTCCCAATTAACTGAAAGGTTATGTGCACACGGAATATATGCAAAGTTTTACAGTACAAGCAAAGTGAATGAGATCCATGAAGTCTCATGCACTCGTTGCTTATTTTTTCCTTGCAGATTTGCAGCAGATTACAATCTGCATAATGTCAATTCTTGTAGCGCATTTCACCAGAATTAATGAGAAGGGGAAAATACACAACTAAGTGTTCTTCTTGTCAACACATTAGGATATGCAGCAGAATATTCTCCTGCAAATCCTGATCGTGTGCACATAGCCTTCTGTCTTGTGCCCCCCCATTCATTATAAGTACTTGATCGCTTTCAGATACTGAACATCCTCCGCCACATCCCAATTCATTACAAGTCCCTGACAGCGTCTTCTCTCATCTTGGTCCTATGCAACTTACCCCTCCTCTCCCACTAACCAATAAATTTTAAGTCCCCCGATAGCATCACAATGAGTTGTGAGATGGAGGACGCTATTAGGGGCTTTGCACCATCCTCTTCCACCCAATTCATTTTACATCCATATCTAACGTCCTCCTCCCCCTGTTGGCAAGTCCATTACAAGTCCTCCTTCCTCCCATCCCAATCCCCCACATCCTTCATTGTCTTCCTCTCACCCCGCATCCCATCATTGCCCTCTCCACCACCCCAATCATTGTTCTACCCCACCACCTCCATCCTTGCCCTCTCCACCAGCTCCATCATTGTTCTCCCCTACCACCTTTATTGTCCTCTCCCCCACCTCCATCATTGCCTTCTCCACCACCTCCACATTGTTCTCTCCCACCATGACCATCATTGCCCTCTCCACCACCTCCATTATTGTTCTCCCACATCTACACACACCCCACCTACACACACACACAGCACCGCTCACCTGTCGGCATGTTTCCCGGCAGCCGCAGCATCGCCATCTCATGCAGCTTACTATCTGACACAGGTGCGTGCTGAATGCTGATGTCATCCAGCCGCGAGGCAGTGTCAGACAGGAAGCACGGACAGAAAGCTGCTATTTTCTCCCGTAGACAGCAGAGCTGCAGGGATTGCTCCCTGCCCTCCGCACATAAAGGCAATCTGCCCTCAGTGTTAGCCCCCCTGTAGGAGCTCCCCTCCACCGATATGTCCACCACTGCTACTGAGCATGAACATAACGTGCAGAACAGTTTCATCTCAACTAACAGCCGAAATCTTTAGATCAGGAACAGAACAAACATTTATAGGACAATTCATATTCTTATGAAAACATTTACAGCACATCCTGCTGTATGCTGTATCCTCCAATAGGTGGCACTAGAGTTCTAGTTCTCTTCCTCTCTGAAGAGACAATTTGCATAATTAGCATATTTCCCAGAGGAGCATTGCGGCTTTAAGTCTCCTCACCTCGACGTGCTTAGCATGTCATTCTCCGCAAGGAGAAATGATACTTTTTGGATATCGGTCAGACGCCTCTCTCACAGCCAAACCAGATCTTCTCCCACTTTGCACTGATGAGGGGCAGTACCCCGAAACACAGTGTCTGCAAATGGAGATTCTGGCTTGGCTTTTATCCTAAGTCATGTAACTAGGCTCGTTAAAGGGTCAACATTGACTTTTAGGATTGCTACCTCCAATAGGTGGCACTAGAGTTCTAGTCCTCTTCCTCTCTGAAGAGACAATTTGCATAATTAGCTGTATCCAGTTTTACATATATTTTAGGAGTTGGAGATGGTCCGTTTTTACTGACTCTAACACCACAAAAATAAACACTGACTACGACTCCACAGCCCTGGATCTAGCAGCAATCCATTGACAGAAAGCTGCCAATCAGTGTAGAGGTCGGGGTTACACAAAGCTCAATATGAAGGACTACATGGCAGCAGGTTTACTAGTTCTTTAATGATAATATCCTGCTGATAAAACAGTGCTTTTACCAAAACTACAGAAAGTAGCCATCATGCCTTGGTTTTGGGACTCGATCCAGTGACCTCTTGCTGCATGGTGGATTTCCTTATCTGCTGTGCCACAGCCAGTTGAGCCCCTGTCCAACTAGAGGAAAAACAAGGGGGTTCCAGCATCTGCTTAATTATGTGGAGTTAAAATATGACTTATTTATAAAAAAAATAAAATTATAAGAACAAAAACATGCCAAGAGGTGGAAAAAAAACAGGAGGTAGACATGTGAGGAGAGAGGGGGAAGATAAAAGGACATGGGTCTATGCATTTCAAGCTGAAAAGCTCTTAGTCAGCTGCTGCTCTCTCGCTTCCTTGGATGTAAGTTGTGTCCGAAAAAAGTGTGAGGGAAGCGACTACTGATTGGCTTCAGGGCTTGCACGACATAATGTCACGTGAACTGCGGGACAGAATGCACTGATGTCCCAGAAATGACGCCCACAGCAGAGGTGAATAAAACTAATTATATTACATGCGGGAAATATCGTGATTGAGAAGGGGTTGTATGAGTAGTGGACCACCCTTTTAAGTCAATATCTTAAGAGCCTGTCACACTAAGTGATATCGCTAGCAATATCGCTATAACATCACTGGTTTTTGTGACGTAGCAGCGATATTGCTAGCGATATCGCTATGCGTGATACTTACCTCTGACCGGCTCCCCCGCTGATTATCGCTGATCGCACGAGAATGTCCTGGACCGTTTCTCTTCGTCAGCTTCCTGCTGGGCTTCCTGTGGCGCCGACGAGCGACGCGTGGACGCGGGCAGGAGGACGTCAGGATCGCCTCGTCTGACAGGTAAGTAACGACCCCCGACTGCTACTATGTCGCTGGTGAGATCTGCCTGTGTGGCTGCTCACTAGCGACCACTTAGCGATGCACCAGCGATCCTTACCGCGTCATATTGCTGGTCGGGATCGCAAGTGCATCGCTAAGTGTGACAGTACCTTGAGGCTAAGTTCACACATACCGGAACTCTCGCGGAAATTACCGCAAGAATTCCGGAATTCCATTCCGCGGGAAAATCACATTTTAAATTCCCGCGATTTTCCCACGGAAAAACTAGCATTTTGCAAGCGTATTTAGCTTGCAAAATGCTAGCGTTTTCCAAGCGATCTGTAGCATCGCTTGGAGAACTGATTGACAGGTTGGTCACACTCGTCAAACACAGTGTATGACTAGTGTGACCAACTTTTTACTACTGAGGCCGCCTATGCAGCATCAGTAGTAAAAGATAAAAAGCAAAAAAAATAAAAAATGGTGTTATTCTTACCTTCCAACGTCCCGCGCAGCCGTTCCCAGTAATCCTTTGCGAAAATGCCCGCAATGACGTCAGTTCTCGCGGGATCGCGATTACTCGCGGTAATTCGCGATGACGTCTCGTGAATGACCGCGAGACTTCGCGATCCCGCGAGAACGGACGTCATCGCGGGCCTTTTCGCAAAGCATTACTGGGAACGAGAGCTTGGAGAGAGGCGGGAAGGCTGCGCGGGACGCTGGAAGGTGAGAATAACAATACTTTTTATTTTAAATTCTATTTTTTACAGGGATATGGTACCCAAAGCCCGGAGGACAGTCTTCTCTCCTCCGGACCGTGGGTACCATCCGCAAATGTTCTGCTTACTTTCCGCATGGTGTGCACAGCCACATGCGGGAAGTAAGCGGAACAATGCATTCCTATGGGTGTGGGATCGCCGCGATTCCGCAAAATTAATGAGCATGCTGCGGTTTTTACCGCGAAGCGATTCCGCCACGGTAAAAACCGCAGCATTAGCACAGCATTGCGGAATCCCATAGGAATGCATGGGATGCTTATTTTTCGCGGCAAAATCGCGCGGTTAAAACCGCCGCGGAAATGCGAAAAAAACGCCACTTGTGAACTCAGCCTTACTCTTTAAAGAGCCTTGCAACATGACCAGGGATACATGCTGAGCCAGAAATTCATCTACCAACAGTTTCAGGTTGTTTGCCCCTCATCACTTTTAATTTAAGTCTGGTTGGCCGAATGTGACACCCTTTAGGCATGATTTGGGAAGTATTGGTTCTCCCTTTAAAAGGGCCGTACACTGATTAAGGGTATGAGTATATGTTAAGTATTTGCTGAGTTTTTCCCCCACAAATTCTAGCCACAAGAACTGAAACACACATTGCTTACTTTTTCCTTGCAGATGTGAAGCAGTTTCAAATCTGCACGTCATTCTCTGAACTTTTTTGCTGCATTTTGAGCCCATTCTAATGTCTAAAAAATACATTAAAAAGTGCATCAGAAATGCATACAATTATGCTCATTTTTGGGGGCAGCATTTCTCCTGCCAATGGACAAGTTTTTAATGCAGAAATGTATGCAGCAAATACTTAAAGGGAACCTATTTTTTCGACTATCCGCTGCCAGCACCGCCATCAGGGGCTTATCTACAGCATTCTGTGATGTAACCTGAAGGAGAAGAAAAACGAGTTATATTATACTCACCCAGGGGTGGTCTGGGTCCGGTCTTGGCCCGATGGGTGTCATGGTCCGGTGCCTCCCATCTTCTAACGATGATGTCCTCTTCTTTGCTTCCTGTCGCGGCTCTTGCGCAGGCGCATTGATCTGCCCTCTTGAGAGCAGAGCTGAGTCCTGCAGTGCGCAGGCGCCGGACCTCTCTGACCTTTCCCGGCGCCTGCACACTGCAGGACTCTGCTCTGCCCTCAACAGGGCAGAGCAGTGCGCCTGCGCTGGAGCCGCGATGGGAAGCAAAGAAGAGGCAGTCACCACTAGAAGATGGGAGGCGCCGAACCGGACCGCGACACCCTCCGGACCCGAACCGGACCCTAACCGCCCCTGGGTGAGTATAATATAACTCGTTTTTATTCTCTTTCAGGTTACATCGGGGGCTTATCTACAGCATTACAGAATGCTGTAGATAAGCCCCTGATGGCGGTGCCGGCAGCTGATAGTCGAAAAAATAGGTGACAGATTCCCTTTAATGGGGCAGCACGGTGGCTCAGTCCTGGAGTCCTGCGTTTGAATCCCACCAAGGACAATATCTGCAAGGAGTTTGTATGTTCTCCCCATGTTTGCGTGGGTTTCCTCCGGGAACTCCGGTTTCCTCCCGCACTCCAAAGACAAACTGATAGGGAATTTAGATTGTGAGCCCCATCAGGGACAGTGATGAAAATGTGTGGAACTGTGGAATATGTTAGCGCTATATAAAAAATAAAGATGATTATTAATAAAGATTAATGTGTGCGCACTCCATTATAGGGCAATGACCTCTTCAAGTGTTACTTGTGAAATAAAGTATGCTCAGAGTGAAATACATTTTTTTCCATGGAGGACTACCTGTAAGACTTTTAACTGAGCTGGTCTATTTAACCCCGTCGTGTTCCATGACGGGTATGTACAGGAGATGAGCCCTCTCCACACGGGGAAAATATCTGCTGTGTAAAATTGTCAGAATCTGCCTTTAACAAGCAAGCAGCACTATTTCTGATCAAGACAAATCAATTAATCCCTTAAATGGCGCCATCAATCGCTGACAACGGCATTTCAGTACCGCAATCCTGTCTTGGTATTCATTTGGGTAACTATCGCCACCCCTATTATGCAATTGCGGGGTTCTAGTGTGTTATGGCAGCCAGACTAATGCTGAAGGGCCCCGTTATGGCCGTGTTTGTTTTCCTGTGACGCCACAAACTGGGCTTCATAGGACACAGTGATTTTTGTTATATACAGAAATATTGAAATAATTTATGTGTATAGTGGAAGCAATAAAATAATCACAGGTTAAAGGTCCATGTGGGAACTGAAAAAAAAGGAAAATTAAAAAAAAAAGATTTTGAAAATATAAAAAAACAAACATTTGAATCCCCCTCCTTTTCCTCACTGCAAAATGAGAAATATAAAACAAAAATACTTATTTGTTATTCACAAGTTCGCAAAAGTTTGATCCATGAAAATATAACATTTTTTTTAATCTGTATGGTAAATTAATACAAAAAAAAATCAAAATATCCAAATTGCCATTTTTGTAGCCATAAACACATGTGATAAAATTGTTGGTACCCCTCGTTTAATGACAGAAAAACCCAGAATGGTCACAGAAATAACTTGAATCTGACAAAAGTAATAATAAATCAAAAATTTATGAAAATGAACAAATAAAAGTCAGACATTGCTTTTCAACCATGCTTCCACAGAATTTTTAAAAAAATAAAACTCATGAAATAGGCCTGGACAGAAATGATGGTACTCTTAACTTAATATTTTGTTGCACAACCTTTTGAGGCAATCACTGCAATCAAACAATTCCTGTAACTGTCATTGAGACTTCTGCACCTCTCGACAGGTATTTTGGTCAACTCCTCAAGAGCAAACTGCTCCAGGTGTCTCGTGTTTGAAGGTTGCCTTTTGCAGACGGCATGTTTCAGCTCTTCCCAAAGATGCTCAATAGGATTTAGGTCAGTGTTCATAGAAGGCCACTTCAGAATAGTCCAATGTTTTCCTCTTAGTCATTCTAGGGTGTTTTTAGCTGTGTGTAAGCTGTACCGACAATTTTGACCACGTGTGTAAGGGTGTGGACTGCCCTGTCCCTGCCCCTGAAGACAGTGTTGAATTATAAGAATAGTGTTGTGCGGTTTTACTGCGTTTTATTGTGCCATATGAATTGTGCACTGTGTCATGCAGTTTTAGAAATGTAATATAACTAATATATAGTTTTATAGGTACTGATGCTGTGGTGTGAATACTGTAAAGGTAATCTTTATTGTGAGTAACATGCACTTAGCTCAGGTGTAGGGAGAGTATAGAGTAAGCTCAAGGTAAAATATAGCATAGTGCTTAGTTCATTAGATATTGGCTGTAGGTACATTAGGACAAGATGCAGTTAATGTTTGAGACTAGCGCAGAATGGGAGGGGGGCTAGGGCAAGTAAAAAGGGAACCACTTCCTGATTTAGTCAGCTAGTGAGTTAGGCCATGTTCATACAGTCAGTATTTGGTCAGTATTTTACATCAGTGTTTGTAAGCCAAAACCAGTAGTGGGTGATGAATACAGAAGTGAGTGATGAATACTCAGGCAAGGAGGGATCTCCCGACCTGGACTTAAATAGCAGGACAGACAGGAAATTCCAGGACAGGGTGAAGTACCAGACTCCATCTTGGACAAGGGCAAAACAGGCTCCATGGAAACATCCAGAATCCTTACACACTGTTGAGACATTTATGGCAAGTCAAAGTAAAAAAGTCCAGCATTTATGGTTCCTAAACTGAAATAACTCTTATTTATTCCATCTCATAAGTGCAACACTTAAAAACTAGTGATGAGCGAACGTGCTTGGATAAGGTATCATCTGAGCATGCTTGTGTGCTATCCAAGTGTCTCTGGCATGCACGAATAATATGTTTGAGTACCCGTGGCTGCATGTCTCACGTAGGGATTGCCTGTGTGCTAGGCAAACTGAGCACATTCGCTCATCACTACTACAAACATTTTCAGAAGTGTGGGGTGTTTATAAAATGTTTCTAAGTGTTGCACTTGTTTTTTTTTAATCTCATAAGAGCTTTTTCACTTTTGGAATCAGAGATACCGGAGTCTTTACTTTCATTGACATTAAAGAGGTTCTCTGAGAATGTGATTAACATGGCGCCTGTGACTTAAAGACAACAAAATGTTTTACCACAGAGAAAGCAGCTTCTGCAATCCCATGCTGGCCTGCCTGTATACTCGTCAGCTATAATATGTAAACATTCAATGCATGAAATTGGAACTGCATAACTGCTATATAAAACAAGTTAAATAATGAAGGTAGTTAGTGCATAAATCGACCAATTCATGTGAGTCCAACAGCCAGTGACAAGGCGTACCCCTTTGTTGGGACCCTAACATTATGCCTTTCCTGGACTGAAAGCCTACAATTATATGGGTAGATAGGATTAATCTCTATTATCGGACGGCACGGTGCTGGGTTCAAATCCCACCAAGGACAACATCTGCAAGGAGTTTGTATGTTCTACCCGTGTTTGCGTGGGTTTCCTCTGGGTTCTCTGGTTTCCTCCCACATACTGATAGGGAATTTAGATTGTGAGCCCCATCGGGGACAGTGATGATAATGTGTGCAAACTTTAAAGCGCTAATAAAGATTATTATTTTTATTTATAAACACCTTAGGCCTGTTTCATACCTCCTTCATCGGCGGTCATCTGAAATCCGCCAAAGGTTGAAAGAAACTGATCCGTCTCCGTTTAGCGATGTCGGATGACATCGGACCACGTAGGAGAACGGATCCGTGGAGCGGCGTGATATAAAGGGACCGTGGTATGTATGCTGGTCACAGCAGCTCCTCTAACAATTATGATGCAGAGATGGAATAAATCTTTTCACTGATGGCCTGCAGCCGTCCTGACATGTGAATAGGATGGCTCCATGAATTACGACATAGGTGCCATGCTAATCACATTCTTGGAGAACCCTTTTAAACTTTCACTGGCTACCCTGCACCTGGAGGTACAGGTAACAAAATTGTGGTGAGCTGGCTTTCTTTTCTAAAATTTATGGCAGAGAAGTTTGTGTGTATTGCACATTGATATGTTTTGACTACTAAACATAGCAAGTTTAAAAATAAGAAAATTCTTTGACAGGTGGCTTAGATTGAGAGTCTCATTGGGAAAAGCGAGTGACTTTAAGGTCTGTAAAGTCTAGAAAATAAAATGTTGGCTCTTTATTAGTAACCAAAATCTAAAAAAAAACCACATTCTGTGCCCTGTGAAATGACTGTGCACTTTAAGCCACAAAATCATTAGTCATCAACACCTTTAGAAAGTCACCAATCCCAACAAAATAGGCACATTTAGCAGTCATTTATCTAGTGTGTATGGGGGCCATAAGTTAAGAATCCTAGAAATTAAGCTAATGGCTGCCTAAAGCAGCTTCAGTTTATAAAAGACGAAAACTAATCGGATGTTGAAGGTTCTGGATGGCATATCAATGACTCTTGATCTCCATTTTTAAATGCACCCCACATTAAAGACGTTATCAGCACACTTGTGTTACAGGTCCAGGGCCATACAGTTCCTTCATAATATTTATGACCTTCTTGAAATTCGATATGTGTAAAGTACCATAGTTGTTATGACGGTAGACTTCACTCGTGCAGCCTTGATTATAATCTTTGTTTTATACATTCTTGCAGTTTATGTGCTGAAAACTCTCAGTGACAGGTTATGAGATTCTAGATAAACACAGAGGGAATATCCGCTATCACAATGGTAACAACATAATTGTAAAAACACTCAGGTTTCAAATCCAGGATCACCTTTGGAAATGCTGAGCACTTTTTTTCCTTCTTCGCTCTTCACTGGTCACATGTCTAGAAGCTCAGATTTCATATTGTCCAAGAAAAGAGCTTATGTTTCATGCTCGTGTTCAAATATACATTCATTTTCTATTTTGTTAGATAACCTTTTTATTTATAAAAAAAAAAAAGTTGCTCAATTTTATTTATTTTATTTTCATGTTTTAGGCTGGGTTCATATCGCGTTATGGCCATGCGTTTAACGCATCCGTTACTTAGCGGCACTAACGCTATGTAACGGATGCGTTAACGCACCCATTGGCCGCCATTATAGTAACGCATCCTAACGCATGCCAAATTCGGTATGCGTTAGCGATGATGCATTACTTTGTGACGCACTCTCGAACGTGGTCTACCGCGTTTTCGGGTATCTTAGGTCTAACGCACAGCGAATGGACGCGCTTGCTGTGCATAGACCTGTATGGGCTAGCGCATGGTAACGCACAGTAACAAAATGCTACCATGTGTTAACGTGTACTTAGCACTAGGGGTAAAAAAGATGTAAAAAATGACATCAGCAATAGCGCATCCGTTTAACAGATCCGTTAAATGGATGCCCCTAATGCAATGTGAACCTAGCCTTACTTTTAAGCAAAAAAAAACCCAACATGACATTTCTTTTTGACATAGTCGTCAGTAGAGCTTTGTGGGGTTTTGTTTTTTTGCGATGCCATCAATAGTTTTTAATGCAACAATTTGGAAGTGTATTGATAATGTAAAATATGACATAAGATCTCCTGATGATCACATTTTCTGGAACAGTCAAGTCTCTGCTATTCTCACACTGAACTCTGCTATGCCCAGCTGGGAGGGATTCGACCCCCCTTCTCTTTCCCTGCAAATTTTGACTCACTGTTAGCCTGTATCATGAGACCACAGCTCACACACAACCAGTGTATCCTGAATTACCAGTCACTGGCTTCCTGCCTAATGGCAGGGGGTCCCTTTGTCCCTTCAACATGTGCTTAGCTACTCTCATAGTCAATAATGAGAATCTAATCATTTGGTCATAACAAGCTGGCAGATTACGACAGAAATATGAAAATTACACATTGGGATGTACTCCAATTAGGCTCCACCACAGTGGTTCTTGCAAATTTCTAGCACCCACGGAATCAGAGAAATGGATTTCTCCTGAACCATGTGAAATAACTAGTCCGTGTCTGGTCTTGAATTAATGCCAGTGACAGGCTGGAAAAGATGATGCTATATGCGTTTCTACAAGAGGTACCCTCTGTGAGTTATGGTTATGATAAGCTTTTCAGTCAGATTGCAACTGTAAGAGCAGGGGGAGGTCGGTCACCAGACCGCCCCTTTGGTGATGTCACCAGCCCAAAGTTATAAGGTATTGTCCCCTGACCCCCCATTCACTCTAGCCTGGGATGCCGTGCGAACAGGATCTCAAATGCATTGGGACATCTGGCTCCTCCCCCCAGCATGGTTCTGCCTGAAAAGATCTGAGCTATATGTAAGTTTTAATTTCTGCTTTTTTAAACCCCTTGTATTTTGTAATTTGCATTGTACATATTTTAATTGTCTCATTTCGTAAAGCCTTTCTATCATCTGTAAACACTGCCCACCTTTGGGAATAAACTATAAAACTTATTAGTTCTGCCTTCTTGCTCTGTGACAAATTCACACTCCTATAAGCTAGTTATGCTACTGATTTGGGTTTGCTTCGAACCCCTCTATTAATTTTAAACATTAATCAGAGAAATCTGAAGCTGGTGGCAGCGAAGCGTGTTTTGGCTGGTTGGGCTAGCTGGCAGTGACGGAAGGGGTTTTATAAGCTTTTGTGTGGCTGCGGCCAGAGCATTGATAATTCCCTCGCTGCAGCATGCCTACCAGCCAGTCCACAGTGAGCGGCCCATACAGCGACCAATTATCCTAAGTGTAGTTCCCTGACTGACCTGAGGGTAAGGGGGGCGCCGAGAGCTGCAAGTTCCAAAGTGGAACTGGGAAAGTGGGATATCCATAAATCCCGACAGCTTGTAACATATTGTAGCAGGGGTGGGGTAACTAAAATAACCCCCCCCTGCGGTAAATTGTTAGGGCAAGACTAGCTTGCTGCTGTTTTTATCACATGGTGCCAGCGGTGGGATAACTAAGATAAGCACCCCTGTGCCTGTGATAACCGTGTGCGGCCAAAGGTCACATCCCCCTGTCCGAGACACATCAGTGTCAGCGGTGGGATCATGACAGGAAGTACAGATTACTTTCTGATCATATATCACATTTTAAATTTTTTTTTTTAGAGCAGCGAATAGACTGAAAAACAGTAATTGTTGTATTTTTATTTATTTGTAGTCCACCTTGTAGGATAAATAATATTAACCCCTTAGTGACAGAGCCAATTTGGTACTTAATGACCAGGCCAATTTTTACAATTCTGACCACTGTCACTATAAGGTTATAACTCTGGAATGCTTCAACGTATCCCACTGATTCTGTTTTCTTGTGACATATGGTACTTCATGTTATTGGTAAAATTTCTTCGATATAACTTGCATTTATTAATAAAAATAGGAAATTTGGCAAAAAATGTGAAAATTTCAAATTTTTAATTTTTGCACCCTTTAATCAGAGTCATATCGCACAAAATACACTGCTCAAAAAATAAAGGGAACACAAACAACAGAATATAACTCCAAGGAAATCAAACTTCTGTGAAATCAAACTGTCCACTTAGGAAGCAACACTGATTGACAATCAATTTTACATGCTGTTGTGCAAATGGAATAGACAACAGATGGAAATTATTGGCAATTATCAAGACACCCTCAATAAAGGAGTGGTTCTGCAGGTGGGGACCACAGACCACATCTCAGTACCAATGCTTTCTGGCTGATGTTTTGGTCACTTTTGAATGTTGGTTGTGATTTCACACTCGTGGTAGCATGAGACGGACTCTACAACCCACACAAGTGGCTCAGGTAGTGCAGCTCATCCAGGATGGCACATCAATGTGAGCTGTGGCTAGAAGGTTTGCTGTGTCTGTCAGCGTAGTGTCCAGAGGCTGGCGGCGCTACCACGAGACAGGTCAGTACACCAAGAGACATGGAGGGGCTGTAGGAGGGCAACAACCCAGCAGCAGGACCGCTACCTCAGCCTTTGTGCAAGGAGGAACAGGAGGAGCAGAGCTCTGCAAAATGACCTCCAGCAGGCCATAAATGTGCATATGTCTGCACAAACAGTTAGAAACCGACTCCATGAGGATGGTCTGAGGGCCCGATGTCCACAGATAGGGGTTGTGCTCACAGTCCAACACCATGCAAGATGCTTGGCATTTGCCACAGAACACCAGGATTGGCAAGTTCGCCACTGGTGCTCTTCACAGATGAAAGCACGTTCACACTGAGCACATGTGACAGATGTGACAGTCTGGAGATGCTGTGGAGAGCAGTCTGCTGCCTGCTACATCCATCAGCATGACCGGATTAGCAGTGGGTAAGTAATGGTGTGGGATGGCATTTCTTTGGAGGGCCGCACAGCCCTCCATGTGCTCGCCAGAGGTAGCTTGACTGCCATTAGGTACCGAGATGAGATCCTCAGACCCCTTGTGAGACCATATGCTCATGCGGTTGGCCCTGGGTTCCTCCTAATGCAGGACAATGCCAGACCTCATGTGGCTTGAGTGTGTCAGCAGTTCCTGCAAGATGAAGGCATTGAAGCTATGGACTGGCTCGCCCATTCCCCAGACCTGAATCCGATTGAGCACATCTGGGACATCATCATGTCTCTCTCCATCCACCAACATCAGGTTGCACCACAGACTGTTCAGGAGTTGGCAGATGCTTTAGTCCAGGTCTGGGAGGAGATCCCTCAGGAGACCATCCGCCGCCTCATCAGGAGCATGCCCAGGCGTTGTACAGTAGGGAGGTCATAGAGGCACGTGGAGGCCACACACAATAATGAGCATCTTTTCCTTGTCATGAGGCATTTCCACTGTTGGATCAGCCTGTAATTTGATTTTCCACTTTGAGTTTGAGTATCATTCCAAATCCAGACCTCCATGGGATAGTCATTTTGATTTACATTGCTAATTGCTATGTTTTATTGTTCTAAACACATTCCACTATGCAATTAAAAAAAATTTGCAAGTGGAAAATTTCATTCAGAGATATCTAGGATGTGGTATTCTAGTGTTCCCTTTATTTTTTTGAGCAGTGTAGTATATCTTGACTTCAGCAAAGCATTTGATAAAGTATCTCATACAATCCTTATTGAAAAAATTACCAAGTATGAGATTTACAAGGCTAAGGTTTGGTGGATTCATAACTGGATCAGTGATCATACTCAAAAAGTGGTAATGAATGGTTGCACTTTCAATTAGAAAGGTGTTTCAAGAGGGGTACCACAAGGCTCTGTCCTTGCGTGTTGTTCAACTTTTTTTTTATAAATGATCTAGATAAGGGACCTGATGGTAAAGTAATCAAATTTGCAGATGATGCAAAGCTAAGAGAACACAGAGAAAGGATTCAGAAGGATCTAGGTAAGCTTGAACAATCGGCCGCAACTAATAGAATGGTGTTTAACAGGAAAAAATGCAAGATTCTACATATGGGACAAAAACAAAAATTATATCTATAGAATGAGAGGAATGGAACTAAGCAACAGCACATGTTAAAAATATTTGTGGATACTGCACAGGAGTCAACAGTGTGATGCAGCAGGAAAAAAGGCAAACAGTTCTAGGATGTATTAAGAAGCAAAGAGTCTAGATCATGTCAAGTAATTATCCCCCTCTACTATTAAGGAGACTTAATAGCTATCTACAAATATCTGAAGGGATGTCACAGTGTAGAGGGTTCATCACTCATTTGCACATGGAAACAGGAGAAGCAATGGAATGAAACTGAAAGGGAAAAGATATAGAATAAGTATTAGAAAACACTTTTGACAGTGAGGGTGATCAATGAGTGGAACAGGCTGCCACATGAGGTGGTGAGTTCGTCTTCAATGGAAGTCTTCAAACAGAGGTTGGACAGACATCTGTCAGAGATGGTTTACCGAATCCTGCATTGAGCAGGGGGATGGATATGATAAACCCTTGAGGTCCCATCCAATTCTAACCTATGATTTTATGAAAGTGTCTTGGATGACTAGTCTGAGGCCAGTCTCCATCCTGCTCCCCTAGACTGACAGATCTCCCCCTACATGTGTGGCCGAGCTGTATGAATCTACTGTCAGGATCCTTTTAGTGAAACAGAGCTAAGCCCTGAGCCACCTTGCTGTCCATAGAATATTATCTTCCTTGTAAGATTTCATCATGTGTTTCATGATTTATAGTAGATTTAAGTAAGTAGATGAGAAATGTGTGCATTTTTTAATGTATGCATTATTTTAAATTTTAATTTCCTTTTTTTGGGTTCTACTATATGGCAAACACACATACACCTTTCATACATTGTCTGCAATAAATGGGAGATAATGGTCATAAAAGTCTTCAAAAAGTGATACGGACCCTCCCCCAGAGACCAGGGGTGACAGGGGCTATGGACACAGAGCCTTACCTGTATGCATGTGGCCTTGCTATCCTGCCTTATCTAGGTCACAAGGAGCACAATAAAGCTGTCATCTGTCATTAAACCATCAAAAATTCTTACAGATGATATTTCACAATGAAAGGTGCCCATACACATTAGATAAATGTCTGCAACTGATTTTGTCAGGATCAGATTGTCACCTAATGTATTTGTGGGTTACAAATTTGTTTCCCGAAAGAGGTAATGTGGAAGAGAGATCATAGTGTTGGATTTCAACAATTTAGTCCAAACTCTTTACCTGAACAAGATATTTGACCTCCAGGGGTGCCTAGTAGAGGAGAATTCCCTTTTCCTTATTAGAACCATGCACGCTTAGCTGTACATGGATGAATTACTGCAACATTATATGTTCAGTTCACCTTCATACACGTTGACACGGTGTGCACGCTAGCATAACCACCTTCTATCTTCCAAAATAAGCAGACAGTTCTCTGTAGTCTAACTTGTTTATTTGGTGAAGAGTACGGCACGAGCGACAGCAGCGAGCTCTGCTATTGATGACCTGCCAGAACTTGGTCGTGACTTCGTTTTGAGTGAGGATGTGCTGTTTCGAGACATTGTGTGCTTAGCTGCGTATTGCTGAGCATACTGGCGGGAAACAGCTTATGTGTGACGGCTTCCCCGTGGCGGGAATGATGAAGAGCTTGATGGCAGGGTGCACTCTCAGTACTTGTGACTGTATGGTGGCCACTGCAGTATCCGCAGGCAGTGCGGTGTGGGTACAAGTGGCTCCTTAAGTCGTATTCACTATCGCAGGCGTCTAGCATCTGTTTTACTGTTCTGCCTTCATACACGTTGACACGGTGTGCACTCTAGCATACAGCATAAACCACCTATCTTCCAAAATAAGCAGACAGTTCTCTGTAGTCTAACTTGGTTATTTGGTGAAGAGTATAGAACATGTGGTAAAACTATAAAGAATACAAACGACATGTAAGTATTGGGCAGATGATCACACAGCTAACACAATTACAGAGTGTGATGCAAACTTTACATAGAAACACACAGGTGTCTAATTACATCTGCTGTGCACTGGCTGCCATACAGTTAATAACATCTCTGAACAAAACTGCATTGCAAGAAACATTAATCTTACCAGATATGCTTTACCCGGATAACGAACTCAAGTAGGGGAGTAACAGGAGGACAGATAAACACGTGTGTCCTTATGAAATACACAGAATAAAATGGCATCTTCCTCATCCCAGAATCCATTGCTTCATTCCCACAATGTATTGCTTCAATCCCACTGCAACACTTCTGTTAAAGACACAGGCTGTAAATGCTATTTAAGACACAGCTATAAATTCAGCCACAACTAGATGGTGCTATAACTAAACCAGCACGTAATACAAACATATTTGCCCTATTCAGAGGGCAGAACACTCCTTGCTTGGCATCAACTGATGCCACTTACAGGCTCCTTTGGCGAAAGCAATAGAACTAGTTCCGCAACTGGTCTGAGGAATCGTTTACTCTCCCAGCTTTCCATACTTTGGTGAGGAGGCCTAGTGGCCACTCATTTCGGTGTGACTGGCTGTCTTGCACGAACACAATGTCACCGGGTTTGATGTTCAGCCTGTCGATCTGCCACTTCTTCCTAGGCTAGATATTGCTTTCTCCATCTGTCCCAGAAAGTATTGGAGAGACTTTGAACTTGTCTCTATTGACGTCTATAGAAGTCCTTGTTGCTGAATTCTCCCAGTGGAGCGCTAGGAGTGTCAGTTTTCTGAGTGAGTAACATGGCGGGAGTGGGAGTGATTGGATTTTCAGCATCACTGGAGAGTGCAGTCAATGGTCTGGCATTTATGATGGCCGAAACTTCCGCCAAGAATGTACCGTATTTTCCGCTTTGTAAGACGCACTTTTTTTCCCCCCAAATTGAGGGGAAAAAGGGGGTGCGTCTTACAAAGAGGATATACATTTGCGCTGCCACTGAGGGTACTTGCCGCGGCACTCTGTGCCCTGATGCTGCCGCTGCGCTGTCCGCCACCGCCGCGCTCCTGTCCCCCGGTGGTTTCTTCCGCCCCACCGCCGCCGCCGCGCTCTGTCCCGTTCAGCGTGGGGGGGTCTCTGTCGCTCCATGCCTGCTTTCTTCCTGGAAAATGGCCGCCGCGCATGCGCAGACGGACATCTCGGCACTGAAATCTCGGGAGATGAGATTTCAGCGCTGAAATCTCATCTCCCGAGATTTCAGTGCCGAGATGTCCGTCTGCGCATGCGCGGTGGCCATTTTCCAGGAAGAAAGCAGGCATGGAGCGACAGAGACCCCCCCACGCTGAACGGGACAGAGCGCGGCGGCGGCGGTGGGGCGGAAGAAACCACCGGGGGACAGGAGCGCGGCGGTGGCGGACAGCGCAGCGGCAGCATCAGGGCACAGAGTGCCACGGCAAGTACCCTCAGAACGGGACAGAGCGCGGCGATGGCGGCAAACACCGGGGGGACAGAGCGCGGTGGTGGCGGTAAGAACCGGGGGAGAGCGCGGCGGTGGTGGCAAGCAGGCACCGGGGGACAGCGTGGCGGTGGTGGCAAGCACTGGGGGACAGAGTGCGGCGGTGGTGGCAAGCAGGCACCGGGGGACAGAGCGTGGCGGTGGTGGCAAGCATCAGGGGACAGAGGGCGGCGGCAGTAACAGACACCGGCAGCGGCACGCTGCACATCAAAACACCCCCTCATCCCAGCAGCAATGTTCCACTCCGGCCTCCTCCATCACCACCCCTGGAAAGCAATAAGACGCATGGATTATAAGATGCACCACCATTTTATTAAAAATAAAGTTTTTTTCCTATTTTTCTCCTCAAAATTTGGGGTGCGTCTTATAATCCGGAGCGTCTTATAAAGCGAAAAATACGGTAGTCAAACCTTCACGTGTGAGTCTTCTGCTACCTTCTTGCAAGAAGATAGAATCTTAGACTATGTGCTATTCCTATCATCTTCTCCCAAGCACCTCCCATGTGAGAAGAGTGTGGTATATTGAAGGTCCAGGTACATCCCTGCTCACTCAAGTACCTTTCCACACTGATAATGTTGGAAGGAATTTGAAGTTCTTTCATTGCTCCTATGAAATTTGTGGCTCTAACAGAGCGAATGTGCTTCACGTTGCCTCTGATGGCAATGAAACGTCGGAGTGCATTTATGAAACTTGAGGTGTCCATGGATTCAATCACTTCGATGTGGACTGCTCTGATGGACATGCAGGTAAACATAACTGCCCAGCGTTTTGCGTTGGCTTGTGCTCTTCTGGTGTGTCATGCAACCACAGACCATGGCCTAAATACATCCAGTCCGACGTTGGTAAAGGGAGGATCCATACTAAGTCTGTCTGATGGGAGATTGGCCATCTTTGGGCTTGGAGTCGCGCCACGGAGTTTGCGACAAGTCACACAGTTGAAGATGAGTTTACTCACACATCTCTTTGCTCCCACTATCCATAGTCCAGCAGTTCCTAGATTACCTTCGGTAAACAATCGGCCCTGATGTTTCACCAAAACATGATGGTGCTGTACGAGCAGAGTAGTCACATGATTACCAAGAATTATTACAGGGTGTTTTTCCATGAATTTCACCTTGGCTTCTTGAAGACGACCTCCAATTCTTAACAGCTCATTTTGGTCAATGATTGGATCAAGCTTTTTCAAGACACTGTCTCTAGAAATGGGTTGACCTTTGGTGAGGTTGTCTATTTCTTTGGCGTAACACTCACGTTGTATGGTACGAATTATCATGTTCTTGGCATTTTCCAGGTTTGGAGCGGTAAAGGCATGCTTGCAGTGATGCCAACCTTTACAAGACTTCTGACTGGTGGGTGATGTTGACTTGTAAGACTGAGCCAAATGAATTAAACAAGCAATGGCACAAACAAGCAAGTTCTAGGGTGAAAACCTGCTGAAATGGTAGGATTTGAGGTGATTGTCTGAAGTCACCATACTTAGAGCGGATACCTGAGGGAGAATTTCTTCATCTGCATCTGGATCTACCAGTTCAAAGGTGTCTGATTCGTCACTGTAAGGCGTTGAATGGTATAAGAATGCAGGGCCCGTAAACCAGGTCGTTTCCTTAAGGTATTAACCACAATTCGGACTTATAAATGCCACAGCCAAAAGAAGAGTTCCAGTAAATGATTTAAAATCATACCATATTTTATTCAGTATTATAAAATAACAAGTTTAAAACACTTAATCAAAAAGCACCCAAAACTAGTGGGATCTGCAATATGTGCTAAATATTCGGCAGCTCATTAACCACTGCTAAATATATCCCATACTAGGTTCACAATATATCGCTATATATCCACATTGAAATAAACGGTAAAAATCAGGACACATTACCAGGGAAAGCAGGTTGAAGGTAAAGGCAGCAGAAACACAAATTATTGCACGTCCCTCCTCACCCCGATGCGCGTTTCGCATCCAGCTTCTTCCGGGGTTCGGAACACATCCTCAGGGTGTAGGGAGAACCAGGGCCTACAATGATGAAGTTGTCAAAGAAGATGGACCTAGCAAGGGACCTGTTACTTTGGTCATCCAGGATTGCGTATATCTTGAGGGCTTCGTCCTTGTGGCCTGCAGGATAGACTCGGACAAGGCAGATTTTTGAACAGGACCTTCCTCCTGTGAGTCCCTTACAGATCTCCATACATTTAGAGCTGACCTCGGGGGTGTCTTCATCAGTGTCTTTCTGCTTTTCATCCCCTGCATGTGACAATATTTGCGGAGTTGATCCAGGGTGCATGGCTGTATTGTGATCCGTGCTGCTGCATTCTGCACATTTCACGCTAGCTTTACAGTTCCTGGCGAAGTGAGAGGTTGTGGCACAACATTTGAAGTAGATGCTGTTCTCCTTGAGGAAACCTTTGCGATCCTCTAAAGACTTCTCCCTGAAGGCTCTGCATTTTAGTAGAGGATGTGGTTTCTTGTGTAGAGGACAATGTTTACTGACATCCTGAAGCTTGCTCTCATCCGGAGGAGGTTTATTCACATTGTGAGGAGGTCCTGTGGAAACAATGTTAGTTTTGTGGACTGCCACGGGTGTCCTACTGGGTTTGATACCGGGGACAGTGGAATACGACAGAGTAAAGTCAAACCTAGGGTCATTTCTAATCCTAGATTGTTTGGTGACAAATCAACAAATACAGTGAAAGGAGGGAATGATACATTATGATTTTGTTTATACTCTGAACCACATGTAATCCACTTTTCTTGTAGGTTGTAAGGAAGTTTCTGTACTATCGGATTGACACCCTTAGCGGTGTCTAAGTATGCCAATCCGGGCAAATCTCCATCCTCCTGGGCAACCTGTAATTTAGTCAATAAAACACTGAGATCTCTAAGCTTTTGATAACCTTTAGGTCCTATCTTAGGAAAATCATCAATTCTTTTATATAAAGCATTCTCTATGACTTCTACTCAGAGGCGTATCTAGGCTTTCTGGCACCCGGGGCAAGAATTTGGTTCGCCCCCCCCCCCCCCCCCCCCAAGTACATATGCAACTTGCACAGTTAGTCATGTACCCACGAGCTGCTCTCCCTAATGCTCTCAATGTTCAGTAAAAAACTGAAAGCAGGAAGAGAAGCTCGATGTCACAGGACCATAACTATGAAAATCGCATATGAGTGAAGTGTCCATGTGATGACTGCTAGAACCTGCAGAGCTGAATCCTGACATTGCAACTTCCGAATTCTCACAACTAATGCACTGCACACATTTAGGATTCTCCCTTGCCGATATACAGTTATGTCAGCACAAGTATGTGATTTGTATACTGGCCACATTCCGACTAGACGTGCCCGGCCTCGCTCCGTTCATTTTCACTGAGTGAGGCCACACATGTCTAGTCAGCATGTGACCGCATGTATGTATGTAAATTACCGGCACGAGAGAATCCTGACAGCGTTCAGTGAGCACTGTGAGAATTCAGAAGTCTGCAGTCACATAGAATGACAGCAGACTCAACACAAACCTGGACAACCCCTTTAATGTTCCTAACAAATAAAAACATGAGAATTAGTCAGTATCACAAATAACATTTACATCCAGGTACCTTATAGAAGACGTCGTCTCTGCAGTCGTTCTTCTTTTCTTCTTCTTGTCCAGACCCCATGATGAGTTTTCTCATCCACATCTCGTCTCTGCAGACTTCCATCTTCTCCGGTCTTCTGCAGCAAATCCCCACACGATGCCCTTAAAGATAGAAGTGTCATTATAATGCTCCTAAATACAAATATCTGCAATATACTGTCTCCTCACACTATTCCCCTCCTTCCTCATACTGTCTCCTCATATATTTACCCCCTCACTCTCTATACTGTCTGCTCACACATATCCCCGACTCTCCATACTGTGTCCACATGCATTCACCCGTTCGCACCCCTTACTGTCTGCACCCATCCCCCATACTGTTTCCTCATACATACTCTTCATTTTGTGTCCTCAAATCTCCTCACATACATTAAATACCATCCCCACTCCAAATCCCCCCCATCCCCAATCCCCCACACACATTAAGTACCCCCCATCCCCACTCAATAACCCCTCGTCCCTACTCCCAAATCCCCCCACACATTATGTACCCCCACTCCAAATCCCCCCACACATTATGTACCCCCACTCCAAATCCCCCCATCCCCAATCCCCCACACACATTAAGTACACCCATCCCCACTCAATAACCCCTCGTCCCTACTCCCAAATCCCCCCACACATTAACCCCCATCCCCACTCTAACCCCTCCACACATTAACCCCCATTTCCACTCATTAATCCCCCATCTCCACTCATTAATCCCCCATCTCCACTCATTAACCCCAATCCCCACATTAATCCCCCACATTAATCCCATCTCCACTCATTAATCCCCCATCTCCACTCATTAATCCCCCATCTCCCACCCATTAACCCCCACACTCATTAACCCCAATCCCCACATTAATCCCCCACATTAATCCCATCTCCACTCATTAACCCCCACACATTAACCCCCATCTCCACACATTAACCCCCCACTCATTAACCCCCATCTCCACACATTAACCCCCACACATTAACCCCCATCCCCACATTAATCCCATCTCCACTCATTAACCCCCATCGCCACTCATTAACCCCCATCTCCACTCATTAACCCCCCCACTCATTAATCCCATCTCCACTCATTAACCCCCACACATTAACCCCCATCTCCACTCATTAACCCCCATTCCCACATTAACCCCATTCCCACATTAAGCCCCATCTCCGCTCATTAACCCCCATCTCCACTCATTAACCCCCATTCCCACATTAAGCCCCATCTCCGCTCATTAACCCCCCCCCCCCAATCTCCCATCTTCGGTGGTTCTTCAGCTCCACAGAGGAGCACACTTACCACCATCGTTCGCTCTGGGCGCCGGGAGTGACGTCAGCAGCGTGATCACATGACCTGATCACGCTGCTGATGTCTCTCTGGCCCGGCGGTCTGAGCTTCAATTGTACTGGCGTCTGTATAGACGCCAGTACAATTGCTGCCTGGGACTCGGCGCGGCCTCCTTCTCTGCGCCGGCTGTCAGCTTGACAGCCGACACAGAGAACCGCCGACTCTCAGGATGGGGGGCGGCAGAACGCAGCCGCCGGGGGAGGGGGAGATACTGGCATACTGCGGACCGCTGCATTAGGCGGCCGGGCGGCCCGACTGCGCCCCCCTGCTGCCTGCGCCCGGGGCAACTGCCCCGGCTGCCCCCCCCTGGATACGCCACTGCTTCTACTGTCCCATAGCATTCATCAAGTCTTTCCCACACTTTACGTAGACCTGTGCCGGGATGCTTTACATTAATATCTCTCAGTTTTTTGGCATATTCGACCGACTCACTTCCGAGCCACTTTACTAGGAGATCTAATTACTCACTATAAGAAAGGTCCAGACCATGAATGGCGTTCTGGAATGAGGCTCGCCATGACCGATAGTTTTCGGGTTTATCAGTGAATTAACAAGTCCTTTTGTAACCAGTTCTCGGCGGGCAAAGAACTTTGCAAAGTCCATGGTGGCTCGGTCAGTGCTGGCATGAGCCGGTGTATTATAGTCATGTCTAATGTGTGGTGTATCACCATACCTGTAAGACGCTTCTGACTCCGGATAGTCTGTGCGGTACCTTGTCGGTGAAGAAGGTGTCTCTTTAAGGCTATGTGCCCACATAGTTTTTAGGTGCTGCAGATTTCTCCATGCGGATTTTGTAAAATCCGCAGGTAAATCCGCAGGTTAAAAGACCTGCGGCTTACCTGCGGATTAGCCTGCGATTTGCCCTGCGGTTTCTCACCTCACAATGGTGAAGGTAGGAAACCGCAGCGGAATCCGCACAAAGAATTGACATGCTGCGGATTGTAACCCATAGCAAATCCGCGTGGAAAAATCTGCAGCATGTGCACAGCGCTTTTTATTTTCATAGGAAATAAAGGTACTGTTCAACGCAGCAGAATCTGCTGCGGACCCGCAGGGCCAAATCCGCTGTGGATCCGCAGCAGAATCCGCAGCGTGTGCACATACCCTAAGGCGGGATGGGAGCTGTACCTTCTCAGTGGAACGGTAGCTGCGGTCGACATCTCTGTGCTGGATGTCTCCTCGTTTATGGTAGTGAAGTTCGGGGTTGGTTCACTGGTAATCGGCATAGGCTGATCGATATGATGCATCAGGGCTGTCATCTACGCCGGAATGTTGACGGACGGACTCTGCGACGTGTTGAATCTTGCTGCTCTAAACCTGGTCCGAGAATGCTGCTACATCTCTCAAACTCAGAATTCTTCATAGCTTCCAAATACTCTGCCTTAGCTATTGTAGCTGCTGTCTCTGCCTACCGCAAGTTTTTCTAGCTCTCCTTGCAAACGTGCAGTTTCTGCTTCTCTCTCTGCCTGCAAATGTGCGGTTTCGGCTTGCAGATGTGCGGTTTCGGCCTCTCTCTTCCTGCAGATGTGCGGCTTCCGTCTTTCTCACTGCCTGCAAACGTGTGGCTTCCATCTCTCGCACTGCCTGCAAACGTGCAGTTTCTGCGTCTTGCTCTGCCTGTCTCAGCTTTAAATGCATCTCTCATTCGGCGAAGGAGGATCCTGCTTTGGTTGCTCGGCCTCGGCACGAGCAGCCAGCAGCGAGCTCTGCTATTGACGACCTGCCAGAACTTGCTCCTGACGTCGTTTTGAGTAAGGATGTGCTGTTTCAAGACATTGTGCGCTTAGCTGCGTATTGCTGAGTATACTGGTGGGAAACAGCTTATGCGTGACGGATTCCGCGTGGCGGGAATGATGAAGCGCTTGATGGCGGGCTGCACTCTCGGTACTTGTGACTGTATGGCGGCCTCTGCAGTATCCACAGGCAGTGCAGTGTGGGTACAAGTGGCTCCTTAAGTCATATTCACTATCGCAGGCGTCTAGCATCTGTTTTACTGTTCTGCCTTTATACATGTTGACATGGTGTACACTCTAGCATACAGCATAAACCACCTTCTATCTTCAAAAATAAGCAGACCGTTCTCTATAGTTTAACTTGTTTATTTGGTGAAGAGTATAGAACATGCGGTAAAACTATAAAGAATACAAATGACATGGGTAAGTATTGGACAGATGATCACACAGCTAACACAATTATAGGAAGTATACAGTGTGATGCAAACTTTACATAGAAACACACAGGTGTCTAATTACATCTGCTGTGCACTGGCTGCCATACAGTTAATAACATCTCTGAACAAAACTGCATTGCAAGAAAAATATTAATCTTACCGGATATGCTTTACCCGGATAACAAACTCAAGTAGGGGAGTTACAGGAGGACAGATAAACACGTGTGTCCTTATGAAATACACAGAAGAAAATGGCATCTTCCACATCCCAGAATACATTGCTTCATTCCCACAATACATTGCTTTAATCCCACAGTGCAACACTTCTGTTAAAGACACAGGCTGTAAATGCTATTTAAGACACAGCTATACATTCAGCCACCACTAGGTGGTGCTATAACTAAACCAGCACATAATACAAACATATTTGACCCTATTCAGAGGGCAGAACATTATATGTCCTGTTGGGATAAGGCTGTGTGCACACGCTGCAGATTAGGTGCGGATTCATCCGCGCGGATTTTGTAAAATCCGCAGGTGAAACCGCAGGTCAAAATACCTGCGATTTTACCTGTGTTTTGCTCTGCGGTTTTGCCCTGCGGTTTTTCATCTCCTCAATGGAGGAGATGGCAAACCGCAGCAGAATCCGCAGAAAGAATTGACATGTCAATTCTTTCTGCGGATTGAAAACCGCAGATAATCCGCGCGGAAAATTCCGCACCGTCTGTATTGCGGTTTTTGATTCCCATAGGGAATCATGGTACTGTACACCGCAGCAAAAACTGCTGCGGGTCCGCAGCGGCCAAAACCTCTGTGGAACCGCAGCAAAATCCGCAGCGTGTGCACACAGCCTAACTAGGATTCTTCAGATTGTGTGTTATGCTATGGCTGATGAAGAGACCTGAGTAGTTTCCAAAGCTTGATATTTGTTACCATATTTTCAGTTTGCCAACTGAAAGGTAACTATTGAAGACTCTAAATTTGTAAAAAAAAAATTTAACATGAAAATGGTATATCATATTTCTAGAATAATCCATAAAACCTTGTGTTTTGTTTATTCTCTCCAAAGAACTCCTAGAAATCCCAAGATGGCCAAGAGCAAGGTCTCCCTGGCTTTTTTCTCCTTAGCTGTGCAGGGAATTGCAACATAGTCCCATTGACTGATCTTATCATTCTGAGAATGTGCAAAGGTTCTACAGTTTGAGTGCATAATATGAAGAAAATACATATTTTAGGCAGTTTGTATTTTTGGCCTGTCATGTCTGCAAATTGTAGACTGGATGAGAGTGCTGCGTGTGCCTGTCTGCAGAGGACTAGTGCAACAACTGCCTACTATTAGCATGCAATAGTCTGGTTTGCAAATCAGACCAGACTAGAGAATGCTGCAATGTTTTTTTCACCGGGGCTTCACAGGCACATAGGGTCTATGTGCTGTCTATTTTTCACATAGATGTTTCAAGCTACCTTGGATTACTAAGTCATGTGGCAAGGCTCATTATGGGGTCAATATTGGCTTTAAAGATTGCTATATCCAATAGATGGCACTAGAGTTCCCATCCTCTACCGCCTGAAGAGGCAATTTGCATATCTAAATTTTCAAAGGAGCATTGCGTGGCCTAAAAGTCTCCTTATACCGGCTTGGCTCTCTCCACGGGAAAAGCTTTACCCTTTAGACTCCAAGTCAGAGGCCTTTCATTCAGCCAAAACAGACCCAGCTTTGCACGGATGAGTGGCTGACACCCTAAAACACATGTCTGGTCTGACTTTTTATCCCTAGTCATGTGTCAAATCCCATAAAAAGGGTTGATATTTATTTTTTTGGGTTGCTACATCCAATTCATGGCACTAGAGGTCCTGTTCTCCTTTTCTCTAAGCAGGCTATTTGCATAATTAAACCTACCCTTGATATGCCACTATTTGATATTGTGGAAAAACCCTTATAATGTGTGCTAAACTAAATCAAATCTGTTGTTCCCTTAAAGGGGTTTATCGACCTTGAAAACTATAAAGGTCTCAGCGACAGCACATAATTGTTGTTATGAGAAAGAACATTCTGGCAGGATATTCCTAGTAAATAATCTTTGCAATAAAAAAATAGTTCCATCTCTTCAGTCTTAAATGTTGCATAACTTCCTCCCGTAAAAGATTTTGGTAGAAAACTCTTCTCACATATCAAACCCCCTGTCAAAAATAGTTTCTAGGAAAATGGTTCATTGTCGATTTATGAAATTATGCTTATAGATCAGTGAAGGAAATAACACGTGTTCTTCCCTAAGGCTATGTGCCCACGTTAGCATTTTTAAACGCTCAGAAAACCGGACTCCTTCCCAGAAACCGCGTGTTTTACGCTTTTTTTGCGCGATTTTTGCCCCAAAAGGCGCGTTTTTTACAGCGTGGTTTCTGGGAACATTGGAAATGCCTAAAAACGCAAAGCAATGTGGAAATTAATGAGCATGCTGCATTTTTAGCCGCTAAGCGTTTTCTGAGCGTTTAAAAACGCATGCATTGGCACAAAAAGCCAAAAATGCATTAAATTTAATGGGAAGCTTCCTTTAAGCGTTTCTGCAGCATCTGATCCGGCTCAAACGCTGCGGAAACGCTTACAAAAACGCAACGTGGGCACACAGCCTTAAGGTGGTGCACTCCTCACCTCCCCAAATACAGTATTTGCCCCATTTTACATGCCCATAGGCCTGCGATAACACGACAAATGGAGCTGGAGAGTGGGGATTGCCCATGTCTAGTATGTAGATGTTCAACTTTAGCTATCGATGATAAAATGTCTGTGAAAAAAGGCTTAACATTGAATAGCTCACGGATTAACAACATAAATACGATGTATGATCTTTCAAACAGAAAACTGAAAAAAATTAGCTCAAATACTGTATGTTCTGGCTACTGAACAATTTAATTTTGACATGAGGGAACACAAGCTTTTCCAAAATCAAAAAGGTATTCACATTATATCCAGCACAGAGCGCCACAAAAAAAGAAAATATAGACATGTACCGTATATTGCTCCTGCCTGCCCCAGTGGACAATTTAGAATCCAGACATTATACAAAAATTGGACTGATGATAAACAAAATAAGTCCTGCCCTCTCGCTATTTAATGTGATGGTAACATATTCCTGCCATATACTATACAGCCATTATAATCCTACTTTTTAGCCCTCAAATAAATACAACTTCAAGGAGCGTACATTAAATCATATCGTTCCTACACGGTAATCCAAATAAATTCCCAAATAATACCTAAAATAATACCACAAAAATTACTGGGTGATTTTAGTTTTCTTCTTGGTCAATTGCCTATTGTGCCACAGCTTCAAACTAGTCCTGCACATCCAGAACTGCGGAGGTAGAGCCTAGAGACCACCTAAAGAGTACAGAGAATCCATCACAACTATCGTTCAACGCTAGCAATGGAGGATGTGGAAATTGTTGTATTGAGGAAAGAAAAAAAAAAACCTAAAAATCCCTGTTACACTTTATGATACAGGGAAGATGTATATCTTTGTACCGTGTTAGCCAGTAGATAGAAAAATATTCAGGATTGAGAGTCCTCAGTAGTTGATACCTTTTAATGGCTAACTGAAAAGATGGTAACACATTGCAAGCTTTCGAGACTACTCAGGTCTCTTCATCAGGCTAGACTAATACAAAATCTGAAGAGTCACATATTTATGCACAATACAGCCTAGAAAAAATGCAATAGATAAGCCAAGTGACGTGAAGCAGAACTATCAATATGGGAGAGGGAGAAACATAAATATAAACATTGGACCAGTTCATAGATAAGGAGTCCGGATGTTTTATGGTCCTCTGATTGGGGTCTAGTTCTGTGTTGTGATGCCCCCACACGGTTTTAAAAGGAAATTCCTTAATTGATGTAAAAAGACATAAATCCATGCGACACATTCATTCCAGCACTGAGAGTGTCAAAGTTCGTCATAAATTTGTACTCCCAAACTCGTCTCTCTCTCTGAGAATTGAAGTTACCTTTCAATACCAGTAATTTCATATCCACGCTGCTGTGATCAGGGATACAGAAATGTCTTGCCACAGGTAGATCCATTCTTTTTTCTCTTATTGTGTGACGATGAGCATTCATCCTTGTTCTAAGCTTTTGCCCTGTCTCCCCCACATACATATTATATGCGGAAGGTGACTTCACGGACAGACGTGACTGGTAGTAGGAGGGGACGGTTTGTGCAAGAGACGGGGATTGACAGGATAGAAGGGTGACAGCTGGGAAAGGTAGATAGGAAGGTGTAGTACCGAGAAATGACCACAAGATGGCAGGGGAGAGTAGTTGAGGACTGAACATCAGCTTATGGCTCAAGAAAACGCTTAGTCATGGGGGGCGGGGAGACAGGAACCCAGGAGGGAAATTCCCCAGTGAGAGAGGGGATAAATAGGACTGAGAGGGGTTCCAGGCAGACTAGTCCCGGGAGGAGCTCAGCAGAGGAAGACGTAGGACAGAAGATGGAGACTGCTGAGGAGCTCGGCCAGGGGACTGACAGAGAAGAGATAGTCAGGGGGGTGGCCCCTGACCTGACGGACCGCAGGACAGACGAGGCCCCGGGGGTACTGATTGGACGATGACCTCGGGCAGGTGAAGCGCTGGCGGTAGATTGGTCTAGGACAGCCCCAGCGAAAGATCCACGAGGGACGTTACTGCAACTGGAGCTAGGGAGCAGGTACGCGGGCCTGGAGACAAAGTGGTGTAAAGAAGCTGCGGTGCGTGGTAGTGGTCGTCAGGAGGACGACGAATAAAATCTGGAACTGTTACAAGCGAAATCTGTCTCCGCCTTGTCCTTGAATCGCCTGGTGTCTGCGTCATCCGGACAGGGTAAGCAGTGGTCCACCCCCCAAGCCCGGCCCCCCCACCACAATTATATTTCTAAGGCTTCTTTTACACCTACCGTGTTTTTGCTGGCCGCTTTTGCGGCCTGCAAAAATTAGTCGGAGCGCCATATGGCCGCGAGGGCTGCATTTGCGTCCGTGAAAAAATATCGAGCTTGCTCGGTATATTTCACGGCTTACGGACACTCCCCCCATTTAAATAAATGGTACCGCAGAAACAACAGTAGATTATTTTTGCTGTACACCGAATTTGCGGACCGCCGTTTTTTTCCCAACAATTTGTTAAAACAGGGAAAAACGGCAATCTGACAAGGTTTTTTGCAGCCCGTTTTTGCAGGAGACCGTAAAAATCATGGCAATATGACCCGCAAAAAAGGCCTGCAAAAACGGGTCGCAAAAAACACGGCAAGCGTAAAAGAAACCTAATCTGGTATTCTGGCCAGCAGTAGCTATCCAATTACTGATCATTAATATTCTGGTGGAGATGTGTAACTTCAGGTCTCCTTACCTAGGGTTTTTGGGGCTTCTCTCTTGGACTAAATGGGATAGATATGTGGAACCCATTGAACTTTTCTAGTTTTTTTTTTTTTTTTTTTAAAGGACACATTTTCATAGCAATTTTTAAAGGGGCACATATGGTTTTTTTTTGTTTTTTTGTTTTTTAGGTGTAATCATGTTCAGTTTCTTGAAGTTTTGTTTACTATGCGCACTAATTTTTTTCTTCTGTGCATTTATTTTCTTTTTTCTGTCCTGTGCATTACAAAATGGATGATTGAATAACCAAATACAGTTAAAGGTGTTGTCCAGATAGGCTATATCGATGTCCTATCTGAAAGAACATGAAGATAAGATTAGTGGTGGCTCCATGTAAACACCTGCACTGCACAGCTCTATTTAATGTATAAGTAGTGGTCACTGATGGGATCTGCAGAACAGCGGCTTCTTCTGTGTCTCCTGACTGAAATCTCAGGTCAGAGGGCGCGATGATGTTAGGGTACAGTTACACGTAGCGATGCACCAGCGATCCGGACAACGATATGGATCGCTGGTGCATCGCTAAGTGGTCGCTAGTGGGCTGCTACACAGGCAGATCTCACCAGCGACATCGCTGGGGTCGGGGTTCGCTACTTACCTTTCAGACGCGGCGATCCTGACGTCCTCCCGCCCGCCTCCACGCCTCTCTCGTCGGCGCCACAGGAAGCGCCCGACGAGAGATGGTCCAGGAGCTTCTCGCGCGACCAACGATGAGCAGCGGGGGAGCCGGTCGGAGGTAAGTATCACATGCAGCAATATCACTGCAACGTCACAAAATTGGTGACTTTACAGCGATATTGCGGCTCTCTGCTCTGAACAGTCACAGTGTCAAGAGCCAGAACATGGCGGCTATAAGGGGTCGGGAGCAGAGGCGCAGCCAGCGAGGAGAGAATATTGCATTTGATTTGGAAATCAATGTGCCAGAGTCTGGAGGAAGAGTGGAGAGGCCACAATCCAAGCTGCCTGAGGTCTAGTGTGAAGCTTCCACAATCAGTGATGGTTTGGGGAGCCATGTCATCTGCTGGTGTAGGTCCACTGTGTTTTATCAAGACCAAAGTCAGTGCAGTCATCTACCAGGAAATTTTAGAGCACTTCATGCTAATCATCAACATTAACAGAAATAAACACTTGAAATAGATCACTCTGTTAGAAATGGCTCTATATAATATATGAGTTTCACTTTTTGTATTTTCCACAGAAAAAAAAGTAAATAAATTAATTTTTTTATGACACTCTAATTTAGCGAGAAGCACTTGTATATCACTTATATGAATGCATACCATGAAAACTTGAATTTATTCGAGAAAAATGTTCGGTTGTTTGTGGTTCCTCTTGCAAAATAAGCGGTTTGCTGGAGTTCCCCAGAGCTAGATTTTATCTTATACAGGCTATCTGTTGTGAGAAACTCCAGCCTCAGCACAGGTAAATAAATAAGAGACAGCAAACAATTGTTTTTTTTCTGGAAAATGCTGAATTTTGTACCACAGTAAAGGCAAGTTCACACTTTGTGTTTTTCCAGTGTTTTTTCTCTGCAGGAAAACCTGATCTCTTGGCAGGAAAGAAGCTGCAGACAAAAAGCATGTTTTCCTTGGTTCTTCTTGCACTTTTTACAGCGGTTTTGGCATGCTAGATTTGTCTCTTGCGCATGCTGATAAAGTTTAATGCTGAAAAAAAAGTCCTATTCTATAGAATCAGGTTTTGGCACAAAAAAAAAAAAAACTCAGCAAAACCTGATACCTGCAGTTTTGGTGCGATTTTCACCACCTAGTCAAGTCAACGGGTGAAAAATTGATGAAAACAACACTGGACGAAGTGAAATGCTCAAAAAAA
Source organism: Dendrobates tinctorius (assembly GCF_039654945.1). Lineage (NCBI taxonomy): Eukaryota > Metazoa > Chordata > Amphibia > Anura > Dendrobatidae > Dendrobates > Dendrobates tinctorius. The sequence continues at coordinate 10,731,525 of NW_027361757.1, read as the reverse complement.
AAAAAAATAAACATGCAAGGCACAAAATACTGATGACAAAAAAAAGCAATGTGTGTGCATGAGAGTTCTGAAATCTCATAGGCTTTGTGGGTAATCTAAGACACATCTGAAAATTAGCATAAAAAAAGAAACAAAGCAAGAACACCTAGTGTGAATTTAGCCCTATGCTACTTCCCACAATGAGCTTTTGGTGCTTTTGTGACTCTACATATTTATGCAGCTTTTTAGGGTGTGTGCACACGTTGCGGATTCTGCTGCGGATCCGCAGCGGATTTGGCCCTGATAGGTGTCAAACCGCAGGGGAAAACCGCAGGCTAATACACAATAAATCCACAGATAAACTGCAGGTCTTTTGACCTGCGGATTTGCCTGTGGATTTAGGCAAATCCGTGCGGAAAATTCCGCAGCAGAATCCGCAAAGTGTGCACACACCCTTACAGTTCCAGCAAAGTGAAAGGGATTTATAGAAATCACCTGCCCACAGTGTAACTGACTTGTGGGGTGTGTTTCAATTCCGCAGCATGTCAATTTCTCTTGCAGGTACGGTGAGTTTTTGGACTAGAATTTCCCCATGGACTTGCAATAGGTGTGGAAATTCCACAGAAAAAAAAGTAAATGAATTTTAAGTGTTTCCGCTGTGTAAATGCATAAAAAACGCATAAAATCTGCAAATAACTATGTTAATAAAGTTTCCTTTCCTGTCGCAGTCTCCGCATGGCTCTTCTCAGCTTGACTGTCAGCGGAAGTGTCTTAGGCTCGGGGCAGAGAGGACTCTTGTCACGCGACGACGGGCCTCGGAGGCTTGACAGGGCAGAGTGCAGATTCTGGCTCTGACCAGCGTAGGTGGTACTTGGAGATCTCCAATGAAGCTGGACCTTGCCAGGCGTTGACTTCCCGCTGAGGCGTTTCACATTGGTCTCAGCGGTGTCTCTGGAGCTCGTCTGCTCCGCTCTCTTCCCTGGCCCCAATTTTCCTTGTGGCTTGGTGCGCAGGGCTTTTATATCAGGGAAGTCCTTCCTATGGGTCACCTGATCCAGTCCAGTACATTTGGCTGACCAACAGATAGCAGTCTCTTCTCATTAATGGCACATCCTGCAAGAGTTCTTCAGAGATATAATGTCTTTCTACTGCATGTTGTTGAAACCTCTACCTCATGCTGCCCTCAGATTACATAGCAAAAACATACTGACATTAACTTTAATCCCTTTCCATTTGACTAAAACTTTCTCACTCAGTGGTACTTTGTAGGCATTTGGTAGTTTGGTAGTGGCTGTGCCTAGTAACATAGCTCAGTCTTATTCACGTGTGCTTCATATGAGGCTATGAAGTGATGGCCGGGGGACCACCACAATGCAGGGAGACTATGGTACACAAGATGATGTGCAAACAACAAAGGGTTAATTTTTTGACAGGCAAGGAATGCAATGTTAGGAAAGTGCAAAACTGGAGTATGCAATGAAAACAGACAATTTACAGGAGGGATATTCTTTAGCTGGGCAGTCAAACAGCACGGTGCACCAACTATCACAGCTCAGTGTATTTATCCAACAGGCAAAACAACACAGTAAAGTACAGTATGATGCTACTCTAACTATAGCCTATCTGGCCTTTGCTACCCAGGCCACACGGCTGCCGTGTTCTATCTATTGCAGCCTATTTTAGGCCCTAGCATGTTCACAGAAGGGGTTAACACTCACAGTAGCGTTGGTATCTCAGTCCAATCCTGGAGGCCCCTGCAGCTTTGCAAGATGGTGCGCACATCTTCCTGGAAGCTCTGTGCAAAATGGTCTTCCCCTTGTGTGCGAGTCCTGAGATGCTCCTAGAAATGGTGGATTCCCTCCTCTGGATTTCTTTCTTGTATTTCTTCATGGCTCCTTATGGCAACACAGGAAAGCCACCTTGTTATCCCCAGAATAGTTTACAAAGTCACGCAAGTTCAGTCAGTCTCAGTCTATACATTCTTTTCCTCACAGCTCCAGGCACGTCTGCTTCCTGCAGAAATCTCGGCTCTCAACACACACAGAAAAGCAGCCCCTCCCCTCTCCAGTTCTGGCAGAATAACCCACACAGTCTCTTCTGCAGGGGAGAGCAGAATGTCCCATTGCTCTAACCAAGGGGGTGCTGTCTCTTAAAGTGGCAGCTTGTCTCTACTGTACATAGCAACGCTACCCCCTTACAGTTACATTCACACATCCATGTGACGTGTCCTCCGTTTTTTTCTCGATCAGTCACTGACCCATAGAGTTTAATTGAACCATACATGCATCAGTTTTAAAAAATGGGTCCATGTCTCCGGACACTCAAAGCGTGTCCTAATCTCATCAGTTTTGCGGATCAGACTCGGCCACTATAGTTTATAGAGATCTGTATAAAACAGATGACATATTGAAGACAGACTTCAGTACTTCAGAGCTCCATCCGCACATTGTTAAGAGTCAATTAATAAAAAATAAGTTCAGACAGTTTACCTGCTTCAGAGAAAAAAAGAATGAGAGCAAAACTGATACAACTAGGAAGACACCTGATAAAAAAAAAACAATCAGGTTCTTTTGGATGGCAACACATGACATGTAGCATTAGCCTGAACTGGAGAGCCGCAGTACCAGACACAGCCACAATAAAATATTTGGTGCTGTCACTGATACATAAAGAGGGGCATATGGTTCCCTACAGAGCACCTCAGCTATTTTAGTTGATTGGTGGGGGTGCTGGGAGTCAGACCTCTGCTCATCTGATATTTGTAGTACTACAATGAAATTGAAGCATTATTGCTAAATTTTCTCAGGGATCCCAATAAATTGATGGTTTTCCAATAAATACTGTGGCCTATTACAAGTAAAAGATGAATATGTGGACCACTAAAGGACACATATGAGAGGACCCCTGTGCAAGAAAAATGAGACCTCATTCAGTTGTATTGTGCTGCAGCGTTACAGCGACACATGGCAAACTCTGGTCATGGAACAGGTGTCGTGGCCAAATTCACTGTGTAGCCCCAGCCTAAATAACAACTGGTTACTATGATGATCGGTTGATTGCCTGAGGGTATACAGAGGGTACAATCCCTTTAATATGCACAGAATTATTCACTTCTTTTTCTTCTAATTTTTTTTTTTTTGCCAGAAATTAAGATTTATTAGGAAAAAGCTGCATCAGGAAGCAAGATTCAAATGTCACGCAACAAGATTCGCACAAAAAAAAACAAGGCCCTAAATATAGTTAGGCTAAATTCACACATTTTACATCCCACTCCTGGCTTTGGCTTAAAAATGGCACATAAATATTTTTGTTCCGGCCTCTTTGCCGTTCTTATTTACTTAATGTCAGCAAATTTACTTGCAGTGAATGTATTTAATTGGAGTAATTGATGTATTCCTCCTACAAAGCTAAAATCAGCAGCTTTGTTAATATGGTGGCACATTTTCCAGTGTGGTGTGAAGCTGATGCGGAGGAATGAGCAGAGCACATAGGCAGGCTGTTTACAGGAGAATGTATGTGCTGTGGAGCAGTGGAGGGCAGGCAGCCCGTGGGAGTGTCATGGTGGGTGGTGATGGACATGCTTACGCATGAGCTGAACTGTGTCATGCTGGAACAGAGAGTTCTCAGGTAGTAGGATAACACCACCAACACTGTGTTCCTGAGCCTCAGACATCGTACAAAGAGGATAAAAGATGGACAAGTTACGGCAAGGCTTCCTCTCCTATTCACGCCACAGAACATATCGACTAAAAGGAGAAAGAAAGGGAAACATGACACTGAAGCAGAACAATAAATCCTTAGCTTGCCATGTACAGATCAAATTAGATGGAATCGTACATTCATAATATTCCATCACAATCTTCGCCAATTAGATTTGTACATTCATTTTACATCTAGGTTAACTTTAGTGTCCGGTCACCTCCGATGCCTTTGACACTTAGGCCGAAGTCACATTAGCTTACGGCATCTGATATTTTTTTTTCTTCAGACTGGAATTTTTCTTATTTTTTGCTGGTTAATCAGAATCAGTCTGCATTAAATTTTCAGATCAGAAACATATGGGCACTAGTGATGGGTGTCAGGGTGCTCCATGGAGTATCAAGCAGTGCTGAGTATCGCGTGGTGCTCAAGTGCTCGGGTCACCATAAGAGGGTCATTTGAGTCATCTGAGCGTGGGATATTCCCCTGTTGTGAGCGCAGGGACCCCTCTGTCAGCCTAACTCTTTGTGAGCTGTAGAACTCCATGGACCCATGGACAGAGCGAGTCCGTCCTCTAGAAAATTGCTCGAGTTTCACAGTCACTTACATTATGCTCGCTACTCAAATCGAGCATGACCAAGCGCCCGACATGCTCAATTCGAGGACTGAGCACTCCAGCATTTCAGTGCTCGATCAACACTAATGGACTCCTTTCATATACGAGGCGTAATCCCTGGAGAGCAGGGTAAAATGTGCTCCGTTTAATAAGAGGTGCATTTATTACAATTTGTGCATCTTGAGCAGCCTCTGCTCCATACACAGAATTATGCACTTGAATCCTGATAAAACTTGTGCCAATTTCGGGAATAAATTGTAATATATACTTCAGGCTGTTGTTAGCACCACTTATCTTAACCTCTACCTGCTTTTAACAAAAAGATGACAGAAAAAGGGCTAAAAATTGCACAATTTTGCACACATGTAGGGAGATGGATCGGGATAGGTCGGCTTCTTGTGTCCGGGCTGGAACTGTCGCGGCTGTCACCATTAATGCCGGGGGAAGGACTTTCTGACTGGAGCAGACATTTGGACCTGACTGTAGGGGGCGGGGTGGAAATAAAAGGGGCTGAGTGCGCGAAAATGGGACTTCTAGCGGGAAGACAGACTACGTGCAAGGAGAAGGTTGACTCCGTCACCACTGTTCCACGCCAACCAGTAGTCCTTTCCGGCGGCCTGTCCTTCCCTGCTCATGCAACCTGTGCAGGACAGGGCTGAGCATATTGCAGACTCCTGAACCCGAGAGCCCTGATTGGTCGGCACCCCCCACAGTGACTGACAACCTTCACAGTACTGACCTCGTGTAACACGCTGATTCGGGAGGCTCTGCTGTTGCCTCCACTTCGAGACTTTGTGTCGCACTTGCTGCACCACCTACAACCTCTTGTTCAACATCGTGCTCCAGGATTGGGAGACCATATCTGGAAAAGCCAGGATACGCCGCTTCGGTAGAGAGACATTCAGAGACATTTCGCGCCACCTGCGCTGCCATTGCGGGAACTTTCAACCTCTTCTGTCCGGGAGCTCCAGGCCTATAAGTTGATTAACTGTCTGTTGTTGACGTTAAACCCCCTACCGTTTAACCCCCTCCTGTATTTGTGTAGGACAAAGGGTCCCCGCCGAGTGTCCGGGTCAGAACCAAGGGGACCGTCACCTAGGTTCCAGGGGAAACTGTTTCGGGGTGACAGAATTCAGGGACGGACTGGTGAGACTGACAGATGGGCTAGGGGAGGAGCTGGTATAAAAGGGGCGGGGAATGAGAGTCACAGTGAGTCGGCAGAACGGGACAGAAGGAGCGGGAGACCGTGGGAGCGACTGAGAGCCAAAGCGACTTACCAGAGCCAGAAAGGAGAACAGAGGCAGGAGAGACGCTCACCTGGGAAATCAGTGGGACGGCGTCGAGACGACCGTCCGAGAACCGCTGCGCCGCAACGACAGCGGCCGCTGCCGCCTCACTCTGCCCCCTGGCTGCGGCCTGCCCATGGTCAATCACGCCCGTTGCCGCCTTGCTCCTGCCCGCGGCTGCGGCCTGCCTGGGGGACCCAGCGGCCATTGCTGCCACACTCCAGCCCGCGGCTGCGGCCTGTCTCCCGCCGCCCGCAGCCGCCCCGCTTCTACCTGTGGCCGCGACTAGTTCAGCGCCGTCGGGGGACCCCACTGTCCCGACCCAGTCCGCGGCAAGGGCCGGGCCGTTGCTCGCCGCGGAGCCCATGTTGCAACCGCTGGCTGCGCAGGTGGCCTGCCAACCGCCACCCCGCATCGCCGCTGCTTGCCCCATCCGGGGCTGCGGCCCATCTGTCCAAGGACTCCTCCGGGGCCTGTTGTGCCCCTGCTTCACCGGAGCGTTGGAACGCTCAAAGACAATGACAGACCTTCAGCGGCTGGGCCCAGCGACTGCTACGCCGAAGAACCATCGTCCAGGACACCGAGGAACATCAGGACGGTTAAGTGACACTATATAGCTAAGGACCCATAGTCGGCGACACCGCGGCCCTATAGTGACCGGCTTTTGCCAGACGTAGTCGTGTTCTTATATTTCCGTGTTTGTGTATATTAGACCCTGCGAGGACAATCCCTGTTATTTGTTCAGTTGCTTAGACTACCCCTCCGGTTAGTTACGTATAAACCTATAAAAGTTATTATCAAAAACACCGAACCGTCTCACGTCTCGTCACTGCATCCCGCCTACCTGCTAGTACCACATTTGTATACTCCCATATCTTCATACTCCCTGCATGGAGTAGTTACTGTTAAGATCTCTTTGCATAAAGAACTTGTTAACTCTTGCTCTGCCTCCTGATCGTCACTGCATCCCGCGTTCCTGCTAGAACCTTACACATATACGCAACTATATACAACTTTTGTAGAAAACCAGAGAAATTGTATGAAATTTAAATTTTGTTTTGGCTCATTCCAGAAATTCTTTGCTCAATAGACAGAATCCAGGTTGCTATACTGTATATGGCAGCCAGCACTCTGCAGTTTCCAAAGACTGCACATTTTCTGGTATTCTGCATGCTTATTGGGAGAAATTCTGCTAGCGTATTGTGGAATTGCTATTCATGCAGTTTCCTAATACAGAAGTATAGATAAGGCTAAGGCAAAACTGTGTGTTAAACAGATTATAAGAAGCAATATAAAACAAGCACTGATAGTCCAAAATATAAGAGATGCCTGTGCAGAACACGGGAGCCTATATGGACTTCTCAGGGGTAGAAGAGGAATAGCAGATAAGGCAGTGCTAACCACAAAAACAAAAACTGACACCTAACATGCAAGGTAGAGGTCCACTGAAGGTGAAGTGAAGAAGTGACACTGCTCAGTTTCTACAAAATTTCTAAAGTAGACCTTCTATCAAAGGGCATTCTCACTTATAAAAATCACTAGTGATATAAGTTCTTAAGGGAAACTGTCAGCAGGTTTTTGCTACCTCATCTGACAGAAGAATGATGTAGGAAGAGAGATCCTGAATCTTCCATCAGATTTCTTAAGGTACTGTCACACTTAGCGATGTACCAGCGATCCCGACCAGTGATATGACGTGGTCAGGATCGCTGGTACATCGCTAAGTGGTCACTAGTGAGCTGCCACACAGGCAGATCTCACTAGCGACATCGCTGGGGACGGGGGTCGCTACTTACCTGTCACACTAGGCGATCCTGCGTCCTCCCGCCCGGCTCCACGCGTCGCTCGTCTCTCCACAGGAAGCGCCGCAGGAAGCTGACGACGAGAAACAGTCCTGAACGTTCTCGCGCGATCAGCGATAACCAGCGGGGGAGCGGGTTGTAGGTAAGTATCACACACACAGATATCGCTAGCAATATCGCTATAACGTCACTAGTTATAGCGATATTGCTAGCGATATCTCTTAGTGTGACATGCCCTTTAGATGTAGAATGCAGCGAAGCCGAGAAAGCTACCCCGCCCACACCAGGCTCTATATGTACATTGTCTATTGACAGTGAGCTGTTTATCACAGGAGGGGGGCGTGGTCAGATAAGAGCCAACAAGCCAGCTAATCACAGTAATGATAATGTCCTAGTGATAAAATGTTCAAAGTAAGTAAACAGCACACAACTTGATAAGTGACACATCTTTGAACTCTACATTTTAACCCCTACATCATGCTGTTTTCAGATTACATAGCAAAACCTGCTGACAAATTCCCTTTTACATTAATAGGAGATTCTATGTCTGGATAATCTCTGTAGGATGTAATGCTTCTAAGTTTGTCCATATGCCTTGGATAGTTGTTTGTTTAAGGGTTTTCCCATGTAAGTTGTCCCCATTACAAAGGAAATAACCAGCTTTTCCAGAATGTGTCTCTGAAGCTGTATATCCAATGGACTCTCCTAAAACATGGATGATCATTAATCAAACATTTGTACACCTTTTTTTCCACATTTGGCATGTAGTATGTGGTGAGCTCCATCAAAACATGTTTATGAGTAAAAATACAGAGAAGACTTCTCACTGGTCTCATTGTCAGCGAGGAATGATGTTAATTCAGTTCTTTCTTTCATTGTGACCGTAAACATTGCAATACTAGCTCCAATGTTCCAGAATTCTCAGAAATAGTCTAAAAACAGCTCTAGCAAATGTACAATAAAATAAGGCTATGTGCCCACGTTGCATTTAAATCCGAACACTGAAAACCAGACTCCTTCCCAGAAATTGCGCGATTTTACCGCGATTATGCGCGATTTTCACGTGCGATATTCAAGCACTTTCCAAGCGATTTGGAAAGTGATTAACAGGTTGGTCACACTCGTCAAACATAGTGTTTGACAAGTGTGACCAGGTTTTTACTATTGAGGCTGCCTATGCGGCTTCAATAGTAAAAGAAAGAATGTAAAAAATAATTAAAAAATAAAAAATCGGGGTATATTTACCTTCCGACGTCCTGTGCAGTCTCAGCGACGCTCCCGTTCCCAGTGATGCCTTGCGAGACTTGTGATGACGTTGGTCTCGCGTTGCTTTAGCGATCTCACGAGACCGCTAGAGTCACGCGAGACTACATCATCACTGGACCTTGCCGCAAGGCATTACTGGGAACGCTTAGGCCGGGAATGCAGCGTGGGACGTCGGAAGGTAAATATACCCCGATTTTTTATTTTTTATTCTTTTTTTTACAGGGGTATGGTACCCAGGGCCTGGAGGACAGTCTCCTCTCCTTCACACCGTGGGTACCAACCGCACATGAGACGCTTAACTTCGTGCATGGTGGGCATAGCCACATGCGGGAAGTAAGCGATTCTCATGTATTCCTATGGGTGCGGAATCGCGGTCATTCTTTGCGATTCCGCACAAAAGAATGAGCATGCTGCGATTTTTTCTGCGATGCGATTCCGCCACGGAAAAATGCGCAGCATTAGCACAGCATGTGCGGAATGCCATAGGAATGCATGGGGGGCGTTCTGTACACGATTTTTAAACGTTTTCGCAGCATTTTCACGCCGAAAATCACTGCAAAAACACTTAAAAATCGCATTGTGGGCACACAGCCTAAGAGTTTTCCATTATATCCATATTGATGAGTTAATGTGTTGATGATAAGTCAACAATCTCAGATCTGTGGAGGGCCGACACACTAATCGACTGTTATATCCTCCTGGCCGGATGGAAACAGTGTATGGAGAAGAACCCCACCACTCTGTCACACTTTTTTGGCAACCAAGTCTAAATTGCAGCAGCCTATAAACTGCAGTAAATTATGGAAATGTTATACTTTATTGCAGCCCAAATAGGAGTATTCCGGCCACATAGTGTTATGGAATTACATTATAGTAATTCCTTGACTATAAACATCATTTGCTTCTATAGATTTCACTTATGTGTCACTAGGGGTATAGGGGTATTCTTCTCATTGTCAGCAGAAATAATGCTGTAGATTTGTGAAATACATATTGGTGAAGGCTGCAGGTACATGTTACACGCCACATGTTCTTCTCACTTCAGGCTGTAGCTAATCCTCTAACCCTGTATTGTAAGGCCTGTTTCACACATCCGTCTTTCAGATCAGCTGCTATCCGCCAAAATGTCGGAAAACGGATCCATCGGCGGACTGAGAGTAACATGTGGCAGCGGACCGTTGTTCAGACGGATCCGGCGACCGCTGAATTTTAAAGGAACCCGTGCCCAGAAAAGAGGAGAGAGAGAGGGAGAAAATTTCTCAGCCGCCAGACTGGGAATTTAGGGTTAAATTTCCAGCAAAGGCAATTCTTGCTGATCCGGCCAGCAAAAAAAGTTTCATTGTCCGTCCTGTCATGTCAGCGGACGCCAAAATTTTGGCAGATCCGTAAAAAACGGATCCAACGGATGATCATCTGTCAAGATCCGCCGATAATGCAAGTCAATGGGAAAAAAAACGGATCCGCCAAGAATAATGGCAGATCCGTTTTTTTTGCAAAACGGCGGATTTTGACTGATGGAGACAAACGGATGTGTCAAACAGGCCTTAGCTGATTTCTTCGAGTCATCTCTGTCTCATGTCTGTAGGTCTATGTTTGCACAACATTCAGCTTGTATACTATCACCACAAGGATTTCGTCATTAGTTCTACAGAGCCATTTATGGAGAATCTCTATGTATGAAAAGGGACCCATAGTTATAGCAAAATGGTGCCATACTAGTTCTACCTTTGTCCCCCAGTTCTGGTTGGATCTCCATGGTAGTTGTGTAAGGAGGAAAACTGGGCTGCGGGTACCTGCGCTGAGCCGAGTCCTAAACTGTTGGGGCTGCGTCCTATGTTTCCCGGGGGAAGGAATAGGGGACTGGACAAACACAGAAAACTCAGAAGAGAAAGTATGCAAAGGCATAGTTAGTTGCCGGCCGATAGAGAAAGCGCAGCAGGGTGAGCAGCGCACTCTGCAACGAACGCAGCAGTGCTGAGCTGGGCAGCATCAAGACTTACCTGTACGTTATAGTGGGATTAGGACTAAGGAGAGCGCCGTGCGCCTGGATAAGCATCGGGCAGTGTTCATATGGAGGAGTGTGTGTCAGCTGCAGGACTCTGGGACGCGTGTTCCCCAGCGGACCAGCGTGCATCAGCTCACGTGCGCTACTGAGACCTCTGCTACTTCTTTGGCCCTCAACTGATCGGGCTCATGGACTAGGGGCTCAGTGGATAAAACTGGAGACCGCCCACTGCCGCCAGAAGACGGATCACTATTTTTGGACCCCATCATTGCCGACACTACTACATCCATCGGACTGTGGCTTAAGGAGCATCAGCAGGAGCCACGATAAGTGTTATTTGAATATAGGACTGTTGCTTTAATTCTGCCTGTTCCTTTATCTCTGATTCACTCTTTATTAACTCCCTGCGAGATCACCCCTTAATTTGACTATTACATTAAATAATTTTGTTATACCGTACTGCTCTGCAATCCCTGTGTACTGCATCTCAGCACCTGCTTACAGATGCATAAAATGGAGAGAACATAGCAAATAATCAAAATGGCTTCACCATTTCATGCCAATTAGTGATGAGTGCTCGCTACTCAAGTTTGCCAAAGGTGCTTGGGTATGCACTGAGTATCGCGGGTGCTCCATTGACATGTTCGCGTTCCCGTGGCCACATGTTTTGCGGGTATTAGACAGCCACAAAGTATGTGGGGATTTTTCTTGTTTGTCATGCAATCTCTGCATGTTTTGTGGATGTCTAGTGGCCGCGGGGATTCAAAAATGTCAACCGACCACCCTAGGCAAACTCAAGTAACGAGCACTTGCACTCAACACTAGTGACGATTTATAGCCCCCAACTCACCTGTTTCTCACCTCTTTTACAGAATGAATGGCAGATTACCATGTGGACCCTTCACTTGTCTGGCACGGTGCAGGTGCTGCAGGCAGGGGTATGACAAACCCTTTTTTTGTGCCCAAGGCAAATACGACAAAAATAGCCGCAGTTCTCGGATTAAAGTTACAGTACAGATTACAGACTTGAAATTCCTGCCAGTGCTGCCTGCATTTGTATTAAAGTAGTGTTCCTGCCAAAAACATTTAGCCGCTATGCACTGATGAAATAGTAAAGGAGCACCGGTCAAGCGTGTATTGCTATTCTATTCAACGTTTATGCGACTGAAAAACAGCTGAGAGCCCATTGTCAGCGCCATAGACTTTGCTTTGAGAGATAGCACGCAAGTTCGAGCAGCACCCCAATCAAACTCCTCGTATCTATGCTATGGCCATATTCTAGGGGAAAGTGGGTAATACTGGATACCCCTGTATAGGTAAGAAATGTTTTAGATAAGAATACCTCTTTAACCAAAGACTGTGTTAATGCATCATTACTGGATGCCAGGATCTACAGAGTGGTAGAGAAATAGACAAGCGTCACCACACAGGCAATTTTATTTTTTGCTGATTCGAAAATTGCTAGAAAATTTGCACAAAATCTGCAAAATTCAATATTTTGTACAATAAATGTGTTGAGTGTGAACTTACCTTTAGAAACAAAACAGACAATTTTTTGGAGCAATATTACATTAGCTCAAAAACAAAGATATTTAGGAAGCAAAAAGCCAGAGGGACTTGGGTCAAAAAGCATGTCTCTTTAAAAGAGTGACACAACAGAGATATGCAGGAACTAGAAACTGATTTTCTTTGAGATGTGGAATAAGTGGTTTATTGGCCCTGATGCTGATGCAAGCATTCTTATGTTTGCTTTGTTTCAAAGTCATAAAATTGTAGGATTTTTCACGTGTTCTAATATTTACACATCACAAAAGTTTAACATGCTATATTCAGAATACTAGGCGAGTTCAGGACTCCGGGCTGCTCGAGGTAATGTTCTTCTGTGTTCAGATGGAGAGTAGACGCGGCTCTAATGGTCTCCTTAGGGCAAATAAGAAAAGTAAAACATGCTGGTTCATAGAAGGGGACTGAAGTAGTGACCCCTCTCTCCAAGATATCCATTAGTTCTTTAAAAAAAAAAAAAACACACTCACATACATAACACTGTGGCTGCCTGCCACTGCACACTGGTTATTGAGTTAAATACTGTATATGAGTTTGCAGTGAGCTCCTATGCACCCCCTAGTGGTGGCTGCTGGAAGTCATAACGTAATCTAATTTTTTTTAGTCATTTCAGGCTGATCAGACCACAGTATACATGCCGCTGACAGTCCAGTCTAGTACGAACGTTGTAGTTAGTGTAAATGCTATAGCCCTTCTATCCACAGTCTAATTAATGTACATGCTGCAGTCAATCCGCCTTGTAGTGTCAATGGTGCGGACAGTCAGTCAACGGTTTAGTGTAAATGCTGTGGTTTGTTATTCTACAGTCTAGTGCTCATGGTGCGATCCTTAGATGCCGAGTTTAGTGCACAGGCTCTGGTCTGTGCACAGTGTAGTGTAAACGCTGTATTCTGCTCTGTTGTGAGCAGGGTCGGGATGCAGTGACAGACAGGAGGCAGAGCAAGGGTTAACAATTTTAACGGTTTTAATTGAACAGTGGCTTAACTCCTTGCAGGAAGATGCATGGTTAAACGAAGGAATAAACAGTTCAATTGCAAAAGATATGCAGAGTTTATGAACAAGGTAACCCAGTTCTTTTGTACACTTATCGTGTCAGAAGTTCCTCAGACTGCAGATACTACTTGGGAGTTAGTAGCGCCAACAACGGCTGGTGCAGTGCTTTTCCAAAAAAGGTCCTGCTGGTAACCGCGGTCCGTCTTCTGGTGGCAGCGGTTGGTCTCCGGCACCTTCTGCTGAGCCCCTAGTCCATAAGCATATGCAGCCATCACAAACAAGGCCGCAGCACTATCAGGGTCCAATGTGAGCGGGCAGGTATAAACTGGCAAAGTAGGCCGTATATGTCTGTCGAGTACCCGGTTTTCTCTATGCGGCATGTGCGCTGTACGGTCACGAAGCATACGGCACCTCGATCACTGGCAGTTACCGGGCACACTGCACTTCTCACTCTGGAATCCCCTTTGGTGATGGCGGGAGCATACGGGCATGGGCCAGCGCAGTCCCAGTACTCAAGGGACGGAGCACTCTTCTATCCCTGCGGTGCCCCACCTGTTCCCGCTAAGACTGACTGTTTGAATAGGCACTGTGTCTGCTGCCCCTTAGCCACACCCCTGCTTCCGAGTGCAAAGGTCTGTCTGGTCTCTTACTCTTTCCCTCCAGACAACAGAGGAGACAGCCCCGACAGTTCTGGACCCGGCACAGGACAGGTACCCACAGCCCGGTTCTCCTCACACTGTCACGTACAGAGTAGGAAAGACTAAGTGCACGAAAGGAATGAGGGGAAGGAAGCACAAAACTAGAGAAGGGGGAAGTGGAGACCCCCTAGGCAGATCTAAAGTAACTCTGTCTGCCCTAAACGTCCCCACATAGGTTCTGCACCTATCGCCGAGCAGGAACCTAATCCCTGCTTCACCCTGGGGATAAGCTGTGTATATGGAATGACGATGTGAGCTCTAGTTGATCCCCACTACCACTAAATAGCTAATAGGTGTCTGTAAAGCCAAACGCAGAGACGTTCTGCAGCTAGATGCAATGCGACTGTGTGCAGCTTATGACTTAGGCTAGTTTCACACTAGCGTTCGGCAGGCCTGCAGAGGGCTGCGCACTTTCTCCATTCAGCCCCACCCACTGCCGCACCTCTTCAATTCAGCTCCGCCTATGTTGGCATGCGTCCTGCGTACCTATCTTTAACATTGGGTATGCAGCCCATGTGAATTTATGCGGATACCTGCACATGCGTCGTTTTGACGCTGCGCCAAATGCAACATGTTGCATTTTGTTGCTTTCGGAGCGGTGGCCTGCATACCCAATGTTAAAGATTGGTACGCAGGGCGCATGCCAACGTAGGCGGAGCTGAATGGAAGAGGTGCGACAGTGGACGGGGCTTAACGGAGGAAGAATGGAAGAAGTAGTGGAAGATAGTCCTAGTGAGCACCCTCTCTATACTTCTAATAACAGAAAGATCCGTGGTGTCCCCTGTTTAGCATGCAACATTAGATCAGATTACTAATTGACTCCCATATATGTAACAATATACCAATTGAATACATGACTCCCCGTATCTGATTTTCTCATAATATTTTTCTCTGGGTGAGGGATACTGTAGATACGTCCTTTTCCCATGTCTATTTTAAATGTGAATGTAAAGATGGTTATGGAATCCATGCAAAGTGTCCATTAATAGGGTATTCAGCAAATTGAAATTGAAAAAGTCTGAATAAATTCCTATATATAATCTGGATGTAGCCGCTTCTAATATGATTGATCAACAAGTCTATTGACACAATTGGGAGATAGCGGTAGAGAGCGCGATTAGATGGAGGATATGCAGCGTCGGGTTACCATGGACACTATGGGTCATGGGAACGGCGCTATGATGACGTTGCACCTCCGAGACCGGATGTGATGTAAATAGCCGTAAGCCGAGCCCAGGAAGTGGGGCATTCACCTCCGAGACCGGATGTGATGTAAATGGCCGTAAGCCGAGCCCAGGAAGTGGGGCATATAGATGGAAATGGGCCATTACATATGGCGGGACCGGAAATGAGGTACCTGGCGTCCGGAAATGGATAGGATACAATGTGGTGCTCAACTATATAAAAGGAAGGTGATATTTGCGCGCCATAGGTCTATTTGAACTCCATAAACTCCCCTGATGAGTCCTAATTAGATGAAACGCGTTGGGAGAACGGTGTTGGACTAAGGCGGCCCAGATGAATACAGACATGAAGTTCTTTTGGACTGGAGGCCTTTCTCACAAGAGTGCATATACAGGCATCAGTGTATAGGACTAATACACATGAGATGAGTATAAGGACATAATAATAATGCTTCATGAGAGTATTTAATATGCAGTATTTTTGTGGGATATAGGTAATACACTATACTGGACTCCATAGATGCGATGTATTGTTCTCTCTGACCTGTAAATATGCCAATGCAATAGATATCTGATTTTGGAGAAATAGATATCCTATATTTATATGAATCGCATTCTAATGATAATTGTTCATAAATGGTGGAAATGAGTTTAGGATTAATGATTTAGTCACATAAGATAACCTCTAAAAAGTGCTTTGGTGCATATACTGAGGTGTTCTATGGCTAATGTTTGGTAATATTATTACCTGGCCATATTTAGACATTAAAGAGGATTGTAATCCGCTCATATCTGGACAATAGGAGGCGTTTCAAATACAACCTTATTTTATGGGCACGGTTGCACAGACACTATCACTTTAGGCACCTTAATTTGCATTATACAGTTTTTAATTTAAGATTAAAAGCTAAGTTTTAATATAATTTTACATTTATCTCCATACCAATTTGCTATATACAATATTGATCGGTATTGGTAAAGTAAACCCCCGCTTACACGAATTTATGCGGATACCTGCACATGCGTCGTTTTGACGCTGCGCCAAATGCAACATGTTGCATTTTGTTGCTTTCGGAGCGGTGGCCTGCATACCCAATGTTAAAGATTGGTACGCAGGGTGCATGCCAACGTAGGCGGAGCTGAATGGAAGAGGTGCGACAGTGGACGGGGCTTAACGGAGGAAGAATGGAAGAAGTACGCAGCCCTCCGCAGCCCTGCCGAACTCTAGTGTGAAACTAGCCTTATCCATGACAAGTGCACCGTATAGTGTAAATACTGCGGTCAGCGCACAGTATAGTGTAAATTCTGACGTCAGTGCACAGTGTAGTGTAAATGCTGCAGTCAGTGCACAGTGTAGTGTAAATACTGTGGTCAGTGCACAGTGTAGTGTAAATTCTGCAGTCAGTGCACATTGTAGTGTAAATGCTGCGATCAGGGCACAGTGTAGTGTAAATGCTGCAGTCAGAGCACAGTGTAGTGTAAATGCTGCAGTCAGTGCACAGTGTAGTGTAAATTCTGCAGTCAGTGCACAGTGTAGTGTAAATTCTGCAGTTAGTGCACAGTGTAGTGTAAATTCTGCAGTCAGTGCACTGTGTAGTGTAAATTCTGCAGTCAGTGCACAGTGTAGTGTAAATGCTGCAGTCAGTGCACAGTGTAGTGTAAATGCTGCGATCAGGGCACAGTGTAGTGTAAATGCTGCGATCAGTGCACAGTGTAGTGTAAATGCTGCAGTCAGTGCACAGTGTAGTGTAAATTCTGCAGTCAGTGCACAGTGTAGTGTAAATTCTGCAGTCAGTGCACAGTGTAGTGTAAATTCTGCAGTCAGTGCAGTGTAGTGTAAATTCTGCAGTCAGTGCACAGTGTAGTGTAAATGCTGCAGTCATTGCACAGAGTAGTGTAAATGCTGCAGTCAGTGCACAGTGTAGTGTAAATGCTGCAGTCAGTGCACAGTGTAGTGTAAATTCTGCAGTCAGTGCACAGTGTAGTGTAAATTCTGCAGTCAGTGCACAGTGTAGTGTAAATGCTGCAGTCAGTGCAGTGTAGTGTAAATGCTGCAGTCAGTGCACAGAGTAGTGTAAATGCTGCAGTCAGTGCACAGTGTAGTGTAAATTCTGCAGTCAGTGCACATTGTAGTGTAAATTCTGCAGTCAGTGCACAGTGTAGTGTAAATTCTGCAGCCAGTGCACAGTGTAGTGTAAATTCTGCAGTCAGTGCACAGTGTAGTGTAAATTCTGCAGTCAGTGCACAGTGTAGTGTAAATGCTGCAGTCAGTGCACAGTGTAGTGTAATTTCTGCAGTCAGTGCACAGTGTAGTGTAAATTCTGCAGTCAGTGCACAGTGTAGTGTAATTTCTGCAGTCAGTGCACACTGTAGTGTAAATTCTCCAGTGGGTGCACAGTATGTATAACACATGATCCACATTGACAAAATCTGGAAAAAAAGGAGTGATTGAATTTGCATTGAAAAATAGACAATATTTTATTTCAGAAATTCCAAAAACATAAAAAATGATTTAAAAAGGTGCCTCATGACAACAAGCAAAGCAGCAGTAACAATCTGATTCAAATAAAAAGTCGTTTATTTGTAGTAGTAAGCTCAGGATAAAAAATATACAGTGGGGCAAAAAAGTATTTAGTCAGTCAGCAATAGTGCAAGTTCCACCACTTAAAAAGATGAGAGGCGTCTGTAATTTACATCATAGGTAGACCTCAACTATGGGAGACAAACTGAGAAAAAAAAATCCAGAAAATCACATTGTCTGTTGTTTTTTCATTTTATTTGCATATTATGGTGGAAAATAAGTATTTGGTCAGAAACAAAATTTCATCTCAATACTTTGTGATATATCCTTTGTTGGCAATGACAGAGGTCAAACGTTTTCTGTAAGTCTTCACAAGGTTGCCACACACTGTTGTTGGTATGTTGGCCCATTCCTCCATGCAGATCTCCTCTAGAGCAGTGATGTTTTTGGCTTTTCGCTTGGCAACACGGACTTTCAACTCCCTCCAAAGGTTTTCTATAGGGTTGAGATCTGGAGACTGGCTAGGCCACTCCAGGACCTTGAAATGCTTCTTACGAAGCCACTCCTTCGTTGCCCTGGCGGTGTGCTTTGGATCATTGTCATGTTGAAAGACCCAGCCACGTTTCATCATCAATGCCCTTGCTGATGGAAGGAGGTTTGCACTCAAAATCTCACGATACATGGCCCCATTCATTCTTTCATGTACCCGGATCAGTCGTCCTGGCCCCTTTGCAGAGAAACAGCCCCAAAGCATGATGTTTCCACCACCATGCTTTACAGTAGGTATGGTGTTTGATGGATGCAACTCAGTATTCTTTTTCCTCCAAACACGACAAGTTGTGTTTCTACCAAACAGTTCCAGTTTGGTTTCATCAGACCATAGGACATTCTCCCAAAACTCCTGTGGATCATCCAAATACTCTCTAGCAAACTTCAGACGGGCCCGGACATGTACAGGCTTAAGCAGTGGGACACATCTAGCACTGCAGGATCTGAGTCCATGGTGGCGTACTATGTTACTTATGGTAGGCCTTGTTACATTGGTCCCAGCTCTCTGCAGTTCATTCACTAGGTCCCCCCGCGTGGTTCTGGGATTTTTGCTCACCATTCTTGTGATCATTCTGACCCCACGGGGTGGGATTTTGCGTGGAGCACCAGATCGAGGGAGATTATCAGTGGTCTTGTATGTCTTCCATTTTCTAATTATTGCTCCCACAGTTGATTTCTTCACTCCAAGCTGGTTGGCTATTGCAGATTCAGTCTTCCCAGCCTGGTGCAGGGCTACAATTTTGTTTCTGGTGTCCTTTGACAGCTCTTTGGTCTTCACCATAGTGGAGTTTGGAGTCAGACTGTTTGAGGGTGTGCACAGGTGTCTTTTTATACTGATAACAAGTTTAAACAGGTGCCATTACTACAGGTAATGAGTGGAGGAAAGAGGAGACTCTTAAAGAAGAAGTTACAGGTCTGTGAGAGCCAGAAATCTTGATTGCTTGTTTCTGACCAAATACTTATTTTCCACCATAATATGCAAATAAAATGAAAAAAAAACAGACAATGTGATTTTCTGGATTTTTATTTCTCAGTTTGTCTCCCATAGTTGAGGTCTACCTATGATATAAATTACAGACGCCTCTCATCTTTTTAAGTGGTGGAACTTGCACTATTGCTGACTGACTAAATACTTTTTTGCCCCACTGTACATGATAGACTTCTATTATAGAAAGAATCCTTAAATGTAAGGCTAGTTTCACACTAGCGTTGGGCAGTGCTGCGGGGGGCTCCGTTAAGCCCCTGCCACCTCTTCCATTCAGCTTCGCCTACGTCGGCATGCGTCCTGCATGCCTATCTTTAACATTGGGTACGCAGGCCATGCGAATGTATGCGAATGTATGCGGATGCGTCGATTTAAGCTGGAAACTGTAAAACTGTCATCACATTTTTGTCACGGGTTCTTAATGCGAACCATAGTTTTATGCTAGATTATTCCTTGGATGAAAATATTAAAGTTTCGGTCTAATGATGTGGATCTTTTTCAATCCTTTTTTTTGGGGAGAATGGTGGGGGGTTGTATAGAAAGGACTGGAATGTACCTGGGAGGCTCTGCACCTTACATTTGCTGGTGCTGTCTTTTTTCTTTATTCCTAGGATGGATACAAATGGCAACCGAAGGACCCCAATGACCTATAATTGAGTCCATCTGGGGTCTTTTAAAGTGTCTGTTGCTGTAATGGCAAGAAGAAGTTATATGTTTTGCGCTATTCTTGCTCACAAAGCTGTCAGAACTCCCAGCAGCGACAAATTATTGTGAACCGAGATTTAAGATGTTAATATTTGACAATAGATCTTTCATTTCTCCAATAATCTAATGGATTAGGATAACTGGATACACAGAAGGGAGCGAAACTCTCATCATACATTAAAATCGTTGCTCTGGGACAAAAACATTTCCTTATGTTCTTTACAGCTATAAGGCCTCTCCAGCACGTTTGCTGGTATCCACTTTCGTCATTACGTATGGATCTGCAGTTATGTGTTTACATAGCACCAGTAATGTACACATATGTACTTAATATACCGCCATCGAGCAGCGGAAGTACACAATGTACCAGTACTGCGCTGATATATTTAGATATTGGAGGAAGGGGATCCTGCCTGGGGGTTACAGAGCGTACATTTCTAGCAGAGCGTGAGTGTGCTGAAGAATATTTTAGTGTAAGTGTTTGTACCAATTCTATAATTTGTATAAACAAGGAGACGATTCGCGTAGGCACATATACGTCAATGCATGGCAGCCTAAAAGAATAAAAAATCCTAAAAAAAGAATAGTTAATCCTAAAGACTTTTGATTTGCTTCTAAATTGAAATATATATCTTTTATTATGGATATCGCATACCTTGTGTGAGAGTATAATAATGGTTGTTCCATCACTAGGAGGAGACGTTAAAGAATGGATTTTCTCCTGGAAGCGTTATCTATTTAGTTTTCTTGCTACATTGGTGCTGTAATCCCAGCAGAAATTTAGCTCTCCCTAATAAGGCACCTAATTCTCGAATGTACCTCCATATGACTGACAACCTCTATGCTGTGTGACTTCAGGCAAAGGAGCCCTCAAGAAAGCAGGAGGAAGCTGCTCTAGGTGGGGAATAGATCTGGAGTGACAGAGGCTTCAGATTACAATTTTTTTTCAGGCTCATTCACATACCAATTCAAACTCTGTGTCACGGTTCCACCCCTCAGGATGTCTGGGATGCAGTTACTGACAGCTCGGCCGTCCAATCCGGTACAGGGGCATGCCGAAGCTGTCAGTACTTTGATTGACAGCTCAGCCGTCCAATCTGGTACAGGGGCGTGTTGAAGCTGTCAGTACTTTGATTGACAGCATGGCCATCCAATCTGGTATAGGGGCGTGCTGAGCTGTCAGTGTGTTTATTGACAGCTCGACTAGCCAATTGCTGACTATCCCGGGTAATGGCAATGCTTACTTAACTGAGCAGCATCTCTCAGACCACTGCCAGACATACATTCATCTTGTGAGGCTTGTGCCTTCCTGTGCCTTGAGTTCTATTTGCTTGATCTGTTGTCCGACCTTGGACTTTGTTCTGACTATCCGCCTGTTTAACCCCTTCAGCTCTGATCCGTTATCCTCCCGGTACTCTGACCTCGGAACGTTTCCTGACTACGCTTTTGTCTCTTCCTTCTGTTTATGACATTCCCTCCTGGCTTCTGACCTTGAACTCCTTGATCACTCTGACTCATGGCTTGGCCATGGGAAGTGATTAGCATCACACACTGATCTCTCAGTAACAGAGGAGCGGACTGGCCATGTAAAGGTATTGCTGGACTTGTCTTTGAAAGAGCTACATGTGCACATAAATGTATTGGAAAGTGTAATCCTTCGAACAGGTCATTTTTTAAAATTGTTTTGCTTGTTAGCAGTAAAATGCCATACTCCATAAAAATGTAAAATACCTATTAGGTCTCATTGTAGTATTGATTTTCATTACGCAATTGTGAATCAGTTTATTTACAGCATAATGACTGCCTACAAACATTAATCCATCCACTATATCTTTTATCTCGACCATACACATGAATGTTCTGCTCAGTTATGTTAAAAATATAAAAACAGAAAATTATTAAAATAAAATGATAAATGTCATAAAAAATAGAACAAATATATCTTGGTGGCTCCACATGTAAAAGAGATTAATATTTTGAATATTGGCAATATTAATCATTTATTTTACAGCTTTATCATTAATTGTGCAATTATCACTTTATATGTAATAGATTAGATTTATATTACAGCATGTTGTTCCAGAATTGTCCTACTCCAAAGCTATGTGATTACAGAAGAGCGGGGAGGGGTTAAACTGGGGGAGAGTTCTCACTGAATGAAGTTCTTAATCCTGAGCAAATGGGAACAGAGTGTTCAAGAATACTTGAGATCAAAACAGCCATAAATCGAGGCAGCCAGGGCTTTCTAGTAATTTCTAGAGAACTGGCTTCTGCTTGTGTTCAGAGCTATTTACAACCACTGGAGCAGAAACGTGGACAAAGTGATGTTTTTCTCCATAAGTATTGTCCTACATAAGATAATGTTCTAGCTGCAAAGAAAACAGCCCATTTGTGCTGCTTATGTCCTTGTTACATTATTGTGATGCCATCCAGAAAGGGTACACACAAAAACTACATATTATATAATTATATATACACGCATGGTATAAATATTATATACTTGTAACGTGGTGCTGGGTGGTAGCTGTGGGTGAGTTAATGAAAATGGGGGTCCCAGCTGGGTGTGTGGACTTTAGCTATGGGGGCGCTCTGCCCTTGTAGATCGCACGATGCCTGTGACTTCGGCTGGCTTGGACCAGATGTAGAGTTCAATGAGGGAGACTACCACTCAAACATAAACTGTCTTTTACTGAACAATAATATAGGGAGAAGTATATAGGGTGGATAGCGGGTGCAAAACTTTGTTGATGTTTCTCTTGGAACTTATGACATTTTCATACACATTCAGTTTCTCTCTGAGCTTGCTTCACTTTTTCTGTGCATCAGCCTCTCTTTAGCTTCAAAAACACCCAGCACAAGACTTCAGAAGCTTCCCTAGACTCCAACAAGAGCACCACTTACCAGTAGGCAAGAGTCCTATTGTTCAACCCACAGTTCCACATTCTTTTCCCCTTAAAGGGAATCTGTCACCCATTTTTTGATATATCATATAATGATATCATTCAATTGTGTGTCACATAAGGATTCTCTTAGTACTTTTTCTTCCCCCTGACCCCGCACCTTTCATGCATAAATAACTAACTGCCGCTGTCTGGTCCGCTGGGCGGGGCTTATTCACCTGCTCCCCCCTCCCTGTCTTGCTCTACGCATTTCTTCTTGTGTAGAGCAAGACAGGGAGGGGGGAGCAGGTGAATAAGCCCCGCCCAGCGGACAGGACAGCGGCAGTTTACATACATCTGAACCAATATAAAAAAGGTATTTATGCATGAAAGGTGCGGGGTCAGGGGGAAGCAAAAGTACGAAGAGAATCCTTATGTGACACACAATTGAATGATATCATTATATGATATCTCAAAAAAGGGGTGACAGATTCCCTTTAAGGGAGCTACTTGTGCCACTATGGTCATTACCTAATTTCTCTGCTTGCCGACACCTTGGAACTACCACAAGGGGCACTCTCTCTTCATCCAGCTTTCCTTCTCAGCACTGTCTGTCCTTACTGCCCCAGTCCTTGTCTCTGGAGAAATAATCACTCCTTCTAACACTTTTACTTGTCTCCACTCTGTATCAAGCTATCCACTGCCTCGGTTTCTGCTCACTTTAGGGGCATCCAATTTGTGCAGCTCTGATGACTACTCAAACAAAAGGTCTGATTTTGTTGCAAACTAGGCCCTTTCTGCCTTCCACTGTCTCTTCACTTAAGCCCCTCCCACTTTGGGCTAGTCTCAACCATTAACTCTACATGTCCCTATCAACTACCTGTGGCTGGGCATTATTGCTAATAATGCACATCAACCCAACCATGTTCAGCTATCGTCCCATATCGCTGCTACCTTTCGCTTCCAAACTCCTTGAGCAGCATGTTCATGCTGTGGTACCAATATTCAAAAAGGGCTCTAAAAGTGAACCTGGAAATTATAAGCCAGTAAGTCTAACCTCTATTGTTGGTAAAATATTTGAAGGGTTTCTGAGGGATGTTATTCTGGATTATCTCAATGAGAATAACTGTTTAACGCCATATCAGCATGGGTTTATGAGGCTCCTGTCAAACCAATCTAATCAGTTTTTATGAAGAGGTAAGCTATAGACTGGACCAAGGTGAGTCATTGGATGTGGTATATCTTGATTTTTCCAAAGCGTTTGATACCGTGCCACACAAGAGGTTGGTACACAAAATGAGAATGCTGGGTCTGGGGGAAAATGTGTGTAAATGGGTAAGTAACTCGCTTAGTGATAGAAAGCAGAGGTTGGTTATAAATGGTATATTCTCTAACTGGGTCGCTGTGACCAGTGGGGTACCGCAGGGGTCGGTGTTGGGACCTATTCCCTTCAACATATTTATTAACAATCTGGTAGAAGGTTTGCACAGTAAAATATCGATATTTGCAGATGATACAAATCTATGTAAAGCAGTCAATACAAGAGAAGATAGTATTCTGCTAAAGATGGATCTGGATAAGTTGGGAACTTGGGCCGAAAGGTGGCATATGCAGTTTATCAATGATAAATGTAAGGTTATACACATGGGAAGAAGGAATCAATATCACCATTACACACTGAACGGTAAGCCACTGGGTAAATCTGACATGGAGAAGGACTTGGGGATCCTAGTTAATGATAAATTTACCTGGAGCAGCCAGTGCCAGGCAGCGACTGCCAAGGCAAACAGGATCATGGGGTGCATTAAAAGAGGTCTGGATACACATGATGAGAGCATTATACTGCCTCTGTACAAATCTCTGGTTAGACCGCACATGGAGTACTGTGTACAGTTTTGGGCACCGGTGCTCAGGAAGGATATAATGGAACTAGAGTTGGTACAAAGGAGGGCAACAAAATGAATAAAGGGGATGGGGGAACTACAATACCCAGAGAGATTAGCAAAATTAGGATTATTTAGTCTAGAAAAAAGACGACTGAGGGGCGATCTAATAACCATGTATAAGTATATAAGGGGACAATACAAATATCTCTCCGAGGATCTGTTTATACCAAGGAAGGTGACGGTCACAAGGGGGCATTCTCTGCGTCTGGAGGAGAAAAGGTTTTTCCACCAACATAGAAGTGGATTCTTTACAGTTAGAGCAGTGAGAATCTGGAATTCCCTGCCTGAGGAGGTGGTGATGGCGAACTCAGTCGAAGGGTTCAAGAGAGGCCTGGATGTCTTCCTGGAGCGTAACAATATTGTATCTTACAGTTATTGTTAGGTTCTGTAGAAGGACATAGATCTGGGGATTTATTCTGACAGAATTTTATAGGCTGAACTGGATGGACTAATGTCTTTTTTCTTCCTTACTAACTATGTTACTATGTTAACTTTCCTCCTGCGTATCATCTAACTTGCTCTTCAACAACCTACAATCTGGCTTCTGCCCCCCCCATTCCACGGAAACCGTCCTGAACAAAATTACGAGTGACTTACAGCCAAAGTTAAGAAACAATTCTCTATACTCCTCCTTCTAAATTTGTCCTCTGCCTTTAACATAGTTGACCACCGTCTCCTACTACAGATCCTCCCTTCTTTTTGGTGTCAAAGACCTTTCCCTATCCTGGATCTCCTCATACCTTTCCACATTTAGTGTCTCCCACTCACACACTACATCCTCATTCCACCCTCTGTGTTGGTGTCCCTCAAGGCTGTGTGCTAGGACCCCTACTCTTCTTTATCTATTCCCTTGGCCTGGGACAACTTATGAAGTCCAATGTCTTCCAGAACCACCTATATGCTGATGACACTCAGATCTACTTCTCTGGCCCAGATGTCACGTCTCTGCTGTCCAAAATCCCAGCGTGTCTATCAGCCATATCCTCCTCCTTCTCCTCTCGCTTCCTCAAGCTCAATGTGAACAAATCTGAACTAATTATCTTTCCTCCATCTCATGTATATTCCCTAACTGATCTATCTATCACAATAAATGACATCACACTTTCCCCTGTACCGCAAGGAGGTAGCGACCATGCTATTTTAGAATTTTGGATAACTAGAGGAGGAAGACCTGTGAAGACTCAGACGTCAAGGTTAGATTTCAGAAAGGCAGATTTTAAGGGATTCAGAAAGAGAATTGGAGGGATCCAATGGCTGGATATCCTTAAAGACAAAAATGTCCAGGAAGGATGGGAAATCTTGAAAAGTGAAATTCTCAAAGCACAATTGTTAACAATTCCGAAAAGAGGGAAGAATAGGAAACATAATATAATAATAATCTTTATTTTTATATAGCGCTAACATATTCCGCAGCGCTTTACAGTTTGCACACATTTTCATCACTGTCCCCGATGAGGCTCACAATCTAAATTCCCTATCAGTAAGTCTTTAGAGTGTGGGAGGAAACCGGAGTACCCGGAGGAAACCCACGCAAACATGGGGAGAACATACAAACTCCTTGCAGATGTTGTCCTTGGTGGGATTCGAACCCAGGACCCCAGCGCTGCAAGGCTGCAGCGCTAACCACTGAGCCACCGTGCTGCCCTCCTGAAACATTTAAGGAAACCAGGATGGATGAACACAGAACTTAAGCACATGCTAAAAAGGAAGAAAAAAATGTTTATAAAATGGAAAGAGGGAGGCATATCTAAAGAAGAATATAATGCTGCCTGCAGAACCTGCAGGGCACAAATCAGATTAGCTAAAGCTGAAAATGAATTGAGGCTTGCAAGAGATGTCAAAAGCAATA